>NC_135698.1:8971313-9571313 GCF_964276395.1 Gasterosteus aculeatus
AATAGGACCATAATACCTTTTTTTTCTCAACAGAGAGTTCCTCTTTCAGAAGTCTCTGCGAGTGCATCTCCCGAGTCAGCTCTCTCCTACACTCTGAGGCAGCTAATGGGGGCACAAACTACACCCTGTGGATGACCTCCAGCACAGTGCAGGGGGACGGAGGGGTCTGGAGCGAGTCACTTTATCTGTTCTTACCAGAGGACGGTCAGTTAGACACACACACACAAGCACGATTGCATTTACACAAATATGTTTTAAAATAATATAAAAACATGAAATACCACACGCCACATAGTTATTGAACACAATGGTTCAAAGTTTGACCTGAGGGTGAGTCTGCACACTTTTTTCAAAACTCTTCAACTTCCCCAAAAAAAAAATTACATAAAAACCTCGCCAGTTTGAGTGTTCTTTTGCTAAGGCTGCAAAAGTTGTTTAGAATATAGAAGAAAAGCCCAATTTGAGAAGGTTTTTGCTGCGCATTGTTCTTCCAGAATCTAAACTTGTATGTGACATTAAGTTATAAAAAGTGATACGTATTTAAAACTAATCTTTTAGTTTTTATGTTATTTTGGGAAAAATGGTGCAGACAGCCACCGCACACTTTGTCACGCACACAGTTCATATTATGTACTATAATGTATATAATGTACGGTGTTATGTGCTGGTTAGCGCTGTGTTCGTATTCTCTGAATGATCACTGCTCGTACTGACTCTGTATCTCTGCCTGTGCTCTAGCTGCTCCACTCTCATCCAAGCACCGGATCATCAAGGCACCTTGTCTCTCCTGCACAGCCAGGCCCCCTACTTGGCTCAGACCCACACACACACACATCGCACACACACCTGGCCCCTTACACCCACTCACGGATCTGATGGATCTCTAAAGTTCTGTCCCCTGTTTTCTCCTTTATTTCCCTTTTCTTTTTCTACCATGCATTAAAACAGAGGAGGAGCTGGGAATGAGCAGGATGAGTATTTTCTCTTCAACCCTCTTCCTTTCCACTGTTTTCAGAGTGCTATCTCCCCTCCTGTACGTCATTTAATGTTGCAGGGTATTGTTTCCTTTTTTAATGCGGATTTAACTTGGTGTTTTTCTGTGTTGTTAAAGTCACATCATGTCATATTGTTCTATGTGACGCGCTGCCGTTGATTTTGTTAATTACAACAATGCTGTCAATGATTATGACCCTGCTTTGTTAAAATGGTGGTGATGACTGGGCGCTTTTCATTCTCCCTCAAATATAAATGTGAATCGTTGATTGACAGAATGTACAGCTTCCTTGTACAGTAAATTCATTGAAATACTCACTGTCTTGAACCAGTGTTTTAACGTGTTCACAATTGTGACTCAATTATTATTTTTTCAATCCTGCAGTGCCAAGTGACTCAGTCCGAAACCTGAGTGCTCAGATCTTCAGCTCCACGGCTATCATCGTCAGCTGGGACCCCCCCATGGAGCCAAACGGCCGTCCCAGCTACCTGCTCACCTTACAGGAGGCGGGGACCCCCCCAGACGCATCCAACCAAGGGGCTCCAGCTGTCAACAAGACCATGAAGCACACAACAGTCGACAACGTCTTCCTGTTCACAAGACTCAAGAAGTATTTTCCTTATGTGTTGACTGTTACCCCAGCGACTGGTGCTGGTGCCGCATACAACCACACCAGCACAATGTATCTGAGGACGGATGATGATGGTGAGTTCATCTACACACACACACACACACACACTTATGGAGCAGGGTTCGTGTGCTAATTGTCAAACCGTTTTTTTTCTCCATAGTTCCCAGTTCGGCTCCGTTGCTGGTGTCTTCCAGGAATCTGTCGTCCTCCTCTATCGCAGTGATCTGGCAGCGCCCTCTGGAGGCCAATGGGGAGATAACAGAGTATACTCTGACTTTGATCGGCCCGGGGGGCTCCAACACGACCCATACGCCCAACACCTCATTCGTCCTTACCAACTTATTCCCATACACAGCTTACAACCTCACTATTACGGCCACAACACGTAAAGGCTCAGGGCCTCATCTGCTGCTGCAGCTGCACACCGATGAAGGAGGTTAGTTTGAACGCCGGTTTAAATTGTCTCTAAAATCCTAATAAGATGATAGTTATTAATGAAGATATGGTTGTATATCTAGTCTTCCTCTCTATCTGCCTCACTTTGTGTTTCAGGGCCCATGTCTCCTCCCCGCAACCTCACCATATATAACCACACAGCATTCTCTGTGTTGCTGAGCTGGGAGTCTCCCCTGGAGCCCAATGGAGTGGTGATACAGTACGGCTTCAGGATCCGAGACCTCATCACACACTCCGTCACACACAAGGTAACCGGTAATTTCACACACCAAGAGCTTCTCCACAATAACAACACTCACACTCACTCCAGAGACACACTATTTGAGACTACACACAGTCACGCCCACGTTAGCTCTAATTTCACACTTAGGGAAGCACTCGGCAGCACCATTAGACATACATATACATGCACGTATGGTTGCCTATACAATACCATATTATACACTCCAGTAAACAGGATTGGATGATTTAATCTCCTGTCATTTGTTTTTAATGTGTGTGTAGAACTCCTCCGGTACAACGACCACAGAGTATATATCAGGATTCAGGCCTCATAGCTCCTATGAGATCAGTGTTTACAGCTACACCCGAGTGGGCCATGGGAATCAGTTCAGCAGCCCAGTGACCTTCACCACTAACGAGTCAGGTAAAGCACACACTGCCTACCCAGAAGGGATGTTACACTGATGTAGGTCTGGTTTAAAACATTGGAACTATTTCAAAGGCTCCTCCAAAGAGGTTCATTTTGTGAAGGAAGTGAAGATGCTCAGCAGCATTAAATAGTATAAGAAAAGCCAAATGTGATTCTCCTCAAGAGCAGCGGGTTTATTAATGCAGATTGGCCGGCTGTGAAATCAATGATAGATAGACAAATGAAATATGGTAACAAATGTGTGTAAAAATATGGAATAAGTTAAAGCAAATCAATTGTAAAACAAGACTTCTGTCAGCAAATCATTTTATCTGCAGCCCACACATTTTACCCTCTCACCTCTCCGCCTGCAGTGTCCGATGCTGTGGGCAACCTGTCCTGCTCAGGACGGAGCTGGGATTCAATACAGCTGTTCTGGGAACTTCCTGCCAACCCTAATGGTCAGATCATTTTTTACGAGATTCTGGTGGAGGTAGATTCACAGTTCTACACCTACCAGGCCGACGCACCAGAGTACACATTGACTGGACTGTCTCCAGACCACCAGTATGCGCTCACTGTTGCCGCAGTCAACTCTGCCGGACCTGGAGACGGACTGAATTGCACTGCTTCCACTCTTCCTGAATCAGGTAGCCAGCTGGTTTGTATTGTGTAACGTTTTATCTTTTTAATTGCTGATATCCCGATCTCTTGACTCCATAACCTCGTCCAATCCTTCTGTCTACCTCAACAGCCCCGGCTGCCCCTCGCTTCCTCACCATCTCTCAGGTCACAACTAACAACGTGACGCTTCACTGGACTCCACCGTTTTCCATTCCGGGCCTCCTGACTGGGTACCACATCATCGTGCAGCTGCTTTCAACAGTCTGTGAGCCAAATGCACTGAGTACCGCAAAGCCGCTCCCAGAGGATGAACTGAGCCCAGGCTGCGTGGACTCTAATGCCACAGTGTCAGTGAACGCGTCGGATGGCATGGAAGAGAACGGCGGCGTCACACTCCACTCCTTGGCTAAGTACAGATACTACCGCTTCAAAGTGGCTGCTGTGACCAAGGCTGGAGTCGGGGAATATACACAGTGGAAACATGCACGTACACTGGCTGGAAGTAAGAGCGTCACAAAGATGACATCTTTTTGTGTTGCGGGGAAACAGTTGTCAGTTAGTCAGTATTTTGTTTTATTTATTTTCAATTTGAATAAATGTGAATGATGTTTGTTTGTGTATAAGTAAGTAAGGGCATCTCTTAAACTCAAATAAAATTGTATTTTGCTATAAAAGAAAGTCTTTCTCTTTACAGTATTAGAACAGGTTGAAATTGTTCAGAGATTCAGAATTCATAAGTTGCACAAAGGCTTACATTTAAATCAATGTACATTTGCATGATAACTAGGCAACAATTGACAGGCTTTTGACATCATAAGCATTCTGTGTTCCTCTTATGTTTTCCGTCAGACCCTGATGAGCCTCCCCGGGACCTGAATGTGATGCCCTCATCCAACAGCCTTCGCATTTCATGGGGTGCTCCCGCTGTTCTCTCTGGACCAACTTCTTATCTCGTTCGGGTCAGTTCATCGAGTTTTGGTTTTACATGAACCCAATATGACACCGATAACCAACATTGCTGCGTTGATCCAACTGTGATCATCCACATGCGAGTATTAAATATTTCCACGAACTCTCACGTCACACCAGGTGGTTGGTCTTGGTTTGAACTTCTCAACGGTCAGAGATCCGGGAGAGTTGACGACTGTCGTTGTGACCAACTTGACTGCTTTCACTCGTTACTCGGTGACTGTCACCGCGTTCACTGGTCCGTTGGAGCACGCTGCCAGCAATGGAAAATCCATCGGGCCTATTGAATTTCAAACAATGGAGGAGGGTATGTGGAAATATCGGGCGCACCTAGCTCCTGTCCACCTGTAAATACACCCAGATATCTTTTCTCACACCATTTGTACTTTGTCCCCAGAGCCCAAAGACCCTCCCAAGAATGTGACAGTATCAGTTATCCCAGAGGAGGTGAACCATGTGAAGGTGACTTTTACCCCTCCAGGAGAGCCCAATGGACAAATAACTGCTTACTTTGTGTACATCTACGAAAAAGACCAACTGGTCCAGAACATCAGCCTTAATATCACAGAAAGAGAGGGAAACAGGATGAGTGCTGTCATAAGAGGCCTAAAGGGAGGACACAGCTACAGCATCCAGGTGAAGCACGCACACATTACACACACATTACACACCCTCACGGCCCAAACCCAGATAAGTTTAAACCGGTTCAAATGTCATTTTCTTTAACTCCTTTTTGTGCTTGCCCCCCATTCTGTCCTTTCTTCTATTCGCATCTAGATTTTAGCAAAGAACGGGGCTGGGAGTGGCCCACCCAGCCCACCCGTCCAGATAACTACAGAAATCATAGGTACAAGTCACAATATATTAAGTGTGCTCCGCATTGCTCGGCAGCATTTCTTGTTATAAAAAAATGGTGCCATTCCAGGTCTATTCTAGCATAGTAAATATAACATAGCAATATTGTCAGATGTGTGTTGATGCTGTAAAGGACCGAGCAGTGCACTGTTTTTAATGACCTCTATGGAAAAGCATCAAACTAATTCTACATCTTTCCATTGTATTCACGCAACAACCTCTGTCTGTCTGTTTGTTTGTTTGTTTGTTTGCGTATGTGTTTGTGTCTGTGTATGTGTGTGTGTTCCAGCCCCGGCCAAACCAACCCAAATACCTACGGCAGTGCTAGGCAATGGAGGGGTTGCCATGGTAACCCACAGGAGTATCACCATCCGCATGCCTGCCTGTTTCTACAGGGATGACAACGGACCAATCACAAAAATTCAGGTCATCGTGGCGGAGTCAGGGGGTATGACTCCTCAGAAACATTGACATCTGTCACTTTTAGTTGAATAGACTTGGGTATCGGCCTTGCTTTTGGCTTCAAGCCTCTAGTGGAATCTAGTGGCAAAAGTCAAAATGTATGCAAAAGCCAAAGGGCTTAAAGTCAGCAGAAATTTGACTCATTCGCCCTGTGATTCCTTTTCTCTCTGCCTGACTTACTCATCCTGTCACAGTGAAGGACATCCAGAACCTGACCAACTGGAAGAAGGCCTTTGATCGTGCCGCCCCTTACCTGACCGACACGGGGTTCCCCAACCCGCCGTGTCCGTTGGAGGACGGGTCTGTGCGCACAAGCACACGGGTCAGAGGCGGTCGCAGTGTGTCTGTGGGCCTGCGGCCTGCAGCGAGACTAGATCCCACTACGGCAGAAACGTACGTGATCGGTCAGAACGATGACTGTAGAAAGGAGAACAACACTGACATTTACTGCAATGGGCCACTGAAGCCAAACACCGTCTATGTGTAAGTGCAGCGCACATTCACCAGCACAACAACTTAAGATCATCGTATCCACATGTTTTATAATATTAAATTGACTCTGGACCGCTCCGTATTTAACAGGTTCAAGTTCAGAGCCACGAATATCAATGGTCAATACACAGACTCGGAGTACTCCGATCATGTCAAAACTGCAGGTATTCATACTAATCTCTTTACTTGTCTCAATATTTTTTTTGGAATGTATAACTTCCATAGTTCTGTGTGACGCTGTCACCTCTTCTCCTCTTCTCTCTGCAGTGGACGGACTGTTGACCAGAGAAGAGCAGATCATTCTGGGTGTTTTGCTCTCCTTCTTTTTGGCCGTGTTGCTCATCGTCATCATCTGTGGCTCTGTCAAGTAAGCCGGCAGCTGGCGTTCAATGATTTGCAACATTGATTGCAATTGAGTGTTAATGCACGAAAATTACAATCTGCAGTGTAACGAGCAAAACAATACAAATTTCACATTGGATGATTTCCAATAAATCAGTTTCCTTGTGTGTATGTTTTACAATGTTTTTACATTGTATTTAACTAGATGTGTTTGTTCGACATGTTAGAATCCATCAGCGCAAGAAGGAGGGCGGGACTTACTCACCCAGAGAGGCAGAGATCATAGAGACCAAGTGTAAACTGGATCAGCTGATTGCCGTTGCAGATCTGGAGCTGAAACAGGAAAAACTCAACCGGTTAGTCTTTGATTTAACTGTTGCAGACAAGATTTTATACCTTAGTCAACAAGACAAAACTCTTAGTTACCTTTATCTGCGCTTATGTCAGCACAAAGCCCTTTAGTGGTGTGAAAATAACGCAGCATCATTGTGACTTTGCAATGTATCTTCGCTTGTCTGCAGAACAAACGGGTCATTCTCTCTTCAACCATCCTCTCATTCAAATTGAGTGTCAACCCCTTTTTCTGCTTTGGCACAAATAAGTATGCCGACAATAAGTGTGTCAAACTGGGGAGAAAAAAAATCAAGCTCATTTGGTTTTGGTGTGTGTGAATTGATGGCTAAGAGGAATCTACAAGAGAGAACATGAGTATTACAATGAAAAATGTTAGACTTTTTAAACTAGATAAATACTAACCAATGAGCATAAACACTGTCCATCCCACCATCTATAGAATACCTATTTAATGATGGACGGTATTAAATGTGGGTTATCTTCAAGAGGAATTCAATAAATAATAAAAAAACATAAAACCTTCAAGATAGATAAATAAAAGGGCTTCTTCTTGCCAGACAGCTGCCCCTTATATAGCACATATTTGCCCTCCTTATTAAACTTCAAAGACAACATTTTTGCTGTGACTCTTTGTAGTCCCAAAAAAGGAGACAGTGCCTTAGGATACTTTGCTTTCCACTCATGAAATGTTCCCAAAAAAGTAAGATTGTAGGCTTGTCACCATCGCATGTTGGTACCACTCGGCTGCATCAGCTCTCTTGTAAGCTGGCATCATTAAGATTGTTTGTTGCTCTGCTTTATTGGAGCCAAGATCTGTATAAACACCACATATTTAAATGTGATATAACACACTTTTTCTTGTCACGCAATGGCACAAATGATTTCCCTTGCACAACACTTGCATCAACTTACCAATCTTATTTCACCAGGTACTCTTCCTTCTTCTTTAGGCGGAAAGAGATATATGTCATCCAGTAAGTTGGGCTTTTTGACGTGTGTGTGTGCTCTGTCTGCATGTTGCGTTTCACTTTTCAGACGTCGCTATGTGCGGCTCATTGTCAAGTTAACCATAATGCTTTTAATCACCCATTGGCATTGACAAAGGACATCAGCGGGTCAGCCTTTTTCCTCCTCCTCCTCCTCCTCCTCCTCCTCTTCCCTCACTGGCAGGGATTGCAGAGCTGTGCAGACACTTCTCTGCTTGAGACTATTTTATTTTGTTTACCCACTCACTATCTCGAAATTGCTCTGAAGGCTCTTGAAGGGCACCAAGCTTTCAAGTGGAAAACAATAGATCTGCGTAGTGTCTTCAGTATTGCAAAGAAACAACATCCGAAATGGGGAATGACCACATGTTTCATTCTAAAGAAACGTATCAGCATCAGTGTTTAATCAAAGTGGACTTGATTATGAAATAGTTTAGCCACCTTTGCTTTAACCTACAATGCCATTTACTCTCTGCAATGACAATCAGTTCAGTTGTCATGGGCAGAATTACCACAGAGTGGTTTGTGACTATTTGCTTCATTTTGGGGGTGTTTCGGTTGATCTTTGCTGTCTATTCTTGTCCAGGCTGCTCAGCTACAGGAAATCACTCAAGTAAGTCACCCTGCAAGAATCATATTAATATACACACAATAGTTGCAGCATAGATCAATGATCCTCTTTGTGCCTCCCTATACAGTATTACATATTACATACCCCTCTGTTCCTCACATGTATGTATGTGTGTTTCTGCCCCACCTCTCCGTCAGGCCCGTCAACAAGAAGTCTTTTCTGCAGCACGTAGAGGATCTGTGTGCCAATGACAATGCCAAGTTCCAGGAGGAGTTTGCTGTAAGAGTTTTCCTACCAACAGGACAAGTGCTTATCACACATGTGTAAAATGTAGGGGTATATCAAATAACACAAAATAATATAAAAACTGCTGGATTTGATCAAATAAATTGTGAAGAAATGCGTCCTCCTGGAAGATTGGTACATCACAGGAAGCAAATAATAATAATGGGTGATATCGTGTGGACAGCAAAGACGGATGGAAAGTGAAATCAATTAATACCAGGGTTTTTTTTACTGTCTTTACAGAGAAACATTTTATGAGGAATAGTTGTCCAAAGCTGCCCTATTCTAAATAATAGATTTTTCTTTATTTATCATTGTTAACTAATGATATAGTCATAAAAGTGTCCTCTACCTCTACTGCAGCCATCTAAGACCCAAACTTTGATCATTCTGGTGATTTCTTGATTTCAACATTTGAAATGTCTGCCATAATAAAGTAGGTGTGAAAGAGAACCTTTACTTTTATTAAGTTCAAAATGTTTTAAGAATACGTGCCCCGACATTGTGTGTCTTTGTGATTACTGACGTGCTACATATTGTCTCCCCAGGAGCTTCCAAAGCTGCTGCATGACCTGGCCACCACAGATGCAGACTTGCCCTGGAACAAATCAAAGAACCGCTTCCCCAACATCAAACCTTGTAAGTGCTCAGGCTGGAAAGGACTTTTCCAGAGTAAAGATACTCATAGTGTGTAACCAACGATGTGTGTCAGCTCTACCATTAACTGCGTCTGGATGTCACATGTTTTTACCTCACGCCAGACAATAACAACCGAGTGAAGCTGCTGTCTGAACCGGGATCCGCGGGCTCTGACTACATCAACGCCAGCTTCGTCTCAGTGAGTACCAGCTACCAGATGCTAAAAGCCCACTTTGTTCCAGACATTTCCCAGTCCTCTGGTGATTCTGTGGGATAGACAGCCTTTTAGAGCTTTTCCATTTGTGAGCGATTATTGCTTGAGTTTTTGTCACCTGCCGCTCTTTTTGTTTTCTAGGGCTACCTTTGTCCCAACGAGTTCATCGCCACCCAGGGCCCCCTGCCGGGCACAGTGGCTGACTTTTGGAGAATGATCTGGGAAACGGGAACACACACCATCGCCATGCTCACGCAGTGTTATGAGAAAGGCAGAGTGCGTCAAGGGAGATTTACCACTGTTATGAAATAGTATTCAGAGGACGGGCCGGGTGACGTCTTGGACAACTCGTATGATATCTGCTGCAAAGATATGATGTGTTTGTGTATTTATGTGTGTGTGACCATTCAGATTCGGTGTCACAAGTACTGGCCAGAGGACAATAAGCCAATGTCAGTGTTCAGTGACATTCTCATCTCAAAGGTGTCAGAGGAAGTCCTTCCTGACTGGACGGTCAGAACCCTGAAAGTAGAAAAGGTAACCAACAACCCCTCACGCACACACAAAGATGTTTCAAGCCTTTATTCTAAGTTGATGTAATATTCTCTTGTTGCCGTTGTTTCATAATTAACTCACAGAAATGAGACTAGTCACATGTTCCCAAAAACGTTCTACTCCTTTCAGAACTTTATTGTCGAGTTATTTGTTCCAATTCGCACAAACATAAACCGTTTTTCCAAATACATGTGACGTAGCTTTCATATTAATTGCACTTAATTTCTTGTGTAAATTCCTCTGTGCAGCACGGGCACTATATTTTGGTTCGCCACTTCAACTACACATCGTGGCCCGAGCATGGAGTGCCAGAGTCCTGCAGCACTCTCATTAAGTTTGTGAAAGCTGTCCGATCCCACAGACACAACAACACCACCATAGTGGTCCACTGCAGGTACCGCGCCACGTCAGTGGTAGTTTACTGACACTGTATAAATTACAGCCAAGTGTATTCTACTCTGTTTCTGGTGGGGAAAAAGGAGTTTCATCCACAAAGTGCATCTCTCGTTACTCCTCAGCGCCGGTGTGGGAAGAACAGGCGTGTTTATCGCTCTGGACCACGTTATTCAGCACGTCAGAGATCACGACTTTGTGGATGTCTATGGCCTCGTGGCGGAGCTCCGCAGTGAGAGGATGTGTATGGTACAGAATCTGGTGAGTTCAGTTCAAATAGAATAATCTGTCTTGTCCTTGTGGTCGAATGTTCCCAAACCAGAGAGAATAAACAAAAGACATAGTATGACAGGTATAATACAGCATGTTGTCTCAAGTTGGTTCAGTACACTTAAGAATCCTCAAAAGGACACAAATGGTGGCCTAGTTGTTCTACTTCTTGTTTTAAAATTCATGTCCTGCTAGGATCCGATCCCCAGGAGAAAACATTTAGTAAATTATTGTATTGACAAAGGAAATTATCTGGATTAAAGCCACATGCTGAGCAGGAGTCCCGCTGAAACAGCACCTGATTGAGGCATTACTTGCAGAGCAGCGGTGTGTGTCTGCAGGGACCCTCTTCCCAGTGCCTGTGCTTTTCCTCTGTACTATGGTTTTATTGTTTCTGTGATTTCTTTTGACTGTGAAGTATGCGCCTGGAGTGTCTGCAACTACAACAGCAGCTTGATTCTTTGAGACAGCAGAGTTAAGTGTGCCTGACAGCCAGCTGCATGCTGCTGCATGCTGGTCCAGCCATACAGAATATGAGAAAGTGCTTCGGCGAGAGAGAGGCCACCATTCAAATCAATTAAAGGTTACGAGCGTCATTGCAGACAGTTTTAAACAAGCCCTATTTTGCACACTTTCATCTGAAATACTTAATGTCAAAGTGAAAACAAAAGCAAATTTTCTTGCATAAGATCTTGCAAAGATTACTTCATATTTCCAGGATCCTATTTTGCTTTCTACTGTTGAGCTTACAATAAAAGGGCCATGAATGATTATTTTAACAGATCCTACACTCTAAAAAATGTCACGGTAAATTAACGGTATTTTACTGGCAGCAAGGACGCCAGGAATTTACCGTTTTTTACGGTATAATACCGTAAATGATATTTACACTATGTTACCGTAAAACGGATTACTGTATGTTACTATTAGTATGTAAACTTGAACCAATTTTACTGTGAATTAACTGCCATTTATTGTCAGTCGATGCTAGTCACTTACTGTTTTATTAACAGTGCCCTACTGTAATATACGGTATGTTGTCGTATATTGGATTACAGTTTTTTACCATACGATTACTGTTTTTGTGTTATAAATACCAGAATGTTACCGTTTACTTTTGCATTTAATTCTCCACAAATGAAAGAAAGACGACCAAACTCATTTCGGTCATAGTGGTTGGAGTTTATTATATGCCTTTAAGACAAAAATGTTAGGCATTTGTAACCAAGAACAAAACATAAAATATGCCGCATGTATACAATAATAAAAAAATGAATCATAAAATCATTAGGAACAAGGTAAACTAATTGCAACAATACGCTATAGAACACTTTCAATTGACCGCAGCAAACAGCTGGCGTCCTTAATCCAGAGCCCCTGTAAAACCAACCAAAATAAAATTTAAAATTTAACTGTATGTTACAGTAATTATGACATACTGTAAGATACCGTTAGAAATGCACCGTAAATTTACAGCAATTTGTTATAGTGTATACTTCAACCAGGCTCACAGCAATATACCAATATGAATAAATCAATATTGAATAGCGCTAGGAGGTCAAGAGGAACATTGTACAAACATTTTTGCTTTAAATTCATGTGATACAGCAAGGTAGACAACTAAAATGAATTGTTGGGTCACTTTGATGAGGTCTGCTCAAGTCCTCTCTTGGAGTCAACAGCAATCCACTGATCTAATTTGGCATATGGTTTTCGGTTGATTCAGCTTAACAAATAGACACTGACAGAAAGTAAACCAAATTCCTTCAGGGGTGAAGGTTATCATTCGTTGTCCATCGCAGTCCAATCAAAAGAGTTGCTGTGTGCATTCATCTCTGGCAGCATCAAGCGCCCGTCTCTCTGCACTCAGCCGGTTAAGCGCTAATGAGTGAGCTCTGGGCCAGAAAAACAGGAGGAAGCCTAAAAACCTTTTTTCAGCCAATGTGCCAGGTGAAAGACTCTCATCTCAATGGGAAGCTATCTCGAAATAAGATGTACAGTGGTGAGTTTTAAAATGTTGCCCATCCTTCTAAATAAATTGGAATTAAATCTGTGGATCAGCTCTGATAGGTTTGTCATCTGAAAGGGAGGAAAAAAGCCTTGAACGAAATGTCATGGTGTTAATTTATAATCCAGTAGGACTCCCGACTCAATTCTACATGAAATTCATTTTGTTTCGACATCAGCCCAGTGTCTGTAAATGTGTATCTGTATGTGCGTGTCAGGCCCAGTACATCTTCCTGCACCAAAGTACACTGGAACTTCTAAACAACAAAGGCAACAGCCAATCCATCTGGTTTGTCAGCTATTCAGCTCTGGAGAAGATGGACTCCCTCGATGCCATGGAAGGTAAACACACTCGCATGCAACAACACACTTGAATAAACCCGCGCCCCCCACAGCACAGCGCTCACTCCACACCTTTGTGCTGGTCTCAAGGTGATGTTGAGCTGGAATGGGAAGAGACCACCATGTAAAAGGCTGACTGAGGGGATACCGTTGCCTGGGGGAGAGTGAGGCCTCTAGGGAAGTCATCTGTGCTGACTCTGGACCAGCCGCCTCCACCACACAAAGCCGGGGGGAGGAGGAGGAGAAAGAGGATGTGAACGGCAATGTTTTAACTGAGCTGTCAGTCAACTAAGACTTTGTTGCTCCATTTCACCCCGCTTCTCAGTTGCAGTCCTCCATTTAATGAACTTCTCGTCCACTTGTTTTCAAATCGAGTAGAAGAAACAAAAGGCAGAGAGTGACAAAGAATTTCAGAAATTGTGGGGAGAAAAGAGTAAAGCAGTGAGCTTACATTTGTAAGCCTATAATTTGATTTCACTGAGCATTGTAAGTATTATATTGATATTACCTATGTTTTTGTAAGCTAATTTATTCAGCCAAAATGGTGTTTTAGTTTCAATCTTGTTTTAATTCTGACTATGTTGAAGTGTTGGCAGCATTTCTATATTGTTTATGCTTTCTTAAGAGTGATTTGCAAAAATAAAAGTAACCTTTATTTTCTCTCTGGCCATGATACGCTAAAACATTCAAACTTTCGTGCAAGTAAAAATTAAGCTGTTGTCTATGCCATATGAAATGACAAATTACTAACTCGTTTTCTTATTCTTTGGAGGAAAAACTCCATGGAAAAACGATGACATGTAGACTCCCAACTTGACATTACACGAGTCAGATTCAATATTGCTTTGTCTTTCGTGTGCTTGGAGGAACAGCTGTGCAGACTGATTACCCATGAGCTCTGTTATGCCGCCGTCCTCCTTGCACACCTGAAGCACATTCATTCATTAGAGAGGTGGGGGTGATACAGATGGAGATATTGGGAGGAGAGGATTCAGGCGTCAACAGACACAGAAATGTCAGGACTGAGAGTAAAAACTACTTTATTCTTTTATTCTCTTTGAACAGAAAAAAATTAGAAATATTCCATTAGTAAACATGTTGATCTTTAAGAAATCTACTCTTTAGAAATATTGTTAGGGTGCAAATATTATTGACAGTGCTCCACATTGAGGATGCAGATTGGTGCGTCCCCATGACAACCATGGAGAAGGCAGGGCTAAGGGGTCGGGCAGAAAGTTAGGAAGAGGAGAAAATGACATTAACCAACCCAACATGCCCTGACATAATAATACAACATATAAATAAACTGCCCATGTGTACTGTAAAGAAAAGAAACAATATCATGCTGTTTAGTACAAGTCAGTCAGAGTTTACAGTAAACAAAGTGGGGTTGCTGACTTGAGAAATCAGTCTCTAAGTTGATTCTATGTTGTATTTGCTGTTGCTTTAGCAGCTATGTGTGTGTGTGTGTGTGTGTGTGTTTGTGTCTTGTGCATGGCCTGTGATTCACTGCACATATTCATCAATACAGAATAGCCCTTTACACATCTTAACAGGTGACACAGCCACATCTTAATTATTCTATGATAATACGACACTATAATTTCATGATGATTGTAGATCTGTAATGATATCAGTGTGTTGCCATGGTAACTGCAGTGTGCTCTATAAAAGCTGCCTGATTCCTGTCTCTCCTAGTAGAAGGATTTAGGACGCCCACTCATATTAAATGTGAATAATAATAATAATAATAGCTATAATAACTATAATACTCTTTTTTTTAAACTAGATTCTTCTCTGTACAAATACATACCTAGATACACACACTGGGCAAACCAATCACTTTTTCAGAATAAATCTATATTATCTATTTACACTCTATCCAATATATTCTGTGGTGCAAAAGATACAAGACATGTTTGGTGTGCCTCAGTTGGATGATTTGTGGCTCAGGCTCTGGACAGACAACCCGATGATGAGATCAATACTTTATCCATGATATTCCGTCTTCCGCTTCGCCGCTAATTAACATTCAGTATAGAAATGCTACTCGGCTTATAGAACTTTTTAGTGTGCACGATAAAATATTATTTGTGAGAGGAGAGTGATGGTTTTGTGAGGTGACCTTGGTGTGAAGCAAATCATATAATTATTTTGGGCACAAGTATTGCCTGAATCCATAGGTACTAACAGTATTCATACTCAGTGACCCATTAGAAGTCAATTTGCAGCAGGAGAAAGGCTTCATCTGGCTGTTTTAGCCTTGATTTCGATTAATTACCAGCCGTACTCCCCTGCTGCCCATGAGTAAGCAGACTGAAATCATTCACCAGCACGCTGCTCTCGGTTCAACTCAGATGTCACAGTGCAGCAAATAATCTCCTGAGCTCTAAGGGAGCAAAGTGCCACAGAATCAGGGCAGTCGCACAATATATTGTGAAGACATCTTCTCTCACAAGTTAAGCAAAACACACAACAATGAAGCACAGAAAAATATGATTGTCGCCAAGATGTGGTTTTAGGTTAGTTTAGTGAGTAGCAACATTTGTGCTTAATGCAGTTTACTGCACATAACAGGATGGAGATGCTGGCGCCAATTGGTCTGTTTCTTGGGCCTTTCCCTCCACCACTGATTAGTTATCTATTCCCTAGAAGATGAAGGAAACTAATAAGCAGCTACTCTCGTTTGTTCCCATTACGCAGAGATGAGGGGAAAAGAGGACTGCAGTGAGGAGATTATCTCTGCTGAAATGCTTCCTCACAGAGCAGTATCTAACACTGAATACCTGTGTACGAGGTGTGGACATAACATCAATATCCTGAAAGAGAACCAAACAAACGAGTTTTGTCCTTCATATTTAAAGCGATCCCTCAACTCTTTTCAGGGCTCCCATATTTAGCTTGTTCTAACAATGCCCCTCAGTTTCAGAGGCATAACTCACAGACACATATGTTGCAAAGGTGAAATCTAAAAAGCAGAGTTACAACATCTCTTTAGTGTTAAATCTAACCGGTTGACATGTTGGAGGCAAAAGAAAGAAGAAACATTGTCTTTCACAAATGGCATCAAAACTACTCCACATTCAAAAACATCACCATTCAAAACTATGAATAGATCTTTGTTGGTTTCCTTTTCTGTTGTCCTTTTACTCCACTCATGCAGTATATTCCTCTGTTTGTTTTTTTCTAGCAACGCTTTAATCTTACCATTCAAAACGAGTCAATAAGTGCTCCGGAAGTGATCCATCTGTTCCGTTCTGGGCCCAAAGGTTTGCCGGGTAGCCGTCGACTCAGACGATGCTGCGGGAACCGCTGGAGTTACGCCTACGGGTTAGGGGCAGGGTGTGGTGGAAGGGCATGGGCGAGTCCGGGGGACAGAACTGGTGGGGGTGGTTGTATGGTGGAGGTGGAGGCGGCAGAGGAGGCTGAGGACCATCTCCCCCGTCTATGACCCGCACGGGCGTGGACATGGCCGAGTGGATGAGCTGGTGGGCGGCCGGGCCTTGGCTGAGGAAAGCCTCCATTCGCCCTCGCCCGCTCTGGTCCACCACAATCACCTTGACTATCTGCTGGCATTGGATGAGTGTGTCTGGGCGAAGGTCTCCGGGCGGAATAGAGCCGAGCAGGGCGGGTGGCGCGGCCAGGGCCAGAGGCGTCGACTCAATACTGGGCTGGCTCAGTTGATAGGTCTGCAGCCTGTTGTGAATTGACACCTAGTTTAGGAACAGTCAGAGAACGCATGAGGAGTTACCAGCCTGAACGCAGCCTCTACGCAGCCCTCTGGTGTGTTACGCACGTGGGCATGCAGGCATGCAGGCGTGCAGGCATGCAGGTAGGCATTGGTGCAGGGCGAGCACATGCAATATATACACACACTCCACACTATTTTTCTCTCAATCGTGTTTTTACAGGATTCACCAGGCAGAGCAAAGAGCAGCGGGGTAAAGAAGAGAGTTTTTGATGTTGCGTGAGTGTGTGTGTGTGTTTGTGTGAAGCTTCAAGTCAAAGGGAGTGTCAGGAGAGGAGAGAGGTGACACCGAGGGCGGGTGTCTCCCTAACACACTTATTTGCAACCATAAAGGACTGACTGAGAGGCAGGAGAGAGAGGGGAAATAATGGGCAACGGAATAAAATAGAGACAAAATTGCAAACGAGGAAAACAGTCTCCAAAGCTACACTCAGTTAAAGCATGGGCTTGTTTTACAGACACACACACACACACACACACACACCCGCACGCATTCCACAGACAGACAGTATCAAGCTTATCTGGCTTTGTAGATGGTATTCTAGGAGCCAGCCTGGCTTATGGTGGGTCGCAAAGGCTTATACAATCAGGCTGGCAAGCAGCAGCTGATGACAAACGGGCGGCTGTGCAGGAAGCAGAGTGGCTGCTGAACCACTCACGAGGCACTGAAAGAGACTGCGGCGCCACTACGGCGCCCTCCTCTCAGCGGCCTCTCTGTCATCGGCTGCATAGTGAGGATGTCCCTTTAGTGGAGCGCTTTTAAAAGCGAAGCATAAAGCCAACTTTTTCTTTTTCCGGATGAGGCACAGTCCCTATTTACGAACACACACACACACACACACACAAATACAAAACCCACAGAACAAGAGAGGCAGGCGCTTACCTGAGTAAGACATGAGTGGCTTTTGCACTTACCTCTACTGTGTTGTTGCCGGTTTTATCGTACGCATCCTGTTGCCCTGTTGGTACAACAGGTCTGTTTGTAAGTCTACAGGCAGATTTATGCTCCACATACAGAAAATAGTTACTCATTATGCATTTTGTGAATCTACACAGTCTCAGAGAACGAGATGATACGACGACACGTCTCACATGGAACTAGAGTCTAGTTCACAACATCTGAAGGTTTGTGTCTGGTAGATATATATAATATATCTATCTATATAGATAGATATATTGGCCATAGCCAACTTAGCATGAAGGGAAAGAAAGTTGCTCTGTCCAAAGGCTATAATATCCACCTACCACTAGCACTTTGGGATTTTCTTAAATATAAAGTGCATTACAAATTAAATGTATTATTATTATTATTACCAGCACCTCTAAAGCTAACTATTAAAAGAAGTAGCTTGTCAGTTTAATTCATACAGAAATTAAATCAGTGCACAAAAAGGAAAAGAAAATCTACAAACCAATGCACCTTTTAATAATAGAAAATGACATCTTATGCCCTCTGATCATCATCCACTCCTTTTTTCAATTTCTTTTCCAGTGTGGTGAGCTTATCTGTCCTATTTTCTACATTACCTTGAGTAATGTATGCGTTGCTATGACTTATGTATGCAGTGTTGTGCGTTTTATGCTGCACGAGCAGAACTAGCACCTGAGGGAGAGCCATGTCCTGTGTGTGTGTCCACTTGCCCGCCATTGGTGTGTATGCCATGTGGCAGGATGCCTTGTTGCCTCTCCAATTCCCCTACATCACAAGAAAAGAAATTGAAACCAGCCATATACCTACAGTAGAGTGTTTTGTTTTGTTTTCTCAGTGCATATGTTGAGGCGTGTGTGCCTTACACTGGATGTGTATCTGCTCCATCTCGTTGACCTCGGTTATCGCCTCTCTGAGCTCTTCTGCAAACTTCCTGAGTTCTTCTCCACTCGGGGAGCAGAAGCTCACGAGCTGCTTCTTCTCCGAGGTGAACGGGCTCAGCATCGTGATGCCGTGGGCATAGTCTGATGAGAAGCACCATCAAAAAAACAAAATCACATTCACCATCACTTTAATTCCACGAAAGGATGCCGTGGTTCCGTGTGTTTCTGTCGGAAGCACTGTTTTTTTGAAAATTGCAACTACGGTTTTGCAGAAATATTAGGAAGGTACTAAACTATTTACCTCGACGAGGTAGGAAACAGACTATTCATTTCCATGCGACTATTAGGCATTTAAATAAAGACCTACACGGGTCTTCACATTCGTGGTGCCCATTGCAGGTTCAGTTAAAACATTCTTTAACCATAACAGCTGTTAGCGCTAACACAGTTAGCTCTGTCAGCATTATTAGCACCATTATCAGCTAGCCACCGGATCAGGTGTCACCATGTTAAGAGCTTTGTGGAGGCAATCCCTCAATTATGTAAAGTAAATATATGCAAAGATTAACAATTTTATTCAACCCTTTCTAGAGAGCTCTGGTTTTAAACAGTGCTGAGCTGAAATAAGTTGCATTCGTGGTCATACGTAGATAAAAACAGATTCTGCATTTCCATGGAAATTGTTATTGGTTTAACTTGAACTAACTTTAGTCTGGCATCTCAAGTCGCTAATCGGGGGAAGTATTGGCCCGGACAACCGCTGGCAACACCAAATCCTGTGAGTCACCTCAGCACTTTTCAGCACTTTAGGGTGTACGTAGAACACACTGCAGCGGAGTAAAAGAGCATCTCACATTCGTTGCTGAAGAGGTGAAACTGCATTCCCAGAAGACCCATAGCTTTACAGAAGGTGTATGAGGCCGAGCTTTTCTTCTTGGGGCACAGCTTTAGGATCTACAGTAGGGACACATGGCACACATTATGTACAAACTACCGATAATTCAGTCGCAAAGACTATTGTGGTTATTGATTCCTCACCAGCAGCAAGTCATTGAAGAGGAAGACCTCTCTCTGCAGCTGGGACAGTTTCTGTTTATGAGGCTTGTTGGCGTCAGGTACCTCAAACAGACGACAGCAGCACACCAGACGCCTGTGAGGCACGGCGAGGATCTGCAGAGGCAGAGTTAAAACGACGGGCATGGACAGATATACAAACGGCTCGTCGAAATGAGAAATACTGAAGGAAGGACCTGCACGCAAAGGTGAATATGACTCACAGTTTTGAGGCCCATGATGGACTGCTCCACGCGGCTCACGTAGGTGACGTGGTCTTCGTTGGAGCGGAGCTCCCTTTGTTGGATCCTCTCATAAATGCCAGCGACCATCTCCCTGGGGATGTCAGCTCCGTCATCCACACCTGAGGGAACAGTAGCCCACAGTCACCTTCGAGGTAAGGAGCACTGTAAGCCTCCCTCCGCCCTGTAGCTAGCTAATTACGATAATTCCATTGAAAACAACATCTTTTCATGTTTGACAACAATCTTTGAGGTTAATTTAGATGGACGTAAATGTGTTAGTAGTAGCTGTTGGAGACCTTTGTTTGAGCCTCAGGTGACACAAGTGACCCATATCTTAAAAATCTAATTCTAAGGGAGCCTCAATTAAATGAGTCGATGCCGCGGCCTCTGGAGCTGAGCTCTGAGTTAAGGATATCGGGAATCTCTTCCTGAACAGCTGAGTTTTCTTGATGGGGCGGGAGGGGAGAGCGCCCTTTGCCTCTTTGAGTAATTTACCTCCCTTTTAAGAGGCTGTCACTCAAAAGACAGACGGTTAGGTTGATACGAGATGGCTTGTTGTGCACCTTTCCCTCCCTTCTGCTCTCTTTTTTTTGTCCTCCTTTACATTTTGGCATATTTCTGAGTTGGATCTCCTCATGATCTGCTGTATGTCACCCCTGAAACATGTCTGACAGGCATTTTATCTATCATGTCCACACTACCTGAGACGACACATGCACACAACATCTAGTCAAACACACACTATCTCTCAATATGCTCATACATGTATTTGGACACACTTACCTCTGAGGTTGCGTATGAAGTCATCGAGGCCCATTTTGCGCTGAGGTTTGATGTTTGGTGAATACATGTCGGTGTTGAGGAGGACCACGGCAAAGGCCAGGATAAAGATTGTGTCTGGGTTGTGAAACTGCTGCACCACATCAGGATTACACATACAGTACCTCTGGCTGTGAAGGGGGAATAGGAGAACATAGACATAGGGGTAAATCTTAAGTGAGGCCCTTCTCTTCTCTCATGTCCTGGGCTAGATTCTAGGCCAATATACCACTGCGATAGACCCGAAAAATAGCTTTTATAGAGGAGACGCAGCAAGTCTCAAACCCCAGTTTTATACCATACGTGCCCTCAAAGTTTATAGCGTCTACGTGCAGCATCTACTAACTAAAGGGTGCAATGCAAATTTATCAAACAGGGCACAAGTTTTGGTGTATAATACAGCCTGATCTCCAAAACCTGTTCGTAAAAATGTATACAAAAATCTTGAAGATACAAATTCGTAGCGATACATACAAAATAAATACGGACTGCAACTGATGACGTCACCATATTCAAAGTGAATGGGGACCTGCACCCCGTAACCACACTTCGTAAAGTCTAACGATGTAAAATAAACGTGTTATGATTGCATTTTTAACGAGAAATCAATGTTAAATTGTAAGAATAGAATACTAACCCTGACCCCCTCAAAAAATCCAACATGGCGGAGAGACGTTCACTCAAGAATCCGACATGGTCCGCCATGTTGTTCACTCAAGGGGCGTGGTTAACCACCGCCAGTTCGTATGTATTGTTACGAATTTGTATGTTCAAGATTTTCGTATACATTTTTACGAACAGGTTTTGGAGATCACGTTGGTATAATACCAAAAAATATATATTAATATAATTAATATTTAAAAAATCCAAAGCTCCTTGTTGATGGTAGATTCAGTAACTATTCTATTATATTGCTTGACAAACAGACTGAATATAATAACATCATTGTTACTTTGTCAAAACAAAATTGATCAAACCAAAAAAAAACGGTGCTGTGAAATGTTGCTTATTTCTGCTTTGAGATTCAGATGTTGACGTATTGAGACTGATTTGATTGAATCACCATTGAAGCTGCAGCATTTTTCATTTGACTGACTCCACCATGAGATCATGAGAGTGACAGGAGACAGGAGTCATTTGACAAAATGGCACTGCCCTTGGTGAGGTAACGCTGCCCATATTTGGACTTCCTTTGCTCCATCACTGCCTCCAGGCTTCACAAACTCTCACTTGAAACCCCTCCTTCCCTCCACAGCTCCCTCCCTATCTTTCTTACTGTCACTTGCACTTACACAGTGGGCCATTTCAGTAGTGGGAGGCTTTTATCTCTGTGGCCAGGCAGGATCCAGACACGGAGAGGGCCGCTTTGCTCCAGAGAACTATGTACTCACCGGAGCATCTGAGACTTACAACCAGAAAGCTTGTTCCCAGACCCCCAAACAAGATCTTAAACCAGAGTACGCATAGGGAATCAATTGACTGCCGTATATTAATGTGAAGAAGAATATTGATGCAATGGATCCTGCTTGGCTCAAACACTGCTAGACATGTAATATGCACATACGTAGACACACAGGGGCAGAGATGAGCCTCCTGATTTGCCATTTTGATGTAATACTGCAGCCAATTCATCCAAGACTGAAAGCGATGCAAGATCTACTGTGCAAGTGTGCGAGCTTATGGAAGGATGTGCATGGATGTGTAATGCACATGAGAGCAAACATTTCAAGTGAATAAATAAAGCTGTGGTAATGTCTATGCATTTGTCTTTATTTGTGCTTCATTCACACATTTCTTCAAGCACGGATCTCCGTCTTACGTAACCTGCTTATTCAAACAGCTCCAGATATCTTGTCTTCATATCTGCATACGAATGTTGCATGCCAGCTGGCACAAATTCCAATTCGTATTAAAGAACTACTCACATCAAGAGTACAACCCGTTCAAACAGATGACATAACAACTGTTACGTAACAGACCTGTCATCGGATGTCTGGCCGCCCCAATGAAAGCCCACTATTATCTGACCTGTACTCACGGTTCTTAGCTAGAGAAAGTGTGGCCTCAGATCGCTGATGAATTTGTAATCTGCACCCAGGGGGCTCGGCGCATATGATTGAGTGAGTTGTGATTAGCTGATGACCTCGGTGGGTGTTCTGATTGGCCCTCAAATCAGAAGCAGAGAGGGGATGTGTCATGTCTGCTCATTTCCTCTCTTACCTCTAACTTGCCTGTAATCAGGTATTGCTTATGATTCTACAGCCTGCTACAGCTATTAAAACACATCAATTTGCCACACATTTGCATTTAAGTTGCATTAGGATAGACCTGGAATTTATTTTGAGTCAATCCTACATAATCCGTTTTGCTGCTATAAATACTAACTGGAGCAATAAATTAGCACTAATCCGCAGTTGAAAATAGTCCTCAACATATGTGCTATATATTCCTGTCAGAGCAATGTTTGTTGAACCTATGAATTAGTGCCACGCTAGCTGATGTCTCTTATGATGGCAAAGTCCATCTGAGGGCCAGTCTAGCACTTTACAGGCTGACATGTCCTCACTAACCCCTCAGTAGATGATCCGCTGACTTTTCAGATCAAATCAACAGTCAAATTTGTCAAAAAAGCCACTTTTTATCACTTGTTCTCTAGTGCTTTGTTGTTATTGCACTATGTTGTCTTATCTGTCTTGTTGTCCGTTGTCTTACAGTCTGATGTTATGCACCAACCGCCAAGTCAAATTCCTTGCATGTCTAACATATTGGTATATATGGTAATAAGTGTTCCTGATTCCTGAAGTGTTGTGGCTGTAGACTCAATCTTAAATGTTTAAATCCTCAGTATGAACCAATGGGCTTGAGCCAAAGTGACAGAGGACAGGTACACAGAAAGGAGACCGCAGAGCACAAAAAGACAAGCTGAAGGTCAGCAGCTCAAACAAAGTCCACACATCGTGGATGCGGAAATCAGCATGCAGTACTTTTTCTACGGTAACACTGAATTATACAACCAGCTTGCCGTTCAGGAGGATATCTTGGTTTGTGAGTTCAAAGGGGCAGCGGATCAACTCATGGTGGAGACATTGTTAATAATCCTCAGGCAAAGTCCAGCACATCAGAAGAGGAACATTAAATGTATGCGACATTGCAACCAATTACTCTGAAACATAAAACAATCATGGCCATTTTTATTGCATTTTTAGTCCTGGGAGCGATCTTGGGACATTACCGGGACATTTCAAGGGCAGTGTCAGCCAGCGGCAAAGGAGACAATTGCAGCTCCAATTGGTCTACTCACTTCTGCCTGTTTTTGCCTCAAAGACCTGCCAGTCAGAAATTAAAATTGCACTATAATGACCTGTTTCTGACTAGGAGTTAGTTAGAGGGAAAGCTGCACGGCCAAGTCAACTGGAAGGCCACAGGGAGCGTGCATGCTACAGTAGGTCTCTCATGTCCTCCCGGAGTTAAAATAAGTGTTTTTTAAATGGCTCCTACAATTTAGTGACTGTAGGGCAAGACCCAATAAGCACAAAATCAGCTTAAGCTAAAACCCCATGAGCATCAAACATGCACTTTTACATAATTATGAGTGATTCCGGATGAAAAGGGACACACAAGTGACATGCAGCCTGGTCTGGTTAGAAAGTGCCATCCAGGGGAATTAGATGTGAAGAAGAGCTTGTAATTTTGTGCCACTGATGGCCTGCAGCTCATATCACAGCAATGATGGGCTGACAATCAAACACTGCTGAGTTAAGTCAAAGGTTACAGGCAATCAGTGTAATTTGCTAATGATACACAGCATTGGTTTCATCAGAGCCTGCAACATTGAGCTGGCATAACCAGTAAAACTAGATTCTAGATACGCGTGTTACCCCCAGGCCGCAAAATAACATTAAAAAACTTTTCTATTTCATTGCAAAATATGTGAGCCTGGCCACATGTGTTGCACAAATGGCCAAAGGCAAAACTTCTGTGCATTTCAAAAGGTTCAGAGTGCCCTTACCAGCCCCGCTAAGTCATGTGATGGACTGTTGTTGTGTTGAACTGTATTGAAAAAAAAATGATGCCAGAGCCTGTTAGCCAGCCAGGGCTTGTTGTAAGCGAGTTGACAGTCTCACCTAAAGGCTTCGATGAGTCTCTCCACTTTCTGTGCTTCTCCCTGAACACGAACGTGAGCCTGGAACTTTCTGAGGGCTTCGTCGAGCTCCATGCCTGAGAAATCCATCTCATCCACAACACAGCTATTACGAGACAGTCAGAGAGAAAGGAGAGAGAGTTGCATTTAGCTGCAGTTTGTCACTGCAATGAGAAGGTGAGAGAGCGAGTGTGTGCATGTACATCAAACTGTGGGCAACCAAGTGCTGAGGGCAAATCTTCCCCTCACAGTCATACCTCCAATTCAAAAGCACTGACCTGGAAGGCGCACATAGAGACAACATGTTTGCACACGCACACACTTGCAAACATCAATAGGGAAGACGGGGTCTGATGACAGTGGGAGATAAGAGGGGGAGGAAAGAAAGGGATGAGAGGGTAAAATAATGAAATGCAAAGAGCAAAGGGGCAGAAGAGAGGTACATGAAAGGCTGAGGGCAGGCTGAGGCAATGGAAGAAGTGCACGTGCATTTATGTGCAAACGTTCGTTTCTTCCCGTGCATGTGTGTCTGTGTGTATTAAAGAAAGTGAGGGTGTGTAGCTTGTATGTGTGTGCGTGCTCGGTTCAGTGCAGTGACCTATTTCTACGGTCTCTGCATCAACCTCAGCAAAAAGCCTTTTCTATCGTGGATCTCTGTCTACACCGGTTGGATTCAAAAAGTGTGAGTGTTAACGCATTAAGTAAATGCGTGTTTTCGTGGATGTGTTGCATTTATGCATGCAAGTGGTACATGACAAGCCTGTGTGTGTGTGTGTGTGTGTGTGTGTGTGTGTGTGTGTGTGTGTGTGTGTGTGTGTGTGTGTGTGTGTGTGTGTGTTATCACGTGTTTATGTCTGGTTAGGTTCCAACGTCTAGTTCTATTTTAGATATTTTTAAATACCTGAATCCAATAAAGTTAGAGTCAAGGTCTCTTATTAGTTTTTTATGTCCTCTCTTTTTTTAGTGATGAAGAGCAACGTAAAAAACATCCATTAAAATGTCCTTTATGACCCTGGTACGAACTCAGAGAATTGAAAGCCCTATTAGCTATTAAATTAACCTTGGGGTGGGATTTGCATTTTTTAAGTGATGTTTCCAGGGTCCTGAAGGAAATTTGGTCTTTAACTTTCAAGCCATCACGAATGAGAAGTCCTAGAGATGCTCTGAATAATTTTATAAGTTTGAACATCTCTAAAATAGCAGCAATGTAGCAAAATCAACTTGCTAATGAGGACCTTGTCATGTAAGGGAACATGTCTAGAACAGCTATAAATAGACCTTGAGTTTAGATTGTTATGTCAAGGGAAGTGCTTTAAATATAATTTCCCACTAAAATACCTAATTATACAAAAACAATACATAAATAAATAATAGACAAATTGACTAATTTGATCAGATTTGAACAGGTGTTTTGGTCCAGATGCTCAGCAGCCCTTTTTCACAATGTAAATGGTAAAATAAATAATAACAGACGGGTCTACATGATCAACTTAAGTGTGTCAAGACATGACAACAAAAAATTGGTTCTTATTAGAACTCCGCCAATATTACACATTAAGATCAGGTTAATTGTCATGAGGACTACCAATAATGAGGCAATCTGTGGCATGAAGTCCGAGGGATAACCCTAAAGATGTCATCAAGTCATTGGAAAGTGTGAAATATATCATAGGATGGACCTTGATTTAGAATTATTTTGTAAAACCCAAATCGATGCCATTGGGGTTTCAAAGATACTTTAATTCAATGACAGGACTTGTGCAGAAACCCAACCACGTACGTGTCTGTGTGTGATGCGTACTGCATGAATAATCAGAACTCACTCAAGGACATCTCTGTTGAATTGCAGTTTGCTGTTCCCCAAGAACTCTCCAATCATCTGTCTGCTCAGGCCTTTCCTCTGCAGCAGGAAGTGAGCCACTCCAATGGCGGTGTCTGGGACGAAACCACGCGTGATCAGGAAGTGGATGCCTCTCTCTGGGTTCCTAATGCAATTAGCCGGCAGAAAAAAAGCAGGTCGTGTTAAGACTTAAATAGCGTGTGTGCGATGTATTTGTGCATTCAAGCCGATAGGTGTGTGGGCCTGAGTGGGAAAGAAAAGAGAGATGGCGCTTAATGTGTGTGTGTGTGTGTGTGTGTGTGTGTGTGTGTGTGTGTGTGTGTGTGTGTGTGTGTGTGTGTGTGTGTGTGTGTGTGTGTGTGTGTGTGTGTAAATGAAGGGGAAATGAATGTGTGCGTAAGAGGAAGCAGAAAGAAAAAGAGGGAAAAGAGGAGTGCATGTTTCCTCTGCACTGCTGGATCTCACCCACTGTCACTGATGCATATGAGTGCATTTATTTTCATTTGTAATAACGAATATTAAGTGCAGTTCTTTTTATAGAAACCGAGAGGCTTTCACATTGTCCACGACCTCCTTGACTGCCTCTCCTCTTCAACCGCATTAGCCCCATCTCTCTGTCTGTCTTTGTCCCTCTTCCTCTCTCGTTTTTCCACTGACATTACAAGATGGCATGAAACATGCAGCTCCCCCCCAAAAAATCACTAATGAGCAGCTTCTTAGATCCGTTTTGCAGGGCAGATTTGTTAAACACAAACAGTGATAGGTGTACTCTGAACTCTGTGCTTGAGGGTGCAGAAATAATTCACTGTGTGTGTGTCTGTGCGTATGTGTGTTGCCGCCTACTCACACGTTGAAGAGGTTGAGTCCCATGCGGTAGAGGCGTTTGCGGTGTGTGTCTGTGGATAGAGTTGGGGAGCGGCAGGAGGCTGGATCCTGGCAGTGGTCCCTGGGCAGAGAGACCACCAGGGCCTGCAGGGCGTCTGGGCTCGGCCCCCCGGGGATCTGCTGTGGATGAGTATAATGGTACTGCTGGTACTGCGTGTAAATCTGAGCAGGTTGCTGATTAGACTGGGCTGAGGTGGAGATAGAGGTGGATGTGGACCCCAGTCTGTCTGTGCCGATCACTCCCTCTGTTCCTCCTCCTCCTCCTCCTAGAGTTGCCACTGCCGAGCCCCTCCTGGATCCTGCATCAGCCATTTCCAGCTCCTCACTTGGAGGAGGTGCAGGAAACTCCGGCTCCTCTGCGAACTCGCCATCTCCGCCTCCATCCACCCCGCTCGCGGAAGTCTTCCTGCTGCCCGGTTGTCCCCCGCCCGCATTGCCCAAGGAGGTGGTGGTCGTGGTGGTGGCGGTGGAGATGGTGTAGGAGCTGTTGCTGTCGATGTGAACGGTGACATCCCTGAAGGCCATGAGCAGCGAGCTGGCACTGCGGGGCAGACAAGCACTCTCAGCAGCTGCACGAAGGGCCCCGGGGTCCATCAGTAGCCCCTTCCCATCTCCACCTTCCGACAGGCTCCAACCACGGAGGGCGTCATCAATTGACAGTGCCAAAGAATGAAGCTGCAAATTTGATGATAGAAAAAAATGTGCATTAAAACTTAATGATTTAATGTGGTTAGGACATGAGTCAAGAATGTGAGTTCTGCTAATTTGGTCTGACTATTTCTGGCACTAGAGAAAGAAGATAAACAGTGATGGTTGGCTACCTAAGGGATAAGGACATTTAAAACATTCAAACAATCTATCACGGCACTCCGTCCAGTCAACGCATTGCTCTCTAAGCAGATAAATGCATGTTGTACAAAAAGTCAGGGATCATAAAAAGAAGCAACCCTCTGGGTATTTCCTGTGGCTCTGCTGCAGTGTGCAGCTTAATCAGATGCTTCTGACTTTGAGGACAGCTAACTTTTCTTGGAGGTTGTAGAGATAGTCCAGAAATTGGCTGACAATGACATTCCTGGAGGCATCCTGCTAGCCTGCCTGGTCAAAGAACAAAACCCTTTTTCTTTCTTTATTTACTGCAGCATCGTGAACTAAAAACCTGATCAGAGAAGCAGTCCTCCAGCTGTGTGAGTGTTTGTCCAGGTGTCTGAGGTGGGACAGCGGCAGGAGGGGCACCAGCTGATGGGGCAGATGCAGGCGAAGGGGGGAGAGAGGTGGAGCGACACGGGGGAGGAGGAGGAGTTTTGGAGCGTAAGGGAATCTGTACTCCTCCAGGATGGAGACTGTAACTGTGTCTCTGGGCTGTGTTCCTGTTTCGGCCCGAAGGGCTCGGGTGGAGCATGGAGATCCGACGGGGCAGCTTGCTCTCCGACAGAGAGTTACGAATCTTCTGGAAGTTTTTGCTGAGCTGGTACTGACGGAAGGCCGTCTGGATACGGCGGGCTGCCCGCCTCGCTATCAGATGGCCTCCATATTTCTGCTCCAGCTCATCTATCTGGGGATGGGAGAAGAGAGTTAGTGGGAGTGATTTTAAATATCCAACATGTTTACAAAGATGTAAGATCCTGAAGACGGTGTGAGAGTCATTGCTTAGCACATAGCAGCCACTGAGTGTTTACTCATCCACCAGCAGGCAAATATCATAATGTCATATTGTACCCATGTCTAAAAAAGAGTCAAGCGAATTTAAGCATTGCCTGAGTCATGAGTCAGGACACTTACACTTCTATCTTCTAAGAAGTATCCGTCTTACTTTTCTGTACACTCTTTTATAACCTTTGAGGGTTTATGGCGTTCATAGAGCCAAAGTAAACATCATCCATCATCGTTCAACTGTTAATAATGCCTGAAGGGCCATAGGCAGGAGGATGGATGGGCTGTGACAAAGGTGATTTTTGCAAAAATGAATAGAAAAGTAAACACCGGCACAAGCCTATTTCTGTTCCGTTTGTTGGCAGAGCAGCTTAGCCCAAAAGCTCAGCCCCTTCCAGAATTTTGTCCTCATACATTTTCAGCAGAAGGGTTGGAGACGAGGGAAGATGACACAGAGGGAGAAAAAGGCGGACAGCGACACATGTGCCAGTGTGTGTGTGTGTCTTCTTACACAGCATGTCCACAAAAAGTGCATGTGCACCTGTTCACAAACAGAGACACGCATATAGGCACTAACACAGCAGCAGCGATATCAGCAGCAACCGCAGACCCTTCAGCAATTTGGTACGAGAGATAAAGGCATCTCCAGCCGCAAGAAGCAGTTAATAGCTGTTACCATGACAACCTAGCATAGTTTGCGTTGCTGTGGCTTTGACGGTGGAATTGCTGGTGTTATTTTTCATGTCAACACAACAGACAGAAATAGATTCGAATTTGAATCTTTTTTTTGGCAAATGATCGTCCAATGAGCAAATCCTCGTGTTAACAACAGGAAGGGGAGTCAGCGTTCACTTGTGGTTACACACACACACACACACACACACACACACACACACACACAATGGAAACAAATCTGCAAAAAACATACCTGTTTGTTCTTATTCTCAAGGCTGATTTCGTACTCGCTCGGCCCTTCTCTCTTGGTCCCCTCCACTTCCTGTCCACCACCGCAGGACGTTCCGCCCTCCAGGCTGAGCATCTGTCCACTGCCACGGAAATAAGAACAGAAAGCTGTTAGTGCTCCCTGCTGACCTTCAAAATTCTGCCGTCTCTGCAGTCCGGGTCATCAGCTAAGCCGTTTTTTCGAGGAGGTTCATGAGAGCAGCGGTAGCGGCACAGCGTGATGTGCGGCTGAGTCGGCTCGGGGCAAAGGTGACTGTGTTTATGTGTCAAGTGCTGTTTGGTCAGGTTTGTGGCAGCAATGCAGGTTTCATGAAGAAAATGAAGTCCATAAGAAAGCTTTTATGTAAATTGACTTGTGCTAGGACCATAATCCTTCCACTCCTTCACTATTTCTTTCTTTCGTTCTTCCACAGGTAATGCCTACCGTTATAAACAAAAGGAAGAGTGCTAAATCCAACTGGGGAGACTAAAAAGCCTTCTCATGATTAAATAATGAGCTCACCACTAAAGCCCCTCTTTGTTTTCCTTGATTGCTGTTAAAGCAAATTGTCTCTGTTCTCCAGCCAAAAGTCAGCGATATGGCCAGAGATGCGTCATCATATCTTTAAATGAAATAAAGTTGGAAGGGAAAAAGAGGGAGAGAGATACTGTGTTGGGTACGTGCATGCTGGAGGCTGTCTCTATCAAAAACTCTATTAAAATGCTGCCATGCCCCTGCGCTGCATCAGAATACATTACAGTACATTAGAATACATTAGAGGATTTAAAAGCAAGAGTTGAGCTATTAACGCATCTGGACAGCAAAAGCCTCCATAATGCTGTGGCAGCTGTACTCTCTTTCTCACACACACCCACACACAACCACATATGCACACATATGCAGCAGCGAGAAACGAACCAAGCACACACTCCAGTTGTGTCATGTGACGTCACGGTGGAAGTGAAAAGAGTGTGTCAAATTGCATCTCTCAGGGTCTTTCAGAGATTTATAGTTCTGTACAGCCTGGCAAGAAACACACACACACACTCTCATTCACATACACATGAGCATGCACAGGAGGGAAAAGGCACAGCAGGTTAGACTAGAGGCGGATCTCGTGACATCTCTTGGGAGGTTTGCATGCTCTGATGGATTCAATGGATGACAGCAAGGGTGTAGAGGTGGAGCAAGTCTGCAGCCAGAAGGCAGGCGCAACTTCATGTGATGATAATAATGAGCTTCGGGGATGCACGGCTCATCTAAACCCCATCATCTCAGGTGGGCGTAAACTGCTGCTGTGCCATTGGCTCGTCCAATCGGGACTTTGCGGCTCTATGATGATGATAGCTGTCATCAAATCAGAGGACAGAGAGGGATTCCAGACAAACAGATAGTGATATTAATAAAAACAGAGTGAGGGACATGCTTGGTGAGGAGGGATGAGACAGAAACAAACGACAGATGAATAATGAGTAGTGATGCATACAGAGATAAACAACACAAGGTGGAAGCTATGAGAGCAAATGAAGAGACAGACTAAGAAGACACCAATGGGAATTTAGTAGCACACAGGGTTTAACGATGGGAGAAACTCTAGAGGAGGGAGGCCAAAACCTTAAATTCGGGCAATCATTGAGAAACAAATCCAGCTTTTCAGAGTTTTACAACTGAGCTTGTGAGCAAGTGAAAGGTCATGCCCTCACACAGAAGATAAACATGAACAAACTCATACAACAAACGAGCTGCCCACACAGAAATAGATGACAAAAGTGGTTCAAAGTCCTTTTTTCTTAGTTACTATGGTAGTGTTAAGGTTGCGTCATTACTGGGTTGCTATGGGCACTTTTATAGATCCAATATCGGTTTACCTCACCTCTCTCTCTCTCTCTCCATCTCTCTCCATGTGTGCGAATCACCATTGAAGCGGAACAATCTATAGGCTTAATACAGAGCGTTTCACTGTCTCACTGTAACGCCAAGCGTGTGCAGAGCAGCCCGTACGAGGACACAGATGCGCATGCAGTTTGTACTTAAACAGAGACAGAAGGCTTTCAATTGTTGACCGGCCATACTGTTAAAGTAAGAACTGCTGAGATAAACAGTGGCATGAGAGTGTCAGTGATTGGCGGGTGACTCGGTTTTACCTGGATGAGCCTGTGGTGTCAGCCTCTGGGTGTTCAGGGGCGGGGCAGCAAAACTGGTGCAGCACGGTCTCGCTCCTGAAGGGCAGACGAGAGAGAGAGGGGGGGGGTAGGTAAGCAAAGGGGGGAGGAAAGCAGGCAGAATCAGAAGGACAGCATGTCATTCAGTTGTTATTGGCTCGGCGCTGGGTGTTTGCCTTGTTTCCATAGTCCTCCTTATGTTCTTTCTTAGTGCAACATCCCAAAAGACACTGAAAAGATCCCTGTTATGCTCTTCTGGATTATTTCCATGGGCTCTGTGTGGGGCTCAATGTGGCACTGATCCGGTGGTAAATACCCTATGTAGGTCAATTCAAGGCCGAGGATGCTTAGATTGAGTGTGAGTTTGAGTATCTGGATGAGCTTGTCTACATTCCCTCCCATCCAATCAGGTCTGTTGTGATTTAGCAGAATTCCCAATCAGGACAGATGGTCACTCCAGCTCTGTTTCCTGTACTGTCTCTCCTTAAGTTAGCCTCTTTCATTTCTCCCTCATACATTTTACATTTACATTCATATTTTAAGCATCTTGCTGGTACTCTGATCCGGAGCAATTTAGAGTGAAAAGATTTTTTAAAAATAGAAAGAAAACAAGACACGTCAAGACCTTCCGCCAGCAACATTCTCAAAAGAATATTCATGACTTCAAAAGAGATTGTATCATGTATATTTTGTATAGGAGGTGATGAAAGTGTAGTTCACATTTGGTCATTTCCCAATGAGCTGAAAGCATCCAGTTGTCAGTGAATTATCTCTCCTTCTGTGCTTGGACCTGAGCTCAGCTCAGCATATTGCTCGTGACACAGAGCCACAGTGACAGGCAGTCAGAGTCTGTGCGAGGCTCGGGGTGACATTCCAAGCTATAAAAAGCGATTACTGTTTCACGGCAACTTCCGCAAATTCAAAAGGACGCTGATGTTTTAAATAAACATACCTCTGATCAGCACACTGTGCAACACCTTTCACACCTTGCCTACAGGTCCATGAACCATTTGATCTCCATTTAGCAGCACCGCTGCTGTGGTTCTCAACTCTGCTCTTAGAACTTTGAGAAACGCTGTTTCACCGGGCCAGGTCTCGAGCCAAGTATCTGCCTTTTACGACTTGTTATTATAAGCGGATTCAGTATCTTTGAAAAATAACCAGCGCTTCTTTCAAAGTTCTGTCTCATTTTGCTCTTCTCTTATAATCACATTTTATTGCTCAGTTACATTTAATATTTTCCTTTTCAGTCTTTTGATCCGTAGACAAATTATTAATTAATTTTCATAAGCTATACTACATGTTCATTTTTTTTAAATATAGGTATAAACTAAGTGACCATATATATATACGCAGCGTGGCAGTCTTTCACCATCTCTGTTATGTAGATTTTGCGGATATATTCTGATGGTTACCTGGTTGATGGAGCAGGGGCATCACAAAACAAACTTTAGAGAGAGAGAGAGAGCGAGAGAGCGCGAACGGGTGAATATTTCAACACTACATGCCTCTTGCTGTCAGGCCGTGTTCTCTCTCTCGCTCTCTGTGCCCCATCCTCGCTCACCCCTCATCCCTCTCCCTGTCCTGTTTTGTAAGAGTACTTTAAACGCAATGCTTTCATCCGGTAGAGAGTGCAAGGAAGAGGAGGGTCGACATGAAACAAGATCAGCTCCATTTGGACTCAAAGCGTTGCCGGCGCGTTGTATGCACCTTCCACTGCGCCCGCGGACGCCACAGCGTGTCCCTCGGTTGTCCAACCCATCTTTTTGCTGAACTGAGGAGACAGCTTCCCCAAATGCGCCCTTTATATCATAGGCTTGTTTGGTCTCTGCTCATACCTGTCTCCTGTCCTGTGGACAGAGACCCGTCATAGCCTCTTTCTACGCCCCCCCCCCCCCATCTCTTTCCACCTCCTTCCCCTTTCACTGGCCTACTCCAAAGTCAGCCTCGAAGCTCCTTCCTCCAGACACCTCAAGGGCTCCATCAAAGACAACGACTGAACATGCATCCCTCTCTCTTTCGAGCTCTCTGCCTTTCTCTCTCCTGAGAATGGCTGATTACCGTTCGCTCCATGGGCTAAGTGGGGCAGATAGCAGGCTCAGCTGTGGGAAGACAGACATTGAGGGGAGAGGATCCTGTCTCTCAACTCAAAGGACTCAAACCTGTGCACTGACCAAGATGACCATAATGCAAAGCACACAAGTAAGTAAATAGCCACCATATGCACACACACACACACACACACACACACACACACAGTACGCCATAGGCAATGACAAGAAGGTGACTCCTCTAAAAATGCAAGTGAAAATCGGTGCTCCCGGTCCCCTGCGAGCAAAACTACAAGTTAGGTGTAAACCTGCTGGTCTTATCCAGAGCAACTTCATGGACAGGTGAGCATAGAAGGCTGCATTCAAGGACACACAATTAGCACCTGCACGTATATTTTGTCCACTCCGATGCCTGATCAACTGTTGCGGGGCTCTGCTGTGTTCTCCCTCCAGCTTTTATAATAACAATTCATTTATTTTAATTTCTTCCTCAGCAGGTAACCTAATTTAAATTAAGAACCAGTGGTGTTACACGGATGTCTGTCAAATAATAACCAATTTGCCGCAGGGTAAGCCCTCTGGAGACCACAACTCAGGTTCCAGAGAGAGCAACAGGCGCACACAAACACACATTCAAACGCACACCGCGAGAGACGGAAAGGAAATGTGTGGCAGGTGAATCATTCACTGGAGGATAAATATCAACAACTGCTTGTCTTTTTTTTCATGTGCATGTCTCCCCTTGTGCACTTCTCTCCTTTTCTCCTCTAAACTCCTCCTGTGTGTTGAGTTGCTCCCACCGGTGTGGGTGGAGTCCCAAAGAGACCAATCACGACTCCTGCTGGGAAACAACTTATGAACTGAAAGTACACGCGCACACGGAGGGAGAAAAAGAGAAAATGATGGGTTTTCTCTCATTAGGTGACGTGCGGATGTACTCTGGTGCGAAGCAGGGGGTGTGGGGTGCGTGCGTGCGTGTGTGTGTGTGTGTGTGTGTGTGTGTGTGTGTGTGTGTGTGTGTGTGTGTGTGTGTGTGTGTGTGTGTGACTGACAGTGTGCACGTGTGCCTCATCTAACACAGTAACATCAGAGGCCCAGAGGTCCCGTGAGAGTTCACAGATCCCGTGCGGTAATTAATAGAGAAATCAGCAGGACCTTGGACAGCGACCAACCGCGTCTCATCGCGAGTGAGGCTGCGCCTGTTTCAAGCTGACGGTGACCGCCTATGTTTTCAGCACACAAATACACTCACGCACACACACACGTATGCGCCCGCGCGTGCACACGCTAATATATAGGCCTACTACAGCTGTTTGTTATGTAACGATCCAGCATTCGTGATCCAGCTTCACATTTAAATACTCCTTATGTGTCCTCCGTCACGGAACCACAGAAATGAGTAATTTGCCCGTGTTTAACGCTCCGTCTTCAGGACACGCACGTGCGCGCGTGCACGCTCAGAATTATACAGTTTTAGAAGGATGCCACTCAAAAGCTACGACGGATGGAAGACAGGCTTAATGAACGGATTAGTGCTATAGGTCGATACCGGAGGAAATGCATTAGCACAGGAGTTTTTTTTAATATAGAAAGCCCAACCTTCTGAACTGCCTGCATGCCGTACTCAAGTTGACTATTTTAGGACGGATATAAATGCAACAGATATATTCTACTCACTCGGATTTCCTTGACAGGGCCAGGGAATGACAAAGGGCCGTGGGGGTCATTGGAACCAAAGTGCGGCAGCTTTGGGAACTTCCGCCGTTTTCTGGTTCACTGTCAACTGGGGAGACCGTGGACAGGTCGGCCGGAACCAGCTGCATGTCCCCAGGGTCCATGGGTTGGGAGGGCTGCTGGACCTCCGAAGTCGCCTTTACGGGGGTTGATGCCGCGCTGTGTTCCAGGAGAGACTCCGCACTGGTCTTGAGCTGCGGGTCCTGAGGGTGGTGGTGTTGATGGAAGCAGCTGGGGTCCGGGTGATGGTGGTAGTGGTGATGGTAAGGATGCTGCTGTTGAACCCTGACGTCCCGCAGGTGCCTGTTCTCGCCAATGAGCTCGTCCACCCGCCGGTCCAGCTCCTCTATCCGGGAGCGCTGGGTCTGGATGAGGCTCTGCTGGTTCTGGACGATGGTGGTGAGCTCTCGCAGGTACAGAATCGCCTGCACCGGATTTTCCAGGAGGCTGGTGCTCATCATCATACCCGAGACAGGAGGAGGGAAGAGAAGCCGAAGAAAACAGCTGGACTGACGGATGGAGGACTGAGGAGATGCAAAATATCCGTGAACGCGGATGAGAAGATTAGGTGTCCTTGCGCTATCCTCCCCTTAATTCTGCTCGGCTCCGGATGAAGCTCCAGCGACCGAGCTAGGCTCTGCTCCTCCGGTCGCTTCCCTCCCCCCTCTCTGTCTTTCTCTTCCTCGCTCTTTTTTCTCTCTCCCACTGCGCTGAGTGTTGCTGATGAGAGGAGCGAGGTCCAGATGTGACAGCAGGGAGGAGGGGAGGCGAGGCGCTGGCAGGCGGATGCGTCATTACGCACTTGCAATGAGAGAGCGAGAGAGCAAGCACGCGCCCTACAGGCCGTTCACGGAAGTTCCACATCCGAGCCATATTCCTGGTTGAAGGCTACTGCACAGAACATCGGACTATTTGTAATTACTGCTCCACGCCATCCTTATGCACAAATGAGCGTCCACGTATAACGAGGGAGAGCGAGCGAGAGAGAGACAGTGAGACAGTTTTAAGACTAAATTGTTTTTAGAAGAAAGATATGCATTGATTAATACATAAGAGGAGGAATATAAATGGCATAAAAGGCATAAAATAAACGTATTATTTAATAAGTTAAAAGAGATGTCATCATTCTGCTATACCACGTTTTGGATGCACGCTATTTGAAACCACATTATATCGTGTACCATGGCAATAACTTGTCTCTTGTTTAACACAGAAACCCTTACAAAAGTAAGTGCGTTTTAACTGCCGGTGTTTTATCTCAATCTAAAAACCCAATTATATTCACATATTTATATAAATCAGATAGGCCTCCCATAAACATTATCCAATAACTCATATGATTATTATTATTCACGTGTTTCGAGTAAGAAATGACTGATTGAGCGTGAAGGCAACACGCTATCCTCATTGCGGTCACGTGTCATATGTATGCGGAAGTAGAGAACCGTTGCTTCGCTGTCTGTTTGCTAATCATTTGGGATCGGATGCTAGCACGGATCCCCTTGCTGACGTTGATTCTTTCTGCAGCCGTCAACCAGTAAACAACACCCATGGTTATGTAAGCAGACTGCATGTTGTTTAGTCTGTCGTATTCGTAATTAATTAATTAGAGGAGAATTGTTCGGTCGAAGGCTCGCGGCAAATCTTTCTTTAACACGGACAGGGTTTCCGTTGACTGTCGATCCCCATAGTTGAGTTACATTAAAACCACGTATAACGCAGGTTATGGAATTTACACAGTAATAGTAAGGGCTTCTTTGACCATAAACCGCTAAAGAGAGCTAATAGCCAATTTACACAGTGAAACCCGAACCAGCTCTATTCCAGGACGGTCACGTGACAGTCAGATGAGGGTCAGCTACTGGGTCTCAACCTTACGAAAGCTGTGTGATGCTGGAGCTGTCAATCAGCATCACTGTGAAAGAGTTGTCCGAGTTGTCCCTTGGACTATCAATAACACACACCTGTCTCTCCAGGTCTGAGTGACCGGTGTAGTGAACTTTGCTCTTCATTTCTAAACCCGTGTTGTTGTGTATCAGGATGAGCCAGAAGCAGTGCCTGGAGGGCCAGGTGTACTCTGTGCCTCTCATCCAGTCGGACCTGAGGAGAGAGGAGGCTGTCCATCAGATAGCGGATGCATTACTCTACCTGGAGACCATTTCTACGGATATTTTCAGAAGGCAAGGCCACACACAGACACACACACAACAAAGAGTGTGGCTTCCATAACGTATGGGAACATTTACCTGAAGACGTAGACTACCTCCAAAGACTGTGTATGAGAAGCCTGACCTTTACCGCTGCCAGCCCGATTCTAACCCCTGACCTTCACCGGGTCGTCACCCTGCAATGTGATGTTTTACAGTAGGGAAAAGGCCGTTTTGTCCCCCCGTATAAACAAACAAGACCGCACACACAAGAGCTGGAGGTTTGAAGGGACACAAGACAACCAATTCCCGAGTACTACTTGTGTGATTTAATATCATTTTATAATCACATTACCATGGGATGCATCTTGCTCTAGTTGTGTAAAAGCGATTTGCTGATTAATTAATTTGTCATAAGAAATTAAACAAATGATCAATTGTAGCGATAACGGTTATTCAAATATTCAGCAGTTTTGCCTGCATTGCCTTGATTATAACGTAACTTCTAATTGACTAAATACTATTATTATTATTTTTGATATTTTACTAAAATAGATACCTGTTTTATGGTTAAGAGATAAAATAATTCTGAAATGAATAGTGGCGGTACAACTATTTTAGCATTCATAGTTCTAATTCTTTTTAGATTGATTCTTTCATTTTCTCGTTCAATAAAGTAAAAAGTGCCGCGTGAGCATTGTCACTACCAGGATAAAGCAGACAAAAGCACGTAACAAATAAAAGTTTAACTTCAATCACAAAGGTTGTTGAAGACAAAGCATCTGTTCAAGTATAATTGGGCATTAAATACCATCTTATTCAATGGATTGAGCAGTCAAATCCATATTCTAAGGCACGTTTGATGCCACAGCATCTGTTTCCAAGCAGATGGTCCTGTCTGGAACGCTGAAGATAGAGGAAGCCTCTACTGTAACTATAAAATGAAATAAGTGACATTTAATTTAAACAGAATTATTTTGCTGTGTTCGTAGTTGGATGATACATATGAAATGATTACTTGATTTCAGAAACAGCTGTGTTATACTTTTATCTTTATTCCTGATTTTAAGAGCCCCGCAATGTGCATATGAAGAAAGAAATTTGGAATCGGGCCTCTTAGGTTATTAAGAAGTTGCCCACTCATCCCAATTGAATTGTATGACATGGTCTCAGAAATATTGTGAACTGTGAGTAGACGTCCATATTGATGTCAGAGTGTGTGTGTGTTGCGTCCAGGGTGTCCGACAGTGTGGAGAAGAACCGGCGCCAGCTGCAGAGTGTTACTGACAGGATCAGACTGGCTCAGGCCCGCGTCGACAAGATCAAAGGCAGTAAGAAGGCCACCAAGGTAACACGGCACCTCCAATTTGGCAGGATGCTTTTTGTACTTTGCACTTAAGGTCCATCAAACAAGATCATCGAAAGCATAATTAGCCCAGTGTCTGTCATTTATATCAGCACTTTTCTGTGTGCACAGGTTTTCTCCAGCGCAAAGTACCCGGCTCCAGATCGCCTTCGGGATTACTCGTCTATTTTTATTGAGGCTACAGACCCCTCCTCACAAACTCGCCCCCGACAAAGGATACAGAATAAACTTCGACCCTTTGATGAGACGGCTTTGCAGGTGAGATAAATACACAACAATTTTTCTCACATAAATATGGACTCGTTAAGAGAGCCATGGTTTCCCAAAGTGTCCTGAGTCTTGAAGCCTTTGAGCCACAGTACTGTAACTAATGTAAAAGAGCTGGATACATTTGGGGCGTCTCTATACGGCTAAAACTGTGGTTTGAAAAAAAAGGCTAGAAAGAAGCACGATTAATTGCCATTTTACGTGGCTTTTATCCTCCTGAGAATCACGACGCAGTTGTCACTCCAGACATACGAGGACAGTAGTACCTGGAGTTGGTTTCTACTCCTCTGTATTTAAGGAGACTGTGGGGGGAAACCCCTCCGTGACCTCCTCAGTATTTATGCAGGAGTGGAGAGCTTGTTCTCTGCCCCGTGGCCATCTGGCTCCTCCAGAATCCGTCTCCCAGCTTCCTCTCTGCACCCCGGCATGTATTTCACATATTTTCCTGTGAGCGGTGAGCATCGTGGTTCCTCGCGCTTCCATCCGCGTCACTGTCGATTTTTCACACATTCTATCTCACACGATTTAAATAACCAGCTGACATCCATTTAATGAAATTACATTGATCTACAGAATGGCAGAGGAGAACAAATCAAAACAAATGGTATGATAGTTCCTGAGTGGTTTGGTGTCCCTCTGTCTGCGTTCACGTTTGTGTGCTTAGCTCAGCAGAGCGTCCTGCATTATTTATTGTGAACACCAAGTTCTGCCATTACCACTTTAGGGAACTTTACTAAAAACAGCGTATTTTCTGCAGTGTCGGCTTGGTATCGAGAATCTCTTCCTTTTTTTGTGTTGTCAGAGAGGGATAACATGGAGAAATGAAAACACTGACTGCGACTACTTTTCTTTCTTTGGTGCAGAAATGCATTATTTAAACCCCCCCATAAGCAATGGCCCGTTCATGCATTTGCACGTGGGAGCACTTTGGTGGCATTTGTGATTTGTGTTATCCGAGATTTAGTTGACATTTTACAGATCTGCCTTTCGCTCCGTGCGCGTGTCTTCCTTTCAGGAGAAATTGATGTATTTCCCAGTGTGTGTGAGCAAAAAGAAGAAGTCTGAGGATGAGACAGAGGAGGGACTTGGCAGTCTGCCACGCAACATCTCGTCTGTCAGCTCGCTGTTGCTCTTTAATACTACAGAGAACCTGTGAGTCCACACAAACACTCTCAACCAAAGAGGCAGACAGAGATGATTAGTGTTCACACAAATGATCTTAATCTCTTCTTCATATTCGGGTGCTTTTGAAGATATAAGAAATATGTGTTCCTCGATCCTCTGGCCGGAGCCGTGACAAAAACACACAGAACACTAGAGACTGAGAAAGAAGAGAAGCCGTTTGATGCGCCGCTGTCCATCACGAAGAGGGAACAGTTGGATAGACAGGTACGTCAAACACCCCCCTCCAACCAAAACGCATCTTTAATTTGATCATTCTTTTTGAAGCATTGCTAGTAAACCACTGACAGTCTCTGATCTAATCTTTTTCTCTCCATCAGACGGCAGAGTCTTATTTCTATGTGCCAGACCTGGGTCAGGTGCCCGAAATAGATGTGCCATCTTACCTGCCTGACCTTCCAGGCATCGCAGACGACCTCTCCTACAGCGCAGACCTCGGACCCGGCTTCGCCCCATCAGGACCCACACACATTATCCCTGATCTGCCCACTTTCGCTGAGGAGAGCGATGCACATGGTACAAACACACACAATTTGGGTTAATACTGTGTTTAAAAAGCTCATGTTGACTTTTCATCTCCTTGTCTTTCAGCCTCTCAGCTCCAACCCATGGTTCCACCTCCTCCACCACCTCCCCCCCCTCCTCCCGAGCCTGCCCTCGCTCCTGCCATTCCTGCAGGACCACCTCCTCCTCCTCCCCCTCCGCCTCCCCCACCTCCCCTTGACAGCCCCGCGCGGGTCCCTCAGGCGTCAAACTCAGGTTTGTGGCAGCCGCGAACTGTGTTCTGTCTGCATGCTAAAGACTTGGTGGAATGTGATGGAGGTTTAAAGTGTATTAAAGCCGGTGTAACTCATAACACAGAGGAACCCTGTTCACTCTTATTGAGAGCTATGGCGCTTAAATCAACCCCGTGACCCCGTGCCGTCTCTCTGCAGGCCCCGTGTCTGGTGCTCCCAGCCGGGTGGTTGAGCCGTCGGACGGCCGTGCCAATCTCCTGGAGTCCATCCGCAACGCCGGCGGCATCGGCAAGGCCCAGTTACGCAACGTCAAAGAGCGCAAGATGGAGAAGAAGAAACAGAAGGAGCAAGAGCAAGGTGTCCGATCGTTTGAAATGTGCTTCTGCTAGTCTTTCATTAACCGTGAGCTTTAGCAAAGGGTGAGACGTACACGCAGTCACCAGGTCCTAGTTCGCTTTCACGTTTATTCAATGTGTTTCACTGCATGTCAGTATGTGAGCGTTTGTGTTTATGCCTCATGGTTATCATCCCGGTCCACGTCTTTGTCCCCTTCACTTAATAAATGGCAACTTACACTGAAAGGTGGACACGGTTAAAGTAGTATTTTAAATTGTCTTGAGATCTAATATATCAGAAAGCTCATCTTGTAAGGTGACAACCTAACGTTTGCTATTTAGAGCTGCTGATACCGACTAAGCAGACCAAACAGTCGTATTTATGGGCTCCGAAGCGCAGCTCTGGTGAATGATGGAAAGCCTTTCACGGCTCCCTGTGTCATGTAGTGACGGCCTGTCTTTGTCTCACAGCAGTGGGCGCTGCATCTAGTAGTGGAGACTTTATGTCTGATCTCTTCAACAAACTCTCCATGCGGAGGAAAGGTAAGGATTTCTCTTGCGTTAAATGAAATGAGGTTGGAACCGCGTGCACTGAATAATGCCTCCTGTTCCCTCTGCAGGCATTTCTGGGAAGGGTCCAGCTGCTGGCGAGCCGGGCAAAACGCCAGCTGGTACTGGCGGTGCATTTGCCAGGATGTCTGATGTCATCCCACCGCTTCCTTCTCCTCATGGGACAACGGACGACGACGACTGGGAGGCATAACGTGAAGGACGATGAAGACTTACTGTAGGACTTAGCGGCTCCCAGCATTAAGGTCTCCGATTTATTGGGAAATTCTCCGGTGTGCCAAGCGCGTATGAGAACAATGGCGGCCAACACGTGATGGCGTCATCTGAAGCCAGTGTTTTGGTTTGTCCACCCTGGGCTTCCGTAGGAATGATATGATGATGCTAACGAGCGCAATGAAGAGGATGTAAGGAGCTCATTCCACGGTATTGAAAATAGGTTCCTCTTTTCAGGGGATCATTCAACAGTGATAACATACGTGTGAACATGTTACACACTGGCCCTTACTCAGTGAACAAACATTCGTTATAAGTCCTTTGGTTTGTCCCACCTGTTCAACAAAACATCCTAAAAATCCAATAATCAACATTTTTATTGATAATGATTTATTGTACAATATTAAATTATACAAGTGTTAAGACTGAATGCACTGAAACCATTTTACTAACATCTTGCATAGTCCTTTTTTTTGCATTACATAACAGAATAAAATGCATTAAATATTTAACATATTCTTCAAGGCTAAATTAGTTAGTGATGTCATCGCTGTGTCTGATGTCTTTGGAGAAGCTGCTTCAGTTATTCATTTACAAATATCTGTTCCAGACTAAATTCTAAGACATTGCAGGACTGATGTATTGTTTCAATCTGATAAATAACCTTTTGCCATCAGTGGGACTTGTGTCTCGTTTCTGTTAACAAGTCAAGGTAGAACGTACAAAGTAGAAAACATATGCAAACTACAGCCAGGAGCACTAAGAGGTCCAACAGCTTCCAAATGTTAAAGAACGTGAAGACGAATGAGAGGGGCTGAAGCAGACTACATTTGCACATAACCTCAGTGCCACTCGCCTTTCCTCAAAGTTCTCCAGAACCTCGGCCTTTGGAAATGTCGGTGGAGTACAGTGTAAGTGACGCTACACTTGCTTGTGCTTCTTCTCCAGGAAGAACTAGGAATGAAGAACATACAGACAACACATGAGTACATCGTGTCATGACGCAGTAGTTTGACCGCGGATTTGCTCCTCACCTTCCGCAAGGCAGCAAAAGCAGGGCCAAAGGTGGTATGCGTGCTCGTGCGATTTTTGATCCACGTTGGGAGTTTAGCCAGCGTAGCGGGTCGAGCGTAGCGTCGGTCACACATCACGATGCAGGAATAGTCTCCACGGTGACGAATAGCTCGTCCTTCGGAGAGATCGAGTAAACGATTACAAATCAAGTCCGCACTTATTAACAGCGGCGCATGAATATCGCAACACTACCTATGGATTGATTGACGGCCTTCATGCAGAGGTTCTCTATGAGTGCTTGTCCAGGCCTCCTCCCTCCGCTGTGAGGCTGAAAAGCAAACACACGCGCCTTCAACCTCAAACTTGTTTCGGCAGGTCTGTGGACAGCAAAAGCCTATTGGAACAGTCAGCGGTCTCACCAGGTGTTTGTCCAGATAGGACATCTTTTCCTGCAACTCCGGGGATTTGATGTTGGGATACGGCATTCCCACCATCACCACACACCTGCGAAGACACGCGCGCGGAGAAAAGCATTTCACGTACACGTAACGTGCAACTACCAGCTGTCGACGTGCTGACGAAAAAAAAAAAAACCCACACACCTGCCCAGGTCGTCTGAGAAATTGATGCCCTCGCTCATCTTTCCTCCGACAACAGAGAACAGCAAAGCTCCCGTGAGCCCTCCGGCATCCACAGCGCACCGCTAATCGAATGGAAAGCAGAGACAAGAACATAGCAACACTCGGGCAAAACGCTGTTGACCATCAATGCTGACAATGCTGCTAGAGGCAGTGACATTTTACCTGGATACAGCGGGAGAACTCGTTCAGCACCTGCTCCACCTGGTTTGATTTCTTGGGCTCCTGGAAGATCTGAGGAAGTGATTATGACGGCTTGAAGACAGTTTGGGAAGTTGAACATTTCCCTTTCCACGGGAAGGCGAAGGTTGATGCGCAAGTACCTTCTTCTTGTTGGCCAAACGAGTCAGAGCACCGCTGGCCTCCCAGTGAGAAACGATGCGCCTCGAGTACTCGTAGGAAGGGAAGAAGCACACGACTCCGCCCGGCACCACGTTACAGATGTTGGCGAGGATGCGCCCCGTCTCGTCCATCTGTGACCGGGCACAACATTTGCAGGGCGCTCGCGTAAACTACGCACCCACATTCAACGATATTAAACAACTTTATAAAGTAGTGAGTGTGTGTCAGTTACCATGCATGGGGAGTCTCTGTTTTGGAAAGTAAAGTCCAGCTCCTGACCAGAGGGGCCGCTGCACAAGACGAGAGGAAGAATGTTCTCGGGAGGAATGACGTGACCTACAGGCAAAGGGAATTTAACAACACAAACATTCAATTATTTTACATAATCAAAGAACAATATTTCATGTACTATAACCTCACAATGCAATTCTGACAGCACACGAAAGCTGTGTGCGTCATAACTAAGAATTAGGACTTTATTGTTGCGTATAAATACTCACCACAGGAAAACTCGGTGATGCGCTCTTCCTCCACTCCAGCAGAAAGCAGCAACTCTTGTTTGAAGTCTGAAACCTACATATGCCGTCTTTCAGAATGACACAACGTACACAGCAACGGCTTCATTTGTTTTTAGTGGATTAAAATCGACTTACAGGCTGCATGGTTCCTCCCGCGATGACGACGGCTCTGCACTGCTTCAGCACCTGGGCAAAGTGGACCGCTGGGTTCAACAGCAGGAACTTGATGCTGCTCTCTGACAAAGTACCTGCACGTGATACAGCGAGGGGATTTTTTAATTGGTTTTTTTTTACAAATCTTTATTGGGATTTCTGTTTTTACTGTTTTACTTTACCTTGCTTGTGCACCAACACTCTGCCATCGGCGTTGCTGTTGGTGAGAGCCATGAAGAAACCCTCCACCTGCATCATGGGAGACGTGGCCAGTGCTTTCTCCGCCTCTGACCCCTGCTGGTCCGCTGAAGAAACTACACACATGGGAGGTTAAAAAAAAAATTTTTTAGAGGGAAATACATTTCTCCCATCACAAGGTTTCCAGAAATTAAGCTGCGTTTTATTTGCTATTTGGACTTCATGTTGCAACCACAACGCAACATGTCTGCGGTGCACATGACACAATCCTCCCTCTGACCTGGCGCGTTGATTTGGGTGCTCTGCAGTGTTTGAAGGTAGCGGTTCAGTCCCTCTGTGCGGCGGTTCTCCTTGTTGGTGCGGCTCTGCGTGTGCACACTCACGCCCGATCCTGCGTACTTCTCCACGAAGCCTCCTAGCTGGAGACACAGGAGACTCTTGTGGGATTTGTTTGATCCTACGGGAGAATCTCTCAATACATTTGAGGCGGAAATAAATACATATAAATGTGAATATGAAACGCTTACTTTTCTGCTTATCGTGCTCTTCTCAAAGTATCTCTGTAACTGAAGTGACATTGAAGAAATCAGAGTTTGCCTTTTGGAGACATGATTTCAATTTTACCGACATAACACTTCATAATACCTTAAACAAGTTTATATTGTCAATCTGTGCCTTGAAGAGGAAGTTGTTGATGGTGTGCAGTTCAGTTCCTAAAAGACAAAGATGCACGAAGGGTTTGTCAGTTCTTGTTGGAGGTGCATTGTGTGTGTGTGTGTGTGTATGCGCGTATTATTCACTAACCTGTTAGTGTAGTCTGGCTCTGTGGATTCTGCCCCACTTTACCTGCCGGGATCACATTTACATAAATGGCTAAAACGCAACACAATCTGTGGTGCAGACTGGCAGTAATCCGTAATCAAAGAAGTCATTTGAACTCAAAACGCACTCACCTCCCAGCGCCCGGACAAGCCCCTCGATCGCAAACAGAATCTGTTTGATGTACATCACGTTCTTGGCCTTCAGTCTGCTCCTGGTGTTGTGGAAAAAAAAAAGAAGCATCAGGAATCAGGAGTCTGTATTCACAAATATTCTTTTGGATTTCCTCGACATCCAAACTGCACAATTACAATATTGAATTGGGGTGCGGGGGTGCATCTGGAGTCGGTGTGAAAAACTCACTTGTAGCGATCGCCGTACTGGGCGAGCTGCGAGTAGGCGCGGCAAAGCTGTAGCAGATTCACAGGTCAGTGTAATGCAGAGACCATGAGGGGTATACGAGGTGTATGATATGATACATATGTTCTTAACCTGCGCTCCAGTTAGCTCTGCGCTGTGTATACAGGACAGTGTGTCACTAAGATTGTGAGCTTCATCTATGATCACTACCTGTGAAAAAATAAAAATATATATATTCAAACATTTCTGCTGCTATTTCCATGGCGATACAAAGAACTGATTAAAACAGATAATCCTACCTGTCCCTTCAGCTTGACCCCCGCTGCCCTCCTTGTGGCTTCGTGAAGCAACATCTGATAGGGCAACACCACCAACTATGCAGACGCCACAAACACACAGGTTAGAAATCAACGCTCCAATCTGCTCACCAAAAAATAAAAAAAAACCATTGTGAAGTTTTGGAACAAGGGCAATATCGGCAGCGCGGCGAGCAAGTCGCCTCCAACGACGGCAGGCACGGGGCTTCAGTGAGCCAGTAGGGAGAGGACAGCGTCACCTGTGCAGGGGGAACGGCCAGGCGTGCGGCGTAGTAGGGACACGAATGTGTCTCTCTGCCCAGCTTCAGCATCTGCTCGATATCGTGGACTGTCCCCAGGACGTTGTCCCTCATGTGCTGCAGTGCTGAAGCTTTGTTGTAGGGACACACGCTCTTGGCTGGGCCTCGCTTGCGTTTGACACGCTCTTCATCGTGTGGCTTCTCTCCTAAATGGTACAACAGGCAGCATTTGGTCTCATTTATTTTGTACGGTTTAACACAGCTATTGGGTTCTGGATGCATAATTCAACAAGGGCATTCCTGTTTCGTTCTGATTTGTGGCATGTTTTTTGTTGTCCGTCTAGTGCTGCTGTTGTTGTTTGACTGTAACTCGTTGTTATTCCTGTCTCTCTTATTATTATTCCTGACCAGCACACTCTTGAAAAAGAAAGCTTGTCTGGTTCAAACAAAGATGGTCAGTGGTTCTGCAGCTTGTGTGTGAAGGGCTCCCACCATGTTTGTTTTTCTGCATCTCCATGCAGCGGTCGTTGATGCGCTGGCTGCTGCCCAGGCGACGCACCTCTTCGTTGATGCACAGATTCTGGAGAGTATACGGTTTTATGTTCACTGTAAACATCTGATGTCAGACACATATAGATCATTTTAGGACCTTAACTATAAAATATGGATGCGGTTCAACCGGATGTACCTAAACGTAACATTTCACTGAGTTCTTGCTGCGTGTGCACACATACCTGGCGTGAGCCCAGTGTGACCAGACTGATGTCCTTGCTGAAGGGGCTCTTTTGAACCTCGTGGACAAACTGGGCCAGCTGGGAGTGAGTGCGGCTGCAGTAGTAAATCTGAGAACATAAGAGTGTGCCCCGGCCTCACCATTATGGTTTATATCAATGGGACACTCGTCCTCACAGTTGTTAAAGCGTCTCGATCACACACCTTATTAACGTGTTCTTCAACCAGCTCGTCGTCCGTGTCCTCGTCAGCGCCGCAGAATCTGAGCGTGAGAGCAAACACCCGCCGCTGTCATTCTCTGTCACAACATTTGATGATCGCTTACCGTTCAGTAGTCAATGGCTCAGCTCACCCGGTCCTGGTCTTTGACTCGTCGTCACTCTCATATTCTGCAACGACAAGCTCCTCGTCCTCTTGATCGCCTTGTGTCTCGGTGTCTTCCTCCTTACTGAGCTTAAGCAATTTGAATGCCTCTTCATCGTCAGAGCTCTAGAGATGCATACAAATAAAGTTGGAGGGACTTGACTTACTTTGATTGGAAATGTCACCGTTCAGGATCCCTTACTTTTCTTTTCATTGCATACTTGAGCTGAACGTTGTTTCGGATCATTTCCAAGCGTTCCTCCCTCTTCTTTCTTTTCAATTCGTCTTCCTGGACTCACAAAACAAACAAACAACGAAGGTGAGATGCCAAAGTTCCCGAGGATCCACCTGACTCGCGTTGATCGACCTCACCTTCAACTTTGACACTAAGTCTCGTTCTGCCTTTTTTTGAACGAACTCCGTGATCCAGTCGGGCTCCGCCGAGCCGCTGGCGGCGGAGGACGCGGCGGTAGAAGTGGAAAGGACCAATTGTCCTTCGTGCAGCAGGGCGGCTGCCTTCTGTCGGCTCTGCTCCTCGTGGTCTGTGAGCCAGCTCAGCGCTCCACAGATCAGACTCAGAGACTTGCCCTGTGTTGAAGAACACACACACACACACACACATATTAAAAATACAAAATGCATCAATAAACCCAATCTCTCTTATAGACGTGGAAACATACACACCGTTCCAGTTGGGCTTTCAAAGATTCCCACTTTGCCCTGTTGAAGCACACCGTACAGAGCCTGCATGAACTGCTCCTGGATGTCGTAGGGCTGGTAGGGAAATGGAAATTGTTCCCTGCCGTTCTCCATGTTCGTGATCGTCCCCGGGAGACGACCTAAGGGTTAACAGAGGAGCTCCTTGTTCAGCTCCACCGGCACACACGGCGTGTTTAGACTGGACGGTATTACACTACAACCCTCTGATAGTGGTGTTGTGTCTAGCGCGCAAACTCAGACAGGCGCCAAATTTCTGCGTTTGCACATGACGTTATCAATCGCATGTTATACTAGCAAAGTCCTGACAGTGTAACTCATTTGACTAAAGCAAAGTGACCCACCGCGTAAATAAGGAGCTTACCAAGCCCTGTAAAGAGACGTAGCGTGTTGTGTCAAGCTACTAAAGGTTGTCACTGCGTTGAGAATGAATCGTTTAGTTGATGCTGAGCCGAATTCACAACTAGCTAACTTATAATCAACCCCCCCATTGGCTGGAATCAAACGGTTGCCTTATTAAAGATACTTACGCGCAGATATTCTTCGGAAAACAAATGTGACTTGTGACGACGTTAAACTCCCGCGCCTACAGGCAGCAGCAGTGGCGGTTTCTGACCAATAGGGAGCGAGATAAGCCAAAGAGTGAACGTTTTACTTTACTTCGTGCTCGCGCGTTCGGTGCTATCTGCACGTACGGCCCACATCTGCCCTTTAGCGTAGAGGCATTGCGCTACCACACACCATTTAAGCACTTTACGCAGTAAAGATATACGTGGCGGCCCAATATATCGCCATATTTTGCATTTTTCTCAAGCGCTTTATAAGTGCACCGCCTTTTCGGGAGATGCGTACGTTATGCGAGAAACGCCCCCGACGCGAGTCCAGCCCCCTGAGATCCTCCTAGAGTGTCTGGAAAATTCTCTGCCCTTCTATTAGCGGTTGTCAGTCGCCACACTGCACGTAAAGCGTGGACTGAAAGTAACCTACCCCCCCCCCAAAAAAAGCTCTTACTCCACTCCGATTAAAGAGTGACCGGTGCACGACGGATAGCACGTTCTTCTCGCAGCTCGCCGGGAGCTGTAACGTGTGTAGAGATTTGTTTTACTCCCAATAGCATTCACAAGTAAGTACGGCTAGCACCTACGGACGTTAGCTAGCTAGCGCGACGTTAGTTGCCGTCTCGCTGCAGAAGTTTGCCGTCAACGTCCGCGCCCGCCGAAGCCAGCGTTCATTTGTTTTTTATTTATATTTTTTATTTTTGTTGGTCGGTGCAGGAGTAACGTTATTAGGAGGAGGGGTGAAATCTTCGCTCCGCGACGATGACTGCAGAGGAGCAGACGAGTGAAGGACAGCACGCCATCCCGATGGAGGGGGAGGACATCACGCCGAAGAAGGACGGCGGCGTGTTAAAGGTGAGCGGTCTCCGCGGCTCGCGGTCAGCCGGGCGGCTCGAACCCGCTTTAATTGCCGTTCGCTGAGGGCGGCGGCGGCGTTTGGAAGGCCGGTGGTTGACACCCGTCGCGGCGCTGCGCATCTCGCTTCCTTCCGTTGTTCACGTAGCTTAACGGCCTCTAGTTATGGATAATTAGCCGCGTCTAGAAGCTTCTGGAGCTCCTTTCTGTATTCCTAACACACACACACACAAAAAAAATATGCATGCTAATGAAATATTAATATGAATATATCAGGAAACATTTATTGCCAAAAACATCGCCCGTTCATTCACAAAAATGTTTAGAAGGCTTCGCTGAATGACAAATACCAGGACTTGTTTTTTTTTAATCATCTATTCCTCTCGCTTCTGCAGCTGGTGAAAAGGGAAGGAACAGGCGCGGATCTGCCCATGACCGGCGACAAGGTCTTCGTGCATTACGTGGGCACGCTTCTGGATGGCTCTCCGTTTGACTCGAGCAGAGACCGGGGAGAGAAGTTCTCCTTTGAGTTGGGCAAAGGTGCGTCTGGCATCTAACGGAGAGGTTCCCCCCCCACCCCCACCCCCCTCTTATCTGACTTGCACGGCGTCTTTTTGGGTAATCCGTCGTCTTTTGTTGTTGTTTTTTTAGGTCAAGTGATAAAGGCATGGGACATCGGCGTAGCCTCCATGAAAGTGGGGGAGCTGAGCCAACTCATCTGTAAGCCCGAGTACGCTTATGGATCTGCAGGCAGTCCCCCCAAAATACCCCCCCATGCCACACTAGTTTTTGAGGTCAGTGTCTGGGATATCGGGTGACATTGACTGGCCGTCCTATGCCGAAGCGAGTTCCCTGCTGTCATGATACCTTATGGGTGTGTCAAATAATCGTTTATCCTCCTGCACACTTGTAGGTGGAACTGTATGAATTTCGAGGCGAGGACATAACGGAGGATGAGGACGGTGGGATCGTCCGTCGCATGATCACTAAAGGGCAGGGATATTCCAAGCCTAATGAAGGCGCTTCTGTTGACGGTAATGCGCACGACTGTTTCTTTGCCAAAGTTGAAAACGTGAGATTTTACTGTTTGTAATAATGCATCTGATGTTAATCGGTGTCATTTATTTAGAAATGGAGATGGTGGTCTACTTTCCTAAGCGTCAACCAACGAGTCAATATGTTTTTGTTTGTGATCAGATTAAGTCATACATTTATTTAAAAAAATTGGTTACGTTAAGGCCGGTAGGCAATGGTAGATCATGGTAAGCTGATACATGCGGTTGACCTGTTTGATGCCCATGTGATGAACCCAAAATGTATCTTCCGAGTTTGAAACATTCACCTAGTGTAGGCTCTAAAAGTGGATCTACACATTTACTTTCATCCTTCCTGCAGAGGCCAGAGTCGCCATGTATTTTTTATTACCATTAAAAAGTTATGGTAATATACGTGGTAGCTGGGATGATGCATCATTGCCACGTTTTCTGTTCACCTCACAAGCACCGAGACAAAGAGCAAATTGTACTCCAGACATCAACATTCACAATCTACAAAAATCCATACTGAAATTAGCATAAACTGGACTTGCTGGTTTGAAATGAACCGCCTGTGTATCCCTGCGGTACGTGCTGCAACACGCCAAACAATGCACGCTTCTGCTCGCAAAGTGCGGACCGATAAGTCACGTTTGGCAGGAATTTGTGTTTCTAACACATGAGCATATAAATTACTATTTGAAGAATTTAGCCTATTTTTACACTACCGTGAACGCTGGCACTTACTGCAGTCCATTGTAACAACGGGCAACAAATTCAGTCTACGTCCATATCAGAAAGAAATGCGCATGTGTTGATTTCTAAAATCCTCTGAAGTTCAAATGGGATTTCTTTGCTGTATTAAAATAATTCTGTTTTTTTTTTAATTTAACAAAACAATATTTAGATTTAAATGTTTTTAAATATCACTTATCCTCTTTTGCAATCAACCCCCGAAACTGAATCCACTGCATTGCACAAGTTACGTTGCAGGTCATTTAGCTGACGCTTTTATCCAAAGCGACTTGCATTACATTTTTAACCCATGGCGTTTTACATTTTTTCCCGGGGAGCAATTAGGGGTTAGGTGTCTTGCTCAGGGACACTTCGACATGGAGGAGCCGGGGTTCGAACCGCCAACCTTGCGGTTCCCGGCGTACCCTCTCTACTCCTGCGCCACGTCGGCCCAAGTCCCACATATCTGAATTATATATATATATATTTTTTTTAACCCCGTTCAGTAACTGTTGTGGGTTCCTGCGAGGGACGAGTGTTTGATGAGAGAGAGCTGAAGTTTGAGCTCGGCGATGGCGAGGGCCTGGGCTTCCCGGTCGGCGTTGAGAAGGCGATCATGGCTATGGAGCAGGAAGAGGAGGCCCTCTTCTATATGAAGCCCAAGTATGATCCAATATACAGTGTTTGAATGCATTTTCTTCTTATCGGTTTGTTTTACTTAGCTCAAACTGAATTGTTACATTTTATTGGGCTTGCGTTTAGCAAAATGTATAACCGGATTTCTAAGTAAAAGAATTATGCAACTTGAGGGCAATAAGACTATTGTAGTGTTAATAGTGCGTAGTATGTTGGTAGCATCAAAGTATTCTATCTTTTGCAATGCTGTCTTTCTTTAGAGCGCACTCTCATACCAAGAGTAATAATTCTGTTTTGTTTTTTTCCTGATTTGTAGATATGGCTTTGGGAATGAAGGCAGTGCCAAGTACAACATTCCTGGCGGAGCAACACTCCAATACAAAATCAAGCTGACGGCTTTTGAGAAGGTAAACTGATCCGATGAACACAACTAGGCTTTAGTTTTCTGACTGCGTGTCACTTGTGTGTTGCACCTTTTTTTTTGCGATTCATTTTTTTTTAATTTGTTAGGCTAAGGAATCGTGGGAGATGAACACTGCCGAGAAGCTGGAGCAGAGCCGCATTGTCAAAGACAAGGGAACCCAGTATTTTAAGGTGAGCGGTAAGGCCCCTTAAAAAGCCCACGGCTCTGAAGATTCTTCTCAAGTCGTGGCACCTTTTCGTGTTCTCTGAACTTCTTCCACGTGCTCCAGGAGGGAAAGTACAAGCAGGCGTCGGTGCAGTACAAAAGGATCGTGTCGTGGCTGGAACACGAATCTGGGTTGTCCGAGGAAGACCAAGAGAAGGCAACCGCCTTGCAATTGGCCGCACACCTGAATTTGGCCATGTGCTTCCTCAAACTACACGAGCCGAATCAAGTCCTAGAAAATTGTGACAAGGTATTTAATGTCTAACACAATTGAACAGTTTGTGAACTATTATTCAGTATTTGGGAGCGTTAAAGACTCGCTGGGTAAATTCTTTTCCAGTTTAGTATAATACTTTAAACGTATGTTTATATGGTGCTCTGCTTTACGACGTTAAATGCGGTAACATTTCTCTGTGCTCTGTTGGTAATTGTAGGCTCTGGGGTTGCAAGCATCTAATGAGAAGGCTTTGTTCCGAAGGGGAGAGGCACTGTTTGGTATGAAGGAGTACGACAGAGCGAGAGATGACTTCCATCGGGTGGTTCAACTCTATCCTGCCAACAAGGCTGCCAAGAGTCAGGTATAATGCCGTGGGTCTTGAAGGGTGATTCCTTTCACATCGGGCCTTATTTTACACATTTTGGTTTGTTTCTAAATACAAATAAACAGTTTTTTTGTTGAGAAATCCAGCTATACTTTTTGTTAGTACAACATGCATAGCGAGATGAGTATTTAAGGTGTGCGCTCATTTGCATTGATAAGCAGGTTGTGAAATTACCGGTCTTAATTACCTCCTGGTTGCAGAACTTCCCTTTTTACTGTGACAACTATGCTAACAGGTTAGAGCAGCCGCACCGCCTGTGAAGATTCAACAGGTTGCTTATTGACTTCCTACTGTAAACGTAACACTTTTAACTACACGGTCTTTGTGTCACAAACCTAAAACTAAATTGCTATTTATTTATTTTTTTCGCAAATGTTTTTTTAACTTTTTTTTTATTTCCAAAATTAATGTTAAATTTAATTTTGGCAAATCAAACTTAATTTAGGAAAATGGGCTGGCGGAACGTAACGGGCCAGTTTGAAAGTATTCATATATACCGTTTAACTCGAGTCAAAGTGGTCTTCGATTAGTGATGTCTGGCCAGTGCAGGGAAAATCTGAAGACTGTTGTCCCTGAAATACAGTTGTGACCTTGTACATTATGTTCTGTCAGGTGAGTCTCTGTCAGAAACGTATCAAGGAGCAGCATGAGAAGGACAAACGCATCTATGCCAACATGTTCCAGAAGTTCGCAGATAGGGATTCAAAGGTAACGCCTTGTGTTTTTTCTAAAACAACCACTAGGGGGTGGGACACGCATGTTTTTTTTTTTTTTAAATCCCTGTTATATTTTCTTTTTTCCTCTTTGTGAACAGAAAGAAGCAGACAATGTGAAGAGCGATGGCAAGACGAGCGGCGATGACGGCATGGAAGTTGAGAACGGAGAAAAGGAAGTTGCCAGTGACTCAAAGGCGTAGATAGACACGAGCAGACGGTTCATCTGCTTCAGACTTTTGTAACTTCAGCTATTTGTGTTTTTGTGCGTGTGTTTACGTGCGTGTGCGTGCGTGTGCGTGCGTGCGTACCAGCCCATCAACGAGTGCACCGGCTTAAGGAGCGTCTTCGCTGGCTTTCTGTGTCCCCGGGTTCTATTGCTTTGGTGGGTGGGGCTTCTCCAGCTGATGGCAGCATTCAAGGTGGTTTTAATAAATGAATAGTGTGCCACGACGTCCCCCCCTGATCCCCCTCAACCCAACAGCTTTGAACAGTGCATGCGTTTTTTCGGTAGGATAAAAAGTGCATCCAAGTGTTAATGCAGAATTTCACCCGTTAAGGGCTAGACCATTCATCTCGCTCAACCCCCCCCCTTTCCCCCCCCGCCCTTCATGTTTTCTGCCATCCATCGAACACTCCTCACGGGGATACTGATCATGATGATGGTTGTGTGTATTTGTTTTGTGTCTGAATGTGAGCGCGACTGAGTCCTAAAGTACGTATGTAGCACCACTGTGGATAGGTGGAGTAATACGAAGTTAGCCTGGAATAGCTGTTGAACTTTGAACTTTCCTCTCGATCTAAAGATGGCACTCCTCCGTAGCCCCCGGGTTCCATGACCGTTTACCTTTTACCTTGGAAATATTGACTTTGTACTTTTTCCCGGTGTTGTGCTTCTGACTTTTGTTCTAAAAATTATAAACCATGACTTTAACTGGAATATGTGGATTTTAAAGCAGCTACAAATGGAATGAATTACCCTGTCCTGGACACACTTAAGTAATAAAACAGTTGGTCTTAATGTACTGTCAAAGAAGTAGATGAATGCATGTGTGCTTGTACAGCCAATCGAAATCAGGCTGTGGAAGACTGTATGCCACAACACGAATACGAGCCCTGTGAGCCCCTGTAGGACAACTGGTCTGTGGGTGTTCTGTGTTGAGCTTATCTTTGTCTTTTGGAAGGTTTGAAAGAAAGATGTAATAAATACCTACAATTTGATACTGTATGACATTTTTTGACTTTTCTTTTACAATTTCCTGCACATAAAATCTGGGAACTCTTCTCCACAGAAGCAATTAATTCAGCCAAGCCGTTTACACACACACACACTCCAATTTTAGCTCCGGGTGTGAATTCATTGGATAGACTTACATCCCAATTTTGAAGCCGCACCAAATTGCTTTCTACTTGAGCAGAAGATGGCTTAAAAATAATTCTGTTCACAAAATGTGATTTAAATTGTCTCTGCATTTCTATTATGGAGGAGCATGTGTATTGTGAAAAAGACCTCCAATGTGATGTGTTTTTGCAGTTTTAAGATCACACCCAGTGTTTACCTGCAGCTGTCCGGACGTCTGAGTCATATTTTCCAAGGTCAAAACGGATCTGATCTGATCCTTCAGCCCTCACACAGGGACACAGGTGTCGGTTTACGGATGTGCATTCTCTTCTGTGTGATAAGCGCTCAGCACTGTTTATCGGTTCATTTTAGGTGGGACATTTTCTTTGTTGTGAGGGTGTCGCCTCTTGGTGTGCCTTTGCTTTGTGACGAAAAGTATTATCCCAGATTCGTCTTCTGGACTGTGGGTGAGTGCAGAGCGCAGTCGTCAAATCGGAGGATTGGCAGTTTGATCCCAGATCCTGCTAAACCCGTGTGTCGATGTGTCCTTGGCCAAGACAAACAACCCCAACACTGCTCTTGTAGCTGTGACTACAGTGTGAATGCTAGTTACTGATGGGCAGGTGGTGCTGTGTGGTAGCTGCGGTCACCAGTGTGTGAATGACGTGAAATGTTAATGTGCTTTGAACGGTCGAAAGTCTAGGAAACCATTTACCATTGTCTCTGCCCTCCCATTCATTTTCAGTGGAGCAGCTCCAAAATTGATGACATCCAAGGCTTGACACTGCTTGAACTTTGCATGGCCGTGGAAATAATTCATTGTCTTTCTTTATTTGGGTGGTGGTGCCCTTTAGTAAAAGCTATTTTGATTGAGGATTGGGAGATCACATGGTTTACACTCAGATGGATGTCTTACCTCTCAGTAATCAAACGTCCTTATCCTATTTACTCAGGTGGAAAAAAAAATATATATATATATATATACTTTTTTTAAATATACTCTTTTTATTAGTACATTTCATTTACCAAAGGCGATTTTTTGTATATATTTCTCACACTGTATTATGCGGGATTATTATTATTATTATTATTATTGCATGCAGCGTGGCGGGCTGCAGCCAGGCTCAATGAGCCGGAAACATGACTACTACCAGCAACAGGTACACATCCAGGTAAATAATGGCGGGTGATGCTCATGTATTCATACATGTCAAGCTAGTTGTAAACAAGTTGGTGTTTCCGATATTTTATTTCAATACAAAGCATTCAGTGGCTAAAATGTTTGAGCAAACACACAGATTGTGCGTAGACAGCAAAAGTATATATCAGTTATAACATTTTACTTTAACATACAGTCAAATTAAGATATTCAGTCACGGGATAATTTTTCAAAACAAATTTAAATGACGCTTTTAATCTGAAGGCAAACACGTTTCACTTCCGCTCTTTTTCCCCTGCATCTTCTGTCTCCTCCACGTCCTTATAAGAGTGGTCTTGAGGTAAAACCGGTGTCAGATCCCGTCGCTCGTCCCTTCTCCGTGTGCCGTGCCGTGCCGTGCCGGACTGCCGGTTGCTCCGGAGGATTTAGTTGGATGACCTCGGGTGCTCGGTTGAGAGGGTGCTCGGTTGACACCAGCGGCTCCCCGGGGTCATGGAGGGACCAGAGACCCCCCGGGAACACACGCAGCGCGCCCGGTAGCGCTCAGCGGCTGAGGAGCAGCGGACGACAAAGACGGGGGAGGGGGCGACCCGACGGATCACACGGGCCGGGGACAAGTGTTCACTATGATCGCGGCATTTTTTCCCACGAAGATTTTGGTGCGCAATCGCAAACATCTCGCGTTCGCCGCTCTCCTGACGCTCGGGGCCGTGGCCGTCTACCAGCAGATGGTCGCTGCGAAAGCGTGGAGCAACAATGCGAGTAAGTGTGCGGTCGCCGGCCAGAAACTGTCACCATAAGTTTCTTCAAAGCGTGTAATCGTGTAATGCACCATTTAGACTGAGCTTGGATCTAAAAAAAAGACACCTGTATTAAGACACCTGTACTAAGCATTATGTAAAGCAATGTGTCGCTTAATACGGAGTAGCACCAATCTCGGGAAAAAAAACGTGCGGTTCATTGTCAAACTCACATAAGCGCAGTTCAATATAAATGTATTTCACATCTTTTGGTTTCCCTGAATGAAGAACTGAGTGCTGAGGTATGGGTCTCCTAGAGACCGAACAACACACCTTTCTACATGAAATAAAAGACTCTGGAAATGAAAAGTGGCATTAATAAATAAAAGTACCATGAAATAATTAAATGTATTTAATATTTATTTATTTATTGCCTCATTTATTTATTTCATGATGTATTTCAAATGCATATTTCACATTATTCATTTATTTAATTTTGACTAAAACGGCATTCCATATCTACGGACACTCGGCAGGTAAACAGCACGTGCATTGCTTGCTGCCTGCAGAGAATACACAGACTAATATTGTACTTTTTAATGCAAGTTCGTCGTTGATGCTTCATTTTGTGGAAAAAAAACCCTATATTTTAATTACAAGGCTGCAGGTCTCGTGCTTTTCCTTCATGTGGAAATTACTTTACAATGGGCGGTTTTATTACTGGTCAAGGAATGTAAACAATTCACTTTGTTTTGCTCGCTGTCTCTTTTTCTACCCAGCTCTGACAGCTGACTGTCCCTGTCACACTCGAGAGTGCTCTTTGTTCATTTTCTTCCCAATAGTTGTGCAAAACAAAATAAGCATTGACAAGAAAAGAAAAGTCCTCAGTTTCAGTCCGTTAGTTAATCAGTTAATAAGCCTTGATGTTACTGGTGTTTTGAATTTATGTTACAAAAACTAAACGTCTCTGGTACAAAGTACAAAGGAAGGACAGGAGGTGTTCTTTATTCTTTATAAACTTCACTCTGAAATGATATAAACATTTTATAAACCAATTTATTTTCAGGGACGGATATTAATGACTTGAAATTGTGGAAAAATAACGGAACAAATTGTCTGTGCTCTGAGCAATATTGTGACAAATAGGAAACAAACGAGGGGTAAGTAGGAAAACTATGTCTGTCCCGACCGGATACAAATGTTCCTTCTCTTCCTTTTCTTAACTGCAACGCTAGAATTCTCCGTGTTGCCAACATGGGCGCATGTCTGAAGAGTGTGTGCTTGGAGAGCTCCACCCTGGTGATAATGACAGCCTCTGCTGGCTCTGTCATCCCAATCCACTCGCTGACACCACGAGCTCACAAAAAACAACAACCCAGGACCTACTTTTACAAAATGCACTCTATAATTTGAAAGATGGCTGAAGAGGTTAGAAGGAAAGCATTTTTCTTCATCTGCTAAGCTAGAGATTTTTGCCTGAAACGCGAGTGCCACATAATAGCATTGCAGCCCGGGAGTAAGAGGAGTTACTTTCAGTGGTCATAAAGGTTGAAGTGGAACAGCCGGTGGTGGGTAGGACCATTTGAGACACTCGGCTTCATTGTTTGCCCGGTACAAGAGATAATCATTTGTTTTTTTTGAAGGAGTGGTTGATTTTATCACTAGTTGGTCATTCATACACATGGGCTACATGTGTGCTTCCTCTTACAAATCCCCACTTCAAATGTGCAATGCCACTAGCCTCATGAAGCAAATCGAGACAATAGAACACATTTTGGTTTGAATGCAGTCAGGAAAAAAACACAACCCATTTCCCCATGTTGGGAATTAACACATTTCTTTCTTTCAGACCATCAGAAGCGACGTTGTGACCCAGTTTGTTCATCTGTGCACAGTAAAAGCATATTTGCCTGATCGCCTTACCTTTCCTCCCACTTGCTCACAGGTATGAATCCCAGCGGGAGCAGCTGGAGGGGAGCCGTGTTTAACCAAACGGTAAGGGCGGTTTGTGGAAAAATAAGTCATGGCGGAAAATATGGTGATGCTTTCGTGCAGAAACGGGTAAAACGTGTCTGTGTGTGTGTGTGTGTGTGTGTGTTTCAGGTCAGAAGTCACCCTGGACCAGACTCCGAGGAGAACTCAGCTGTTGGGAGGTCCGGCTACACTCCACATCCCTGGAAACCAGAGGTGTGTGTTTGTTTTCCCTCTTTTGAACTACGAATAACCCGCCCGGGCTTGCCCAATTTCCTCCCACCTCAGTGCGCGTGCCTCTGCACACAGTGTGTTTCCTGCAGCGGGGTCGGCTTCAGTAGCCTCTGTCATCAGCGCTGTGCTTTGTTCCATTTCCTGCACCTTATGTTTCGCTTTTGGGGGAAGCCCTTGTTGTATCTGGCAATCTTGCATTATAATATTTTAATAGTTCCACAAAGCGCTCACCCAAAAAGGATTGGGTGTTATGAAAGTAACATTTCTGTCTGTTACTTGAAACTGTGCAAGATGCGGTCACAAAACTGCACGTGTGTAGCTGAGATCAAAATAAATGTTACGTTAAAAGAAGGTCGCTTGAATTAAGCTGGTGAGAAATGGGGAAGGGGTCATTACGCAAGATGGTTTTTAGTATTTTATACTGTTTATTATAGTGTCATCTCTGTAATGTCTCTCATTAGATTTGACTTTTTTATGTTATAAAACACTTCAAGTTGTAGTGTATAATTAATTTAATCAGCTAAAACTATTGATTCAATCGTTTATGCCACCTATTATTTTTTCGCTATTTTATTTCTTTACAAAGTCAGAAAGTAGTGAAACGTACTCTCACAGTTTTCCATGAAGTCCATGGGGTTGTAACAATGACCCTTTAGAAGTCCCTTAAATGTTAAGGCTTTCACAGATTAAGCACTCTTGCCAATTGGAGGGGATGGAATGAGAAAACGGTGCAGCAGAGCCGTAGCTGAATAAACATATTAAGCTTGACAGTAATTTAGCTTCCATAAGTCAAGTGGCCTTTGATCACAGCCAACAAAGATAAAGAATCAAACGATTACGAGCATGTGAAGCGCATTGGGTCATGAACCTCAGAAACCAGGGTCATGACAACGTTTTACTGACCTTATGCTGACATTTTGTGAACTACTTCAATGGAATCACCGAGGCTTTGGCGCTTCCATGCATCACTCAATTCAGCATCCACCGCACACGCGTCAGACAGCGGGGCAACCTGCGCCTCACTGTTTCCCACCGACTTAGATTCAATCAATTGATGATCAATTGGACAGTGGTTTCTACTGTCACCCATTTCCTGTGCGACAGGAGAAGAAAGGTTTCCTTCTTCTGCCTGCGTGTGAATATGTATTAAGTTGAATGGGATCCCCATCAACTACAGCATTGCAGCAGCTATTCTTCCCGGGGTTCACGAAGCAGACGTAGTGAGTGTGCATGGATTACCGGGGTGCCACAAGAGCACAGGCGAGAAAAGCTCCCAAAATACAGATCGGCGTTGTGTTCCAAACTTCAAACATCCCCTAAAAGATCCGTTTACCTAAATAAAGAAAGTAAATGACCTCCATTTGTTTCAAAGTACAAATTTGTCAATTATTTCAGATGAATTGGTTTCTATGAAGTTAAATAGTTGTTTGTAGTGTAGTTTAAATGATGTTCTGAGCTCTACAACTCTCCTCAACTAAGCCAATAAACTAAACCCCAACTCTGTGCAGCTTCATTGTCCCACTGCCGACTAACCGCAGCACAAACGGACGTCACTCTCTGTTTACCTTCTGCAGTACACGGGACGGGCTAATCTGCACGTCTTTGAGGACTGGTGTGGCAGTTCTACAGCTGACCTCCGCAAGAACCCGCACTACCCTCTGTATCCTCATGTGAGTCACCATTAATTGCCATTCATTATACCCAACTGATGATTTAGGCTGGTGGCACTGTAGCTGAAGGCATGGAATCGTTGGCCAGTGTACTACTTTGATCCCAGAAGGAAACGTCTTTGCAACTATTGGAAGGATTGCCATTCAAATTTTGTACAGGAGTGCATTCGTCGTGCAAAAAGACATCCCTGCACACAAGCCTTATCCCACACACACACACACACACACACACACACACACACGGTTGTTTTCACTCGGAGCTACATTCTACATCTGCACGCTAGATCCTTGTGTCCCTGGACTCGAGATGTAGCCTCACATTGAGTAAACATCATGTCTTATTCTCAAAGTCCAGGACTACGGTGCAGAAGTTGGCCATCTTTCCTCAGTGGACCGACTACGGAATCCGGATATTTGGTTATCTGCATCCATATACTGATGGTTCAACATTTACTTTTTCATCTTTTTTTCCAGTCGTGCATGCATGCTGTATGCTTCCCTTAGTCCGTCTCTTCTAACCTCCCATTTCCTCTCCGTTTCTCAGGAGAGTTTCTGTTTGCTTTGAGCTCTGATGACAACTCTGAGTTTTGGCTCAGCACAGATGACTATCCGCTGAACTTGCAGCTGTTGGTATGGGTTGGGAAAGTACGTATTGTCGACTGTTATCTTCTCAATCGGCAGTGAGCATTTTCTTCATACCTCAAACTGTAATATTTGTTGGACTTTGTTCTTCTAGACCGGCACAGAATGGTCAGCCCCGGGCGAGTTTGAGAAGTATGCCAGTCAGACCTCCAAACCGGTTCGGTAAATTCCCACTAGCCTAAATTGTACTGATGAATCAACAGTTAATAACCGCACTGTGAATAGATGAACGGACAGTATTGTTTGTTTTGTGTAATTAACCCGAGGATCAGGATCAGAATCAGAGGCATCACAAAGTGTAGCGATACTATTGTTGTCGGGCACAGCGGTGTTTGTCGACTATATGATAACTCGCACAGCCAATCATAATCCAGGACCTGAAACAACTGACAGTGGTATCTACCTCGGACAACATATCACAATTCAACTTCAAATCACTGCAACATATCAAACAATAAAACAACAAAAAACGCCCAATTTTATAATATCTTATTTGTCAGATCTTTTTCCGCCCAATCTGTCCCTTGCAAATTCCCTCCTTTTTTTCTGTGCAAGACTAAATTGCAATAGTATCGCTTGAATTAAAACCCAAAGGATTTATGTTTGAAAATGAAAACAATGCCCTTCTGGGAATCCAAACTTGCGCTGTCACTTGCTGGAAATTATTAGATAAGCATTGGTTGCTATTGCAAAGAAATACTGTTCACATGCTGGAAAGATTCGTCACACTGTGTGGGTGTAGATTACCGTAACGTAAAGATATTTTCTGACCTACATGATGTAGAATATAGAATGTGGTGACTTGACAGCAGCGAGAGAAAATTATCAGCAGGTATCAGCAATTATCGTCAACACACTGTTTATGTGTAGCCTGGTGGCCTTATTCGTGCAGATGATTTAGATTAAAAAAAGATTTCCTCAAATATCTATACATGTTTTGACACTTTTATCAGTGAATAAATAACATTACTTTTCATTACATGTGATTTAGCTGAGGCTTTTATCCAAAGCGACTCACAATAAGTGCATTTCAACCATACGAATAAATTAAAGAGCAGCTAAGCCAGAAACCAGAACCTTCCCAGACTCTTAATGTAACATGGTTGTATTTATTTGTAGAACAAAGCAGTTTTGGTTGTGTCAGATGAGACTTATTGTAGTTCTGAATGTAAACTTGCTTGACAGGCTGTCTGCTCAGAAGAAGTACTTTTTTGAAGTTATCCACAAGCAAAACGGGAAAGGGACCGATCACGTGGAAGTGGCAGTAAGTATTTAAACTCTGCAGATGGAAAATGTCCTCCTCTTCTTTCTTTGTCGCTTTTCACTTTGTCCAAGTTTCATATTATGCATGTGCTCCTTTTCGTATGGAGAATGAGAGACAATGCAGTTCTTTGTGTTCACACAGTGGCAGCTCTTGGACCAAGGCCTTAGGTACAAGGTTATTGGATCCAATGACATCTCCCTCTATGTTGGTAAGAACAGAAACCCACTTAATTCTCGTTATTACCTGTTATTATAATACACCGTTCAGTGAATTCACTGAGGTCAGGTCAAATCTCTATCCCGTGTCCCATAATGCCAAACTGGTATTATTTTACAAACCTACATCTCAAGTCAAGTGGTTTTGGTTTCCAATAAAAGCACACTTGACTTATTCTGGTACGTTGTGGCTTCGTCCGTCAGACGAGTCTGCCTTGCTGATGAGTGACGTGGCCCACATACCACAGACGGCTGCAAGTCTCCAGCACATCCCCTCAAAACAGCCGACCGGTGCTGCAGACATGCTGAGGGAAGACCCGCGAGACACTCTGTACCAAGGTGAGAGACATCGCTCTCTTCTTCACCCCGCAGCATTGGAAATCCCCTTGTCATAGATTTCCCACGACAGTTTGCAAGTGTTTTGCAACCTTTTTTCTCACGCTGAATGCACAAGTTAATTGTAACTCAAATCTGTGTGTTGTGTTTGTCTGCAGTGCCTTTGTTAAACAGCGCGTTTGTAGAAGATGTCCTTCCTAACTGCTTTTACAAACCCAGCTACACATTCAAAGACTTTCCTCTCCTGCGGTACCAAGGACTGCAGAGTGTATGTATTTATATCGATCTGTTTCTCACTGTTGGAAAGACTAATTACAGGCAGGGTTGTGTAAATTGTATGTAAAAAATGCTGCGAGTGTGACCCCACATGTTTTGACCATGCCTTTTGTACAGATTAAACCAAAACGGATAGACAGTTAGTGATATTTAGAAGATAATTGGAATATCTTTTACATCTTCTTGCAGCCATGCAAGATATTTCTCCGTTTCCTATATTCATGTTGAGCAACGCTAGTCAGCTGTTGCTTCATATGTGTGGACAGATGCGAGAGTGGTGTCTTCTCAACCAAAAACACTCTTAGTTTAAAAAGGATTGGATTATCCACCTTATTTTGCCTCAATTCCCAAATCTGCCATCTATCCAAAAGAAGGCGGTATGTCCTGTTCTTACCTCGACACTTGTTTGATATATTACAGTCAGGTCCATAAATATTTGGACATGGACACATTTTTCATTATTTTGGCTCTGTACACCACAACAATGGAGTTAAAATGAAAAAATGATGATGATGCTTTAAAAAGATGTGCTTTAAGTGCAGACCTTCAGCTTTAATTTGAGGCTATTTACATCCAAATCGGGTGAAGGGTGTAGGAACTACAACAAATTCAAATGTGGCCACCCTCTTTTTAAGGGACCAAAAGTAATTGGACAATTGGCTGCTCAGCTGTTCCAAGGTCAGGTGTGTGTAATTCCCTCATTATATTCCATTTACAAGGAGTAGATAAAAGGTCTAGAGTTCATTTCAGGTGTGGTATTGGTGTTTGGAATCCGTTGTGGTCAACTCTCAATATGAAGTCCAAAGAGCTGTCGCCATGAGTGAATTAGAAAAATCGGGAAAACAAAACCGTCAGAGAGATAGCAAACACATCAGCTGTGGCCAAATCAACGGTTTGGTACATTCTTAAGAAGAAAGAACGCACCGGTGAGCTCAGCAACACCAAAAGACCCAGAAGAACAAAAGAACACTCTCCAGGAAGGAGGTGCATCTGTGTCAAAGTCGACAATCAAGGGAAGACTTCACCAGAGTAAATACAGAGGCTTCGCCACAACATGTAAACCATTGGTGAGCCTCAAAAACAGGAAGACCAGATTAGAGTTTGCCAAAAAACATCTAAAACAGCCTGTACAGTTCTGGAAGAACATCCTATGGGCAGATGAGACAAAGATAAACTTGTACCAGAATGATGGAAAGAGAAGAGTATGGAGAAGGAGAGGAACTGCTCATGATCCAAAGCACACCACCTCATCAGTGAAGCACGGTGGAGGTGGTGTTATGGCGTGGCCGTGTATGGCTGCCAATGGAACTGGTGCCCTTGTATTTATTGATGATGTGACTGCTGACAAAAGCAGCAGGATGAATTCGGAAGTGTTTCGGCCAATATTCATATTCAGCCAAATGCTTCACAAGTCATTGGACGGAGCTTCACAGTCCAGGTGGACAATGACCCGAAGCGTACTGCGAAAGCAACCAAGGAGTTGTTTAAGGCAAAGAAGTGGAATGTTCTGCAATGGCCAAGTCAAATCACCTGACCTGAATCCAATTGAGCATGCATTTCACTTTCTGAAGACAAAACTGAAGGGAAAATGCCCGAGAACCAGCAGGAACTGAAGGCGGGGAGGCCTGGCAGAGCATCACCAGCGACGAAACCCAGCGTCTGGTGATGTCTATGGGATCCAGACTTCAGGCTGTCATTGACTGCAAAAGGATTTTTAACAAAGTATTAAAAGTGACAATTAGATTTATGATCATATTCATTTGTCCAATTACTTTTGGTCCCTTAAAAACGGGGTGGCCACTCATGGATTTGTTGTAGTTTACAACACCGTTCACCTGATTTGGATGTAAATGCCCTCAAATTAAAATGAAATTTGTGATGAAAAATGCGTCAATGTCCAAATATTTAAGGACCTGACTGTATATCATACAAGGTGTCATGAGTCATCTGCGAGCTGCCATGAATGCTTTAACAGCATGTCATTTCATTACATCACCGTAGGTGCACTTGTCCTACGTCTACCCCAGCGACTACACCAGACTCTCACACGTTGAGACAGAAGACAGCTGCTTCTACCCCAAGAATCTGCAGTACACCAAGAGGTGGGACACAAATACCTATTTGTGCGCAGGCAGGAGTGTGAGACCAACATCTATGTTAAGGAAATTAAAATAAAAACACAATAACGAGACAGTAAACATTCATTATATGACAACCACATCAGCTGCAGCACAGCGACAGCATTCAGGCAGCACAATAATAACATAAATCTGTGGTTCTAATGTAAAAGCAGGATGATTAACTTTACATAATTGTGTGTTTTGTCCTCTTGTCTTCAGGTTCAGATTTTCTAGATACATGAGACTAGACCTTCCCAATGTGCAGGACATATCCAACAAAAGACAAAAAGTAAAAAATAAATTGGACAGGGAGCAGCATAAAGGAAATGAATCGCCAGCAGTCGCGTCTGAGCAGCTCGATAAACAACATCATCTGCAGAAGGATCCTAAAGTGAACCGTAATCAATCCCAGAGACTGAAAGACTCAAGGCTTAAGCCCTTAGAAAGTGATTCTCCTCGGCCTGAAAACAACACCGTGGCCAAAGGGGAGAGGGTTGTATCTAAGCAAATGGGCCTCCAGCCAACCACCGCCATGCATTTTACCCCTCCCAAGAGAGCCGTCGGCCGCCCTTTATCAAGGCGAAATCAGGGGGGCACATATAACAGTAAAGTGAGAAATAGGGCGAAAGTGAGAAAAAAAAGGTCTCCAGTTGTAGAAAAGAGAATCCACAGAACTGGCACTGATGTCAACTGGAACCAGACCTTCCAGATCAGCTACCTGAAGCACCAGGCGCATCGATCGGACCGGATCGACCTGCGCTGCAACGTCACAGGGAACCTGCTTCTCCAGTCCAGTGGTGCTCTGACCGTGGTCAAAGCTTTCATGCGACAGCTGAACAACAAGCACCACGGGTAAGAATGTGGAGCATCCCCACACAACACTGGTACCTGTTTTCCCCAAATTCCTTTCCCTTTTCTTGCATTCTTGCAACCGCTCGGATGTCTCATTGGACTCCTTAGGAGGGGGGGGGGGGGGGGGGGGGGTTTGACACATTTCATCATGTTTTCTTTTATTCTCTCTTTCCTCCTAGACAATTTACGTTGGTGCGCGTTGTTAACGTGATGAAGCGCGTGGACGTGGTCCAGGGAGGCCGCTACCTTCTGGAGCTGGTGCTGAAGGACGTGAACGGCCAGCTGCGCCGCCTGTCGCGCTACGTCTACTATCCGATTAGCCACGGCAGGCAAAACGGCCAGGACGCACGTATCCAACGACCGGAAACTCAGCCCAAGCTTTGTAACCCGGTGGGCTTCCGGTGGAATCCCCACGCCACCGTTCACTTCGTAGTACCCGGTACGTCCACCTTAAGCTTAATACCGCTGCCAATACCGACTCCTTGGGTTCCTCGGTGCTGTGATGGGATCCTCTTTGCGTGGTGGCTTCTCTTTTACTTTGCTATTCACAAAAGCCTTCATCATCATGGTACTCGGGTGATTCATTTTATTGTAAAATCTTTGGGGGGAGAGCATCGATCTATCTGCGTCCCTTTTTGGTGATTTATGCATGACCTGAACAACTTTGCTTGTCTCTACAATTCCCAGTAAAAAACCAGGCTCGCTGGGTGCAGCAGCTGATTGTGGACATGGAGCAATTGTCCAGAGAAACCGGTGACTCCAACTTCAATCTCATCATCAGTGATTACAGCAGCACGGACATGGACGTGAAGCAGGCTCTGCAGAAATCCTCACTCGTCAGGTGTGTGGTTGTGTACGCATGTTCTTTGAAGTGAATCGAGCCAGTCCAAACTTTCTAAAGCTCGTCATATAATAATATATGTATGTGGAATCGTTCAGGTACCAGTATGTGAGGCTGAGTGGAAACTTTGAGCGTGCGGCTGGTCTCCAAGCAGGTGTTGACCTTATAAATGTGAGTATTGCAACGTCACTCTGCAATTAAGCTTTAAGAGCAAGAGATTTATGTGTGCATAGACTGTTATAATACACCCCTATATATATATATATATATATAAATGTCCCTCATCATCATCTCTCAGGATGACCACAGCATTGTGTTTCTTTGCGACCTCCACGTCAACTTCCCTCCCTTCATCATCGACACCATCAGGAAACACTGCATTGAGGGATACATGGCCTTTGCTCCAATAGTCCTGAGACTGGGATGCGGGGTTACGCGATTAGAAGCCAAAGGTAGACGCAGATACACTATTAACAAATGCAAAAATTGAAACTTTATGGGTTTGGTTTAAAGACATTAGACGCAATTTCAAGCACTTTGTGTCATTTTTGCCTGTACGTTGCCTTTTAAGTATTTATGATTAGACCGTGTATGAGCCTTACAGCATGGTAAATGTGACAGACTGTATTTGTAAGCCGCTTCTTCCAAGCACTCAATGTGCTTTAACACTAAATGTCATTGCTCACCCATTCACACCCATTCATCCACTAATAGCAAGGTCGACCATGCGAGGTACGACCTGCCCAACTAACATGCATACAACATTCATACGGCACAGCCAGAGGAGCTACCTGGGGTAAAACCTCCTGCTCATGGGCACATTGACACGGACTAACGAATCGCCCTTCCTCCGGTTGAAGGACAACCCCGGCTCCCTTTTGCTGTGTGTTACCACGGATACTGTCTCCACCCTGCTCTTCCACTGCTTCTTCGTAGATGTGGGGATTCAGTCTTAAGACGAGTGACCTGTCGGTAGGATGCAAGCAACATTAAACAATGAAAATGTTCCCATCTGCGTTTCAGGTTTTTGGGAGGTCAATGGCTTCGGCCTGCTGGGGATTTATAAGTCAGATTTGGATGCTGTTGGAGGAATGAACACAGAGGAATTCAGAGACCGCTGGGGCGGAGAAGACTGGGAGCTCCTCGACAGGTCGAGCCTCACTCTCTCAATTAGACTTTGTTTGTCTGAAATTGTTTTTCAGTCTATTTTCTGTTTTCATTCAACTTTTAAATCAACAATTTTAAATAGCTATAGTTACCCACTATGTTGCTCTTACTGGCAGTTATAATGGACTCTTGACTTGCACTCACTAGGCTGATTACAACAAGGTCATGCATGTTCTTAGTAAACATGTTTAATATGAATATGCTATGACAATGATTGTCAGAATCATTTATGGAAGGCACATGACAGAGATTATGCATAACAGCTGGATAATACACTTACCTAGAGCAGTCAATTCCAAAGTGTGCACCTAAAGTGGGTCTAAAGTATGACGCTGCAAGATCTAATGGCATGCCTTTTTCTTTTACAGTACATTTAAGTGACTGCCAATTTTTATTGATGTTTCACTACATAAAATACAAGGTGACGTTTAGGTCACCTGGAGTTGTGTGTTGATCTCTTCTAAATCAAACAACAAGCATACTTACTTTTGTAATTTATTGGTTTAGGTTGAATATAAATTAGTTCTTTCTCTTTATATTGATATTGTGGAAACACGAATATGAATTGTAACTAAATAAACTCTCCTCTGCTCTGCTGCAGGATCGTGAACGGCGGGTTGGAGGTGGAGAGGTTCTACTTGAGGAACTTTTTCCATCACTTTCACTCCAAACGTGGCATGTGGAGGCAAACGTCGCCCAGCCACATGTGACCTTGTCACCTGCTCACTGCACCATGACCACGGTTGCCGAGGTTACAATCACGGCAACCAGAGAACGTTAAGGCCGGAGCCTGTTTTCTACTATATGACAGTGATACCTGCTGACCGACAGAATAGAGTTGGATACAGTCTCGGCTTTCTGCAAAAAGATGATCGTCGATAACAAATTACTACTGATTTATATATAGTTTATTTTACTGGCTGTACAGTTGACTGGTGCCAGAGTAATGGTTGATGCAAGCCTTTGACATTGTGATATTGGGAATAAAGGTACAGCCATGTATCATGTCCCAGAGGGACACCATGGTGAGCTGCATTGTTTGCATAAAGGGACAGAACGGATCCAAAGAAAAGTCTTAAATGACGCTCCCAAAGATGTATTCACACAAGTGTCCTATATCATAAAGATCACCACTTTTGCACATGAGTTTTAACTGGGGCGAAAAATCTTTTACGTTGTTTTGTTAAATACACTCCAGATTGGGTACAAAGTAAACACGGCATTATTTGTCAGGTTGTAAATTATGGGAATCTAGTTATTTATTTTATTAATATCTGTAGGATTTTATTTTCATTTGAGTTTAATATTATTTCCAGGAAGGGAAATCAGAAAAGTGTCGCTCAGCTCACTTGTTGAGTGTCCTCCCCCTATTGCCTTCTCTTGTGATGGTTATCCAGTTCTAGTACCTGGATAAGCATGGAGAGCTGTTTTTACACGGTCAGGAAAACCCTTAAGCTGGATAGAATAGTGAGAAACTGAAGGGATTTCCATTATTATGTCATTTAGTATTTTCTCAGAAAGACCGTCGATCATGTTATGTTTGTGTTGCCCGGTGCATTGCAGACAGTTTGGGAATTTGAATCAGTAATGAAATGTCTGAAAACTGAAGAAATGCAATATTGTGAGAATTTCTATCTGTTCTCCCTACATGTACCAAAGATAAATGAATCTTTACATTATTCCTCTTCAGAAGCTATTAAACGTTACAATGTGAATATAACATGAAGGGTTATCTCAATCAATAGTTTCATATTTGTCTGCGCAGTCAGCTTATGTTGATCTACCTGCTGAATCAAATATTTTTCAAAGGAAAAAATTGATACAGTGCAAAATATTGTTTTTACAGTCAACTTTGTTAATACAGATGTTATAGGAAATACATTAAATGCAAGAGGATTTGTGTATTTGCCATATTGTTTTTTATGACTAAAAACATTTTCTGAAAGTTCAGATACCGGTTTAACAAACTTGTTAAAAAAATAGTATATTTTTGAGGCAGGTTCACTTGGAAATAAGGGCAATAAAAATACCACTTTGGTCTACGTTGCTCTGCTGGTGGTTTTGGTTTGTAATACTGAGTTGTTCGTCCACTGCATTAAAGCTTTTGTGTTGGTGTTCGGCCAGAATGCTTTTGTTTTTTTACTACTCCTCAATGTTACTTTTGAATGGTTTTAGATGTACAGTAGCCCCCCCCCCCCCCCCCCCTCTCTGTGCTGAAAGGTCACCTGGGCCTTATTGTACGTTATTGATCTAAAGTGTTAAGTTGTAGGATTGCACCTTGCCTGGTCCACATCCAGGGCGACATATACACACATGACAAAGTTCTCAACACGGTTTGTGGTAGTTTTCTCCACATTAGTTAGTCTCCACATTTCACCCTAATTACACACACTCACACAAGTTGTGAACAACACGGGGCAAATGCTTTATAATGGTCTCTACATATTAACACACACAACAACACAGAATGTATCAATACATTATTAAAAATAGGCTGTTGTGTTCTTCACTTTGGGAATTAGGTGAAAGTTGATTTAAAACAAAGGTGTGCCATTACTATTGGACCTTTGGGAGACATTCTGCTGCTTTTGAAAGGTGCGTTGCGAATGAATAACCTAACACACCTTTAGTACACACACAAGAACCACGGTTCATTTAGCAGCGTCGGGACACACACACAACCAGCCAATAGCAAAGAAACGAACACATGCATTACCTCACTTGAAAAAACCCACAACAGCTGTCGTGCAGGAGAGTCACGTTTAGCTTTTACAAACGCGCTACACAGTAGGAATAACAGTCTGGCTTCACACTGGCCTCCAACAACAAGCACACATATTGTATTTTCACAGATGCTCATGTGCGCTCTTAAATTCCCCAGAGGCTTCCAACTCCATCCCGCCGCCCTTTCCGTTTTCACAACTTTCATCTTACTGTTTGTCGGCCCAAGGACGGCCAGCAGCATGTGTGACAGAGGAATTCGTTCCAGGCAGGGGGAAAGGCTAAGTATATCCCGTCCCTGTGAGTCAACGCCATGGCTAAGCAGAGGCTCTGTTTATTAAAAACGTCCTCAGTACCCTTTTCATGCCAGAAGACGGTGTCGAGAGCGTTCCAGGTCAAATCTGATATTTTACCTATGCTAGTTATTTCTGTGCTGCGACTTTCGAGTAGATTTATTTACATATTTTCTTTAATGTTCTTAATATGCTGAATTTAGGCGAAATAAAGGGAGAGGAAATATGTACAAATGTATTGTATTATTTTGCAGTAATAAACTATTTCATAAGTGGTCTACTTGAGAACTGAATAAACGCCACAGTGACTTGAAAATATTGTGTGTGATTTTACTTCTGTCAAAATTGACGGCAGCGCTTGGTCGACACTTATCAGTTTGTTTATTCATTCATTTTTCATATTACAAATTACGATCAGTTCTTAACCCCGAACATCATGCATCAAACATCTTCTTCCTGCCCTCCATACCAGACATGGCCTCCACATTCTTGCGCCAGTCACCCACCTCCAACGTCAGCTCCTGGTATCAAAACACACAAACAGACCATTAAGCTTTTTGTGTTTCTCTTCTCTTTTTTTGGCTATCTCTTTCTGTTTGAGTAAGCGTACCTTCTCTTGTTTGATGTCTTCTTTCTTTACAGACTTGAGGTTTGCCCTGAGGTCCATGGAGGCCTTGTTTTTGGATCCAAACAGAGCTTTCAGCATCTCATCTGCTGACACTCTCACCTTCCTCAGAGCTGGCTTCTTGAACTTCCCTCCGAGGTCCTGAACCTTCAGATTCAATTGGTGGATCTGAAGATGGTGAAAAGCTTTGCTGGTGACTCTTTGATCATTTCAGTGTTTTTTTTTTTAAGTAAATCAGTTTGTGTCACGGTGGGTGACATACATCTCTGCTGTTCTTGAAGACTTTGTGCTCATAGTCGTACCGCTCCTCATCCGCATTATCTATCTTTTCATGGATTTCAGTACAGACTTTCTAGAAAGGGATGGAAAAACAAATATGCCCTCTGAATTTAAGTACACAAACGACACACATGCTTATTATAAATCAATCTCAGGGCGAGAGCCCTTCTCACCTGCAGGTCATCCCTGTTCAGACCAAGGAGCTGCAGTGGTGGAAGCTTCTCGGCCAGGTAGCGGACCTTCTCTTCCTCTCTAGCAGCCTTCTCTGCCTCCAGCTGTTCTGTTGCACGAGTCAGCAAGAGGATCTGGAGTAGTCAAAGTCGACACGGAGAGGCGTATGTGAAATTTTGATGTGTGACCACTGCTTATCATTTTCTTATTGGTAGTTAAAATCCCCAAAATTAGTCGTTGTTAAGAACACATGCATAGTTTACCTTGAGGGAGAGCTTGCGGGAGGCTGAAATCTTAGATTTCGGCTGAAAATAGTAAAGAAATATGACATGTTACAACTAGATCTTTTAGCTATCATGACATTTAGAGCTTTTTAAATTCCTACCTGCAAAAGTTAAAATAGGTTTACAGTTTGGAACAATTACTGGTACATCCTTTTGATATAGCTGCTCAAGCCCTGATGTGATTGCCAATATGACTTTATATGTACCTTTCATCTCACTAGGCAGCAGCTGCTTATAATGCCCACTATTTAGCGTTAAAAATAGTTATCATTTTCTGTCCAATTGTATGCCCGCTCTATTTAATCATATCTCCAAATCTGTCCTTGGAAGCTGTTAAACAAAGTGATAAGATTCAAAGAAGATAATTATTAAACATATTATCAGTTTAAATAAGTAGTTCTACCTTTGCAACTGTCTTTTGGGATGAGGGAGGTGGTGTGTACTGAGGAGGAAGGAATAAAGACAAAGAATTGAAACCACATTGAATATCAAATTTGAGCAAGTTTCCCTCCTTATTAAGGTTGGATATAAAGAGTGAAACAAGCCGTCTGTAACTTACATCACTGCGATGGCCGTGGGGAATTTGTCATCATAGAAATCAGGGAAACAAAGCAAACAAGAGGCAACGTTAATAATCTGAGACAATCCTGCTTTATGACAGGACTATAAAAAAATAAGCTCTTAACGGTGTGATGAAAGAACTTACTCATTCAACATTGTCAACAAAATGAGGACGCCGGTCGATTTGAAAAAGACGAAAACAAGAGTCCAGTTAAAAGCAGAAGACGATTCACCCTCAGAGTCAGATGGAGAATCAGTGTGAGGCTTTAGAGGGGGGGGGGGTCTCAGCAGTGGGTTTATACATGAGGGTGCGCACTGAAGATCTTCTCTGAGAAGGTGCATCACTCCACGAAATATTTTGTTTTGAAAGAAAATCCGAAAGATCTTCGTCTTTATGCAGCAGAATATAGATTTTTGTATGATCTGAGATTCTATCCTCACATTGGGTTTTACCAAATCACCAAAAATTTCACAACGGTGATGTCAGTCGCAAAAAAGTTTTAAAAAATGTGAAACTTTTTACTCTGAATATAAATGTTTTATTATCGCACAAGTTTTTATCACATTTTACATTTCATTCTAGTGTCTGTCAGCAGCGTATTACGCATTTAAACGTGTGGTACCTTGAAGTAAAGTACTAGTGAGACATCTTCTCTTTTTCTAACTTCTCAAATAGCTGGGTTTGTGACACCGCCTACAACTCACAAATTATTGGTCGATCATCGGGATTGACGAGAGATCTGCTTGTTAACTAGACAACTCTATACTGGCTCACATGTTTGTTATCGCCTCTGTGTGAAAGTAAAGTAGTTTTCTTTCCTACTGGTCATTCAAGTCCTGTGAAAAACAGAAAATAGGTTTCCTATTAGGTTTGCGCTCATTGTACAACACATGGACTATATTTTGTTAAAACAAAAACAAACGAACAAGGTGATTTATGTTTATCTTCCTCATAAAGTAGTGCACCCACTCACTCAGTTTAGACACGTGGGGGCAACTGTAAACATGTTAGTTAAAATGAGTTTGCACCACAGAGCACACGGCAAATACTAAAGACACATTACATTTTTAATATGCACAAGATCACAATTAACCAAATGGCAGTGAGGCTGTACTTTCTCCTACGGCACTTTACAACTTCAACGCTTTGAGCTTAATGACAACTTTGGAGCGCTAATGTTCTTAAATTAAGCAGGCGTTTCATTGCCATGTACACTTGGCTGATGGGAATGTCTTTAGTTCCTCAGGCAGTTGGTCATCATTTACAAGAACTATGTTGACCGGACGATGACACTAAAGGAAAAGTCCGGAGACTCACCAAAGTTATTACAAATTTATCCGGACGAGCAACTTTAATGTGTCTAGCCTACTAAATTTAATTGTAGTGCATCAAATCCACACAAAGGCCCACCTTGTGTTGTTAAGGCAGCAAAATCACTAATCACAAAGTCCTTTTCAAATTGTGTGTCAATCCATCCAGTAGATATTGAGAGGGTTGAGATATTGTGAAATACAGTATATATTTAAATTTGAAATATTTCAATATTTAATATTTGTCCATTTATCTTTTCGGATATTTTGGCTAAGAAAAGCAAGTGATTGCTGTGAGCAGCACCTTTTCAGTTTAATCCATGTGAATTATTACTAGGAGTGTATAGTGAACATTACAATGACTTGAACAACAACATCAAAGGTTCACACCGTAGCGTTTCCTCATTCTTCACACCTGTGTATTGTGTCTCTGGGTCACAGACCTGCAGGGAAAGAGGAAGGCAGGCCTTGCTTCATGTACCCTGACTCATTTATGTCTTTGGACTGTCGCAGCAAACACAAACAACCCAGCTGAGATTCAGACTTCTTTGATGTCATGTGACGGTGCTGAATCATAAACCGATACTTCTCTTGTACATAACAGGATGTTTACAGGTTCATGTTAGATGCCAGGAAAGCACGTTATGAATGCACTCATTTTTGAAAGATGGACACTTTTTACACCCTTTTATCTTTTTTCCCCCCATTGGGTTTGCATTGATACAGAATAACGTGACATTGATCTAAATCAGTTGGGGTCATCGCATGTGTGTGCTTTGTGACGTGATTAAAAAAAGTGTTTGTGATGCAGAAAGAACATATTGGTTGTTTCATTTCGTGGAATATAGCAGTCGCCACCTTCTAAAGTTCGGAAAGTGTTGACCTTGATTGCGTCGAACTCCTTCGGCATGCATGCTTCATTCCTGTGGGAGTGGTGATATGTTTTGTGAGCCTACCAGAACAAAAGCATGTTGTGTGTTTTAAATAGAGGCAGATTCAGTTTAGTCCTCCACCACACAAGACAGCATGCAACACATAGTCAGTATACTATATTTATTTTGGGATAAACAACTCCCTGGTCATCCTCTTGTCCACCTGCCCAAACTTTTTGTGTTGTAGTCAAAAATCCTGAACAGCTTGGTAAGGGAAATTGGTGACCTTTAAAATTGGCCCAGATAAAATAAGAAGAGATTCTATAGATTGCCATGCATGACGTAATCTCGAGAGATGACTCCCTCTTCATACTTTCAAGGATGACACAGACGTCTTCCTTCTTAGATACACACAGACCAAAAATACCAACCTATCGTCTCACTTCCCCCTGTGGACTGAGGTGACAAGCTGTTGACTTTGTGTTTTGATCCAGACAAATCCACCATACACACGTCTCAGCGTTTGAAGTCTTTCATATGGAATACAACTTTGCATTTGCATTGAAACAGTAAAGAAAATGCCTCGCGTCATTTCATTGGCGCATTGAAAAATGCTTAAGAATAATATGGCCGATCAATATCGCAACACATTACATAATATTTATATCAAAAGTAACGTTACTTCACCAAGATGAACAGGTTGTTATTGACCCACACTGCTAACTTTAAATAATTTAAATACTATATATTAATGTTTTAGTAAGCTACGTTAAGAATGGGGAAACATAACGATATGCATATTATAGGTATACATATTTTATATATTTCTAATTTTATTGTATTATTATTATTTTTACCTCAGTTACACATGTGTGGCGCTTTGAAAAGTAAAGTTCAGATTTACGAGGCAACTTGAAGCCGGCATCCACTGACCCGTGAAAACTCATTCATCACCAAGTGTAGCCTCATCAAGCTAGCAGTTAGCCTCACGCACTAACCACCGGCACGGCTATGAACTCATCGGCCGGTGGCAACGTCAGTCCAATAGCCGTCATCTAGTTATCCATATTACCAGCGTTTCTAAATCGAACCAGACGTTCCTTCCTTTGGGGCTTTCGGGAACTAACGTTAGCGCGTGACGTTTTCGGGAGATCCGCGGGGGTCACACGAGCGGTGCGCTGTCAACAGTAATGTCCGAGAAAGCGGCCCCTCGTTTGTTGATACTACAGCACCGGTAAGGATAATACCGGCGTGCTCGGGAATCGACCGTCAGCAGTCCGGTGTTTTTAGTTGCGTAAGGTGTCTGCTTCGCGGCGCGGTTGTAAAAACATGGCCGATCAGGTAGCGCCGAGGGGATTGACTGCAATGCAGTTCGACCTTATAACTTAACGTCAGCGTGGCTTCAGTCGCTAGCCTCGCTTTGCTAACACAGGCTAGCTAGAGGTAACGAGTCGGCCGCCCGCGGTAGTTCACCAGACGCCTGTGAACCAAGTGGTGGACTATTTGGAGCCCAGCGAAACGGTTTAAATTCTAGCGTTAGTGGACCGAAGCTAGCGCGTTAGCTGCCCGTGCAGGGAACCCGCTCTCCGCACTGTCAACAGCATGTGACGTTGGATGAGCGGCTCTCTCCTCCGTCACAGCCGGTGTTAGTGACCGCGGCGTTGAAAAGGCATTTATGTTGTGTACGACCCTTTTGTTTATTCACACGATTTGTGGACAGATCGACTTCAGAGTAAGTCATGCCTGGGAAACTGAAGGCCAAAATAGTGGCTGGTCGCCACTTGCCGGTGATGGACCGAGCCAGTGACCTCACGGATGCATTTGTGGAGGTGAGTGTGTTTGAGGTGTAACATACTTGTTTCTTTTAATAGAACTCAAACTTTTCACGTCTGTAAAAACATGTATTCCACATTTAGCCTCAGTGGCATTTCAAATATGTGGCTTGTTTGCCTTTTTTTTTAAATTTCCCAGGTCAAGTTTGGAAACACGACTTTCAAAACAGACGTGTGTCACAAGTCCCTCAACCCACAATGGAATTCAGAATGGTTCAAATTTGAGGTAAAAGGCCAGTGAGTTTTTTCTTTAGACCTGGCAGGCACTGGCACTATTATATTAAAGCATTACACGATGCAGGTGACCTCTCTTACTCTGCTCCTTCCTTCCCCCCACCCTGGGTAGGTGGATGATGAGGACTTGCAGGACGAGCCATTGCAGGTCACAGTTTTGGACCATGACACGTACAGCGCTAACGACGCCATAGGGAAGGTTTATATTGACATTGACCCGCTGCTGTGCAGTGAGGCGGCCTCTGTCATCTCCGGCTGGTTTCCCATCTATGACACGATCCATGGTACAAGACTAAACTAATACGGCCATGATGCATGCACCTTCCCCCTTATGTATTTTACCCTTTTTGTGATGCATTGCTCCGTACTATTTGTTATTAGGGATCCGAGGGGAGATCAATGTCCTTGTCAAAGTGGAGCTTTTCAACGATTTGAACCGCTTCAGACAGTCGTCGTGCGGGGTCAAGTTCTTCTGCAGTATGTCTAACTTAACTTCCTGGTTCATGATTGTTTGTTTACATACTACAGATTCAGCATATGACACTATTTATGTGAATGAAATGTAGATTGACAGTATGTAGTGCAGATCCATATGAAGCGATGCACAACGGACAATATTAGAGGTTTGGAGTTATTGACAAAAAGTGTAATTTATGAGATCAACAAAATGACACGGGGCAAGTGGGAAGGTGTCAATTGCAAACAAGGAATTGCCACTGAAGAATATGTGCTCAATGTGCAAGCTGAAGAATGAAGCGCTTTCCATTTAATCTAAAATCCTTACACTCTGTGTGCATTTCTTACATGGCAGCCGCATCCATTCCACGGTGCTACAGAGCAGTATTGGTGCACGGGTTTGTGGAGGAACTTGTTGTGAATGAAGATCCAGAGTACCAGTGGATCGACCGCATAAGAACTCCTCGGGCCTCCAATGAGGCCCGGCAGAGGCTCATCTCTCTTATGTCAGGTAAGGCAATGTATGGTGATCGTCTTTTAATGTTTGTGTTGAGGCAGAATAGTTTTGTCCTCTCTTATGAACCCCCCTTTAACAGTGTGGCTTTGTGTCACCCCTTATTCAGGGGAGCTGCAGAGAAAAATCGGGCTAAAGGTACTGGAGATGGGCGGGAACGCAGTGGTGGGCTACTTGCAGTGTTTCGACCTGGAGGGAGAATCGGGTCTGGTGGTCAGGGCCATAGGCACGGCCTGCACGCTGGACAAACTCAGCTCTGGGAGTGCCCCCAACACCAACACACACATGCACCCGAGCACAGCCCCTGCTTCCAATGCCTGCAATTCCCCTTCCAAGGATGGAAAGGAGTGAGTATGAACCCACAACACCAGCATGGACCTGACTCTTGTGCAAGTTTCACTGCAAAAGTAGTTTGTGAGAATGGGAAAACGTTATTGCTGTGTGCATGAAAGGGAGATTGTGTGTGTGTGTGTGTGTGTGTGTGGGGGGGGGTGGGTGGGTGGGTGCGCGCGCGCAATGTACTGAATGTTGGTCTTGTCTAGTCTCTCAGTATCTCCTGTGTGTGTCTCAGAATCTTTGATTCCGTATTGTACTTTGTTTCCATTGGGTCACATGTATTGCCTCATGAGACTAACAGCACACAACATATCCTGAGACACACACATGTATAGTACACACACCGCCATCCTAAACCCCGCCCCCCTCCTTGTCTGCTCTTTTAGACGGCTCTTGCATGTCTTTTAGTTAGGATCTAGCACACGTGTTCTGCTCAGCCTTTAGCTTTGACGTCGCTTTGGAGCTTGTGACTTCATCCAATTACTGTAAACATTTACGGTTGACTGCATGTGTGCCTCTTTTTTTTTGCATATATACAGCGTATCTGTGCATGAGTTTTTGCATACCAGGTATGTATATATGTTTGTAGGTTATTATTGCATTGGATCCACTTACTTAACGTTACTTAACATTGTTCCATTTGACTTCAAACTAAAAGTTAGTTTATCTGCGCGTTTGTTTGGGACCTGTTGTCTGTTGTGTTTGCATCCCCAGTGTGCATGTTGGTGTGGTACTGAGATCTTCAGCTTCAGGTGCGAAGCTTTCAGCTGAAACTCAGAGCTGCTGATTGGCGTAGCTTTTAATTTACAGGGGCTTAGATGGGGAGGAAAAAAAAAAACCTTTTCCCACTTTGTCTCCTTTTGCACTCTATTGCAATGTTGTGTTGTTGGTTCTTGTGTGAGTCTCTTTCTCCCCCTTTGGCTTTCTGGCTTCATTTGGATTGGGACGTCTCTCACTACTTGTGTCCAAATCGGTCGCCTGTCTTCCTCCCGCTGCGCGCTGATTGGCCCAGGTCACCCCTTGCCCACGGATGCCGCTCCACCCACAACAGCCCAGTCCATTCGGCCTGCAGCTCCCAGAGACTGTCCCAGAACTTCTCTGTCTCTGTTCCCACACTCATCTTCACTGGTACGCAGAAGCAGGCGAGGAAATAGATACAAAGGAAAGAGAAGACGTTAGAAAGACAAAGAGAGGTACATGGTGAGGTTTAAATGAGGGAGACTGAGGCATCAAGACAAAGACGCGAGGCAGACCCGTATACCTTTTGTCAGCTTTGACAGTAGACTCATCATCCCTCCATCTGTCCCTTTTTTTTAGAAGGGTGGGCAGTCAGATTCCCAGTCCATATCCTCCTGCGAGGGCTTGTGATGTCTCGACTGTACCTTCGCTCTACTGGGACACATGCTTCAGCTCCTCCTCCTCTGTTGAATGTGACCTTCTTGTGTTTTGCCGCGTTGCTTTCTTTAGCTTATTGTGTTTGGTTTGTGTGTGTTTTCTATGTGCTTTTAATTTGTGTTCATCTCCGTTTGGGTTTCCATGCTTGCTTTTATGTTTGTTTTTTTTAAACCATCAGTAGCACCTCAAACGCACCTCACCCAATGCCAACAAATCACACATGAAAACCTTTCAATTTTAATATCAACATTGACCCACTTACACACATACACACACACACACACACACACACACACTCACTCAGAGGGTGGTGACTGATTTTGGGTGGGTGTGTGTTTGTGTCTGTGTGTCATGTTCTCCTGGCAGGCCGGTTTTTGGTGAGGACATGACCTCGACCTCCGGCCCGCCAACCCCTTTCAGAGCCCTTCCCACCACCTCCTCCTCTCTTCCCCCCTTCTCTCCCTCCAAGCCTTGCAGCCGCCAGTCCTCATCATCAGACACAGACCTCAGTTTGACGCCCAAGACGGGTAAGAATACATGGGTGCCCCCCCACTGCCCCTCCTGACCCATTCCCCACCCTCACCCCATTGTGGTGCTACTCTGGTGGTGGTTTTTGAATTGCTGTTTATTAATTATTAATTCATTTTTTTAACATTTTTGTTGGTTGAGTTGAAGGTTATTTTATTGTAAACCGTGTTGTAAATGTTTTTTTTGCTGTGACCCTTCCTAAATCCGCCCCCTCCCACTCCCCCCTCCCCCCGTTGTTGTGGTCTTTAATAGAAGCACTGTGTCCCATGAAGGGCAGATATTTATCTAAGGTCGCTTATTTCACACCAACTGTTATTGTTGATAGCAGCTATAAACACTGCATAGTACCGTCCTACCAGAGCCGCTCACATGACTCATTGGGCGGGGACCAGCAGTCCCCAGGCCGTCCTCACTTGTCCTTGTCCCCACTCCTTTTTCCTTTCACTCATATTTCCTCCTCGCCTGTCAATTTTTTCATAACCTTTCCGTTTCTATTTTTCCCCCAACATTTTGTTCCATGACTGATGTCATGATTAATGTCAACTTACCTAATCTGATCCTTTGCATACCACATCCTTTATGAATATTAGTTCCAGACCTTTGCATTACCTCACACATCTCCGTTTGATCTACATTGAAATGAGTCTATCGTTGTGCAATTTGGAGAAACATTAAACCCGTCAGATCTTTGCATGAATGCTCGTCTTGCATAGTTTCTATACAGATCCATGAGCAATGGTGGTGGGCCTTAAAGAAGCAATGGCTCCTAACTTAAATTCACATTGTACACCGTGTACTTGTATCAGCGGCCTCAACCACAGTCTCCATGCCAACCAAACGGTTGGTTGATATGTCACTTTGTCCAAAAGAGACAATTGGATGAGTGACGGGTTAATGCAAAATATAACAGCCATCGACATGCCAATGGCTAATATGAACACAGTATTGTGCTCAGTAAATGAATTAAACCAAATTGCAATTCAATCTGATTTATCAGGCTATTCTATCTCTGTCCCCTTTCTGCCCGCCTCATCCTTCTCCCTCTCCTCATTGCTCTGCCTGTCCATTCTCCGTATATCTTTGTTTCTCTGTGAACCCTTCATGTGTTGTGTTTTTCTGCTGGATAGTGGAGCCAGTGAGACGCAGGCTGGGGATCTTCCTCTGCCCCAGTTCCCCCACCCTCTCCACAGACACACTGTCCCTTCTTGGTTCTGGCTTAGTGGGCTGTGGTAACACCTCTGATCCCAGAGCCACCACCCTGCCCCCTCCCTCCACCGTCCACTCAGACAGTGTCTTGCTGAGAAAGAGCGTGTCCTTCACGGAGGACCTGCTGCTGGCAGCCTCCGGTATAGTAGGACTGTTGCGTGTCATCAAGTAGCAGAACTTTACAGCATTTTAGTGTCTGCGACTGTTCAGATTGACTTGACTTGACGTTAACTGAAACAACAACAAAAAACCTCCAGAGCTCATTGTGAAATTACACCTGTGACTGAGTCCCATTCAGGATTCTCCTATCCCAACATATGGTTAGATGTGCTAATCAGGAGTACCCAAACTACTAGGGCTAGTATTTATGCCTGAATGAGGGAAAGCGTTATGAGTAGGGTTTGCTTAGCATGAGGAAGAAGCAGGTTTATTCACTGCTCTCAATGTACGTTTTTTGTGTGCAATTCCATCTGCTGCTTCCACTTAGTTTGTGATAATAACATTAATACTGCGATGTAACAATCACGTTTTTGATAGACCGATTGACTGGCTCTTCAGCCCGTCGACCTGTGTGTTGAATGTGACAAAACTGAAGCCGAACTCTCCTTTGTGATCAGGAATGGGGAGTGGGGGCAGCGTCGGGAAGGAGGCGGGGCCTCTGAAGACCCTGCTCAGGCAGCAGACGCAGACGGCTCTCGAGCAGAGGGTACAATGACTCAAACACTCGCATATTCACCGCTCACGTGTGTATACCGACTTGTTCTATATGCAGACATTTGAAACTGACATGCAGTTTCGTTGTGTTTATTTTCGGGGTTCGCTAGGTGTCGCATTTTGTGCAGTTAACACATGGGCAGCCAGTTTGCGTTGTGCGTCAGCCTCAGGTGTCTGGATGTAGGACACATAATTAAGTGCACGCTCTGTGTCGCTCACTAATTTTTTTTCGCACAGCTGCACTGTTAAATATCACTAACTTTTTCACCTCCGTGTTTAATTAATGGGTGAGTGGGTCTCTGTGAGAGCAAGTAATGGTTCCTTTCTCTGTCCTCTTGACCATTTGTGCCACATTCAGGGAGCGACCTCCTCTGGGTTATTGTTAAACGCCAGGGTATGTCCCATCATCAGTGTGACACTTCCTCTCTTACCTCCACCTTTCCTCTAACACCCTCACCACCCGATGGCCACCACCAAGTCAGAATCATCTCCTAACCCGTCCCTCCTCCTGTTGTGTGTACGTCTAAGAGGAGCAGGTTGGGCTGAGCAAAGTGGCCGTGGGTCCTTGGGTGACCACCCCTCTCTTGTGTGTTTTGCTTGGCACTCTTTGCACTCTGAAAAGATTCACAGACATTGGGCAGAGGGCTGCAGGCCAGGAGTTGAGTTCCCTTTGAGTTTGAAGGACTGTGTGTGTGTGTGTGTGCCATCTTTGTAGTCGAGCACCTTCCTCCTTTCTGACTTCCTCTCCTGAGTCTGATTTGGTTCCCCCTGCGTCCGCAAGGGAAATGAACACGCTCACCTCATCACCTCATTCTTGCCTCCTCGCTCAGAGTGGGAGGAGATGTCAGTCAAATTAGTAGCCATCTTCCTGCCTGGAGTACTGGTCAAGAAAGAAGCCTATTGGTCATCTCACATGTTTATTAACCATGAAAGCCCTTCATCACATACACCCGCATGGTTGGAAATGGTCCTCACTTCACTCGGGGATGAGTAGGCGTCTCCTTTTTGTGAGTGACTGCATGGATTTGCATTCACGTTATTTAAGGACAAGCTATCACGTCGGAGGACAGAAAAGCATGTATAGAGTCCTGATGACCGTCTGTGGGTGTGTGTGTGTTCTTCACTTTCATCTCCAAACCTACTCAATGCATTTAATAGATGTTGTAAGGATTGAATTGATCACTAAATGTGATGCAAAATACATTTGCATAATCACTTCCAGATCTATTTGAAATGCTCTAAAGTGTAGGCCCAAATGGAGTGAGTGGGGTCTCCTTCGGGGTAAAGTATTGCATGGGGGGAGGGACACCATCATGCCTAATCCTTGCTGCATGTTAGCACTTTCAATAATAACCGTACATAATAACAAGTGTCTTAAATCAATCGTCTTGAAAAATATCAACTCTAATGTTACTGTCACAGAGCACAAATTACACGGGCTCAAACACACACACAAGTAAGTTCCAGAGTGCGTTTTCCTTTTTATTGTGAATGACCCAGCCCATTTTCCCATTTGCAGGAGTTTCCCTTCTTCACCTTGACGTCTTTCCCACTTGGTTTTCTGGTTCATGTCGGCGGGGTGGTCAGTGCTCGCTCGGTCAAACTATTGGACCGTATACACAACCCCGGTGAGTGCAGCACACGCACAATGTCGTTCTGTAGCTCGTCCGCTGTCCTGTGATTCAATATGTTCGATCTCCGGTACCGCGTCAGCGTCCCATCTTGTTGCAACTGGCTGTTATTTAATGCTGCCCCTTATCCTCCGGTGTTCAACTGTTATCCCATGAACTTTCCAAATCGGTTTGATAGTTTGGAGACTTTACTTCGGAATCATCAGTTATGTGATTAATTGTTGATGCAGGTGAAAGCTGCTTCTTCTCACGCGTATGCTACAGTCTTTAAAGGAAGTGGTTAGCATTGGTGATCATCAGATGAGTCAAAAGTTCACATGCAGTTTGACAAACTGCCTTTGAGTAATACATGGCCTCTGCGGATTGTGTGTGTGTGTGTGTGTGTGTGTGTGTGTTAGTGTGTAGGCTCTGGCCGCCATTTTGCTGCCCCTTAGAGGTCAGGTGCCATAATTGCATGGCTCCAATCTGCTGCCTGCTGCTTCTGTTGTCTGGCATTGTTGGCTACAGGTGGCGCTGTGTTGTTGCACCTTATTTCCCTATTGAAATCCTTTTATGTTTGTGTGTTTAGCAGATACAAAAAGAAATCTAATTTATTATGATGACAATAGGGCATTTGCTTAATAGGCAGGTGCCTGTCTATCTGTCCACTTTACAGCCTCAGTAATCTCGCCCTTTGCTCGTTGTTAAGGTCTTTGGCCGCTCAGATTCAAGCATGTCTGAGAATTTAGGTAGAAGGGAGAGCTGGTGAATGTTTGGTTAGGATGAGCAGGGTCCTTTTTAGACTTAGACAGGGGAACCTCAATTGGCTACCCAAAACGATTGTATTGATCTGCATCGCAGTTGAAGACAGCCATGCAATGATTAAACACGCAATAGTCCGGTCTAAGCAATTTTCACATAACGTTCCCTCATCCAAATTGCAGTTATGACTAGGAAACCATTCTGAAAAGAGCCTTTTTACCCTGATGCAATACCTCAGCTATGAACACCATAGAGCAACATTACAGGTGTCTTGTGGAGTTTCTGATCAACAGCAGTTTTTTGGCGATATGTTTTTGATGGGAGTTGTGGTGGAAATGCAGATAAAGAAATTCTCCCCCAACAGGAGTCAGTTATTGATATGTGTGATAAACCAGTGCTTTTAGAGAGAGAACTTGATATAAACAAAACGTTTGTATATAAGAAAACTCCAGGTCACCTTTTTAAATTAGAAAGTATACACACGTTATACTACTACTGTATGCTCCGTTTTGTAGTGTACACATAGTATAGTATATACATATAGTCCATCTTCTCCTTAACTCTTTTTAAAAGGTTGGCTCCTCTCTATTCTCCTCTTTTCCCCGTCAGTCGTCTTGCGAGATTGTGTTTGTAGGCCTGACTAAAGTCCGTGTTTGTCTGGTGATTGTGAAGTGCTGTCAGTCTGTCTTTGCCAAGTGACGGTGGAGTGCTGCTGTTGTGCTGTGCTTGTTTGTTGGACTGTCCATGTTTTTTCTTTTTCTCTCTTTTCTGTACTAACGGTGTGTTCTGGCCTAGCCTTGGGTGGCACACGCTCATACAAACTGCTAGACTGGAATAGTGTCACTGCAGGTATTTCCCCCCTTTTACTGCTCTCACCCACTGGAGCTATGGCAGCTCACTGAAGTTCAACCTGTGCTCACCCACCCACCACTGACATGCAGCCAACGTAGCCAACGCAGCCCAGCTGGTTAAGTATCCAGCAAACATCACCTGGATACTGCAGAATAGCTGAAAATGGACGAATTCAGTGAGCTGCCACCCTCTTCCCTTTAATCTGTGTGAGTGTGTGTGCTGAGCTGTTGAGCATGTGCTGTCCCCACCCCATCCAGCCTGGCCTGCGCCCCCCCCCCCACACACCCTACCTACCCAATTCATCCCAGTGACAGAGGAGCTTCCCTAATGTTGTCCCGCCGCTGTTTTAATGCATTGTTGTCAAACCTGTCTAGACCAGAGAAGGTTTGGGAGGTTTACTCTGACAAAGAGCCTCTGACCCGGCATGTGCATCCGTAAGTCACTGGGCCGTATTCATACTGAGAGAGAGAGGGGGATGGATGGATGGATGGATGGATGGATGGATGGATGATTTGATTTGTGCCACTTGAGGGAAATTTTAAGATGGATCTTGCATGGAAGGAAACAAATGAGCTTGGAGTAATGTACTTCAAAACAAACTAGATCTGACGGACTCTGGTGGATGAATATGGCCCTTCTCTGCCCATGAACGTGCACACGGTCATGAGCGTGCACGTCGGTAAACCTTTGTCTGTGTGACATGCTGGCTCCGGTCTAAAGGAACCGACCTCGTGGGCCTGTTGCTTGGCATTATCAATCATTATCCTTCATCTCTTCAGTTTATCGCCCGTTCTTTTGCCCTCATTCGTTCATCTCCCCCGTCTCACCCAGAAGCTGGATTTCTCTGTCGTTTTGGGGGGCTCCGTCAGCATGTGGCCCCCTCGGGGAGTCATTGGGTGCTTCTCAATACTCTGATGTAGTTTCCTTCAGGATTTGTTTGTTCTGAGATCAAGAAATGAATGAGATTAATCTCCAAACCGATTAGGCTCTCGTGAATTATGTTATTGAAACAGAGGTGGTATTGGAGCAAAGCCTCATGAGACTATTGAAACACACCCATGGTGAAGCCTAATTATGATGAAGGCTCAATATCTTGAACTTAAACCTTTGTCACCACGGTTGAAAACACTGCAAACAACTTTAATGTTATTACTCTTTAACCAACCAACCAGAAAGCTGTATTCTTAGTCTTTAGTCTGACCACCGCAGCCAAAATATAAAATATACATAACAGCTGGTAAATGCATCTCTCACCTGTGTCCTTTCTGTGAGTGTGGCTGACTGAAGGGAGACATTGAGACGAGAGAGGAAATGTGTGTTTATATAATGTTCATTTAAGGAATGCTGGTGGAAATTCTCAAACTGTCATTTCATTAATCTCATTGTCACTTTGTTTCACAAACTGATAATTGGTTTTGGCTTGCTTTAATACACCATTTGAATCGTGTATGTTCATAAAATACAAAGTAAACTGTTTGATGTCTATTCTTTTCTGCTCAATATAGATAGACGTTTCAGATTTCCTGTGGAAATGTTTAGTAATTTTCTCTTTTGATATACCTACGTTGACAAGAGTTCGGTTTAGCCGGAGCTCAAGTGTTCAGTGAAAGATAATCAGCCAATAATATTTTATTGCCGTCTGATTCAGAGTTTCTTGTTTTGCAGATGAGCCAGAGACTCGCGATGCCTGGTGGGAGGAGATCCGCCAGGAGATCAAATCTCACGCCAAAGCTCTTGGTTGCCATGCTGTTGTTGGGTACAGCGAGAGCACTAGCATCTGGTATGTTGCACGCATGGACATTTATTTCTACCTAATATCGATGTTAACGTTATGAACCAGTTTTGTATTGGTCTTAAACACATTTAGCTTAATCTCCTGTTATGCCTTCAACACAGTGAGGAGGTGTGTATCCTGTCAGCATCTGGCACAGCAGCCATCCTCAACCCTCGGTACATGCGTGAAGGCTGCCTAGACATCGGAATTACCGACCACAGGTTGTTAGGATTCAAAGCTAACTGATTGTAAATTCTTGTTACCGGTTCATGTCAGCACGGCTTGAATTGCCCTGTGGTGGCTGATACCAGATGGTGTTTACTGTCCTCCAGGTTTGAGGAGCCGTCTCCCCCGAGCTGTGGCTTCTGCCACATTCCGTATGATGAGCTCAACATGCCCTTTCCTGCCCAGCTCACCTACTGTTACCTCTGCAGGCGACAAAAGGTCTCAATTGGGGGTCCAGTGCATGAATGTTGTGTGGTGGTGAAAGAAAATAGGAATTGATTATAACACGTGTTATGTTTTATTCAAGGTTCCCGATGTGCTCTTCACAACCATCAACCTACCAGCAGAAGCGGCTGTTACGGGGAAGGGCTGCCTCATCCAGGCCAGGTAAATCACCCCACCGGTGGACGCCTGCTGAGGGACGAGCCGTACACCAAAGTGATTTAATATGTGTCCTTAGACTGTGCCGTCTAAAGAAGAAGGCTCAGGGAGAAGTGAACGCGACAGCCATCTCCAACCTGCTGCCATTCATGGAGTACGAGCTGCACACTCAGCTGATGAACAAGCTGAAGCTGCGGAGCATGAACGCTTTGTTCGGGTTGCACATACAGATCAGCGTCGGAGAGAACATGCTTCTGGGTCTGGCTGTAGGTTGACATTCGAGGTTAACAGCTTAACCAGCAGGACAATTATTTGCTGCATTTTCTTTAAAAACGTGTGTGTGTGTGTGTTCAGTCTGCTACAGGCGTGTACCTGACAGCCCTGCCGCCACCGGGGGGCATCCAGATTGCAGGGAAGACTCCTGGTGACCTGAGCGCTGAGCACCACATCCTCACCATCCAGAAAAGGATCAATGACACCATAGCCAAGAACAAAGAGCTGTATGAAATAAACCCACCGGTGAGACATGCACGGACAGTAATTAATCCAAGGATGACCAGGCTGAGTGTCATGCCGACCCACGGCGCATACTGGACATTTGTAAAACGTTGGGAACCTATTCTAACCAATACATTTAAAACGGTGTTTTTAAGATGTGTTGGAAACTTATTTCCCTGATAAATCTTGGAATATTATTAATTTACCTAAATCTTACATCCATTTCATGTTTCAGCGATAATACATTTGCATATATATATAGCTGGCCATTAAATACGTGAGAGTTGTGACTATCACATACTGTGTTAAATCAAGTTGATAGTGTTGTCATTCCTTCACACAAACCAATACATTTCATGCATAACTGTTTCCCTTATTTTGGGTTTAGTTGTTTCAAGTGTTCAAATCATGTCCGTGATCATACATTCTAAGTAGTGTGTTCTTTGTGAATCCTGAAAAACTTACCCCTCTTGTCTCTCTCTGGTCATTAAAGAAATTATTTGCGCTGGACCCTGAGGTATTCTGCGGCATAAACATGGTACTGAGCCTGCCACCTTTTAGCTGTGAGACACAGCAAAGCATGACAAATATTTCACTGTATTAATCCCAATACTACCCCGCTGTTACTACAACTGTATGGCCGATCTAAACTGGGGACATTTGGGAGCAGATAGATGTGTAACCCATTCCAGTGTCACCCTTTGAGGGTAAACCACTGTAGACTCATTTTTTCTGTGTTAATGTACTTTTATTATGACCATCTACTTGGCCATTCACACTGACATCCATGTATGATATTTACGGTGTGTGTGTGTGTGTGTGTGTTTACAACACTTTGTTCTTCAAGATCCATATTCAACATTATCTCTCTGTGCGTGTGCGTGTGCGTGTGCGTGTGTGTGTGTGTGTGTGTGTGTGAGAGAGAGAGATATGGTGAATGTCATTTGAGTACTTGAGTGATTTCAAGCATGTGGTGTGTTATTAGACCTTCTTCTCCATGTACAATCTGGACAGATGTGCTGCTGTGGTCTTCTGGTGTTTACTTTGACGTCCCGTCCGCTCTGGTTTTTCTTGTCCCTCTGCTCGCAGGAGCTGACGGAGGAAGTGCTCGGTTCTCCGGTTCCCGACTCGAGGCAGCGATCCAGACTTTTCCGCTCCCACTCGGAAAGCTCAGACGAAGTGTCAGAGTTGGACCTCTCGCACGGCAAGAAGGACGCCTTCGTCCTCGAGGTGTGTTTCTTCAAAAAAAAAATACATTCATGCGCAGCTCTTTACGTGAAGTGACTCCATTTGGTTACGTTTGCGTAGATTGATGACACTGATGCTGTGGAGGACATCCACTCCCTCCTCACTGATGCCCCTACGCCCACAGGTTTGCGCCATCTACAAACTTCAAAGTAATTGCAGTGCGTCATTTTGCACTGCGTGTGTGAAGTTAGGCTTTGACAAATGTCATTATTCTTCATTATGTGTTGTATTTCCACTTGTATATCTTCAGGTTTCTACAGCTGCAACACCGAGATCATGCCTGGGATTTACAACTGGACTTCAGGAGTTCAGGTTACTATATATACAACATTATATAGTCTCCCTTACAGCAAATTGTTTCCATACACAATATTTCATGCATGTAGATTTTGCCATTGTGCACATTTGGTATTCCATGAGTATAGTCCTCTACTGTTACAATGAGCTACAATTTGCGATCAAATTACCAGGAAAGCAGAGTACACATTAACTGTAATTTAGGAAGTTAAGCTCTTTTCTCTTTTTTTGAAGGTGAATGCCATTTGTTTATGTTACTGTCTTACAGATGTTTACATCTGTGAGGGTCTTTAGGTTGAGTAACGCCAATCTTACTAACCAAGGCTTGAACAAGATCTTCACTGACCTATGTGAGAATCTGCTGAAGGTGAGAAGCCATTATTGATCAGTTGGTGTTCACACCGTATGCACTGCGGTGTTTGTCCTCCGTAATGGGCATGTCATGAACAGTTTGCCATGAAACGTGCAGTGGTTGCCATGATGAAAGTCATTTCATTTGGTTTGTTTCAGAGTTTTTACTTCAAGTTACGCTCTATGATCCCCTGCTGTCTGTGTCAGCTCAACTTCACCGTAGCCGTGCCAGAGGAGGAACTCATACAGGTGGGAGGTTTCAGGACATCTTTGGTTTGTGAAATTGCGAGAAAAAAAAACAGTTTTGAATATAATAAATTGAAATATTTCCTACATCTCCCGGACCTCCCCCTCCAACCTAGGTCACGGTGACAGCCGTTGCCATGACGTTTGACAAAGACCAGAATCAGGAGAAGACTGCAGACAAGCCACCCGCCAAAGGTCCGTCTGGTTTAGGGAGATTAATTTCCTAGTATAGTGGAGATTTGCAGACAAGACATCTACTATATCTTTGGACAATGTTATAGCTGTATCACTGAGGGGAGCTACTTAATCCAATCCAGTTTCACAGCTAAAATACGCTCGTAACAAAATTCAATAAACCTTCCTGGTTGCAGAAACATCAAATGCCTTTCAAGAGTTTGGTGTAACCCATTTAAGAAACATCACTTCTGTTGTGTGTATCAGGAGGCAACGAGACTGAAGAGCAACTGCAGTTTCCCTTGGAGTTATGTGCAGACCCATCGTCCGCCAACTGTCAGCCAGCATCCAAAGTCTCAGGTAAGAATTGTTTCTGAATTGCCCTAACCTTCCCTGTGCTGCTTCCCTAGCAGGCATGGCCCCTCTGCTCCACTAACAACTCTATGCACAGTCTCTTTAGTCACCCCAGCTGCAAAACTCTGCCAAAATCAGCTGGTGATGGTTCGTTCACCAGGTAAACAAACAGTGATGTGACCTAGACTGGTGTGTTCTCTTTTTGGTGTGACCTTAGATGACCGTGTGTGTGTGTGCGCGCTCCTAAAACCGCATGGCTTACTTTTTGGTCACATGAATTGAACACATTGATTGTAAGCACTGATTATAGGTGACGAGTTCTGATTAAAGGTGAAAGCCAAGTAACACATGTGTTGTAAGCCCTGTGGCGAGGACAAGGGAGTGATCCTGAACCCTCCCCCCCCCCCCGCCATGTGCAAAGGTAGACTGTAATATCTGTGTGTGTGTGTGACAGGTGTCCCAGAGTGTTCCAACTTCTCATCCAGAGGTGAGCTCCCTTTCCCTCAACCATCCCTCCGTGCTACCAACACTACTACACTGCCCTGTTTTGACTTTTCATCCCTTCGTCTCGGACAGAGTTATCCTGCACCACCCCCAAACCTCATCCACTTTTGTTCTTTTCTGTTCGTTTTTTGTGTCGTGTTTTTATTATTTTTTTTCTCTCTTGTTGTTGCGTTTGTGTATGCTTGGGACTGCGTGCGTGCGTACGTGTGTTTGTGTGTGTGCGTGCGTGCGTGCGTGTGTTTGTGTGTGTGTGTGTGTGTGTTTGTGTGTGTTCTCTCCAGCTGCCTCCGTTGATTACGGTTCCTTTGCAGACAGATGCAGCACCTGGCTAGAGCTGCTTAGGCTGAAAGCTCACACCATAAGACGTGGATCAGTTAAGACAAGTAGGAGGACACGGTCTCTAGCACACTCTGGTGATAATACCCACGAATACAGAACACAGTTTTCAAAAGCAATCCGAGACATACCTACACACACACACACACACTCACACACAAATGCATACAAGCGCTCGCAAACACTCACACACCCCCCATGCATGCCGCTGGGGGGCGGAGCATCGTAAATCAACCACCAGCTTTTTAGCTAGAGTGTGAACGTTGAAGCCCCGCCCCTTAGAGGGATCAACAATCCGAAGCTTGGCTTGTAAAGACCTGCAGCCACTGCAACCACAATGACAATTTGGAAGGAAATCTTTTCTTTTTGCAGCATGTTTAGATGTTGGATGGGTTTCAGAAATTTGGGTTTATCATACTAATTCCTTTGATTTTCTCTGCATTTGCATTATTGAATGTGCTTAAGCTGCCTAAACTTCTGATGATCTGTGGCCATACTTTTCACATACAATCATAAGATAGAGGTGGGGAGAGCCGGTTTGAGTGGAGGGGGGCGGGCGATCGTTTTTTCTGCAAGATCATCTGGTGTCATTTTTAGTCTGGTACACAGTATGGAAACTACAATCTGATGTGTGGCTCTGAAGGTTCCTGGTTTGGTGGATGTGAGCCGCATCAGGTGAATTTGCAGTAGGACAATGGAGCCTCTTTCACACTCTGGCTTGTGTACATGTGCCCAGCTCAGCACTTAGCTGTCTCTGTCCGTCTCCATTTCTCAAGCCTCTTTCACTAATTGAAATGGATATAAATATTCTCTCATGTACTTCACTGTACTGCAAATCCTGTATTCACACTTTTAAACACAAACAGCTGTGCCCAGGTCTGTCTGTCTGTCTGCAGACACTGTTTAACTGTATTGTCCGTTTGCTACAACTGCATGATATGCATGGCAGCGCACGCTTTCCAAGTGATTTTTTTTGGCTCCACACTGACAACTGACATATTTAAGTGCACATGTGTCACTCCTGCTGTGGACATTCTAACAGGGTAGCCTTTTTGCACGTACATTCCACATTCACATTTCTTTCTGCTTTTAGAGTTCATATCTGCTTTTCATTTTCCAAAATTTTTGAGTGTTTTTTTTTTTTTTGCTATCTCCATCCTCTTTCGACTTCCCTCTTCCCTCGTTTTATTCCCACTTCTCCTTCGGACCTCGACATGCTCTCTCTGAACCTGCAGTCTCCTCTTTGGAGCGCTCCAGTCCGCTGCCAGAGGGCCGCTCGCGCTCGCTGCGGTCCAACCGCTTGTTTGGGGGGATTTCCGTCACCGTGGTGAAGATGACGCCGCTCTCGTTCCTACCCGGGACACGCATCATTAAATACCTCGGGATCATCAACATGTTTTTCATCAGAGAGACGACATCTTTACGAGAGGTACGACTGCGGAAAGAGGCTACACGTGCCCCCTGATCTGCCCCAAAGTGTAGGCATAGCTGTACAACATGTGGTATGTGTTTTTCCTCTGCAGGAAGGGGGTGTCAGTGGCTTCCTCCATACGTTCATAGCAGAGGTGTTTTCGATGGTTCGAGCCCATGTAGCTGCCTTGGGGGGCAATGCAGTGGTGTCTTATAGTATGAAAGAGTGTATGTTAATGGAAAATCCAAACAAGAACCAGGTAATCCTACACAAAGTATTTTCCTCTTTTATACATGATGATACATGATGTCTGCATCCTCAGACTTCAGTTGTTGTGGTTCATTCTCCCTCTTTATTTCCTTCTCAAGGCTCAGTGTCTCATTAATGTGAGCGGTGATGCCGTCATCTGTGTCAGGGAAACGGACCAGGAGCCCACTCCCTCAACAGCAAGTATCGGACAGACCTGCACTAGTGCCACAGACGAGGCTACATGACAGCGGACCACAGAGACTCACGTTGTCTGCAGGACACACAATCTGAGCGAACGCGCTTTCTGAGTCTAGCTGTCCAAAAATGAGTCATTTATGCCTGCCTTAAATCTTTGTAACCACAGATTTAGACCCAGGTAATAAAGAACAAATACTCATACACTCAGAAACATGCAGTCTGTATTAATATGGTACTTGCATGTTTCTTTTGATTTTAAAGCACATTTGTGCAGAAGATACTGATGTAGCTCCCTTGGGAATTGGGTACTCTGGGTATTTACAAACAGTAGCCAAAGGACCCCTGCATTTCAATTTTGTATATGTATTTTGGACACTCATCCATAATGGGGTCACCCAAAGCTACTGTATATTGGTCATTCATTTGTTTGTGGACAAAAGAGCGGCAGCTATGACTTTTTTTTTTGCATCTACAGCTCACAGGAGGAGTAATTACATGACGAAAGGGATATAGAATGCCAACAGATTGTTTTAAAGTGGGCACATAATGACGATGGCGAGCAGGGTTAGGGTTCCTCAAAATAGAAAATCAATTTGAATTGAAACAACCCAGAGAACACTGATACCAATTCTTTATAGTTATAGCTATTTCTTAATTAGTGTCCTGTCGTCATGTCTAAATTTTATTTCATTTTGTTGATGGATAATCATCTTAATTACTATCAAAGTGTTGCTCACAGTCAGTATCCTACAGGGATCAAATGTCAAATAATGATCTCCGCTATATTAATAATAATGAAAACAAAAAATAGCAAGGGTTTCATGCACATGTATGATGAGAATTTTCCTGATTCTCCTTATTCCAGTGATTTATTTTATTCAAACCATTAGAATTTTATATTGCTTTGTTATAAAAATTGCTTATATTATATAAAGGATTTAGAGGGCAAACTTATAGGTGTAGGGGGTCATATGTGGTCCTTTGGGGTCTAGCACCAGAATGGGTTCAATTAAACCTTCAGCATTTTTGTTCTGCACCTTTTGTCAAGTTGTTACTGTTGATTAATGCTCTGTATAACAGTCCTGCTACTAATCTCTACATCTTTGATGTTATTGTCCAATGCTGGAAAAAAGAACAGCATAATGGTGTAAAAGTGCCAGCTGAAAATAAACTGTGTAAATGTTCTCTAAAGTCAGATTTTAGTATTTTTCTAGGACAAAATGTATGAAAACTATAGCTCATTTAAACTGTGTAATGAATTCCAGATGATGCGCTGTCAGAAAAAAAAGTGGTACTCTAATCTGTTTGTCTGATCAGCCGCGTTTCATATATTGTCTAAAACTTGAATGTACATACATAGATGCTTTTTCTTTATGACTAGCCGCATGCAGACCCACTTTTTATCTGTTCACCTGTTCAGTCATGCACAATAAACGCAGTCAAACCAAAACTTTGAACATAACCTTTTTTTTTTTTTATTCCTTTAACAAATAAAGTAGAAATGTAATGTGGCCCCATTTTTATTCAAAACCAAATTTAAATTTGATCAGTTTGTTTTGATCGTAAATTTGAAAACGTCAGCATCAAATGCTGACTCTGCCCGAGGTAATTAGCCACAAGTCATTGCAATCTGACGTAAAAACGGGACCAGCGAAGGCGTGGAGACGTAAAAAATGTAAACAGAGGCCGAAGGAGGAGGAAATCCGACTACATTCATTAATGAAATTTTATTTTAGTCATCAAGGCGTTTGTGACAAAATATTATTTACAATGTTATAATTTTATGAGAAAGGAGGCTGACAGACGTTCGAACCACAGAGTAAAAATAATAACATCAAATAAATGCACTCGGTTGTAAATCATCTTGGAACGTTGTCATGGTGACGTAACGTGTGGCGGCAAAGTGCGGGTCCCATGTTGAGCCTTCAACGGAATTCAAACCGAGCCATTTAGCGGCGGAAGTCAGTTGGATCCCGGAGGGTTTCAGGCTCGAAGACCGCAAACGAACAAACCAGCCAGTCGAGTCTGAACTTGTTTCAGCCGCTGCCACGTTAATGCCGCCTCAATCGTTGAAATAACTGCAGCGCCGTTCGGAGGCGTCGGGGTGAACTTCTTCCGCGCTCACGTTACGTGTCTCCGGGCTACACTTTTAATCACCCCCCCCCCCTTCCTCCTCTTCCTCCGGCCGCTACAGGAGCAGGCAGCGGCTGTCCCGACCCCCAGCATCTCGGCCCAGACATGGGGGAAATCATCCAGCCGCGCCGCATGTTCCTCTGGAGCATGGCGGTGGTCTACCTGGCTGCTTTCGTGTCTCTCTACGCGCAGATTCCAGGTGAAAGGAGCCGGGAACCACTCGGGCTAACTGCGTGCGAGCCCACTTCGTTTACCGCTGCCGTGTGTTAGCTTGCTAGCTGGAAACTTGGCCGCTGTGTGTGTGTGTGTGTGTGTGTGTGTCTTTTCCTGTGGTGAAAATGACGTTTTTTTTCCCGGGGCTAACTTCATTAGCTAACCGCTAGTAATGTATTGTACTACAGTACCCACAACCCCCCGCGCTCTCTCTCCAACTGTTAAAAGTCGCTTTATTGTCACTAACCGAGCAGAAGCCCCTCGCCCAGGGGCTTTTAAAGAATTGTATTTGCCACACGTGCATTTCGGCACATACATTTTGCAAAAGACACTAATTTTAAGCCATATTTTCCACATTCTACAACTTAAAATCAGTTACTCCATGACAGACTCCCACTGGATTCAAATGCATGTCATGTACAATGTTGGTCCCAACCTTAAAGGAATCACCAACCGCCTTCATGTGTGTCATAAATGATGCAAATGAAATACAAGTTGCGTGTTCATTATCGTCCCCATCTCCAGGCCTCTACGGTAACGACGGGCTGCTGCCCGCCCGATGGCAGCTGCGATACAGCGGTAAGTCTGTGGGGGAACTGCTGCTGTCCTCTCCCACCCTGCTGTGGCTGGGACCTCAGCTCGGCGTGGACACGCACACCGCCATGGAGCTGCTGTGCCTCGTCGGCGCAGCGCTCAGCCTCGCCGCCGTGCTGCTGGAGGCCCTCCGGGACAGCGTGGTGTTCTTCTGCCTCTGGGCCTTGTACCTGTCCATGTTCCAGGTGGGGTTCGGTACTTTTTTTGGAGGGGGGGGTGCTGTAGTTCCTGTCTGGTGACCTTTCTCTCTGTGGTTTTGCATTTCAGGTGGGCCAGGTTTTTCTCTACTTCCAATGGTGAGTTGATGTAAAAGGTTGTTTGCCTGTTTCTCATCCCCAGTCAGGTGTTACAGTTAAATAATTGTTGTCTTTGCAACAACACCATAGACCCCAACAAACTATTATCACTACCCTGGTTCCATTTCCCTCTTTCTCTGTGCCTCGCTTGGAACTTTCTACTGATAATTTTTTTTTCCTGCTGCTCTTTCTGTCCAGGGACAACTTGCTTCTGGAGGTTGGCTTCCTTTGTATCCTGGTCGCCCCTCTGACGTTGATCAGAGGGTCACGAGGGGTCAGAGAGCATGATCGTGTGACGTTCTGGCTGCTCCGCTGGTTGCTCTTCAGGCTCATGTTTGCCTCTGGCGTGGTGAAACTCACCTCTCGTTGTCCCACGTGGTGGGGCCTCACGGGTATGTATGACATTTTTATAGGGGTTTGTTTGTGTTGAAGTTGCAAATCCCTGAAATTAAGACCTTTTGTGTGACATTTCAGCCACAGCAACGGACATCAGTGCTGTTTGTGGTCTTGCATTTACTTTTGTGAGTGTCTATTTTCCAACATTCCTTTCTCACTGTTGTATTTAACAGCTCTGACGTACCACTATGAGACTCAGTGTATCCCCACCCAGCTGGCCTGGTATGCCCACCAGTTGCCCGTGTGGTGGCAGAAGCTGAGTGTGGTGGGGACCTTGGTGATTGAGATCGCTGCACCTCTGCTTTTCTTCAGCCCGCTGCGCAGACTCCGGCTCGGGGCGTTTTACCTGCAGGTGGGAAGGATTTTAGGCTCTGAAATCTACAATTAGCAAGTGTAATAGAAAGGGTGGCCTTTACGTAAAGGGTTGTGTTTTAGTAAAAAAATGATCACATGTCACCCTTCTCAAATACCTGCCTGGTTGTTTGCAGCTGATGAAATGTATTGATTTTGTGTTGTTTATTGTGTAGGTGTTGCTTCAAGTTCTCATCATTTTGACTGGCAACTACAATTTCTTCAACCTGCTGACGTTAGCCCTGTGTCTCTCGCTTCTGGACGACCAGCACGTCAACTTCTGGCTACGCAAGGCAGACAAGATCAGCAACACGGGTGAGATAAACGTTTTCTGGGTACATTGGATTTGGACATTTGATTATAAGGTGAATTATAATTTAGGGAGACCCAACACGTGTCTTTAGTCCATTCTATAGACCTCTATGTCATAGATTCCCATGCATGTTGAAATGTATTTGTCATCAGCGGACGTGAGGATATTAAACACTCACCTTCACATCAATAAAGGATAAATCTGAATCCTACCTACAGAAGAACGCACATAAGCTTCAATTTGGGCCGTAGTTGTATGTCCATCCTGCCAAAGTTCCCTCAGTGGAGCATCATCTCTCTCTGATCTGCTCAGACTCCAAGCTGAGGTGCTGGTTGTGTTACCTGCTGGAGGTCGCAGTCTGGTCTCTCATGATCCTCGGAACGATCGTATGCTTTGACCTTAAGCCGAATACAACAAATAACGGCATCTCGTCCAGGACAGGTAATTGTGTGTGTGTGTGTGTGTGTGTTGTGTGTACATCTATTTCCATAGAAACAATGGCATTTTGAAGTGCATTGTCTACATCTGTGCCCTTTCAGCATTCACATACCACCAGTTTAACCAGTTTCTCAAGACTGTCACCATCCCCTGCATCTGGATCGCGGTCCTCTCTCTTACCTGGGAGATGGTGACCGCCATGTTCAGGTAGGACTCCCTCCTGTGTGGCGGCTGGATCACGTTGCATTCTCTCCTATCGTTCAAACGTGGCCTACGTGACGTTTCTCTAGGTGCGCGTGTGTCTCCGGTTTCCTGAAGAGGTTTTGGGGAACTTTGCAGTGGGCCGTGTTCGCCACTGCCACCGCTGCCATGTTCACCATCAGCCTGGTGGGTGTCCAGTATTGATTTCAAGTTCATATCCTCCAGCTGTCACTCTGTGTGCCGACTGTCCTTTTGTTCCCAGGTGCCCTTCACCTACATCGAGTATGACTCTAATGCCAGGTTGTGGCCCGGAGTGCGTCGGGCTTATGAGCTGGTGGATCGCTACCAGCTGGTCAATTCGTATGGCCTGTTCAGAAGGATGACCGGGGTCGGGGGACGGCCGGAGGTCGTCATCGAGGGAAGCAACGACCAAGTCTCGTGGACGGTGAGGGGGAAGAAAAAAAAAAGATCCTAGACGATCTAAATGTTTGTATTTATAAACACGCTGCACAACTTGTGACTGCACGCTACTGTATGTGTTTCTTTTCACTGCTTTTAGGAGATCGAGTTCATGTATAAGCCAGGCAACCTAAGTGCGTCTCCTGCCGTGGTGACACCTCACCAGCCCAGGTTGGACTGGCAAATGTGGTTTGCTGCGCTCGGGGATCAGACCCAGGCTCCGTGGTTCACCAGCCTCATGTACAGACTCCTGCAGGGAAAGACCGATGGTACGCCGCCTCGAAGTGCTAAACCTTATTGTTCTAACCGTTTTCTGCCACCTTTTGCCCTAAATGACGAGTCAACACAGAATCAAATGGGGGGGAAAACAACACGCTCACAGGATCGCTTGTGACGTGAAAATCTGACTCAATTAAAAAATATACCTCAAGTGATGTGTTTGTTTCCAGTCAGCCAGAGCGTGGAACGTATCAACGTCCTGTGAGGAGCTGAAGGCAGCTTAAGGCGGAGCTGAGGGGTCCTACAAGTCACAAAACAATAATGGCTCTGAGAGTTTAGTGTAGCTGTTGCATAGCTTTACTTATAGCAGAGCTCTTAAGTAGTTACCCATTGAAAAAAAGAGTAAAGAACGTCACTGAAGTCCTTTCTAAATAGAAAAAACGTCACTTTACTGCTGACTCTCATTGGAAAGAGTGACAGAAGGTTCAGCCAATCACCAGGCAGACAGTGGCTGGCCCATTTCCTCTTTCCAATGACTCCAAAGACCAACTGTAGTAATAAAATCGACCCCAGGAAACGGGTTAAATAACATTTTCTCACTGTTTGCACTGAAATACTTTGATTACTAATAATTCTATTAGGGGACCTCTAGTGGTACTAGAAGGAAAGAATACAGAAACAAGCACCCACTTGCACAGTGGCGCCAACTTCACTTTGATGAAAACAAAAGTTAACATGGCTTAGTATCTGTGATGTGACGTTAGCGTGAGACTAAGACTCAATCTTGGACCAGGGCTTCGGGTACCTAAACTTTTAACTCACTCACTAAGCAGAGAAAATGTTTTCTGCCCCCAAATGATCGTGTTAAATCTCCATTGAAAACGAGGTATTGTTGTTTTTGTTTTTTTAAGTACAACCAGATCGCTGGACGCTTTGCTTTATGTTCTACAGTGATCGAGTTGATCCAGACAGACGTGTCTCAGTATCCGTTCCACCAGCAGCCACCCGCCTACCTCCGAGCCCACCGCTACAGATACTGGTTCACCGAACCAAAGGCTGACGGGTCAGTGCTCTCTGTCTGTCTGTCTGTCTGTCTGTCTGTCTGTCTGTCTGTCTGTCTGTCTGTCTGTCTGTCTGTCTGTCTGTCTGTCTGTCTGTCTGTCTGTTTCCATGCAGACATCTGACTTGTTGGCTGTGTGCACTTAAGCTCTTAATTCAGCGGTTCCCAAACTGAAGAATGCCGCGGCCTAATTTGAAATCTGAAAATCTTTCGCGGCCCACCCAAACCTTTAATCACAACTCTGATCAAAACATAATGATTAAATGACCTTAAGAATTTAACCAAAATCAAACATCCGCGAGCAAAAGTTCGTCTCGGCGAGGTATTTGCTCGCTTGCGAAACGTGAACTTTGTTGCTCGTGAGGAGAATCTCTGCTCGCGCTCGAAGGAGTTTTCTACGCGCTCGCTGTTGTTCTTTCTGACAATAAGGTGGAGGCGGTGCTTTCAGGGTCTGATCGATGCTGCGAGGTGCGTCCGCTTCCGCCGCCCCCCCTCGCCATCCACGCCTTAAATCTTCGGCTGCTTTTAGAATTACTTATTTTCCCCGTTTAGATGGTTCAGCTACTGTAGATAAAAGGGCGCCGTCTCTCGCTCTTTACTCTCATGAAGTGCTCGGCGAGAACGACAGCTTCTCCGACACGCCCTGAAACAAGCTCCATATCTCACGCGCTTGAGCGCCGCTCAGCATCTTGCCGTCGTAGCTTTGGCATGTTTGGCAGAGCGCCTTGAGCGCCGTGTATAACCAGTATGGATCAACCGATTAACCAATTGATCCATATATATATAAGGCGCTCCAGATTATACGGCACTGTCGTTTTTTGAGGAAATTAAAGGCTTTTAAAAGCGCTTTGGAGTGCGGAAAATGCGGTATATTGGCTTTAATACTACAAGAGGGCGCCAAGTTTGTTGAACTACGACAGGCGGACAAGAGCAGCCGTTTCGAGCGAGAGCCTTATTGTTTTATTAATCTGTCCGTTTAAATTGTTTGTGCTTCATCAACTAATGTTTCACATACCTAATGTGCCCCATCATAAATATTTTTATATTAATTTCAAACTTTTAAAAATTAAAAATTAAAAAACTTTATTTATTGTAAATGACCTCTCGCGGCCCACCTGCAGTACCTTCACTTTGGGAATCGCTGTCTTAAGACATTACCACCTCATTCAAATGGCAAAAACTGAGACTAACATGATTTTATTTCAGCGGTTATATCCATATCCAAGTGAGTTTAGTTTAGAGAGTCTTGTTATTAATTATTAGTCAAACATCAGGATATTTGCCGTCCTGTCGACAGGTCCTATCCGGAGCGTTGGTGGAGGAGGGTTTATGATGAGGAGTTCTATCCTACAGTGCACCTGGGCAACGCCTTCCTGGAGAGCATGCTCAATCAGTATGGACTCAAGGTAAATATTAAAGACTTATAATTGATTATGAGCAAAAACAAGTGGAGGATGTTTCCCCTTTCAAATATTGATTTACTTTCGTCTTTTATTTCTCTGTAGGACAAATCGGCTCCGCGTCGTAAGTCCCACACGGCTGTTGCTAAAGCGGTGAGGTGGGTGCGCTCTCAGGCCAGAGGCGTTCCTACAGACGTACTAATCTGGACCCTCATCGCCGGCAGCGCCACCCTGTGTCTACTCCAGGCGTTACAAAACCGGAACAAACACCCAGAAAGGAGACCGCTCACTCAGGAGGCCGTGGGGGAAAATGACACCGGCGGCTCTGGTGACCATTCTGGGAAGGCCAATGATCAGCAGACTGAGGAGGAGGAGGACGAGGAAGAGGAAGAGGACGAGGACGAGGACGAGGAAGAAGAAGAAGAAGAAGAAGAAAATGGAGACTGCAGTGAAGATGAGGGGGAGGAGGGCCACGGTGGTGCGAAAAACACTGTTGCTGATGACGAAAAGGACTAGGCACAGGAGGAGGAGGTGGAGGAGAAGGTTTTGAAAAGATTCAGGTAAACCCATACAAAAAAAGAAAGCTATCACCACTGTCCTTAATGAAATATTATCAATTGTCCAAAGAATTTTCTTTGTGTATATATTTGTTATTTACCTTCTCCCACCTACACCTTGCAGCATTTCGTTTTTACAGGAATCACTTGACTGTAATCAATCAATCTACTCAGCCAATCGAATCACTTTGAAAAAGAGTGAACTGTGTTGAAGACGGCTTTTTGCAAGTTTTGCCTATTCAGAGCGTTGTGGGTTTTATGCTTTTTCATTAGTTTCTTTCCTCACCTCTTGCTGTATGTACTGAACTAAAACAAATCTGCTTTTACTTTTTTGTTTTTGTTGGTTAAAAAGTAAACCCATCGATGTAATATTTTTACTTTTTTTTTTTTATCACAATAAAGTACAATAAAATAGAAACGCATTTCTGAATTTTCTTTGAAATATGTAACAATTTAAAGTTATCTAATTCTATTAGCTTGAGTAGTTTAACGATCAATCACAAGTTATATCTGTCATGTTAAGTTATTTTGTAGATTAGTCATATGTATATACAACCATACAGACTATTATTACAATCACAAGTTCTATCTATAATTTAAATAAGTTCTTAGATGATTAGTCCTGTATATGCAACAACACAGACTATTACTATTATTACAAAGGACCAGCAGAAGGAGACTAATCCAACTTTGTTTCTATATGCTGTCGCTGTTGAATCCAGTGTTGTCCGTTTCACCACTTCAGTGTTCCAGGACAGTACTTGTCGATCAGAGACTGGTAATACAGCTTCAGCGTGTCGATCTCGGGCATCTCCGTGGTCTTGGTGTACAAGTCAAATTTGCTGTCGGAAAAAGACATGAGATGCAGCTTCACGTCGAAGCGCGGAGCAGTAATCGTTTGCACCTGAAAGCGGAAGATGCTCACTTGAACTCTTGGACCCAGGGCAGCATGCGCAGGTCGTTGGCGTTGCACAGGTGCATGTAGTCTCCGCTGGTGTGCCAGGGGTAGAACGAATGGAAGCGAATCATGTACAGCCCCTAAAGGGAGACAGGAAGTGATCCACAAATGAGCTCGCGTAGTAAGAGAAAATCCATGCGTTCTAACTTTTGATTGACCAGCGTTTTTTGAATGGCATCATCTACTGACCTGCTCTGGGATGGAGCAGTTGTTGAACTTCAAAACTCTGTAGAGATACTCTGAAGACAACAGAGCGAGAGTTCAGGTACAGCATACCAGCTAAACGGGCACCTGTTTGTGTAACGGCGCGTCGTACCGTCATGGCCCCAGGACATCAAGACTTTGTCGAGCCCACAGTTTGGTTCGTAGATCCCGTATTCTGTGCTAAGGAGGGTGAGAAAAGTACTTCTATTAGAGGAGAGATTACTTCAATCCGACTACACAGAGGCAAACTATTTGTTTTATTCCCACTGTGGAATGCAAAACATGACAGAAAAAGTGTTCCGAAAGTAGGAAAACTTAAACTGAAATAATTATCCACAGACTGACGTGAAAATACTAACTTGTATTTTGGATTTTTCTCATCAGGGTTATCCAGGAAGGTGTTGTTTCGGAACACGACAGAGTTTTGAATCTTGCAGCCCACTGGGAAGGTGTCGCCTGTTACAGCCCACTGCAAAGCGTACGTACTCAAAGTTTGCTCTGAGAAACACACCGTGGTTAAATAGGCTAAAATGATCGAAGAGGAGTCTTAGAAGTGAGAATTACGATAGTGGAAAGAAAGAAATATTCAGAAGAAGTGAAAGAAAAGTACTTAGTTTAAGCCCATGTGGAAGGAAGTAAATCATATTTCTTAGTAATGTTCGTAGTTCAGGCATGCTGATGTAACCGTGTTGTCTACCTGTTGTTCTCCCCAAAGAGCCATTGCCTTCCCAACATCATGGATCAGACCCACCAACTGGAACAATTCTGTGAAAACAAATGCTTGTTCATCTGTGTGCTTTCACACAATGCGTGTTTTACTGTCTCTCCCTGTGCGGTACCGTTGTCTGGGTGTGCCTGGCGGATGCCTTCAGCGGTCTGGAAGGCGTGGAAAGAGTTTGGGAAGTCCACGTCTGGGTCGGACTCGTCCACCATCTGGTCCAGAGACATGACGGCGTCCATCATCGTCATGCTTTTGTGGTTGCAGCCGGCCCATTCGGAGTGCTTTGAGGTGAGTGAGAGGCTCAGCGTTACTCTAACATTCAAGGAGAGCTCCCGAATACCCATCAAACCAAAGCAAAGGTTTCTGTTGGATGGCTTTTGTTTGCTCAGTGTGACACAGTCACTCGCTCATCTGGAGCAACACGGAGATCCACAAAATACAAAGAAACCGCCCCCCCTCCTCCTCCACCTCCCCCAAATACCTTACATAACAGTGCTTTCAGCACTGACACACTGCACGATTCATTTTGATTTGCCGTTTTTCCTTCTGATTTACAAACCTTTTTCTTCACAAAGTCCAAAGTCTGATTGGTGTGCATAAGCTTGTATGTGTTGAACACGCGGTCGATCAGACTTCCACTCTGAAACACACACACACACACACACGATATGATAACACCCTCCTTCACCTTCAATCACGATTGAAAGCTGTGAAGTTTCTTTTTGCATCATATAGAACAAATAAGTGAAAAGTTCAGCAGCTACATTGTATCAAATGCTGAACTTCAATTGTGGCACTTTTGCACTTACCCACAAATACATTTAGCTCATCTGTGCAATATTCTTTTCAAAAGCAATATATCCCTCAAAGCTCCAGTGTTATATTATAAGAACGAAGGAAAATCACAGATCACATCCCAAAATGCATTGTTTTTTTGAAAAACGTTTTTCAGAGTCTACCAAATGTAATGTTAAGATCCTTTCCTTCATTCTCTCATTAGCAGAAACAAGTGGTCCTGTCAGTCTGTCAGTAACTCGTTCAGAGTTCCGGCGGTAAGTGTCAATGTCCAAAGAGGAGCTTTGAATGCTTACCTCAAAGTTTCTGTAGTCGTCTTTCTCTTTAGTTTTATTTATATCCAAATCTGGCCGATATGCCAAAGATGGGTCTGGACCCTGCAACAGCATTTTCAACGATAAATGACATGTAAATACAACAGAATAAGTATTAAGCCATTTTAAAAGTAGTTTCAATAGATCTTTTTTTTGTGAAAGCCTAGCTTTTTTTAACGTATTAAAGCCAGACTTACAATGTTGATGACACGCATTGCTGGAAGATGAGGAGAATTCAGTGCTGTGGCGTTTTCGTTCCACCTCCCTCTCTCTCTCTATATATCCTGCTGGTTTAAACTGCAGTGCGTTTGACCTGCAACGTCAGCTCACATTTAGTGTACACTAACGTCGGGTCTCACTTTAACCCCAGTGCCCCTCATACGTGTGTGCGTGCGCTGTGTGCGTCTGTGTGTCTGTTTTCAAACATTCATCAACTGTTCGCTGACGTAGGATGACTCAGGACTTCTGTGTTTGTTCTCGGGGTTTAAAAATTATAGAAATGTGAGGATTCGTGACCGCAATGGTTTGGGGACAGTTCAAGTTTTGAGACGAGACTTTAATCATTAACAGGGAAGGCAGAGCAAGGCAATTTTATTTGTATAGCATATCTCAACAATAAGGTTTTTCAAAGTGCAATTAAATTGATTAAAGCTGTTAAAAACATCCAAACATAGAGTGAAGAGTGTAAAACAGCCATTATAAAAAAAAATGTTAAACTAAAATGTCATTACCCAAATATTGAAATTGTCAATTAAAGAACAGCAAATAATATAGGGAGAGACAAAAGTGCATGTGTCCTAAAGTTCTAAATGTCTAACGTTGGTGAACGCTGGTGAACCAGCTCTCCGTTGACAAGGCATGCCGTGTTCCACTTTAAAGATCAATAGTGAGTACCTGGAAATGGAACGCTTCAATAAATATTTACATAGCCTTGAGTCTTCTTCTATTTCCCCAATTTTCCAATTCTTTAATTGTGGTTGGTTGGCTTGGTTTCATGCTTAAAGCTTTAAGTGGAGTGAATACATAAATGAAGTGTTTACACGGTTACATCCACAGTCGGTCGTCAGAGGGTTGTCGGTTTGATCCCAGGCTCTGCTAACCTGCATGTCGTTGTGTCCTTGGGCAAGACACTAAACCCAACATTGCTCCTGTAGCTGCGACTACAGTGTGTGAATGTTAGTTGCTGATGTGCAGGTGTCACTGTGTCTGGTTCTCCTGTCATCAGTGTGTGAATGGATGAATGATGTCATGTAGTGTTAAAGAGCTTTGAGTGGCCAGAAGACTAGAAAAGCTGTACAAGTGCAGTCCATTTACCATTTACATGTGGAACAAGAGCCATGCAAAAACGATGCAAAAACGGGCAACGCTAACGTGTCCTGTTCAGAGAACCAACGTTTTGAACATAACGTAAGCTGGCATTCACTCGCTGCAGAGTGCATCTGTGTACACAAGGAACGGATATTTTTTGGAACTGATTAAACGTCAACAGGATTTTCATTTCCTATTTGATGTTTAAATGTGCATCATGGTTAGAATGGCAATTTTCTAAGCGGGTGAAGAGCTGAATTTCAACAAACCTGAGTTGGTCGCGGTTAATATTTTTTATAAGATATATATATATATTGAAAAAAAAAAAATGTCATCATGACTGATCATGACACAAAATGATTGTGCCCTGCATAAACAGTCTGGTTATATGAAAATACCATCTTTCCTGCAGTAGAATATTTACTATTTACGTAAAATGATTTGCTTACCAAGTTAGCGTTCTTTCCTCCATTATGTTGCAGAAAGGTGTGTATTCATTTCATAAACCAGATGCTGTTTTTTACTTTTTTAACCTTTGTTAACCTTTACTCTCACTCTCACGTGTGTATGTGTTTGTGTGTGTGTGTGTGTGTATGTACAGTAGCTGCCTAGATTAATAATTGGTTTTATTAACATGGTGTGAGGCACATAACCAAACATAACCTATGTAAAGTTTAAAATTAAAAATGGTCACACTCTTTTAGACAGAAAAAATACATGTGAAGGTTTTATTGGCGTTTTAATACACAATGCTGCAACTACGTTTTAGATGAAAGCAACACATATTTTGTACAAAAAGACACTTGTACCTTGAAAGAGCGCTCACACAAGTATTTAGTAAAGTGGGACATTTACAGCTAAATGGTCTTAAGTTAAATAACATATTCCTTCTAAACATGATACATGAACTGATACACACAGAAAAACAGAAGATTATAAAGCTTTAAATAACACTTTGATAATGAACTTTCACAGTGATGAATGTTTTAGAGAGGTGAAAGGCAATACAAAGGAAATTACGTCTAAAAATGGACCCAATAGTGGCACAAATCAAAAAGATGCGTCATAGATTAACAGCTTACACTGAACATTAAAGTTGTCCTTGTTAAGATACGATCCAGACGGATCACGGATTAAGACTAGTGGTTATTCCGGCTAATTGTGTTCTCTGTGGGCTTTTGGGGGAAGGCTTAATGTGGTTTAAATGCTGGTTATTCTAGGTTTCTGTTTGAGCTGAAGTAAAGCTACTTGTTTGGAGATGGAGGTCATTTAAGGAGACGTGGTGGATCGGCGCTGTGCTCCAGTAGGTTCAGATCAGCAGGATCAACACTGATGACGGTAGTTTACATTAGTCAGGTGGGCCAGCACAAAAGAGGCTTCTCCCATTCAGTTTCCTTGTTTAGATATATAGTATAATAACAAAGCACCTATGACTATATTCACTGCACCCTACATGGAACTGTTAAACAGCTGTAAGTTAAATTTCAGTTTATTACAATTCATTTTTGTAGAGTAGATTATTGCATCCACTGTTGTACTCACCAGAATCCTAACATGCAATCTGAAAACGTGGTTTTATCACTACGTCAGAGACGGATGGCGAAAGAAACGTAATGTTTCCTGTACGTTAAATGTTTAAAACCAGCCACCAGTCGAGGGGATCTCAAAAGTGAGCACATGTCAAATGTTGGTGGCAGTTTATGCAGCAAGCTGCCGTACAAACCTTTGGCAAAATCTTGAGGCGCCGATTCAAAGTGCAAAGCAATGATCATGGGCTCTCTGTCCTGTGACTCTGGGTCCTCCTGTGAGTTCCCTGCATGCTGTGATTGATATTGGCAGTTTGACAGATATTTTACATTACAGGTCATTTAGCTGACGCTTTTATCCAAAGCGACTTACATTACACTTCAAACCCATGGCTTTTACATTTTGCCCGGGGAGCAATTAGGGGTTAGGTGTCTTGCTCAGGGACACTTTTTTTCTACTAACCCAGGATTTTTTTTATTTCCAGATCCGGGCGGTCAATTTATTAATCATGAGAGTGATTATACGGTTTCTACGGCAGCTGAGATCAGATGCTAAATCGAGGACTAACTCTGTCTCTTTGAAGAGGTCTGTACACCGTAAAGTACAAAATTGGAAAAGCAAATGTGTTTGGGGATAAAATGAAGGTTATATAAATGATATATTAACATAGTAAGACAATGGTGTTTTCTAACATAAGTAGGAAGTTGAACGTTTTTTTTAAACTGAACATTTGACAATAAAGGCATTAGTAGACTCATTATCCGTAGCTGTGAGGACTGCGTGGGTTAATGGGGGACGAGTCTTCCCTTCCACTCTGTCCAACTAGCTGGTAGAGACGGTGGCTGAGGTTGTGAACCTGACAGGTGCCTAGAACACACCCCACCCTCATTAGATGGCTGTGACCCCTCCCGCCGCCACCGTTGGCGTGGCGACGACCTCGTGAGCCACGGCGCTGGACCGTCGCTTCCCACAGCACGCTGTCTCTCCGGTCGAGCAACGCGCCGGACAGCCTTGGCGGGGGCTCTTTGTGCAGCAGGGCCCTCCAGATGATACGCGTGTCTCCCTCGGTGATGTGGTTGTCAACGGCAACAGACAGATCAGATGGAGTGGGCATCATGATGGCGGCGTTTGCAGACTTTGGGCATTTTGATGTTCTGGGCGAACTATACCTGAGATACAATGAAATGGAGAAAGAGAGAGGAAATGTTTAGATGCAATGCAAAAGCAGTATGACAAACACACACACACACACGCACACACACCTCCTGTTCAGACGACTGTGGACAGTCGTGTATTTGTCGGCTGCAGTTAAAGTGAATCGCTAAAACAAGAAGAAATGCCTCACAGGACGTCCGGCTTGCACAGCAGAATGTCCAGTGTACTCAACCACCCTTTATTTTGAAGCAGCGATACACAGAATGAGTGATTTTATATACGATTAGGCGAGCTCACTAGCATAGCTATATGGACTAGACAGGTTAGACAAGTAGAGATTGCAATCTGGAAAAAAAAGAAAAGTAATCTTGGCCAATACAACCCTAATTGTTTTCATAAGCCATGTAGCATCAAAAGCAAAGAGCTTCTTTTCTTTATATCGTCAATAAACACCTCAAGCTTGCGTATAAACGTCTGAGCAGTTAAGATTTAAGTTTAAGTTTTATTAAATTCACAATACAGCTTTTATAAAAAAATACTTCCAAATGCGCACAACGCATGGTCACATGGTTATTGTCTGAGAAGGAGTTTCATACAAATAGAATTGGTAACATAGCAAATAAACACATGTCCGATGACTTACATAAACACAGTTAAAGAGTGACAAGCTGTTACTTTTGCATGTCTTTATTTCAACAATCATTGACATTTTAGAAGAACTGTAAAATATGACCTTAAAATAAGTTAAAGTTTCCAGTTCCTTCCAGTAGAAGGTGGTAAGAGGCTCCTTACAACACCACTCCTCTCGAGTGTGAGGGAAGTGCTGCTTTCTTCTCACCTTGCTGCTCTCCAAGCCAACCTTTTTTTCCAGTGTCGTCACAATACGTTTTTCATTCATCCCTCCTTCTTTCTCAGACGCTCAAGAGGTCAGCCACTAGAGAGGGCCGGTCTGTTTGGCCATGAAATTACACAATCTTTAGTATAGATCATGTAAAGTAGCAGGGGACAAAGATTGCTTGGTGCTTTACAGCTTGTACCAAGTGTTTAGGGACGGCTAGACAAACTCACAACAATAACAACTTAGGTTGATCGGTTCATTCATTACATTTTCACTGCTGACTGAAATTAATAGAATATATTTCAATTGGAATATATTGTGCGTATGTACAACATGCACACACACACACACACACCATTCAAAAGCGAGATAATGTTTGTGTTCGTTTGTTAGGGCCATAATACCAGATGATCTTTATCCCGTAACTAATCCTAGTTGGTATTCTAATCAGTATTCTGGCAGGACACCTTGAGCTGACACTGCCAACACACATGCACACAGGCCTGATGGTGGTCAGTAGGGCACTAGTGGATACAAACATGGAGGCGACACCTGACTGCCATCCTCACATAGATACAAACCAGCCTGCAATGTATAATCTACATGCTCAGCTGCACTTTCCCACCACTATTCTCTCTCCTACAAAAAAACCAAAAACAAAGCAAATGCCTGACGTGGGCTTGGAGACGTTGTCTCTGGAGAGAATGTATCAGGAAATGTAGGCAGCTGAACTGCTTGCTACAACACACGCGTGTGTCTGTGTCAGAGGGATTCTATATCAACGTGATTCTGTAAGGTTGTACTTTGACACAGCGGGGCTTTTAAATGCTAACATGCTAACAACGGCGCGGCTAACATGCTGATGTTTAGCAGGTGCAGCACTCACCGTGTTCTTAGTTTACATGCTAACACCTGGTAATAACCACAAAGTACTGAGGAGAATATTGATGGTTTACAGTTTTGAATATTTATTTTGCAGGTACTCGCTTGTGAGCAAAAGTATTGTAAAGAACAACGTAGATATCACAAAAAAAATCATGCAGTCATTGTTGGATTATTTAATTCACAGCAAACTGTGAACCTCATTGTGGCGCTAGATATGAAGTCAGGGGATCACCATGTCACTCACGTCTGTGCAAACTTCGTACCCGTTACTTCGATCAAGACACTTCATTATGAATCTAAGTTGCACAGGATGAATAACACTTCTCTATGAGCTGAGGGGAACCCACTTCTGTACTTTTCTGCCTCCACTCACTATTTGGACCTCATTCTTACTGTGTGCGCGTATGTATGTGTGTGCGCGCGTGTGTGTGTTGTATTGTTGTCCAGTCTGAGAACAAGTGGAGAGTCTGGGGGCAAAAGGAGCTTCTTCAACATTCCTTAAGTCAGAGCTCAGCATGGGGTTCTTTCTCTCTCACACACACACACACACACACACACACACACACACACACACACAGAGAGAGAGACACAGTCTCCTGATGTAACTCCTCAAAAATACTTCGCACAAAGAAAGCTTTTTGCCCCTAACCGATCCTCGCTGTTTTATAGTTATTGTTGATGGGTCTACTCGTTATTTCTGTATTATTATTATTTCCCTGTCTTTTCTAAATTAAAACAGGATCCTTGCATTTTTCTATCTGTGTACTTTAATTTTTAGTAGTAATAGTGCTGGCGGCAATATTATGAGGTCCTCTGGCCTCTTCATCTTTAGCCAGGGACTTTGTGTCGACTACTGAGCACCAACCCTTTAAACCTTCAGCTTTTTTTTTAGGTTAAAATAAATTCAAATAAAGCGTACCTATTCAGGTGGTCAACTTGAGAAATTGGGAAGAGATGAATAATACATAAATTGCTATTTTCCTCAAATTATATTAATGTATTAAATTATCTTGATTCTCTTTTGCTTTCCACTAAATACCCAACATAACCTGATATTTACAGGCATGCTGATGATATGGGAGTAAAATGTTATAAAAAGTACGAGGCCACAGGGAAATAAAGGACTGACGCATGAGTCCAAAGACTGCTCAAGATCTCCATTTCACATCCAGCCATACGCACAAGCAGCTTCAAACATAGCAAATGAGTAAATAAACAAATAACGAAAAGAGAAATTCAAAAAATGAAATAAATAGACTGTTTCAACCGCTGCGCGTGCAGTGTGTCATTGTAGTCTACGTACTTCGAGTTTGGCCTGGTTGCTGCTGGGCCCCTTGGTGTCTTTGTGCATCTACCGAATCCCACTAGATCACCTTCACCTCGGCATCACCTCCTGCTGCTGAGAGCAGTTGCCTCATCCTGCTGTTAGACCTTTTTCTCACATTAATTACTGCCACAAGGCAAGACACAGACGTTTAATGCTCTCCGGTTGCGGCACCTTCACCAGAAGATGGTTTTCATAATTTCATGAAGAGTTTTATGCTTTGGTTGAGGTTTTTCATACTCAGTGCGTGTGCCAAAGTCAAATTAATTACAGGCCTCAGTCTGAACGTAATTAATTTGGCTTCATATTCTACTTAGTTCGACTAAATACTCGTAGTCGGCCAAAGGCAAAAGATTGGTATATCCTTCTATAATATCACCCATTCATTAAACAGAATATCGAATAAGCATGAAACCATTTCCTTTCATTTGCTCTTTAATAACTGACTGAAATCACACGTTTCCACAGCGAGCAACATAGAAGCTGTTGTTTTTGCTCCTTCAACTACTCGTGCAGCGTGTGGATGTGGGCTGAGGCGGTGGTACCTCTGTCTGTGGGTGAGACTCTGCAGCGTGGAAGCCCGGGACTGGACCTCCGGAGGCAGCAGACCGAGCAGCAGCCACATCCACGCCGACAGCAGCGCGCGCATGGCGGCGCGGCGGAGACGCCTGGTCCGGCGGCCTGGCGGCGGATCGCAAAAGTCCGATATAAGTGGGGGGTTTTGTTTTGTTTTGGGGGTTTTGTTAAAACGAAGCTTTCTTGGGTCGTTGGATTGTCCGTTATTTCAATAAGTAGTTTGCAGCGCGCACGCGCGAACAGACGCCATCGTCCGCCGTGTGTCCGCCGCGTCTTTTGCGCACGAAAACACCGGGATCCACGCGGTTAAAGCGCAGGAGGTCGTTCGGGGCGCAGACCGGCAGCGACTGGAAGCTGCTCCCTCACTCACCCAGCCTGATGGAGGGAGGAGGGAGGCTTATTGTGTGCCCTTTAATCGCCACAGCCTCACCTTTAATGAGTATTCTCATGTTTCTGCGCTCTTTCCCCCCCATATTTGATTCGTTTTTTCGATGTGAGGTCGTGGTCACCGTGACTGTTTACGTGTTGATGGGTTTTCTTTTTCTTTTTCCACAGGGAGCTGCTGTTTGTGAGCTTGGCCCACATAGACATGAACTACTGAACCCCTCTTTAACCAAAAGAGGTGATATTGAAATAGCTTTTTATCATGTAGAGACAAGCTTAGGAAGGCAGTTTTTCAATTTTTAAGACATTTTTAAAGGATGCTTTGTAGTTTTATTTCTACCTTTCTCTGCTGTATTTTTATGTATGAATATTTTTCACAACCTAAATTTACTGATTATGAACAAGAGGATCAGTGAAGTATTTTTGCTGTCTGACTCAGTTTTTCTGTATTTTGGGCTTCTGTCGCTTTTGTTAAATTGACAACTTGAGAGCTCGGTTCGTTTTGAAAAGAGATCAGATGCATGTTGACAGTTTAAAACGTAAGAGCACTGAAGTCTCCTGTTGAGTCACACGTTATGTCTGATCTGCTCAGTAAGAGCTTTGCCAATCTAGTCACATATACGAGCAGGACATTTTCTTGTAACATTTGACAAATTAACCCGCAAAAACTGACATTTATCTTTACAAGCCAGCACAATAATTCAATCTTTATAAAAGCAAATATAGAGTGATCACTTCTGGGCACAAAGGTAGTGTATGAATTAATATAGTTGCCCAGCCCACCTAAAAATACATCACATAACGTTTTTGGATTATGTATTTTTTTCTTTGCTTTATTTCTTTCGAGCTATTCAGGCGTTTATGTTCTACTTGTACTCCAGAAGGTAAGATATTTTGAAAGAGGTTAAGAATCTGTGTTTGTTTAAAATGCTTACAGCACAGAAGTATATGAAAAGTGGCTTTGTGAGATGGCTTTGCTTCAATTATAAGGTTGGAAACCGAAGCTTTATTCGAACCACTGGATCCTGCGGTATACATGTGTAATCTTGCATTAGTTATTAAATGTTCTGTGTGCAGTGAAATTGATATATTTGAGTTAACAGGTTCATGCTTGTCACGATGTCCCTTGAATTACAAACATCCAAAGAGGTAAAGGAAATTACTCAGAAAGGCAATCTGGCTCAGCTTGCAGTGATCCTATTCTCATTTTCCCTCGTAGAAAAACTACTCTTTTTTTTTTTTTTTTTTTGTGAGGACACAGATGATAAGCTCAGAGTCTGAACTTGATTAAAAGCTGCTCTGTATGTTGAGGCTGCTTCAGGCCTTAATTAAAGAGTTGTGTGTGTGTGTGTGTGTGTGTGTGTGTGTGTGTGTGTGTGTGTGTGTGTGTGTGTGTGTGTGTGTGTGTGTGTGTGTCTGCTTGTCTGTGACTCAGCAGTTTTGCAGTGATACCTCGTAAGCTCAGTTTCCAACACCGTGAGCCTCGACTCCGTCCAACATGTGCACTAATACGCCTCCTATCTATCCTAGCGTGTGATCCATCATGGCCTGTCGGAGCGTGTGAGAGTGTGCCTGCGTGTCCACGCTATCCAGACTCATCCTTTCTCCGCCCCCCCGATCTAGTAGCAGACAAAGATGCTTTGGCAGGGCTTTAGTTTTTCCGATTACAAAATATAGCAAAAAGTGTTGAAACTTTTCAATGCATTGACTCACCCCATAGGTGAAAAAGGGGAGAATATGTTATGGCAAACCCTACTATGATATACGAGAGCAAAATAAATCCAATTATTGTATACAACTCCGATATCTTTATGCAATACTGCAAACTATACAATGATTTTAAGGCACCTTTTAGTACTGTTTTTTTCAGTACTTGGCCAGTTTGACATTTAGTATGGCACTTTTCATCAAATAGTTTTCATAACTTCTCTTAGTGACATTTTGTTTTTGTTTGTGACATACCAGATTATTTGTTTTTGTAAAATAATATACTATGACAGTGTTTTCTTTTATAACAAAGCGATTAGTATTATTTGTCACATTCATTATTGTATTTTATGACTCATGACTTTTTATACTGTGCCATTTTTCTGCTGTGATTTTCAAATTCATACGACACTAACATCTACACGGCAGCTTTAAGGCATTAAACGAAGGGAACCTACATTAACAAGAGTGACACAGAAGAGTTCTACCTCCCCTTTTACATTGAGGCAGTAAAGCCTTAAAACGAGTCTCTTCCCCCCAGTTGGCCTCAGTTTGAAAACCTCAATTGAGCTGTCACTCTTCGGTAACACTTCAGAGGGAGGCCGAAGTGGCCCAGAGGCAAGGATTCAACAACGGCTACTCAAGGACACCTTCATGGGGTGTAGTTTGCAAAAATGGGAGCTGGAACTCGTGGATCTGGCAGATTAAACAGACCTGCTGCAACCCATTAGTTTGCTCTCATAACGGATGCAGTAGTAAAAGGAGGTCTTGGGCAATTAAAACGTTCTTCCATCTTCAGGAATAAAGTTAAGTATTTTGACATTTTCTCGTCGTTTGGCTCGTCCAAGATTTGAAATGAGAAGGTGACAAAGGGATGAAGTAAGTGCTAACTTCCCATCTTTAAGATTTCTGGTGAGTGTTAATATGGAACAGCAGGCGAAGTGTGCGGCAGGAGTCGAAGTGTCCAGTTTGCTGAGGAAGGTTCCTACCTGTGTAAGTGCAAGTGGCCACCATGATAAGAGCTGTTTGAATTATCTGACGCTAAGGAAAGGAGCTGCAATGCTTGGATGGATTGTCATGGTTTTATTTCAAATACAATAGGCCGAGGCCAAAAAAACAATCATTATGCCTTCAGACTGCAGCGTACCATATACACACTGTAGCTGACTAGGTTAAAAAACGATGGACGCTGCTTTCCTGTGTTGGCAGCAGGAGGTGCTGCTGCCCTCTCACTGAATTTACAACATCGGCGGTTACTGCCAGACCGAGAAAAAAAACACATGAGATAGAATATTACAGATAATTGAGAGGATATATCTTTAAAAAAGAAAAAAAGAAATATATACATAGATACAGAAAATGGTCCTTCACACATGCTTAGTACAGAGCACAGAATCTACTTTCCACATAGATGCAGTCAAGTTCAATCTAATTTGTATCGACATAAAACCTCAAAAAGGGTTTTTTCTTATTCAACATGGAATAATGCCACGTTTACATTGACTAATGCTTTTTTTTTTTTTTTTAATTGTGTGTTACCCATTGTTGTAAGACATCAATGACCTTGAAGATCTTGTCCGTAACTAAATATAATAATACTGCACCAGTGTTAAAATGCAATATCACAGATTCACACAGTATCACAATAACCGACGACAACTACATACAACTAGAGCGAGACGCGGCTTTTCGGGTCTGATGTACTGCTTCTTTTTTAACCATAACAGATAACTTATAGTCCCAAATACTGTTCATTCACAGTATCCAGTAAAAAAAAAAAAAATCCATGCATTTGAATTGTGGCCCAGAGTGGCGAGAGACACTTTAACTTGGAATCAAGATAAAACAAGTATGTATAACTGCTGAAAATGCGAGTGTACAATGTACGCGTGCTCCGTTTGGTTCAGGCCTGCTGTCTCAGCGCTGCGATGAGGTCCTGCAACGGCTCAGTGTCCTCCGCCTCCAGCAGCGCGTGCTGCCGGCAGAAGAGTGTGAGGTGTGCAAAGAGTGTGTTGAGATGTGGGTGCAGGCCGAGCGCCAGCGTCTCTCTGTAATGACACCAGTAAATGTGAGCCAGAGTTCTGAAGAACAGCAAAAACACCTTCTGGACCAGAAAGATAAAGCCTGTTGGAAAGGCTGAACCTGGGAAGAAAAGAAGAGTGAAGAGATTATGGCTGTGAATGGACCAGGGACCGTGATGAAGAACAATGCAACGTTGGTGAGGAGCCTTTTACCCGCTTTAGTGGGGAATACGTCCTCATCAGTCAGTAGCTCCTGAATGTATGACATGGCATAGTCAAAGTAAAGCGGAGCAGAGCACTTTAGCTTCCTGCCGTGGTCATCAGTCCAAACATAAACCCTGAACACACACACACACACACACACACACACAGTAATTATGTTCAGCCTTATAAAGAAACATTGTGTTCCCATTGTCAAAAAGGAACCCAGAGATATATGTTACCCACATTTTAACCCCATTTCAGTTTTTAAATGCATCGTCTTCAGCCACAACCGAAACAGACTTAAACAACATCACTTCCTCTGGAGTCTCCAAAGTGTTTTAACAATGTTTTTTTTTTTTTCACATTTTCACTTCCCAAAACCCATCACTCGCTCTAGAATTCAAATAAAAAACCTCCCATTTACTTAAAATAATACCTGAGGGAAAGAATCTGCAATAAGACGGCGCTGGGTTTCTTACGTGTTGCCCGGTCCACAGGCCGTGGGGCAGGTGCTGGGTGTGCAGAACTCGGACAGCGCGCTGGAGAACAGGTTTATGTGCTTGAAAAAGGCCACAGCTGAAAGAGATCGACAGAAAAATGACACTTTCCACAATTTCCCCATCCGTGCTTGTGTGCTGTGTGGAGAAAAGGGGTCGTTTAACGTGGTTCACTCACTGTTGCTGGCAAGCCACTCGGCCTTGTCGACGCCAGGCGGCAGCGCAGAGAGGGCGAGCATGTCCGTGTGGGGGATCTGCTTGCACAAAAACTGCTGCTGCAAATACGGACGCTCTCCCAGATTATTGTTATTAATTCCCCTAGGGGGAAGACGGCCCAGCGTTAATGAAGCAGACAGAAAGAAAAAGACAAAGTATCGCGGTGTAAAACAATCAATAGGTCACTGGATTATTACCCTTGCTGCAGTCAGCAGATAACGTGGTTTTTACACACACACACACACACAAAAACAGTGCTGCAACTGCAGAGCTGTACGGCCAATAAACCAGCAGTAAATTTAATGAAGGCAGTCAATTTAAAGCCGGAGTCATTACTGATAATGAAGCCCACTGTGGTCAGTGCTGCAAAGAAAATTACTGAAAGGACCAACTTTGTTTGTGATAAAGCTCAAAGCCGAATGCTGAGGCCTGTTGGCTCTCTGACAGCAGTTCCTATACCAGCTGATAAGCTACAGGTAGTACCTGATAAACTTGTTACAATTACAGAAGTGAGTGCAGGGCTTGAATTAGGTCCCATTGTATGGAAAGTCCAACTCGGCAGCACGATTTGACTCTCATGCAAAGGTGACCAGGCAGCACTGTGAGGATGACGATCACGAGGGCCCCGCTTCGTTTCTTCCGTCCGAAGACAGCTTTCAGTGCAAGTGAATGTTTTAAGTGTGCAGACAAATCAGGCAGCTGCCACAGTTGCCGTGTGTCGACAGTTTAAACGTCTACAGACAGAACAGCTGAGAGTTTCCCCCGGTGTGACCTTGCCCACCGCGATAAGGGAAACACTGTGCTCTTTATGAGGCTTCACCCTGGTTTGAATATGCGTATGGGCAGGAAGAATTAGTATATTGGTCTAAACAGCCGGCCATTGTGCAAACTAAAAGGCCAGATGAGGTAGAGAGGGAGGAATAGTGACAGAGAGGAATGTAAATATTAGCTACGCAAAAGTTACAGTAGGGGAAAGCCTGGTCTAGCTTCTCTAATTTCCACGGGAAGTACTTTTGTTAACATCCTGTTTTGTTCAGGTTCACGGCATTAACTCCATTACCACTTCTGGGCTGCCAGTTGTCAACGCACAAGCACAATGAACCCGGAGTTACTTGTAGCGTTGTGTTTGTGTGTAAACACACCCTTCGGACAGCAGGGAAGAGATGTTTGAGAACAGTAAGCCGAACCATACAGCTGCGTCCAAGAGCAAATGTTTGCCAAGCAGATTCAGCTGAAAACACAGTTGCTACAGGGCGTCCGGGTAGCTCGATCCCTCCCGTTCTGGCCCGGGTTCGAAATTCAACCGTCACCCCCCACTTTGTGTACCCAACACTTTCATATCCGAAAATATCTCAAACTACTTCTCAACATGTGTTGCCGGTGTTCAAGGAATCCACCTTAACTGATGCCATCAGACAAATATGTAACACACACGCACACACACGCACGCACGCACACACACACAGCCTTATCTGGAGAACATTCCTGAGTAAACCATGTGTGGCCAGCTTTCCACTCGTGTTGACTCTACCCGATCCATTACTATAACAACACGGTGCCTTTACGTTCAGAGTACAAGACTGCATGGAGGCGACTATAGAAAGACGGAACAGAAAAGGCCGTAAACGTATTTCCAGATGGAAGCTGAAACACGAGTGTAATGCTGATGAAGACATTTCGGAGAAAAAGGAAAACAACTTACAGTTTTTCACTGCGGATGCCAGAAGGCTGAAGGCTCTGACTGTCTGACTTCCTAGCCGAGGGGTAACTATGGCAACCCCCCATGGCGTGAAGCTAGGAGCAGAGGTGTCTGTTGTCCCAGCCCCAATTTTCCATCCTCACCATACTAACCCATACACTTACTACAGGCTACAGACAGCGTATGGGAACAGCTGCTACAGCACAAGCATCCTGCAACTCACACATTGATCCACACAGCTGACAAACACAAAAAAGAAGTTTTCCAAAACACACACACAAAAAAGAAAAAATGATAAAGTCTTCCAAGGAGTTGAGGATTGTCCTCCTGTGCTTGTCCTTTTGCTGTAGTGATCTAGTGTCAGTGAGTATATGTCTCCTTTGTCTCGAGTCCCACGCCCCACAGGCTCCTCCTCTCCCCGCTCTGGGCAGACAGGCAGGTTTCTCCACAACTCATTAAAAGTACCAAACTCCACCCACTGCACACACACTGTCCGTTCTCTGCAGAGATAGCAGGCAGGAAACAAACTAAATGGTGTTTTTCATTTTTCCTCTGTGGCAGTGGACGAAGGTTGAGAAGTAAAGCAGAGAAGCTGCAGCGTGTGGGAATCTGTGCTTAACTTCAGAGGAATGTGATGACATACACACTGTGTCCGAGCCAAGTGACAACACACACCCACAGGGGAAGGGCATATATATATATATATATATATATATATATTAAATGACCTGTAAATATGATTTTATATATATATATATATATATATTTATTTTCAATTCATTTTATTTTGTATAGCCCAAGATCGCAAATTACAAATTTGCCTCAGAGAGCTTTACAGTCTGTACACATACAACATCCTCTGTCCCAAAACCCACCATCGGCACAGGAAAAACTCCCCAAAAAATGAAAAAACCCTTCCAAGAGGGAAAAAAGGGAAGAAACCTTAGGGAGAACGTCAGAGGAGGGATCCCACTCCCGGGATGGACAGACTACAATGGATGCCATGTGTACAGAATGAACAATGTATGTACAGAATGAAACATGTACATTTTCAGCGTCGACTCATTCACATTATATATATATATATATATATATATAATTTATTTATTATATGTGAATGAGTTGACGCTGAAAAGTGCATATGTGAATTGTACGACCACTGTCACATGAACTCATTCCAGCTCACAGATCTGACAGGAGAGTTTATGTTTTCAGATGGTTGTAGCTTTGATCCTCAATGAGGAGCAAAAGGCAACATTGGCTCACCTGCCCCCCCGAGGTAAATATTTGTGTGCCTCCACGGACCAGAGTCCTGCTTCGTCTCTCTCTCTCTCTCTCTCTCCCTTTACAATTGTGTAACAGGCTGTAAATGTGAGACAAACACACTCATGCTTATTCTTGGTCTGACATATTTATTAGGTTCATATCTGAATGTACAAGCAAAAATGACAACAGGAAACAGACACATTACTCCCTAAATGAAGGAGAAGAAAGGAAACAAAAAAAAACCCACCAGCATCAGTCCCCACACACACACACACACACACACACACACATAATCCAAGGAAGATTTAAAGTTTGAAATGGCCGCAGAACAGACAATCGGATGAAGTAACAATTTAATACCCATCGTCTCTGAATTCAAGTTTTCTGCATACACTGTACGATCCAGCACATTCCCGACGAGGTGAATGAGGCTAATGTGCAAACTTACTGGCACTTAAAGATAAACGTATTGTTCCTCATGCCATTATGCATAAGATCACATCCTACCCGTAGCTACACTGCGCACGCAGCCCTCTCAAGGAGTTTCTCCTCTAACCCTGACTCAAACCAACGCTTATTTTACACACCGCCACTTCAAAACACATCAAAGTGTAAAACATAATAAAAGCTAAAATATCTGTGGTCCAAGATGAATTTCTCAGTCTTTCTTTGACATCCTCTCTTACTGTGGATAACTCCATCTCATGACGAAAACAAAAGGAGAGGGAACAAACAAAGACTGGCTCAGCTTGACCGAGACGCCGTTGCTTCACAGATATGAAAGCCAGTTGTAACACTTGTGGGAAGACACACTTTGGCAGAACGCATTGAAGAAAAAGTATTATAAAGTATCTACATCATTTACTGGTTGAAGTCAAACGTTCAAAGTGTGGCGGTGCTTGGCATCACCAAAATACAAACCGAAAGTGCTTCTTGAAAAAGTGCTTTTTAAATAAATACAACAATGCAAATTGTTCCATCGGCATATATGCAATTACAAGAAGAAAGACGGAATAAAGCAAAAGTGTCTGGCACAGGCAAACCTGAAGAAGAACACTGGTTTACAACAACTTGGGTCTTGTTAGTGTTATGATTGGATTGTAGTTAACCAGGTATAATAAATGAAAAGGAGAACATCAGCAATCCAACCGGTTTTTAAACAAGCAAATAATTCAGGGTTATATAAACAACCTTAACGTGTTGATAGTCTGCAGTGTACGATTAGTTTACTGATCATCAGTCGGTCGATAAACTATCCTAAAACTCGCCTAGATCAATCATCATTTTCTAAAAATCAAAACAGTCCAAAATCAAAAGTTAGTTAGAACATTGGATGAATAGAAACTGCAAATTTGGAAACGAATAAGGTGACGTTTGCCCCAAAAGATCATTAATGCCGAATTGATGATCAAAATGTGTGCTATGCTAAATAGTTTTCTTCTGATGAACTACAACAAATCAACAACCGTGTTAAGCTCTACTGGGAGAAGTAAGTATAGGCATACAAATAATACCAACATGAGGATGAACATAGGTTGAAGCATCAGTTTTGGTATTATTTCAATGGCCATCAACTATTTCTTCCTCCAATAAAGATTTGTTAACCAAGTATTTTGTTTCAAACAGAATGCAAATAAGACCCAAGCTCTTAACCAGCATTATACTTAAAATAATGAGGACAAAAACCAGACTACTAACTCTCATTTCACGCACACTGACACAACCTCTCCTACGTAGAGGTTGTGCAACAGGAACTGATGCCGGGGTATTAACTGAAACACAGATATCATTATTGCCTCATTTCAACAGTACAACACACACAATACCTACACAAGTTGCCACCTGCAAACAACCGCCTTTCCATACATTGGATTTATTCCAAAAATAGATATAATGTTCATATATACGGTTTATATTACGTTTACATATTACCAAGGATAGCCACAACCTAATACACACCAAATCAAATTTCACAATATTACATTTCAACAGCTCAGAGGGTGATATGACTCGGTGTGCGGACATCAGGTTTCTTTGCACGCATGTAAGGAATTAGTTGTGTATACATGGGTGTACAGCGTCATCTGTATGTGTGTGTGTGTGTGTGTGTTACACTGGTGTGGCCTGAGAATACACTCTGTACATCAGGCAGAGGTCACACACACACACAACAGCGCACACACACTTTTCAACATTGAGGAAGAGTCACAGTATCCCCAAATCTGAGGCTCCTAATAAAAACACTTATTTTCCTAAAGAGAGGGTAAATGTTTTGCATGATCAAGTCAAATAAATCTTACTTGTATTGCGAAATAATTTTAGTTGCATGTATAAAAAAAGCCAAATTATCACTCACATTTGTACCAATAAAATATCTGGCATGAAATGCAGAAGAGAAAATGGCTGCTAGCTTTGCAAGCATCTTGGCTTTTGGAATTTTGACTAATTATTTGAATACAGTTTATACTGAAGTGTAAACAGTCAAATGCTCGAACAGAGAAAATACTCTGGGCTGCGATTAAATGCCCAGAGAGCAGCTTTGCTCAAACAATCGGAAATTTGATGGCGAGTTTGATAAAGGTCAAATTTTAGACTTCGGTTTTTGTCTTCTTTGAAGTGCCACGGCTGGCCTTCAAAGCACACATCGCTCATCAAAACAGACGGGCGATGTTGTCTAAAATATACATTCATTCCAGGGGTTCAGTTCTAATTTAGTCATGAGAAGGTAGAAGAGATCAATGTACATGTGTGTAAATATGTGTCACTCAGGGCTTTTTTGACCTCCACATGGAGTAGATATCATTCTTCAGATATGTGAGGGCTGCTAACACAAAGCTAAGCTGGTTGTGTGTTGAATGGAGAGGTATGACTGTATGTGTGTGTTTGTGTGTGTGTCTTTGATACATCGTTAGGCCGGTCCATTAGCTGATGCCTGCGTTTCCCTGCAATGAAAAAAAAACAAAAACACAAAAAACATGAACAAAATTGGTGAGGATTTAAAAAAAAAAGCTAAAGAAAAGTCAGTTAGGAAAGGAAAATTGGGCTTGTTTATGTTGTTCAATGTTTAGTATTATCCACCAAGATTTATAGAAAGCTACTACGGATAATCCTGGTTGTTATTAGATAAACATTGTCGTCAAGTTACCACATAGTGGTGTTATACCGCTCTCTCGCTCACACACACACACACACACACTTACTGTGTGACAGCAGACGACTGGTCCGTTGCACTGGCGGTCGTCGGGTTAGGACAGTCTCCACAACGCTTTTCCTTTTTGCTGTCCTTTTTGTTGCTTTTCCCCTCGTCTTTCATGGAGAGTCCTTCACCTGGCACCGTAACTGCTTCACTGCAAAAGAAGAAGAAGAAGAAGAAAAAAAAAAAAGGAAGGAATTACCAACATGGGATTGTCAACAGACTGAAGATGCTACTTTCTGCCAGTGGCAAAGTTCCCCCAAAGTTGCAGCTTTCATCTGTCCGCATTGGCCATTACCACACCGAGCGCATAGCGCTCCGTGCAGCAACGTGTACACACACTTACTGTCCGTTACTGACCAACATCAAAGTGAGTTGGGCAAACAGTGTCTACGGTATCACACCCAAAGTTCCTCTAGTAGATATTTGAATCAAGCATGCTTGTAGCTGCACGGTTGTTAGTAACTAACGTCTTGTTTGGTTAGAATGTGCAGGATTGGTAGCATCTTCTGCTCATAGCATGCTATCTGACATACTGTTAGTAGTGTTGGGGCTCTGAAAGAAAACAAAATAATATACAATTTTATTCACGTTAAGACTGAGTGCAGAATAATTTGTATCACCAAAGTTATCATACACTGATCTCATCTTTTGGTGGCAATTCCTACGATACCATTTATTATTATTATTTTTTAAAGCCGTGTGGTCTGTTGGTCACGCAACAGTCCACACAGAATCATCGAAAAAAATCCCAATGTTGAGACGTTGGGATGATCCTGGAATAGGGACGGAGGTCCCGTAGGTTCTCTACAAGCCACCGGTTGTGAGTTAGTATTTTTCTTGAATGAATGAATGAATTAGGCTGGTCTGGAATTAAGGCAAGTCATTGTCTCATCAATTCCTGTTAAATGCAACAAGCAAAAAAAAAAGAAAACGTGGCACATATGTGCTTATGCTGGACTTTTAAATCCTTCATACATCTTCAGGGACACTCCAGAGCAAAGGGACCTCGAGCACAACATACCGTCTGACTGCTGGTCTGAATACTCTGGAGTCAAAGGGAGACGAGGATAGAGGGAACAGACAGGACGAGGGTAATATCAGAAGAAAAAAAATACAGAAGGTGGGTGTAGAATTGTGCGGGAAAAAGATTTGGGGGGGAGAAAAGCTCTATAAAAACACATAACGTAAACTAAAAGAAGAGGGATACACTGCACCAATAAAGACAGAGCAGCTGCACGTCACTTGTGTGTGACTGTGTCTACCTGCTGAAGACTGCCCTTTCATTTTTGGCGTCCACGGTGAGCCGAATTGTCTCCTTTCCAGCCCCAGTTGTGATGGTTTCAGTGGTGACCGTGTCGCTGGTTGACGACTCGCGAAGAGTCTTTCCTACCTCCTCATCACTGTCTGAGCTGCTGGAGGAAGAGCTGTCTGACGCTACCAGTGGAGCTTTTCTCGCCACACAAACACTCCACACACATGCTGCAAAGAGCGAAGAAGAAATGATCCGACTTTAAATTGGAGGTACGCTCATTTCTCTGGAGAGGTCTACCCGTAAGAGATTGACAGACAGGCCCGGTTCAGACCTGGCATTAACGTGCATCTTGGGTGATCCGAAGTAGAGTTGTGAATGCACCAGAGACGCATTGTGATCCAATGGCTCAGAGCATATTTGGAGATGTTCTGGGCCACATATGGTCACATTCTTTTATTAGCTAGTACGCAAATGTGGCCTGGTCCACCCAGACGGACCGCCCTGCTCAAGCCTGCATGTGTGCGATTGCACACAATACGGGTTTATTTGTATACAGAGCGTGGTAGTGATATCCGATCACAAGCGGTCACTCAAGCAATGCAATGCCTGAACTGGCACATCTTGGGCTCTTCACTCGATATGGATGTGGCTCAGCTGGGAGAGCGGGTTGCCTTTTGACCACAAGATTGAAGGTTCAATGTTTGCTTGAGGACCAAGCCCAGTCCAATGCTGCTGAATGCTCAGAATTGGTTAAATGCAGGAGTCAAATTCCATGCATGTACACTTTCTCTTTGATTTGAATGAGAAAATGTGTATAAACTTTTGACTGGTACTGTGCATGAAGATTATAATAACGTTAAAGCGTTACAATTTTTGGAGATTCGATCACCCAAGTTGCATGTGAATGCAAAGTCTGAACAGGGCTTATGAGCCTCTTAGTGAAAATGACTTTATCTCAGCAATATGCCAAATCAACTGTTTGAATATATTCATTCTAATAATGGAATGAAAAGTCAAGTATGGTTCAATTGAAGTTCTCAAATAAAAATGTGCCGTGCTTCAGCCACTTACGGTTCTGATTTGGTTTAGTGTTGCCTGATCCGCTGAGCTCAGAGTCCACGGGAGAACTACATCTAGGGCCGGTTTCAGAGCTGGGGATGAGTAACACAGAAGAGTAAACCTGCAGATAGTGCAGTACAGCCAATAAACTACTCAAGTTAAATGTAAGGGGGAGTTCTTTCCCGTTTAAGGTGTATCTATGTTGCTGGTGCAAAAAAAAAAAAAATTATAAATCCAAAATGATTTATCAAATAAACAACTATAGGAATGTCTTTATTTTGTATCAATTTGTAATTACTGAAAGGGTTGTGCACACATTAGTCGACTTTTATCACAGTAGTTTGATCAAAAAAATCAATCTTTTAGATGCATTTCTCACATAAGCTTCTAATATTTAGATGCCCCTCAAACTTACCAACAGAAAGGCTGGAAGTCAGTGAACTTGGCCCAACCTTTGTCCTCTGCGCCGGCTGGTTTGGAGTCTGGAGTGTCCCAGGCAGAAAAACCCCCTCCTAATGAAGGAGCCTTCGAGTTCGCCTCCTCAAAGTCTGCTATCCAGCCACTACCTGGACGCCATGAGAAACATGCTCAAACCATGCTTTGGCCCTTATATTTGGGCAATACCCATATTGAATATTATGCATTACTACAGAATACAACATGTCTTACTCTTAGTTCCATCGGTTTGGCCCTGGCTTGAGAAAGGATCTAGGTCATCTTTGGGCTTCTCTCCTTCCACTGAGTCAGAGTCTGCTGCAGTGTCAGAAGCCTCAGGGGCAGAAGCTTCAGTCCTATCACAATCTTTACTGGCTGCAGGGCTCTGGGATGATCGTAACCCACCGAACCTTGAATCACACAAAACAGTTGTCGTATGATATACAGAATTAAATTTATTAAATTATTTAAAAATAAAATAAAGCAATCCAGAGCATTGATCATCAGCATTTGTTGCTGTGCGTCTACCTGTTACGGGACTTGGTTTGTGTTGCAAATTTCATCTCCTTCTCCTCCCAGATGTCTTCTTCATCATCATCATCGTCGTCAAAGGGCTGAATCCTCTCCTTGGAACAGGTCTCAAACACAGCTGTATTAGACTACAGAGGACAGAGCAGATGTGTTTAGTAAAATCAGTTTTAAGAAATTGACTAAATATATTTACAGCCCAAAACATTCCAGAAATACATATTTACGAAACATTTCTGTAAATTACATTGAATAACTCACGTTGTCCTGTTCTGCATCAATGTTTATATTGATCTCTGCAATTCGGTCAAACGTTGCTCTGCCATAACAGAATAAATCAATCAATTGAGACACAATAACAGCAGCGCTCTGTCATACAGAGAAGAAAGTGATTTTATTTACCCAATACTGTCATCATGATCAGTAAACTCCTCATCATTGAAGCCAAACTGATCCACAAAGTTGGCCGTCATCTGCTGGATCTGGTAGTCTGAAAAGGCCTAAAACACATTATAATTTTTGTTAAGACCATCTGTGATAACAGAGACCGTCAATAGATAGACGTACATGAGCACGCACACACTACCTGCTGTAGAGTCAGTTCTTTTGGGAAGGGGCTCTCCATGTCATCCTCGGAAGAAGAACGTGGGTTTCCCGTACCAATCTGAAAATTGAATAAAATAGATGTATCTCAAATGTCACGTTCGGAGTTTGAGTGTGTAATTATAGACAGCTACTATGTCCTGTAGATGCGCATGCCTGCATCTTTACCAGGTCTATAGTGTTCTTCCTATTAGTCTCCGACAGGGTCTGGTCCACAAAGGTTTCCCAGCGCCCTCTGTAGTCTTCTGGCAGCTCTACATCCAAAAACACAAGAACAGCAGCATTGAGGAAAGCGTTCTTCCAGTAACAATCTTCAGGCTGTTAATCTTCTAAATTCCTTCTTTCTTTCACACAGGGAAAGGGAGTGCACACGTCCGCCCTCACCTGTAATGAGACTACTAATCTGTGTGTGAACTGGGCCCTTCTCCAGGTTGTGGACTACGGTGTTGGCAATTCTGGTCAGATGTCCCATGTATCCTCTTCTCATGCCACCTTCTGACCTGAACACAAGTTACCACACCCCCCCGTTATAGGCAGCCGCTGCCTGTTCGCAAAAACAACATTATGCCAAAAAAAGATCCTTACTGCATCTTATCATTCTCTTCCCAGGCCTCCAGAATCCTCTGCACAAGGTGACAATGCTGAAACAACTTGCAAGAGAAAGAAATAGTCAATAAATTGTTTTTAATCTACGTTACAGCCGATCAAAATATAATTTAAGCATCTAGCTTGAAACAAAAGCGGAGACACCTACATGAGTCACCATTAGATTATGTGCAGAGTTTTCAGGGGGGGCTAAAGGTTCAGAAAGGGCATCAGTCGAAGCCTGCTCCTGTGAGCCACCCTGTGGCGAATTGGATTTGTCCTGGGCTCCCGTGCCAGGCTGAAGTCTCATTTCATGGGCACATGGCCGGAGAATAGCAGCAACACAGAGCTCTACCTGGAGGTGCAGGAAGTTGTTCCACGTATACTTGAAGAACAAGTCCTGGGAAAAAAAAGGAATGTTTTACGATGGGACATTTAACATGCATTGCTTTTGCAATTATTGGGCTAAATCTGCAGCATGCTTGCTCATCTCACCAGAAGCAGGTGCATTGTATTGAGTCGGCAGAGTTCCTGTGCTACTACAGCGTGACTGGCAGAGCTGGTGTACAACAAAGAGGCCATCAGTCTGGCTACGTGAAGGCGCGTGTTCCCCAATGGTTCCTCTAGCACACCTAGAGAAGTCAGCATGGGATTCCGCTAAAAGCAGACAAAATGGTTGGCAATTCAGGGAACAAATGTTTAAAAAGGTTTAGCAGAGATGCGGTTCACCGATGCAACTAATAAACGTTGCTAATGCTAACGGTTATCAAACTCACGATCTTTGTTACGTACCTTGGGTGGCTCCAGAAGTAGCTGGTGGAAGTGTACTAGGTGTGGTTGGATAGCTAACAAAATGCTGCTGTTTACGGTGTAGCTTCTCTCAAATCCCTGAGCATCCATGACACCATCCACTCTGGTATACAAGGAGACCAAATGTATGAAAAGCAGGAAACCGATGGATAAAACATTTAAGAGAAATGTGACCCAACTTCACAGAGTATAACGTCTTTCTAAAACAGATAAAATTGCTTAAAACTCTCACACAGGCCTCCTGATTTCCAGTAATGTGAGAATCACTTGAATTGCATTGATGATACAGCTCTCAGTACTTTTGGCTGAGAACATATTCTGCAGCAACTGCTCCACACACTCCTGCCTGGGGAAACAAAATGGAGGATGTCATCGCCTCCACTAAAAGAGTGCAGGTTTACGTGTTTACGTGTGTAAATCGTTCTGACTTACGACTCCAGCACAGTCAGCAACGGGTCAGGCTGTGAAATCTCTGCAAGCTGATTGGCCTGGTCTCTGCTCAGACGAATGATGTCACACAAAGTCTGAGACGCATTGGACTGCCTCTGTAAGAGACGCGCAAAAAAAAAAAAACACAAATTCACCATGAACATTGTGTCCTGTGAATTGTTTATTCAAAAAGGTCTGTGTGCTAGTTTCAGTAAAGATAGTAGTTAATCATTAACATATAAATATTGAAATGCCCTTTTACCTCTTCATCTCTCTCAGGGTGAATGAGCTCTATGAGTCTCTGTGCCAGCTTCTCTTTATTCAGCCACTGTCGAGGCAACGTCACATTATAAATGCAAAGTAAATAACCGTGTTAAAGTGTTTCTATGAATGTGGGTTGATTTGTCTCATACAATAAGTGTCTCGAGCCTAAGAGGAGGTGGCTCGACACAGCTGATGAGCCTTAGGAGGACATCCATCATGGCGGATGTGTCAATATGCTTCAGCACCAACAAAAGGAATCCCTCCTTCCGTCGCAGGAAACTAATCACCTGAACGCAACAGAGAGCAGAGGTAACGACATGACTCAAGAAGATTTATAAACTAAAAATGGGTGTCAAGATTTAAATCAGGAAATGTACATGCAACCTTTCTTTCAAAAGTTGTATTTGACCTTATTTGTAAAACAAATAAAAAATATATCTCTCGAGTAAGTGGGATATTGTTATTGCAAAAAACATGCCTTTAAGTATTTAAAATATATATGTGTACGGGATATATAAAATAACCTATTGTAGTGGCAAATATACAGGTAACATTACATCTCTATTGAACTCTTATGCACCTGCAAGAATGTATATTTATACACGCATTGTAAATTAATGGACTGATCCAATACATTTGCACATAAACATATTACTAGTAGTGGTGAGAAGGTATAGGTTCTTTTAATTTTTGGGGTAATTGAGTACAAGTGGAAAAGACATCTACAGAACCTTTATTAAATTCGGCAATTGTTATTTGAATTCCATACCATGGACCAAAGTTGGAACGTCTGCCTTTTTAAATAAATAATTGGTTGAGAGAAATTCTCAGTGTGAGCAGTTGTATTATCTTGCCGTAAGCACGCGTCAAGACAATAAACACAATAAACATGGATGCCATCTTCTTGGTGTACGCCCTTTGATTCAGCTGTTACGAGTTACGTGTGTGCGTTACCTGCTCGGTCTTCCGTGTGATGAGGTTTCCAATTGTCTTGCTAAAGAAAGATGCCAGGAGGGGGTTAAGTGGGGACGGCTGCTCCAGGAAGGCATACAGCGTTTCCAGCAGAGGCTCATCATTACCCAGCTTATCATTGATCACTCCCACATCACACGTCAAAAGCTCACAGGCTATGTTTGGATATCTGAAATAAATACAGAGAACACATCTTACAGTCAAGCCAAGCAGAAACAATACAAACCGATATTGTCTACATTAGAAGTGCTAAAGTAAAACAGAAAAAATAGTAACAAGAGTTGTCCTGATTTTCACAGGGTGTTGTTGTCCCACAGACAATTAACTAGTTTGACATTTAGTAGTAACTAGTTGCTTGTAAGCTATGGTGAAGAGCAGCACCAACAGAATGCATCTCTTACTGGATACAGTATGCCAATTCAGCATATTCTGCACAACCACCTACTTGAAGCGCTTTGTCTCCTGTACACCGGCAGGGGGCTCTGTAGTAATCATACGGACAAGGTCCTGCATGCAATGGTCCTGGCTCACAAACGAGAGAAGTCTACAAATTCATAAAGGATCAGAAAAGAAGCACCAGTTAGCAATGGAAATCCAATAATAAAATAATATCCTGCTGATATGTTGTACATTCACAATTTACTGACCTTCTGTTCTGGGCCTTGCACTCCTGCAACACATCTTCCTCATTCATTAGCTCAATGAGCGTGACATCCTCCTTGTTCAGTAGAGCCTCCAGATGAGACGACGTGTGCAAGTCAAATTTCCAAAACATGGCTAACGTCACAAGCACACACACTTAACTGTGGACCAAAAGAGGATGTGACATGGTTATCATGCATCATGAAGGTTGAGCATTTTGAACAGTGTGCTGATCAATTCACTTTGTGCCATAATATTATGCATTCTCTTACATACGGACAAGGAGCAGTTTCCTCTGTCGGATCTTGCTAAACAGCCATTTGCCTTATTGACAATGCACGGCCTGGACATCCATCAGTGTCAGCAAATTCACACACACAAACCCGGGAGATATTGACATCAACCTGGTAATGAGAAAATAAGAAAGCACAAATGTTACAGAATGGTTTGAAAGAAGAGTTACCTTCCCTTCTTTCCCATCGTGCGAGTCTGCGTACATGCTGTGACTAGGCTGCCCTCCTCTCTGAAAGGAGCAGGAAGCAATGCATCTGTAATTGAGTTAGTGCTGCTCGGAGTATTGACATCACACAGCTTGCTTTGAGAACGGCCTCACGCTCACAGTTACACAAGTAAACAACCACGGGATTCAACACAATGCAATACAAAAAAGGGGAGACATTTAACTTTGGTGCGTGAGAGAAATACTAGGAACAGCAGTCCAATGGACGGCTGACACAAGCCAGTTGATCGGGTGAGGGCTGTTGACTCCAGCATGAGCTGACATTTCTGAAACTACATGGTGCAAATTTGAGATGTGTGGTGATAATGACAGTTGAGGGAGGGATCTTCGATTACACCCCCCCATACACACCCACACACAGCAGACCACGATAACAGTGGAGAATCCATCTTAATAGCCGATGACTCAAGACCTCATCCATTGGACTACACGGTAGATTATGATAAAGGCACCTCGTGACGTTGTGCAGCGTGTTTGTCTAAATGATGGACGTGTGTTCGCATAGCGCAAAGTCAGCATGCACAGTAGAACATGTGCAATATATTTACGCACCGCATTACAATAACGACCGCTGCTTAATGTGGGTATTCCTTCGAAAATAAAAAATGTTGTCTATAAACGACACCAAATGGACACGGCTTAATAAACAGGTGTTTTTTTTTTCGTTCAAACTAATAACCTCTCGAATTACCCAATAGCTAAATCAGGCATGGATTTAAAATGCCATAGCGTTACAACAGCACAACCTTGATCACATTTATTTTTTAAAGCAGGCCTTTCCTCGCGTCCTGAGATCAGCTGGTAACGGTTAGCTAAAGCTAGCTGTCAACGGAGGGGAACAGCATATAGTGCAATGAAGTAACGGTTCACTCGGCGTCACTAGCTAATCTTACCCAGCCAGCTGTCTTAACCGAACACCATGTCAAGACGACCGATCTCTATCGGTCCCGTTACGTTTACAGTGCCCAACGACGGCGCCTTCCCCTCCCTTACCTTGCGCGCAGGACGTGAACCAGCCCGCTAGCGATATACCTTCATTCGGTTGTTAACGTTACTAAACTAACGTTATTTCGATACGTAAACGCCACCGGGTGGCCAGCGGTAGCTCAAAAATGCTAACAGTGGCTCGACCTGTCGTCCTTCCGATTCACAAGCCCCCGACGCGTTAGCATCCTTCCGGTCAAGTTACCGTGACATTTGTTTACTCCCCGAAGCGACCGTTACCGTGCTGCCACCAGGCGTCATCTAAAAGTTTGGTCTCTCGGGTGACACGCCGGAGGCCCGTGGATGGGCCGTTTTGTCAGCTCGGGAGCCGCCGTCCTTCTCCCCACCCGGATTGCAACGTCCTTTGACGGTGTCGCTGCACACGGCTCTCGGCCCCGCCGCGCTTCTGTGTCGCGCCCTCGGCGTCGACGCTGTCCGGGTGAAATATTTCGGCAGGAAGGCACCCAAAGGATATCTGTCACGTTTGCGAATCAAAATGGCGGGTACCTATAACGTAATCAAAAGTTCAAGAGGGTGAAAGCAGAAGGCTGCTGGCTATTCGCTTGAGGTCACCCTGGGGGGGGGAAAGGCCCTTTTAGGAGCACGGTGATACAGCAAATAATTGGGCACAAATGTTTTTTTTAATTCTCAAGGTTTGGCTTTGAGATCAAAATAATGATAATAAAAACATTTTGCTTTTAAAATAAAAGTCTTTGGTCTCTGGCAGTGTTGGCAGGGACTGTCCCTCACTTTCTGACCTCAGATCTTTGCAGCATAGCGACCGAATGTTTAATATTTAAACATACGTGTGATGATACAAATGTGCAACTCAAGCACGCTTTAAATGAAGCTCCAGAAAAAGGATTGCAAAAATGAATACAGTAACGTGTTCATCAGTAAGTGTGTCGGCCCTCTAATCCCCCAGTGACCATGAACAGGATTATGCCCCTGTGTCATTTATTATTTTACCATATCTGAAGCTTCACTCCTCTTGGTGTATGTCTTGATGTATGGTTAATGGTGGAATAAACATTGAGATACGTTACGTAATTAAAACAAGCAATCTCACGATGTTGAAATACTCAAGTAAGCAAGAAAAGAACCAAAGTCTGGACAGTATAATCTCTGTACACGTGACATCTATTGCACTTCTGGAGGAAGAGATCCTTCCTCCATCGCTCTCACTAAGGTTTCTTTGGGTGGGGGAGTTTTTCCTGTGATGGTGTGGGGGTCCCGGAATAGAGGATGTTGCATGTGTACAGATTGTAAAGCCCCTTGAAGCATTTTTTTAGGGATGTACAAAATAAATCAATTTGAATTGAAATTGAGCACTGCAGATAATCCTCTAGTCCTTTAAAAAGTCCCTGCAAATATTTTGCATAAAAGTCATGAAATTCTAACCATAGACATTTGAGGGGGCGCAGTGGTGTGGTGGTGAGCACTGTCGCCTCCCAGACCGAAGAAGGGTGGCTAATGCCAATGCTGGCTGGGATTTAATCAAGTAATTGTAAAAAAAAAAAAAAAAAAAGTGCAGCCAGCATGTCAAAGAACATTTAAAAAAGATTCCGTGTTCGAAAAACAAATATTTGAAAAAAATCCCCAAATATTTTGCCAAAAAGTCATGAAATTCTTACTATATATCATGTTAGGGGGCACGATGGTGAGAAATGACGATGTCCTGCTCTATACCGCAACAAGGACCGTTACCACTGCTACTCACTAGACTCTGGCCGACTGCCTCACTGACATTAAATCATGGATGCAATTTTCTCAAACTCAACTGTGATAAATCCGACATGATCATTATCGGTCCAAATTCTCTCACCAAAACCAGTCAAAACGTCTGACAACTCCACTCTGGCCCCCTCCTACCTCACCGACCTGCTCCATCATCACCTTGCATCCCTTTGTCTCTCTGCTCCTTGACGCCGACCACCTATCCACCCCCCATAGGACCGAGCACTGGACATGGGCCTCTCCCCAAACTCACCCGAGACTGCACTGACCTCTCCACATTTAAAACAATCAAAACCCACCTCTTCAGAACTGTTTTTAATGTATGACTGTGTGTTCTGCGTGTGTTTGCTTGTTTTTTATTTATTTACAGCTTAGCTTTTGGGATATTTAATATATATATAATTTGGAAAAGCGCTATGTAAATGAAATGTATTATGTATGAGGTCAAGGTATAAGTGGATATATTTGAATAGCCAAATCTTCACATTTCAGATAGTGTGGTGCATCCTTCTTTTAAGATTCACCAAAAACTCATCATTTAAGAAACGTTTTTTTCTGACGTGTACACATTTTCTACTCATTTTTAAAATAGTTTTTTTTTGTTGCATTAAATCTATTCAGTCAAAAAGTAAATTCGCAGCCATTTCCCACCTATGTAGGCTTCCGGGTATAAAGCGTAATTTACCAGTATTACTATAACGTGCCGCATTGTAAACGTACCACCACCGTTTATTACGTGGGAAGATAACAGCAACAGCAACGCAATTACAGCCCGTTTCTGCAATAATATGGGTGCTGTTTGGTGACATCTTTTTTTTCCCGAGTGGGTGTTTGTCGTAGTATCTGGCAACCCCGGACACCCGCAGCCGTTGGTCCTTGCGTCGGTTCCTCTCTCCGCTGAAGCTCCGCAGAAGGTCTTTCTGTGTAGCCGGCTAGCATCATGTCGAACGTTGTGGACACGAAGCTATACGACATCCTCGGAGTTTCACCGTCTGCCTCTGAAAATGAACTGAAGAAGGTACACGGGTTGTTGTTTCGAACGAGCTGGGGATGTGTTTAGAGCGAGCGGAATTCTGAAAAAACGGTGAATTTCGGCCTAGAATACGAACAGCGTTGAGCGAGGTTAAGGGACGCTATCGCTAGCTCCGCAGCGACTTGACAGCTTGCTAAGCTAGCCAGTACGCTAAGCTAGCCGAATAAATGTGGAGTACGGAATGGCACCGCGTTTGGAGGGCAGTTAAAGATACTCGTTGGTGTCAGTAAAATATCAGCGATGATTTTGATTTTTGTCTTTTTTTTAATTTGTTTTTCTAAATCTCCCCGGAAACCAAGAAATACAGTGTTGACCACGAGCGTGATAGCCGGCCGGCTATTGACGCTAGTTACATGATACATTCCAGCAAATAGTCCCCACCAAGTCATACAGTAACGAAGCGACTGCTAACCAAACATCTCCTCTAACCTCGATACACGAGTACCATGACAAGAAACCCAGTTGTTGTGACGTTGGTGTACAATACTGTATTTCTAAACTTGAAGTGAAATGTGTCGTGAGTTGAGGTGTAAAGATAACGCTACACTTTAAGTTAGATGACTGTCTTGTAACGTTAGCTAACGCTACTGAATACTTTGCTTGTCCCTTACTTCCTGCGTATCGTAAACGTTAATTACCCCAAACTCAATTCAATTATAGGCTAATTAAACAAGTCTGCTAACTGGGACATCGGGACGACGTAACATGTTTTTGTTAATGTAATGTAACGTTAATGTCAAGCCTGTCGCCTGCCATCCCACCTCGTTACTCCTTCCAAAACCTACTGGGCGATGACAACATCTGATCGTGATCCTCGTTCAACACGTTTTTGTTCTGTGAAAATGAAGTACTTTTAGATTTGCCAGAAGATCTGAAATGTGATGTCTCTACGCTCGAGTATCTCGACATGTTAAACTCATCGGTGCACTTCTCGCCAGTGTCTGTATGTGGTTGACGGCAGAGCCGCAAGTAAAACCTTGGCTGTAAGCACAGTTAATGCACGCTGTGACTAGCTACAGGAGCTTTACAGGACATTTTGTGCCTGTCTCCACGGCGCTAACACCGCTTTGTTCATGTATTACAGGCCTACCGCAAACTGGCCAAAGAGTACCATCCTGACAAGAACCCTGATGCTGGAGACAAGGTGTGTTGCACCAAAGAAAGGTTAAACCGCACTAGTGAAGTTATTCAACAATTGTGACCAAGAAATTCTGTTAACTTAGTTTATTGTGATCACACATCCCAACTTTAGAGGTACGTTACAGATCAGAAAACAGAATATGAAACGGCTTCTTCCCCCAGTGAAATGGGCGTCAGTGTTTGATTCATACTGCTCTATGTCTCCATCTCTGATACCGCAATGTGACACATAAGGCCAGACTGCATTTTAGGTTCTTTGTGCTTTATAACAGGGGCTCTTAAGAAAACACACTTTAGTTGTCCCTTTTTGCTGTGATGTTCTGAGTTGTTTGACACGGTGTCAAACTGTCTGATTTTGTTTTTCATTTTTCAGTTTAAAGAGATCAGTTTTGCATATGAGGTGCTGACAAACCCGGAAAAGAAGGAGCTTTATGATCGTTATGGAGAACAGGGCCTACGAGAGGGAGGAGGCGGTGGGCCTGGCATGGACGATATCTTCTCTCACATTTTTGGCGGAGGACTGTTTGGCTTCATGGGGGGGCAGGGCAGAGGACGCAATGGAGGCAGGAGAAGAGGAGAAGATATGGTACATCCTCTGAAGTAAGTGTGTTGCAGAAATATGGTTTGGTGCTTCAATAGGTACTTTGAATATATTGTGTTGTTGCACACATCTTGTATCTCATTTTGTCATGCAGAGTTTCTCTTGAAGATGTCTACAATGGCAAAACCACCAAACTGCAGCTTAGTAAGAATGTGCTGTGTGCTGCCTGTAATGGGTGAGTTTGCTTTGAACGTCATATTTTTAAAACCTGAAAGAAGGTTGCATGTAATTTGAGTGATTTTGTTGGAGATGCTTGCCTGTTAACAATGATGGGTCTTTACTGTTTGCCTTTTAGTCAAGGGGGTAAGGCAGGAGCAGTCCAGAAGTGTGTGGCATGCAGAGGACGAGGTATGAGAATCATGATTAGACAGCTGGCGCCTGGGATGGTTCAACAGATGCAGTCAGTCTGCACAGATTGCAATGGAGAAGGTATTTAGTCCGTAAAAATCCACACACCAACTGTAACCAAGACTGATATTGTACAACAACAACCACAACGTCACTCTGAAATTGTCCAATCTCTGCATGTGTCCTTGTGCAGGTGAGGTGATAAATGAGAAGGACCGCTGCAGAAAATGTGAGGGTCACAAGGTGTGCAAGGAGACTAAGCTTCTTGAGGTGCATGTGGACAAAGGCATGAGACACGGACAGAAGATCACATTCTCTGGGGAAGCTGACCAAGCACCAGGGGTCGAACCAGGAGACATAGTCCTGGTGCTGCAAGAGAAAGAACATGAGGTAAACAAAACAATTGGCTTCTTATAGTGATGGTTTAGCTGTATCTATTTTTTCATCACAGCTTAGAAGATGATATTTCTACATTTGTTTGTTGTACATGTTATGACGCATAACAAGTTTGGATGTCAATCTAAATCAGGAATTCCGCCGTGATGGCAGTGACCTTCACATGGTCCAACGTATCGGTCTGGTTGAGGCTCTGTGTGGCTTCCAGATGACCGTTGCCCACCTTGATGGACGTCAGCTGCTTGTCAAATATCCACCTGGCAAGGTCATTGAGCCAGGTAAACTAGTCTTCTGACCACATTTATTGATTTTTGTCTCTGACATGATAGTCCTGCTTTCTTTTTTTATGATGTTTTAAGGTTCAAAAGATAATAGCTCCTATGGTCTGATGATATCACAATATATAATACATAGCCTGTAAAATGCAAGATACAGGATTCCTATTGCGTCTGCGTGTCTTTACACCACTTTGTTGTTGTGTGGCAGGTTCTATTCGAATGGTGAAGGGAGAAGGAATGCCTCAGTACAGAAACCCATTTGAGAAGGGAGACCTTTACATCAAGTTTGACGTCCAATTCCCTGAAAACAACTGGATTAGCCCAGAGAAACTGAATGTGAGTCCCAACTTTCAAAGCCTCGCTTTGCACAATTTTAGATTGATTGGGCTTGAATGATTGCACTCTCATTTCTTCTAAAAAAAAACCCAACTATTTTCTTGCAGGAACTCGAGTGCTTACTGCCTGCTCGTGCGGAGAATCCTGTTATTGCAGCAGATGCGGAGGAAGTTGATCTTACTGAATTTGACAAGAGTCAAGGGTCAGGTGGAGCCAGGAGAGAGGCCTACAATGATAGTTCTGATGAGGAAGGGGGGCATCATGGCCCGGGGGTGCAGTGTGCACACCAATAGAAAGACTCATGCATTAAAACATGCACATTACAGACGCATTTCTTGAGTCCCAATGCGAACATCTTTCAACACTTCCCACACATACATGTTGATTTCTCTCCTTTCATGATTTGCATGAAAAGAGGTATACACAAATACAGATACACTATATCAACCCTCCTCAGTTCCATTGTGCCCATAAGTCAGAGATATGCTGGACGTCTGATGACTATTTCGTGTTTATGGACAGTAGTGCTCATCAGTCTCCAGCAAGAAGGTTCACTGAATGAACTTGATTGGATCGCTCTCTTTTCATCCTCCTGCTTTTACCTTTCACTGTGCGAAACACCAGTCTATTGTATAAAATGCAAATATTGTTGACTTTCTTGTATACAGTGTAGTTTAGTCTGTCACACACATACACACACACACGCGCGCATGCTGCTTTCTTGCCGAATGATCTTCCACATGTAGATCAAGGGTCCGGATAGGACACTACAGAGAAACCTGACATCACACCTGTTTGAGTTTCAGCGCGTCACTACTATCGCAGGGCCTTGGTATAAAGAGGGCTAATTTAATTACAGCCCTAAAAGTGCGTCCTTTTGAAAATGCAACTGTTTCAGACAGTTGAGTCCCCAGCTGTCACATTGCTGAAATGTAATCGCCCCAGACTAAAACACCCGTCAGCCAGGCACCATGTTTTCTTAGTTTGATCTTGTTTGTTTCAACGATCGTTTGTTTGAGAGTTGCAAATTGCTCATTTGACTTGAGGACACACTTGTATACTTTGTTTGTAATGCAGCTGCTCTCCGTGTGAGCTGCTGTGGAATGTTCTGGCTTATTAGAGTGATAGATATTCCTGCTTTGTGTTGGACTGCAGTGTTCGTGGAATCTGAATAGTGGCAATTGAAGAGGGGGGAAAAAAAACAGAATGTTTATTTGCTGAGAATTCTTCCCATGTAGATATTTTCCCTCTACTGGGCCCGCAGCAAACCTCTGTATTATACGTATCTTCCCACCGTAGACTTGTTAGCCAAACTTAGATCCTTTGCCATGTTACAATATTCCCATAGATCTGTAAATAAATAAAGCCCCTGTCCATAGGTGCATTTAAAGTCTACAGCGGTCTCCTTGTGACGAGACCTCTTTAAACTCTTAACGTGCACTGTTGCGACTTAATGTGTATTTAATTATAGCCACTTAATTAAATACAATGTGTACACAACTAAAGGGGGTCATTGTTAAATGACGTTAATGTTGATGCTTACGTTTGTCAAGATAACTGTATAATAAACAGTCAATTAAAATTTTTGATGTTTCATTGCGAATGCTTTTACATTATTCTGTCAGTCTATAAACAACAGGGCCAGTGGAATACAAAAAATCTGCGGCATTGAACTCATCAGAATACTGTTTATTATATAAATCCCACTTCCGTCGGACGCTGTTGAAAGCAGTAATTAACTGCAAATCCCTTTCGTTAAAACGACACATTCATCAGTCTGCTCCCTCGTCTATTTCATTGCTGTTGAGAGCTACTGGACCCAGGAGCTCCTTAAATCCAGCAGTATTCCTAGACGACAAATGAGAAACACAAGGGGTGATGGTAAACCTCTCTTGGGTGTTTCCGTTTTATTTAAAGAAGTTTCCCCCACCTTTCTCTTTTGGACTGCATGACATAGGATCTCTCTCTTCTCAGCTGATCCAGTCGCTCTCTGACAACTGTCTTCTGCTGGTTCTTACCCTCCTAAAAGACAGTAGTGATGGTAATATGATCACAGATACCATTATGTAGACTGATTACCTTAATATACAGTTTTTACCTGTGGTAGATCTTTTGTCAGGTGCCTTAGCCGGTCTGTGTGTTTCAGGCCAAGTAGGTCTTCCTCTGCTATTCTGTTCTGTATGATGGACAGACGCTCCTGAACCTGCAGGACAGACCGTGTCAGGGTGACATGTTGCCTCTGCCTCCTGCAAACACTGACCTGTACACTCTTCTCCACATTTCTCTCACCCTCAGAAGTTGCCTCTCTTTATCCCTCTGCTGCCTCTGTTCCACCTTTCTTTGCATGTCCACCAGGTTGCGCATTGTGATTTCTCTCTCCATTTCCGAGACTGGTTCTCGTGCCCGCTCTCTCCCCAGCAGTGTGGAATCCCTCTCCGCAGGGCTACTGTCAAACTTTGCCAGAGCAAACATCAGATGAGGGAATGACGAGGAAATGTGCAGCACAGCTCTTTGTTTGCACGCACGCACCCGTGTATCGGCGAACTCACCGCGGCTCGACTGTTATATTTCTGGTCCTCTGCACGAGGGGTTTCGCGTACTCTCGTGTCCCACAGCTCCGGCTCTGCCGCAGTGGCACACCTTTCTACCTCAGGCACTTCTCTGTCTACATTAGCGGTCTGTTTCATCAGTTCAGAGCAGATGTCACCCCCACCCTGCTCAATCTCAGGGGGGTCAACCATGAGATGTGGATGTGCGGCCTGCAGGGCCTCTGCTGCCAAACCGCGCGTTTGCAGGTCACATTTAGATTCTCCCATCTCGGGTTGTTCAGCCGGCGCTCTCTCCACCGCGGCCGAGCAATGAGGATTTAAAAAGGGTAAACCAATCTGATGCATTACATGGTCATACAATATTTTATTTTATGCTTTTCAAATCACATAGTACCTGAGTACCTGTCCTGCTGTGCTGCACTGGGGGTCTGCAGAATGTGCGACAGGTTGACTTGGTGTGGAATCAGAGTGGAGCAGAGCAGGTTTCATCTCCTCTCTGTCCCCCACTCCAGTAGTCCCCTCCCACGTTGTGCGTTCAGCTGCACCGCTTTCGTCCTCTGGCTGTGCATCCCGGCTCCGTCCTGCAGGGCCTTCCCCGTCCTCTGTGTCGTCCTCTGCTGGTTTGCTCCAAGCGAGGGTGATCAGCGAGCCCTGTTTCTCAAACCTCCTGGGGCTCTTTGCGGCACTGCCCACTTCTTCTTCTTCTTCTTCGTGGGCTTCTCTATCTGCGTCAAGACGCGTTGCATCTGATACACACAGGATCTCCAGGTAGGGCAGGTCCTCCACGACCGCTCCACAATCTTGGCAGGGGGGTTGGGGGGGGCACATGTTGTGGTTGGGGCTGCAAGTGTTTGGTCCAGGTTTGCCTCTGTCCGCGGTGGCTTTCCAGACGCCCTCTCTGTCGGTCCTTTCTGCGGCTCGAGTCACATTTAGTTCTCCCTCTGCCTCCACCGTGGGAGCTTCAGCTGGCTCACCACTGCTGTGGCGATCATCGACTGTGATCCGCTCATCGGGGCTATTTTCGGGTAAGTCTGTACGTTGAGATAGAATAGAGCCTGAAGCAAAGGGGGTGTTCGACATCAGCTGGAGCAGGTTGGTGCACCGCTGTGCTTGAAGTTCTGATTCGTATGCTTCTCGCAGAGCTTGGACGCACTGTGCACTCTGCCGGACACACATCATCATTCGAACAGTCATGGGCTTCACCGATAGAGCTGCTGTCAAGTGTCGGATCTTGGGATCGGATGTTGTGGTTTGTCCTTACTCACCTCGTCCATCAGTGCTGGCAGTAATGCGGATGCCTGGACGTCCTGGAGCTCCATCAGATGAGTCAAAAGGAGCAGGGAGCAATCCTCCAGATGGTGTTGGCACCACGCCGTCGGTTGACTGCTTGCGTTGGGCTGCAGTTGTGGTTGACGGTGCTCTGAGGTGGTCTGAGTGTTAATCTGCAAGTCAGCATAGAGTTCTCGAAGTCTTTGTATGCAGCCATTTCTTAAAGCATCTCGTTGATGGTTATCTGCATAGGAAAGAGAAAACACGGGGTACAAAGACAGGGGAATCCAAAAGAAAAGCAATGCTGACGAGCACACAGCTCGACAAAGAAGAAGAAGAAAAAAAGATTCACATACGCTCTTTTGGAGGCATTGTGGAACCTGGTTCTTCCAAATCCTCTAATGAGATCCCATTTGCCAACCTGACCAGGTGCTTCCGCTCCTGTTCCTGAGTCAGCACCAGCAGCTGCAGCACCGCCTGCTGTAAAAGGGCCGACGTCTTTGATGTGCTGCTGATAAAACTACTGTAGTGTTTTCCTTTTAAGCCATTATGTGAGAAACATCATTACTCACTAATTATTAAGAATGAGTCTGACATGTGTTGCCTTTCTCTCTGAATCAAGGGCTGCAGATTTACATTACCTGCTGTGGTGACACCGAGATAAAGTCTTTTTTTTGCTCTTCACCGTGCAGCCACAGCGCTGCCTGCTCTGCTCTGCAGGGACTCTTTATATGAGGCCTGAACAAGGACATGAGGGACATACACAATATAGCTTAGTAGTAAGTGCATCTTCCTTTTTCAGTGTTCTAATTTGAATTGTCACCCTTTAGCTTTGGCTCACCATGTCTCCCAGGACTGCCGCGCTGCCAGTAGAGCGCTGTAAGACATTTCTTCTCTCCGAGCCCTCAGAGTTGCCAATCTGATGTAGAGACACAAGAGCCTTAGGCTCCCCCTGTCCAGTCTGGAAGGTAAAATATTGGGGTATCAACTCTTTACGTACCTGGTAAGAGCCATGTAGAAGTCCAAATGTGCACAATTCCTTGCATAAGTGATAACTTACGTTGAGCACAATGAGATCAAACATAGTAATTGTATAAATACATCTAAATTAAATATGGATGTACACAATATGTTTGATTATTTTGATTCTTTTTTTAGAACCTGACCCAAGATATTTCCTGAATCCATCTGTCGTGCAAAGTAAGAGCAGACCCGCTCTAAGTATTTACCTCTCACCGAGGACTGTTAGCGCGTCCCTTTCTTGCTGATGAAATGTGAATAACTCACAGAGGAAAGAAACAGCAGACCAACACTGCTCCCTGCACTGGGGACGGCTCCCCACAGAGGCCCTGCAGGAGAGTGATCTCCGTTACGGTGCTTTTTGACGCTCTTTTTGATTAAGGGGCACGGGAAGTGGTTAGCAGTGTCTCCACGAGTTTCGATAAAGCACCTGTGTTTTTTCACATCACTGAAAGGGAGTGTCCTGTTTCATTCAGGACGTCAATAACTGCACAGTATTTTTACTTTACTTTTTTAGTTTTGAGACCAGGAAATATTGCTTTAAAGCCGTTTGGCCATTATTTTACTTTCAATATGTTTGGTTTTCAAGTCATCCTAAATGTGATATAATAACCGTGCTATTGTGTGTTACCTGTATATCCTTAAGGCTCCTGGTAGCTCAGCCAAACGAAGCATATCACCTGATTCCAAAGCCTCATCTGCCAGATCCCCCAGCCCCTCCTCTTCCTGATGTTGTTGCCATGGCGGCAGGGTCCCCCAAATACTCAGAGCTTTGGTATAACCGAAAATAAATAGGGAATATGAAGCACCTGAGCCAGGCTATGCGGTACTGAGTAAGTCATACTTTGAATTCAGAGATAGTTTTTTGTGTTTTATTAATTAACAGTCCAGTGAGACTTTCCCTTACTGTAGTGCTCCTGAAGCATTTCAGTAAAAAGCAAGTGGGTCACCGCATCATACTTCACATCCAGCAAGAGGAGGACGTCTGATAGGGAGACACAGCCCCAGGCATGACCTTTGACCCCGAGGCTTTGCCCCTGCCAGGGAGAGGGCAATAGACTTTGCACACTCTCTGATGCCAATCTAGGAGGATAAATAAAAGCACCTTTCAATATAATAAGCATAGTAAACATCTGATGCAATGTTAACCTGCCTTGTGAAATGTATTAAAGATATAATTTATTCTAGTAAAAAAATCAAATAAAGGATCAACACTGCAATGTGTTAATACTTAGTTAAAGTTATAATATCTGGTGTTTTAATAAATAACATCAAATACCTTTAAAATAAATGATATGCAGTCAAATGTATTGTTGCTCAAAGCTTTACACACACAGACTTTGATGCTTCAGTCTTTCTTTGTCTGGTATTACCAGTATCGTCTGATGCCTCATGTTAGCTGACTCTAGGCTGATCAACGCATGACAGATATTACTGACTGGGTTTTCCTTTGTGCTCTTATAAAGATAAAGTATCATGTTATGAACCATAAGATCTCTGATATCGCCACAGTGGAAATGTATGTAAGTAACATTTTGACTGTTGACAGTCAAGATGCTGACCTTGCCCAGCACTGCCTGGCTGCCTTCTTCAGTCTCTTCACACCTCCCACACTCCCGCGCAGCTCCCCCCGACCAACCACACCTGGGAACGTTTTGGGGTCTGTGCTTTGGAGACGATTCAGCACACGAGGATCGACTCTAACTTTGTTGTCCGTCACACAGAGAGTGTTGAGATTTCCAACATTTAGCAGCTGGAGGTCCCAGTAGAGCTGCAAATAAATGCATTTTAGATTAGATTAGATTCAACTTTATTGTCATTGCGCAGGGTACAAGTACTGAGGCAAATAAATGCATTGACCCTTAGCAATAATTTGTATTACAGTTTTTTCCGATTGCTAAACGACAGTGGGCACAACTGGAGTCACATGTGCAAAACTCTAACTACAGTCTGCACTACCAACAGTCACCTGAGCTAAACCGTTCACATCACCTGCAAAACTCACTCCAAGCAACACAACTCTTAACACGTGGCTCAAAACAGGCTCAGTGCAGCAAACACTGTGCACAAGCCTCACTGATAGAACACACAGTGTCACTCAGAACACACTGAGAGTAAAAACACCAGCATCAAACACCAATACACAAAATACTAACTGTTCATCTTTACATTTTGAACCATTTCAGTGACGTTATACAAAGTAATATTTTCTTCAAAGAAAAGAGTGACATTCTTTCACATGATTTATTCAAATTTTTAGAACATAATTCTTTAAGTTAAATGAAAATTAGCAGTTTGCTTCAATAGTCTGTAGTAATTTACAGAATTACAGTAATGAGAAAAAGAAACTAAAAGTACATACTGTAATTCAAACAAATAATTGAGGGGCTGATCCTGCCTCTCTAGCATCAGGCCACAGGTTTTCATCATTTCATCTAATGTTCTCTCTTGCCATGAACCTGGGGAAGAACCTTCTGGAAGCCTCATCCATCCCTGGCAGTCCTCTGGACTCGTGTCCTCACATCCGGCATTCCAAAAGAGACATTTGGTCATGTGGGTGGTGACCAAACACTTTCCCCCTCCAGGCAGAGAAAAACTCCTCCCACCTGTTTGAATGATGGAAAACTTGCATTACAGATGCCACTGTGGATCTTTGCAGATTGGGTTTCACCCTCAACTCTCTCAATGAGAGGACCTTGGGTCACCACATGGTCTATAAGTGAAGCCCTTATTTCATCTGAAATAACAGCTCTTTGTCTTCTTTGTCTCCCTCCACCAAGCCGTCTTCCTGTGTTCAAGCAATGAAAAACGAACTAGAGTTTGGTCCTCATGAACTGCTGCTGTGCAGACTGTAGTTAGAGTTTTGCACATGTGACTCCAGTTGTGCCCGCTGTCGTTTAGCAAAAAACTGTAAGAAGGGATCCTGCATTGACTACCTTTTCCTTATTTTCCTTCTCCCTTTCCATTTCAAGGAGAACATCCAACACATTTTCACCAACACATGACCAACTATCGTCTCCTCCTGCAATCTGAAACGGAGGCAGAGGAATAAAGAAGATTGGATCAAACACTTGCCACTTTGTTGTTTAAAATGTCAAAATGAGTTTTTACCTTCTTCATCGCCAAATACGCTTCGCTGGTGTCGGAGGATACGTGAAACACTTTGTGGTAGAGGACACTTACATCTTCAGGGGAAAACTCCGCTCCGACGGACTTACCCAGCGATCGGTACAGATCGGTGATACAATCCTGGAGGGAGATTTAAAGACGTTGGATGTAGTTTACGCATAACAAAAACTAAAACTAGACTCACAGACTCTTACCTGCTCCATGTTTTCACCACTGTGAGCTGCTAAATTATACAGGCTGTTACTGCGGTTACAGCAGTCCTCTGCAAAACAGCTGGATCAGGTTACCGAGCAACAAAAGTGACAGTGTGTCTGTCAGAGGGAGACATTTGATACACAAGCATGTGACACGTTACACTTGAAAAGGGTTCTGTGAGAGTGAACCACTAATGAAAGTTGGTGGCTCCCAATGAGTAAATTCTTTTTTATGATGGCTGTCTCATACATTATAATTATGTCATCATGCACCTGTAATTATTCACATTTTTTCATTTTCAGCTGACTTGTTGGACACTCAATAAAAGCAGTTGTGAAGAAACAATTCCAAACCTTTAATTGCAAATGAATATACAGTATTTAACCCATTTAAAAGATTAAAACATGTCAAATAAAGTGTTAACCAAGATTATAATCCAGTCTTTATGACATAAAACAAAATACCACATATATTAGTTAAGCCTTTGTTTATTTGTATGAAAAATGGTACCTGAGATTATGTAGCCTCTTGTATATACAGTCACACATTGCATAGTGCAGAAATGAATCTGTACATTAAAAAAAGCTATATTGTTAAAATATTGTTATATTATATTTATAATAATATAAATATAATATAAGGCTGCAGGTAATATAACGTACATGTATAAATCAAAATAGGTAAGAACAATACCAATGAACATGTGACAAAAACGGACAAAACCCTGGTGTAGTATAAATATTCAGTGCTTCATACAAAACAATGCCAATAAAAACATTAAAATGCAATATTTCCGTGTTTTCCATTTAATACTGCATACAGTAACAGAAAGCTAGTAGTCGTACTGCTTGAGTGGATTGAAGATTATTAGAGGTGGCAGTGTGTCCACTTGAATGTGAGCACTCCAAAGAACTATGAAAGGTTTCCATGGATGATCTTGGGGCACTTTTCCGGCTGTATGCAGTAGTTGTTGTGCAGAACCAGTCCAGCCGGACACTGGCAGCCTGGGACACAGGGCTTGAAGCAGTGGGCCTCTATCACCCCGAGCGGCACGGCCACGTTGAAGCAGGTTACGGGACACGGGGGTCCGCACTCGTCAAACACAAAGCCCCTCTCCGCTGGACAGCCGACAGCTGTATTAGACAGCGACGGAGAGAAAACAAAGAGGGACTGAAAACACTGTCGACACTGCGGCTTCAAGGGCGGCCGGTGGGAATTTGCAGGTGTCAACAATAAGATCTTCTTGTTTTTTCCACGACTGATTAGTGGTGCACAGCTTGTTTCTAAAGCCATGTGAAGCATCACTGAGCAGTTTACAACATGAGCAGATGGACTCGGGATGGTTTTTGATTCAAAACAGACGATGGTTTAGTAAAATACTAACTTCTTACAAAAAGAATCCTGCAACTTTCCAATTATGGTTTTTCAATTCAAAGCCATCAAACTGCACTCCCAATAGCATATTAGGCATTTGTCACTATTTGTTGCTCTGTGACTGGTCTGCATTCCCTTTTTCTAACCGAGCAAAGCTCCAAATCAGTGACGAAAACACAGAGACAAACAGAAAGCAAAAAAGTTACTTAAGCAAATACATTAGAAGGACCTTAAAGTGTGTGTGTTTTTTACTCACCACACAGCGATGGGCTTCTCCATTGCAGGACGACTCCGGCCTCTCTGCACTGACTGGCGTAGGCCTCCAGTGTATCACACAGACACTCGTCCGTATTGGCCCCGCAGGCACACAGGTCGTACACGCAGGCCGCGTACCACGGCTCAGGAGGCACCACGCGGTGGCACGGCTTGAAGACGGCCGACTTCAGGACCTTACAGCGAGCGTTAGCCCCCTTCTTGGCCTGGTAGCCTGCGTCTTTACAGGGATCCACATTCTCACCGGGGCGACAGGATGGGAGGGAATGGCTGCTATTCCTGACCTGAAAAGGAAAGAAAGTTCTTTGATTTGTGTGCAGTTAAATTGCTTGTGTTTATATGATGATTTCACTTTTTCTCTGTTGGTTTGGTGTTGTTCTATGTATTTATTTTACCCTCCAGCTATTTCCAAAGTCAGACTCTGACAGGCTGAGTTGTCCGCTGGGCATCCGGAGGTCATCCTGGTAGTAATTGTTGAAGTTTCCACAGAGCCCGCAGGTGTGGCCCTTATAGGAGCCTGGCACACTCAGTTCCAGATGTGAGCGACCACTCCAAAGTACCTGAAGGTGAACCGGTGTGTGTGACAGAATCTCAATCTCTGTTCCAACCATACGGTGAATCACAAAGACAAGTTGATAAAGGCCGTACCTTCAGACCGATGTGAGTGTTGAGTAAGATGGTGTTTGTTTGTCGCTCTACATAAATGTACGGTTCTCTGAGGAACGGCAAAGTCACGACCTCATCATTCACCTGAGGAGTAAAAAAGAAATGGCTGTCAGGATGCATATGAAAAACATAAATGTGCAAAAAGTCTTTCCAGTATTTGCACACACACACACACAAACCTTCACAACCCAATCCTGGAGCAGCTGCACTGTGATGTCTCCTATAAATACTGTGACCTCTTTGGTCCAGGACACTCCTTTACGCCCACGATCATCGTTAGTGGCATGAACACTGTGCACAAGTAGTCATAGGGCAGAAAGAGTATTATTTCATTCAACACCTAAAAAAAGAATCTTCGTCCATGGAAGGTCACATGAAATGTTATTTTCATTGTGGTTTTCTTTTAATGGTATTTTCTTAACGTCATGAAGGCCTTGAATTTAAAAGGTTGTCAATCCCCGATCTTAATATATATATATATATTATATTAATATTGTTTTTATAATATTGTTTTTTCTACAGCTGGCCTCTTGGAAACTAGATGTGTACGCAAACAAGCAACTACACTGAATATATGTTTCAGATACTTCACTTCACGAAGAAGTATGTGTAAAACTGTAGGTCCCAATCTTTTTGACCCTGAGAAATGATTTTTTTTAAATGAAAAAATACTGTATTTCACTCAAGAATTAAATATGAATATGTAAATATACAACAATCAAGGTTAAAGATAATTTGTCTATTTTTTATTTAGGAGTCACACACGAAAACGAATGATTGTTTCATCGGGACTGTGGGAGTTTGATCAGCTGTCACCAAATATTTATTTAAATATTGCTTAATTCACATTTTACCATTTCATTATGCGATGTCCACCGCCAACCTTTGAGAATACCACGCAGCTCTTGCTTGGCTCCCATGCAGTGTGATGGGGGACCCACTCACCTGAAGTCACCACTCTCACAGTCCTGTGCCAGGATGTAAGTGCATGCTCCCTGGAAGTGCAGCATGCGGCCATCGAAAGTGCGATAATGAGGGTCGCCGAAGGCAATGCAGGTGGCTGGACGAGGAAGGCAATGAGGACAACACAAGCCTGGGACGATGGCGGGCATCTCATCCTGCAAACACACACGCGGACACGAATGCAGTTGAGAAACGTCAGATATTTAATGTCCTTCTACAGACTGACTGCTCAGGACAGTGAAGCATCATGAGAGTATTTGATGAAGACTATGATGGAACATTGAGAAAGCCTTCGGTTTACTGACTGTTGCACAGGTGAGGGGAGGGCAGCGTTCACTCTGACAGTGTACGTCTCCAAACACACACGTACAGCTGGTGCACTCGTCCACCTCCCACTGTTCATTGGAGTGATACACGGTTCCCTGGTACAAACAGGACGCTCCCGAGTCTGCAACGCACCGGCGCAGACAGAGACACACATCCACACACAGTAAGCCGGTTAGACGGGCCGCTACGGTTGTGGAAGCTCGCTGTATTGGCCGGTTTTGATACCTTGGCACTCGTGGCAGCATTTTCCCGGAATCTTCACTTGTTTCTGGCCATTTAGACAAAATGCAGGTAGACAGTCTTCGATGCTGCACTCAATGTAGCCCAGCTGAGGATGCAAAAGAAAAAAGAACGGATTCATATGGTGGTCGGAATACAAGATGATGGTGAAGAATAAAACCTCAAATCAGTTTATAAAATATGATTCCCCGCCATATATTAATACTTTGTTCGAGGATTCTAGGGAAAAAATGTATCCAAACCAAATCCTTGGTTTTATAACAAACACAGACCAATCCAATCCAACCAAATGCATTGACCTTGAAAGTGACTCTACTGTCTTCATTTCAATCACTCAAAACGTCTTTAAAGGCTTTGTACTTGTTTTGCAGTTGTCCTTTAGTTTAGTTTACTACAATCATAAGCCTGTGTTAATGCTTGCTCTGCCATATAATCTATTTTTTACAAATTGTGCCGATAAGCAACCTGCAAGTGTTACTATCATTAGTTGCAAGCTTTGCACGAGCAGTGCAGCGTCTCTGTCACTCACGTTACAGGTGCAGGTGACGCAGTCGTCGTCGCTGTCGGTCCAGCTGCTGCCGTTGGCCACACGTCTGTTCTGGCCCTCAATCACACAATCTGCATGAAACACGGGAGTGCCATCACAATAGTGGATGTTTTAATGCCAATGAGACTTCCTCAAATATTTGTAAGACAAACGAGAGGAAAGCTGCTGTTGTGTCACCTTTACACACTGGGCAGCAGGAGTCTGGGGAGTTGAACTGTTCGTCAAGAGGGCAAGTAGGTGGGAGGCAGTTTTGGTGTAAGCAGGTCCATGTCAGGTCCTAAATGACAGACACAGGATCACTGAGCCGCTCAAAATCCCACAGGTGTACCGACAATTTAGATTTAGATGCACAGGTCAAGCTAAAACTCATGCATCCTTAATTTAAAAACGTTTCCGTTATGTGATTTCTGACAGCCATTCAAAATACGTCACCAAACGCGTCGTTGCTGTGGTACCTTGCAGTGGCAGGTAAAACAAGGGTCATCCGTTGCCAAGACCTCGTTGCCGATCAGTGCAGCGGTGCAGTTACTGAGAGGCTCTAAACGTTCAAAACAAATTACAAAGCTCAGTGACAATGCAGAGGTCACAGGCGTTGTATCTTGAATGCAGTTTGGTACTGACGTGCACAGACAGGACAGCAGTGGTCTGGCCCAGAGAACAATATGTTGCTCTTAGGACAGTCGACGAGGCTGGGACACTGCTTTCGGTAGCACCTCAGGTGTTGCTCTCCGTCCGGCATCACCTGGGAGACATGGATTACAGTGACTACTAATACTAAAACTACTTTATTATCAAGGGCAACTGCAACACTTCATTAATCATTTCGGGTTTCAAAACAAAACAAAAATGACAACTGTCATTTAGTTCCATCTTATCAAGGTTGAAGATTTAAGGTTGTAATCAATTCATCTCGGGAAAAAAAGAATGCATTTTTTAGGTGTGTATGTATCGTACCTCACAAGTGCAGATCTGACAAGGGTCATTGGCTGGATGGAAACTATCACCTGGACCGTACACTCTGCCCTCAAACACGCAGTCTGTGCAAAAAACAACAGCATACGATTATCAAGCACCAAAGCCAAAGTAAATCTTAACGTGAAACCTTTAAGTGCCTTAGATGCTCATTTGCTCACCAGCGCACACAGGGCAACACTCTCCGGGCACGCTGAGGAAGTTGATGCAGGGAGACAAACAGCGTACCTCAGAGCAGGTGGTCACACCGTCCACACACATACACGTCATACAGGGGGTGGAGTCTGCGAACCAGCTGCTGCCCTCTTTGTGCTCCTCGCCTCCATACATACAACCTGGGAAGCAAAATTAAATCATTTCCTTCTGCGGTTATATAATATATATTATAATATATATATGTTCAGTGCTCTGTTGACCTCTACAGCGGGGACAGCAGGCTCCTGGGTCGGTCACTTGATGCATACAAGGCAGCTTGGGACACTCAGGAAATGCACAATGCACCTCACCTGCCTGCAAGAGCGAAATGGATTAATGGTTTAACCCACGGAAAGTGAAAGTATGGAGGTAAAAGACAGAAATGAGGAGTCTGACCTGGCAAGTGCAGATAGAGCACTGGTTTGAACTCAAGGTCCAGGTCATCCCATCATTGAACTCCTGTCCATCTAGCTTACAGACTGAGACCAGAGACAGACGAGGAACAAAGACATATTCATAAATCAAGTCTCTTTAGGCAGCTTAAGCTTGTTTTCATGATGGCAAGTTTTTGCATATGTGAAATGTCGACAGTTATCTATTCCCATTAACACTTTAAGTTGCTTTCGAGTTAAATTGCCTGAAGAAGTTAAAGTTTCTAACTAAATATTATATTTACATATATTGACTTTAAGAAGGAGCTTTTTCTAAGCTTCCTGATCCCATTTACACAAACTGACTTTACCTGAGCACTCGGGACAGCACTGCCCTGGCTTGGTTACTGGTCGGGTACAAGGCGTTGGTGGGCAGACCAGGGGCACACAGGTGACAGTGCCTCTGACACACGTGCAGCGCTGACACGGGCTGGAGGACGGTTTGAAGGTTTGACCGTGAGCGTGCACGACACTCTCATACAGACAGGAGTCACAGACGGGGCAGCAGGTGTCTGAAGGGACAGGGTGGGAGCACCGGACTGGACAAGGTCTCCTCTGACAGTTCACCACCTCATTCTGATCAGAAGAGGGACAAGTTGGAATCAATGGAATCAATTACACGATTTAATTTTGTATCAAGTGCACAACCATATTATTTCATTTTCATCCGTTAAGAATCATCAGACTGACCAGGCAGGCGCACGAAGAGCAGGGATCAGAGGGCGATGGGAAGGAAGAGCCGGACTGGTATTCTTGCCCCCGATGAAGGCAAATCCCCGTGCAGACGGGGCAGCACTCCCCGGGAGGGGTCAATGGACGTGCACATGCCACACGAGGACAAGATGCACGCACACACACCACACCACCGTTCTGTGCAGATAAACACACGCATTGAGACTCACAAAGTTAAACGTTTTTTAAAAATGCGGGTACAAATCAAAGTATGCGGTAGTACCAGACAGGAGCACAGCTGGCAGTGGTCGGTCGGGTGTGGGAATCGCTCTCCGTTGAAACAGCCTCGTCCGTTAAAGCTGCATCCATCACACACTCCACATGCACAGCCATCCAGAGCTGGATGCGGGCATGACACGGCCCGGCATCTTCTCTGTGTACACACCACTTCACCGCTCTGTGGAGACAAAGGTATACATGCACAGTAGATATGAGGGTGCAGCGAGACCTCCTAACTAAAGGCAGCCCTCCTCCCCCCTCACTGAGCATGTGCAGTCCTGGCAGCCTCCTTCTCCTCCTGGAAGGACCTGTCCGTCAACATAAGTCACACCTTGGAATTGACAACCTGTACGGAAAGTTAAACATCAATTAATGACCTGCTCTGAACAACATGAACTGTGTTTTGTTGTAAGCTGGTTTACCGTCACAGTCGGGGCATCCACAAGGGTTTGTGACCGGGTGAGGACAACGTGCGGCTTCACACGACTTCCTCAAACATCGCACTGAACCACTCTGTATGAGAAGAAGCATGACAAATTGTCTATGAGAGATTAACCAGCAGGGATGTGTACCTGAATGTGTGTGTGTGTGTGTGTGTTGTTGGTACCTGGCATGTGCATTCTGCGCAGGGGTTTCCTGGGTCAGGGATTGACTTCCCATTTGCAAGGACTACACTGTTGTAGAAACAGCCTGTTGAATAAAGATACGTTTAATTTGCCACTTTGTAATCAGGAGAAAGATGAACGAACAAAGGTAAAAATCAATGATGCTAAACTAGGAAGGTGGCAATAATTAGATTTTGACTTTACATACGTTCACATTCTCCACAGCATTGTCCGGGTGGTTTGTAAGGGTGGCCGCACTCTCCATAGCAAGGTACCTTGGTGCAGATGACCTCGCCTCCGTAACAGTAACACACGCTACAGGGGTCGTTGTCGTCACCAAACTCCGTGCCATCGGGGTATTCTTTACCGTGAAACATGCAGCCTGCACAAAGAAAACTGGACATTAAGATAGTTTTGAAACAACCTTGAGAGCGTAGTTCCCAATTAAAACGGTTGGCACGGATCCCTGTGAATCAATTAGCCACTGGCTTTTCACTCACTGTCACAGGACATGCAGCATTGTCTCTGGACAGGGTGGTTACAGTTGGCCGGTGGACAGTGCTTCTTCTCGCACCGGACGGAGCCCTCATGGCAAACACATGCTGCACATTGATCAGATGCATCATCCCAAGTCTCGCCATTAGATCTCTCTCGGCCCTCGTGTAAGCAGCCAGCAAGGGAAATGAGACAGAGAAAACGTGATTAAACCATAAAAAGAGCAGTTTCTTTTTTTTTTATGTGGCTGAATAACTGCGTCAAACTTGCTGAGGTCTTTGTTAAAACTACTGACATGCAGCGAAAATATATTATTGTACCTTCGCATGTCCGGCAGCACTGCAGTGTGATGGGATGAGAACATGGAGCGAAGGGGCAGGACTTTTGCTGACAACGAACTGTCCCATTGGTGCAGGCACATGAGCGACAGCTGTCAGTCGGGTGGTAGAAACGCTCGGTGTGTCTGTACGATCGCTGTTCATACACGCAGCCTGTTGGAGCAGCTGAGGGGAAAAAAAATCAACTGTGTGTGTCTACTAAACAAATCATAATCTGTTCTGTTGTGGTCGAACATCATGAGCAAAGTAAAGTAAAAGGACGCAACCACAGAAGGTGTACGCACCAGGCAAATGAAATGGTTTGAGGTCTGAAAGGGAAACCATCAAACTCTCTAACAGTTTGATGGTTTTATTAACCCATGGTTTAAGGATGGTTCTTAAGGTCTCTCTTAAGCTTCACTTCTCAAAATAATGATAAAAACCTAAAATTTACCTAAAAACCTAAAAAATACCTAAAATACCGAATACCGAAAATAAACGCAAGGGTAAAAACAATAAGCCCTTTGGGGATGTAAATAGGATATAAAATGTTTGCTTTGTTTCTTCAAAGTAATTGTCAATAAAAAAGGACAATTCATATTGTGTATGTGTGTTCTGATTTGTGTTGAATAACCCACATGTTGATAATTGGGCACCAATAGTAAAACCAATTGCCTCATTGACCTCCGCTGACTGCGTTGAAATATGAGTGAAACGACATGCCAAACTAAAGTAACTAACCTTGCATCTTTTTTTTTTTTCTACAGCACTTCTTCATTCATTTCTCACCCTTTCTGACCCCTTTCTCTCTTGCACATCCTTACCAGGACACTGAGGACAGCAGTCTCCAGGCAGCAGATTTGGGTTGGAGCACGGCAGCGGTGGACACCTCTTCATCAGACACTGGACATTCCCATTCTACAAGAAACACAGTACGCATTGACGAGGACGGTGGTCCACGGGGCAGGCGCAGTCTTGCCGCGACGCTCATCGTTCTTACTATGCAGCTGCACGTCCTGCACGCGTCGGTAGGATGAGGAAACTCCTGTCCGTTGGGATACTCTTTCCCAGCATAGCTGCAGCCTGATACAAACACATCTTGTGTCACCTTTAATGAGTGAAGTTCATTCGCATTCCTTATAGATAGTTTACGTTTTACCTCACCATTGCAATTGTTTTGACAACACGCTCCGTGTCGAGGCGCGTTACAGTGAGGATGAGGGCACTGGGCCTTGCGGCAGTCAATCTGGCCGCTCACACACGTACACTCCTCACAGGTTCTCGCAGGGTTAGGAAAAGCCTCTCCATCCACAAATATGCGGTTCTCATAGGAGCAGTCTGGGAGAGATGCAAACGCACACACAGTATGATGACTGACAGTTGACTAAAAGGAGGTTTTTATACTTGATTCAGGACCGTATCTAGAGTTGGGATACCTGGACATTTAGGGCAGCACTCTCCAGGTGGTGTGTATGAGTTGGAACAGTTGAGAGGAGGACATGGTCGTCTCTCACACTGTACACTGCCATGCTGAGGGGGAGGGAGGGCTGTATCAGCACGTTTGAAGGTGAATACCACTATGTATTGTGTGGGTTTGCGTGAGAATGGAGATGTGCTCACCTGACACGTGCAGATGTGGCAGGGGTGGTCAGGAGTCGTAAACCTCTGGCCGTTGCTATAGATACGATGGTTATAGGTGCAGCTTTCACACAGTGCACAACAGGAGCCTGGGGAAAGGAAAGAGACCGTGCACTGACGCTACACTGTCGTCTGCGTGTTAACAAAGCTCGGACACACTCTTACCGGTGGTCTTGCTGGGATGCAGGCACTCGGTCGGGGGGCAGCGCGTGTGTGTACACAGCATCTCTGCATTCACACAGGTGCAGCTGGAGCAAGGACCCTCAGGGCTCCATTTGGACCCTTCCTCATATTCTACCCCCTCCAACACACAGGCTACGATGAGAAAGACGAGTCATATATTCATTGACGACTTCCGCCCGTGCGAGTTTGTGCGTGTTATTGAATGCATTATTACCTTTGCAGATGGGACAGCAGAGACGTGGGTCCATAATGGGGTTGGCGCACCGAACAGGAGGGCACTTCTCTTCACGGCAACTGACATTCCCCCCCTAAGACAGATAAGAGTATGAAAACGTTGTGTTTTTGACTTTTTAACAACAAGTATGCGCATGTTCGGGTTTGACTTGCCTTACACCTGCACTGCAGGCAGGGTCCACTTCCAGCGGGCGTAAAGGCTTTTCCATCTGCATACATCCTCCTTTCATACTCACATCCTGTGGGAACAAATAAAAAAACTTGAATTACATTTGCTAACAGGGCCAAACAAACATGTGGAAATGTCATGTTTTAGACTAATTTACAGATACAGACTACTGACCATCGCATGTGGGACAACACTCGTCTTTGTGCTTTGCTGGATGACTGCAGTGAGGTGTAGGGCATGCTGAGTCCATGCGCTCACAAGACACACCTCCTGCCTAACAGCAGACATGAGAAATATAGGTTATTTTCTTCAAGACATCTTTATTTATTTATTTTAATCACATCACATTTTACGAAATTGCAGTAGGTTCTGACAGATTTTCTTTGAGGCCCTTTGTCTGGAATACTTGCCAACAATTCATCCAGTCACATATAAATAACTTTTATATGTGGCCAGACTGAACTGACCTTGCAGTGGCAGTGGAGGCAGGGGTCTCTCGTGGAGGGGAACTTCTGTCCGTCCACGTACATCTTGGATTCATATTCACACTGCTCACATCTACAGGTCACACACACACACACACACACACACACACACACACACACACACACACACACACACACACACACACACACTGTACACGACTAAAACCTCTAAAAAGAAAGCGATGAATGATGTGGATCGATGAAGGCTTTGCAGGGACATAGATAAAAGAAGACAAGTTGGTTACCGCGGGCAACAGTCTCCAGCACGATGCACCGGGTTATGACAAGTCAAAGCAGCACAAGGTAGGGGTGAACAAGCAACATTCCCATTCTGTAGGAGAAAGATATAATAAGGATACAATTGATTTATACACACGATGAATTGAAATGTATTGTTGAATTTGATTATTAATGCCATACCAAACATGTGCACGCTTGACAACGGTCTCCAGTAGGGATCACAGCTCCGTTAGAGAAGTCACGGCCGTTCACACCGCAGCCTACATTTTATACGCAACACACACGCCGCGGCTCTGCAGTTTACTGAAGCGCACACACACACACACACACACACACATGCGCACACAATTGAAGAAACCCACCTTGACACACTGGACAGCAGGTGTTGGGTGGAGGAGCAGCTGGGTTTTCACACGGTGTGTTACATTGCTCCCTCTCACAGCGAACGTGACCTTCCTGATGAGAGAAGGCAAGGCAAGGCAATTTTATTTGTATAGCACTTTTCATACACAAGGCAGACTCAAAGTGCTTCACATTATAACATTTCATACAATAAAGTGAAATAAAATGCAGGAATTAAAAGACAATTAAAAACAGCAAATAAAATTATAAATTAAAATCTTAATTAAATTGTTTAATTAAAAGCCGAGGTTAAAAGTGCAATGTAGGTAAAATTTAGCAGAAGGCGAAGCTGAACATAAAAGTTTTCAGTCTTGTTTTAAACGTGAAGAGTAGAAAACAATAACGACACAGACAAAGTTTGATAGAGAAGATACGAGGGTTGAGTTGCCAATCAGAGTCAAACCCACCAGACAATAGCAGACATCACAAGGACTCCCCGCCGACCTCCACTCGGCTCCGTGATCATACTGGACACCAGAATGGACACAGCCTGCAAGCACATTTGTACATTCCTTTAGTGGTATTACTGGAAGTTAACATGTATGAAATAGAAGATATCCCTGTGAAATCTGGAGGCAAATCTGCAGCCCCTGTTGTCTGTTGATGCTCTCTGGCTAATGTTAAAAAGTCAACAGGTTGTACTACTATAATGTAAGATTAACAATGATTTAGTGTCACCTGTGTCCTCACTACAAGGATCTATGTTTTTGGGCAGATGTATCTCTCTAACAAGGATTGTTGGGGACAGATTTTTGTTTGTTGCTCTTCCCATACCTCTGCATCTCTGGCAACAGTCTCCAGGTACCGTCTCCCTTTGTGTGCACTCCAGTGAAGGGCAGGGTTGGGGATGGCATTCCCTGTTACCCTCCTGTTTGCAATGAAATCACAAATAGGATAAATAAAATGATGAACAGTGAAGACCAGAGTAACTGTTGAGGCTTGAATATGTTTTATTAGCGCAGGTGTGTGTTGAAGCAAAGATACTCACCTTACACGTACACGTCTTACAGCCGTCTCTGCCGTAGGACACATTATGAACTGAACCATCCAGCTCACATCCTGAAAGTTGGACATAGGTTTAATTGCATGAACATTTTTGAGCTTGTGTTATCCCAGGAGATAATGTGTATCCTGGCAGGTCATGTAAGCAAAGCGGAATGTGGAAGTAATTTTGAGTTTTGGTGGTCCCTCGTTTTATATACATGCGCTTGCTCTCACACATACTATATTTTATGGGCCGCAACTTACTGTTAAGAGTTACAACAGCTTTACTTTGTTAAAAAATACCTTTGTTGAATCTGCAGCTCATACTAAGAGCGAAATTGCTCAATTCTTTACCTCCAAAGGCTTTCAGTTAACTGATGAAATATTATTCCCATGACATTTCAGCAGATTCCTATTTTAATGACAACTCTTCAGAAGACAGAGACAAGGTGCAACAATCACAGCGTGAGAGACGCTTGTGAGGCTGCCTACTGTGCCAGCAGCCAACAGGCATTTCCTCTAGCAAGCCAAGCGTGCATGAGATCAAAGAGCCTGTGTAAGTGTGTGGGGAGTGTGAGTCTGCGAGTGTGCGTCAACTGGGTGCTATTGGACTCTTCTGGGCAGCATGCAGAAACAATTAAGGGGAGGGTTGGATGGAAAAGCCAGAGACAGTGACAGAACGGGGAGTCAAGAGGGGTGAGAGAAGGGCCACTGGGCTGATTGGGCACATGTGTGTTGCGTGATTCGTCAAATGTAAACAATAATCAGAACAGAACAGAGCGTATACTGTATAACTCTTTGGTGGTTGACTAAGGGAAACAGAGATAAAGGGAGACTGATAATTATGTAGGTCTTAATGAGGCCAAAATCAAGTTAACTTACGTCGCCCACAGCCTTTTTTTCATGGGGTTAAAGAAATGCCTTAAAATAATTAAATAAGCAATGTCCCTCATGTCCCAAAATCTACAGACATCAGTGCGCTTCTTTTAACAGAAAAATAGCTTAAGCCAAATCCTGGATGATCCAGACTAATGGAGACATCACTGATTATTATCTATCAATGATTACCCATTCCTACGAGGCTTGATATCACTAGAGTTAGACAAGGCAAAATAAATGCTTTCTTGTAATGTAAAAAAGCATATGCAGGGTTACTTTAGAATTTTTCAACATGGACCCTGTTCCTATGTCTTTGTGTCCAAGTGACTAGAAAGCGACTTTTTAAAAAACTCTTTATTCTGGTCATCAGTCCATTAGATGGTCAAAACCCTTGCCTCAGCTGTCGTATTTCGCTATGTTGTATTTTGTTTTGTGACAAAGATAAACTGAGTGAGCAAATGAGGGAGGGAATTAAGGAGTAAAAGAGCATAATCTAAATCATTTTTACCTTTTACGTTAGTTTGACATGTGACCTTTCCAGATGTGCACTCACACACAGTGGTGAGGTCAATCTGCCAGCGCTGTCCATTCTCCACTTCATGCCCCTCCCACACACATCGCTGCCTCACACACTCACATCCCTCCAGGTACTTTACGCGTGATTGCAGGTCTGCGTTCTGCAGAAAAATGTGAAAACTCCATGTTACGTTTCTTTACGTCACTTGACATACTTCGTCCTGTCATGGACATCGCAAAGCATACCTGGGTTTTGACTATGTCCAGCATATGCGCCAGCTCTTCCAGCCTCCTCTCCAGCTCCTTCAGCCTGTCATCTTTCTGTGCCTGAGAAACAGACTTCACCCCTTGAGGAGATCCCGGGGGCCCCAGCACCACACCTCTCTGCAGCTGGTCACCATGGACGTCTTGGAGATAATGGTTGGTTTGGCCCGTTGGCCTGCTGCTCGTTTGATGTTTACTGGAGGATGAATCCTGCTGGAACATTTGAGTCCGAGAATCTGAGCTGTCTGCGTTCATAGACGAAGTCAGAGCATCTGAAAGGAGAAAGCAGCACACATTGGGAGAACAGATTCCTGGATAATTCTACCCTTAATGAAAGAAAAAAAATCCTGGACAAACACTGTAAAATAAACAAACATACTGAGGCAAAATAAACGGTTTGGGGGACTATTTGCCTAAGGGCCAACGACACACAAACCAAGGAGGTCCCACGACTGAGTATTAGCAGTATTTAACTAACTCTGAATGGAGTTTCAACATAAAGTTGAATTAGTTATTAAATAGCCAATATAATTTATTACAAGAGAACTATTCACTGACAAAACTTGTATTCGGAGCCGCAGTACAAGAGCACTCAAAACATTCATTCATTGATTCATTATCAAGGTCGGCAATACGGACAACGAATGGAGAAAAAGAAAAGAAGAAGGGAGTCACTGGGAGACACTGCAGCCTGCGGCATTTAGTCAAATTCTATCTGCTTTTCAGCATTCTGTTAAAAACTGTGGAATAAATGTACACCAGTGTACTTGGGCATTCATGCAATAGCTTTACAAAAAGGATATGGTTCACGGCTCTATATTGAGCTTTTAAATGTAGATTTTGAAAGGTATGTTTCTAATGTGTTTCTATGGAATTCTTCTAATATATATTTATATAAATATTTTGCGATCAAGGAAAATAATATTGATTCAGTTTTGATTTAGAAAACCCTTCTTTACCTGTAAGATTCTCACAGAGCCACGGCCTCCTCAGATAAGCTTTCATTGACATCTCAGCTGTCTTCAAATATCCCTGCATTCATAAACAGAAATGCACTCATGCTAAATGTTACTGCATATACAGAATTCACTTTGAATGGGGCCAGAAATGAAGAAACGTTACTAAAAATTAAAGCATACATTTTGAGCTCAGTTATGTCCTAAAATAGGTCTTGTAAGTAATGTATAAATGAGTGAAGGCGGCGTCTCACGTATTTGAGTAAGTACAGCTGAGTGCAAGAAACTCACGCTAAATCTGCTGTCTTTCTTTCCTGGTGTGCTGGCAAGAGCAACCACGGTATCTTCAGGCAGCTCCAGGTTGATTCTCTCATCACTTTTTATGGGTAAAACAACAACTTCTTGACAATCGACAAAAAACACCACCCTATCGGTCTCCAGGCTCACGGCCAACTGCACCCACTCCTCCCCGGAGAAAGGGTTCCTCCTTGGGAAGTGAAAACTGACGAGGCCCTGATCTCTACCTCCGGCGTTGTAGTCCAAACGCAGAGAATAATTGTGTGTGGAGGAGATGAGTTGGAGAATGGGCGAGGAGGCAGAGGAGATAGAAAAAAGAGTGGCGCTGGACCCCGAAGACTGACGCCCCACCAAATGCACCCCCATACTGCCCTGGAGGTGCGAGTACAGGTAGGAATATTCACGAGGGAGAGTTAGGTGCGGTGCTCTGGGACGTATTTTGTACATCACACCGCCAGGACCTTGCTGCCTGGCCCCGGCGCTTATGTGGTGGGAGACGTTGAGGGCGGCCAGAAGGTCAATCACTAGGAGAGACATAAAGCAGACAAAGTCATAGAGAGGTCATGCTTTATCTGATGGAGGTTGACGCTGTGGTTTTCTAAGTTCTAACAAGCGCGTGAATCTGTGTGAAACAGAATCAAAACCATTTCATCAGCCCGTCACTGCAGTAAATAAATCCTTACTGCTAAAAGTTACTAAGTTTGTTTAGTCCGTGGGAAACATGTATAGTTTTCTAACAGGTCTGGAAAGTAACTTAGTGAATGTGCACAAAGTAACTACGTAATACAATTAACATGTTCACCAACACAACAGCTATAAAATGTTGCATGGGAAAAATAATGAATGATGATAACTGAATACCAATATATGGTATGTAACACAGTACAGCAAAAATAAGTACTTACTTTACAAGAATATGTTGCATGAAGCACTTTGGTTTTATTACTTCAATAATTACACTTTGCAGTATTTCTACTTTTACCAAGGAAAAAGATCTCGATAAGAAAACAAAAAAGTTAAAGGAACAAAATATAAAATAAAAAAACCACTAGTGCATGCTTTTGTAAACTCACCATTCTTGTTTTTTGGACTGGAGTGCCCCTGTACAGACAGTGCAAAGACACAGAGCAAATGTAACTCCAGCAACATGAGTGTCCTCAGCTTGCCGCTCTTCATTCTCCAGAACCAGAATATAAAGCCTGGATTAAAATCCCAACTATTTACGCAAAATAACTAGTATTCATTGTCTTTTTAAACTTAATCTGTTAAAATGGACCCTGGACCCTGAACTCCTGCCTTCTCTGCGAGTAGATCTTTTCCAAAGAGCACACAGGGGAAACATGAAACATCTGGATGCAGGCAGGGCGTCACTTCTCTGCAGACAAACAATTACATTTCCCCCGGGGCCATATCCACAACGAACTCTCCCTCCACGATCACAAAGGCATAGAGTTTAATTTTTATTCCTATCCTCGCTCAAGATGCTTGCAATTTCTAACGATACAGAGAGAAAAAAAAAGAAAACGTCAGACGTGCAGTGTGCATGAGGTCACTGGCTCTCGTCTGTTCCCAGAACCGAAAGGATAGGTGTGGGTGAAGTCCTTTCTTCCCTTGTTTTCCCTCCTTTTGTCAGGCAGAAAAAAAGAGACATATTTTGGCTCAGTAGTGTTGATTCCCAAAGACCCCCGTTTTGGTAATCAGCTAAAACCTGGTCCGGAGGATGGAGGGGATCCACGCTATAAGAAGCCAAAGATGTTTGTCTGTGTCTGTGTGTGTGTGTGTGCACAGAGAGAGAGAGAGAGAGAGAGAGGGAGGGAGGGAGGGGGAAAGCACAAGTAGTCATGTTTCACCGCATTGGAAACGGTCCCAGTGTGCATCCCACGGTGCCCCCCCCCTCAACCCCTCCCCGTCCTGTCTCCACAACTCTTGGCTTCGCCTTCATATTGTTGTCCTTCTTTGCTCTACTGTGTTCTGTGCACTCTCACAAGCAATAGCCCTGAGATACACAGACACTGCAGTCTCAAAAAGACAGACCTGCCCCTCTGTCTTGTGTTTTTTTTTGGTGTGAGGATACCCAGATGTGTCACGATGGATGAGTCCCTCACCACTCCAGATAGTTTTCTATGCAAATTCAGGGTACGTCTATTGAAGGAAATCCAGGATTAAAGAAGACACTACTTTGAAGCCATGATTTTAAGACCTTCCCACCGTCTGTCCACATACTTGTCCCCTAAGTGACTCATGCCGGCTAGTCACTAATAATCACAATTTAAAAGTTTACCCAGAGGACTTGCTCTATTCCCTCCTGTGTTTTTTCAAACGACACAAAATCCTTCCAGATGCTGTGCCCCTTTCAGGCCAAGAGGACTTACAGACAGTGATAAAGCACTTCGCTTGGCAATACCGCATTATTTAAAAAAGATTGTTTTGACCACTAGCAGCAAAAGTGTACGTGAACATTTTTCACTGATCCGCTCCCATGTGATGGTATCAGCGTTACTATTAAAGTGTAGCACTCATCCTCAGCTTACCCCCTCAAGTAAACACCCATTTCCTTTCATAGCATTGTTGCCTCAGGCACTGTTAGCATCATTAGCTGCGAGCCGCATGCTAAAGTGTCACCATGTTGAGAACTGCTGTGAGCAGTCTTGTATAATGCGCTTTTATTTAGTGGAGAATAAAGGTTTATGATGTGTAATTTTAGCTTACATTTTTCACAATTCAAATTTTTTCACATCAACGTTGTCCACAGACTACAGTTGTGTTCATGCGGAAGACAAATGGAAAAACGCTATGCATCGTTTGTTTAGCTTTTGCATGACATCTTAGTTTAGCGTGTTAGCATGCAGACATTTTGTAATTAGCACTAAACTCGGCGGTGGTTCTAATAAGAATGTCATACGTTTTGCAGGTGTTTAGTCATAAACAAAGTGATTAAAATGATGAATTTTGACCTAAGAGGGATTTTACTCAACTTCCATGTGAGATAACATCATTACATGAAAAAGCAAAACACACATTCTGGAAACAGATGTTCAGATGATGAGGTTGTCCAAGCCAGCTGTTATCCATCATCCAAGCCCTGTCATCCTTTTAACCACATCTCTGCTGACATCCAGTGGCCACGACCAATCACAGCAGTATGATACAACTATATTAATCTACCAAATTATTATAAAATCAACCTTAATATGTCAACAAATTGAAATTAAATAACTAAAACGCACGGCTGATCTCGTCCACTATACTCTGTGTGTGTGTGATATACCATTGAAAAGCTAATAAACAAGATATGAGGAGTGTTTGTCCTCTAAGTCAAGGACAATCCACCACTAAGCCATCCATCCATCGTCAAACCGCTTATCCTGCACACAGGGTCGCGGGGGGGCTGGAGTCCATCCCAGCCAACTTCGGGCGATAGACAGGGTACACCCTGGATTGGTCGCCAGCCAATCGCAGGGCTACACAGAGACATACAACCATTCACACTCACATTCACACATCTACGGGCAATTTAAAGTCCTGTCTTTGGACTGTGGGAGGAAGCCGGAGAACCCGGAGAGAACCTACGCAGACACGGGGAGAACATGCAGACTCCACACAGAAAGGCCACTGGGCGGAATCGAACCCAGGACCTTCTTGCTGTGAGGCGACAGTGCTAACCACCACGCCACCATGCCCCACCACTAAGCAAACTTTGTAATTCTTTAAGAGTGTCCGTCTCTGTGTGTGTCTGTGTGTGTGCGTGTCATGTGCGCGTGCCTGCCCATGATGGCACAACTGTGTGAAAGCAAATGGGTTAATCTTCAGAGGGTGAACAGCCGATGTTTGATAGCTAATCCCTTGTCAGGGCACATTAGTTGTCACATGTCAGTGACGCTAATTCAACAAATCCCGGAGGTGTAAGCTGCGTAAATAGAGTACATACTGATACTCTTTAGCAAGGTCTAACCTATTCAATACATGGACAACTACTGCAGACGTATATTTAAAATACGATCAAACACTGCCAAAAAATGATGTCTTATTACGCTCTGTGACACAGCCGCCGAAACTACAGCTGAATGGGGAAAGATGACTGCTCAATGATAAACTATTTATGAAGGTCACATGTCTTTGTACTAAATAAATCTCTTAAATTCACTTGTGGTCTCTGACCGCACTGGAGAATTCTTGCTGTCTTTGATGTGATTGGCTCCGTCTTTGTCTCTGACCGGCCAAGCCCCTCCTTTGGGCTTTAGCTTCTGAGCTGCCGTTGATCCAGGGCGACACCATAAGGTGCTGTCTACTTGCCGGTTTACGTGTGTGGTGTCATGTATTGTGTCCATATTGTTTATCATATTGTTAACAGCCTCGGCATGTCTACATCGAGCGGCGTTTAGTGGCTTCTTCAGGGCTTTGGGAATCAGAGATGTTGCTTCCATCACAAGTCGAGAGGATATGGAGACTGACAGACAAGCTGCAGAGGATTTGACAACAACAGGTCAGTCCACTGAACGGCACAGACTGTGTTGAGAGTTTATTTACTGCGTATTTGCAGCGGATTGCGGATCCTGGAAAAGCCCACTCACCCCACCCACCCAATTCAGACACACAGAAATATAACAGAGGTTGAATATGGTGGAGGAGAAATATGGACAGGTTTCCATTGCGTTGTCTGTACAGCAAACGCTAAAAGGATGGATTGTTACTCTTCTCTGTGCTTGTAGAAAATTAAGACCCTCTAAAATAACACAAACACAGAATATAAATCACAAGCATCGACTATTACTGAAGTATTGTTGTCAACTGGTCCGCTCTCACCGCCACACCTAAACCCACGTTAAAGGGATTTGAAGGAAGCGTGCGTGCTTGTGTTTGAACGTTAAGAGAAGGTCTTAGCGCAATGATGCTTCTCAGGACGTGTTGTCATTAAGACAAAGGATAAAGCTGGGCTCAGCCCTCTCATTCGTCCCGCAGAAGGGGAAAGGATGATCGCGTTTAACTCGTCGTGTGTTTCTTATTTCTCCTAAAGGAAGGCCTTACTGAGGCCAACGATGGCCCTCGCTGAGCTGAAATGGAGTTTATTTCAGGCCGAAGCCCTCGTCTGCTCGCTGCTGGTCCTACCGTTCCTCCACACAGCCACGGGTACGGCCACGTCACGTATGTTCCCATAGGAGTTTGGTTCTTAGGCAGAAATGAATGGGCTTCTTACACTCTGCACATGTGTTTGCATTGACGCAGGAATGTCAGGGTGGGATGGATGTTTGGATGGTCAGGATGTGGTCACAGCGATCAGAGAAAACAGCCATTCAGGAGAAGTTGTTGCTGAACTCATGGCTGAAACCACAATGGACGGGGTTCACTGGCGCCTGGATGGGAAAGATGCTGATTGGTTTTTCTTGGATGAAGGGAGCATCCGGCTGAACGCATCAGCTGACAGGGTCCTCGACCGAGAGGTAAACTGAGTCAGCGTGTGCCCTCTGAAACACTTGGAACTCTCCAATAATAAGGAAGCCCAAATGAAATAGAGTGGCGATATCATAGGAAAGGCTTCTGATGTTATGGCTAAAGGAAATTGTGTTTAAATGTACAGCAAACTATCGCCAAACTGATCCCTGCAGCCTGGTTCTTGGACAAAACACAACCTCTTACTGTGATCCTCTCCCCAGCTGATCTACATCACGGCAGCTGCTAAGGGGTCAACTAGATTAGCGATCTCTCACTCTCTATTTGCTCTCTAGCCAAACAAAGACAAGCTGTTATCATAGCTAGAAAGTTTACTTGGCGTGTGATCAGGATAGTTGGTTATTAAAGACTCCTCCCTTTTAGAGTGTCATATTTTTAGTGTAACTATAATCATGAAATGAAAAACAAGTTAACATGAATAACATAATATATATATAATATATATTAGGTGTCTTTCCAGGAGCCTCGTCATAGAGTTACATCTTGGTAATCATCTCAAAATGTGAATTAGAGCTGTTCCAGTAAGAAGTTACATAGTTATTCGTGATGGTGACTGATTGTCAAATCCCCCATGTTGGTTAGAGTGTGACACAAAAATATATTTTGTGCCTCCCCCACCTGATTTTATAGAATCGTTCGTTTGAATTAATCCTAAATTCATGAATGCAAAAACATGAATGGTCAACTATTCGGGGTCCTTCTTCTTTGTTTCCTCATGTTGTCTCTGTCAGGCTCAGGGTCCTGTCCTAATGGCTGAGTTATCATGTTACCAGGACGACGCACTTCAGGTACACTTCAACCTTCATCTTACGTATAACTCTTAAGCGTTCCATCCAACACTCAAACCTCTAGTCACACACTTTAATTTATCTGAAGTTGATTATTTTGATGAAGAGGAATTCTTTCCCAGTCTTTAAGCAATTGTCTGTACGGCGCACATACTGATGGAAGCACTCATTGTACTACTATTACTACTACTACTACTACTACTACTGCTACTGTTCTCTGTTCTGGTAGAAAATGCCGCCCCCGAGGAATCACAGACAAAGGGAAAATGTAACTCCAAAGTGTTGTTAAGTCAGGGACCCATGGAGAGAAGGATATTGAGCCACTATTCAGCTGATTCGCTCTCTCAGCGACACCTAAACCCACTTTGAGGGAATTTGCGGAAATTCAGCAGAGCAAACCTCTATGTGTCTTTTTTGGATGTTGTAGAGCGTGTACAGGATCATGGTGGAGGTTCTCAATGAGAACGATAATTCACCTGTGTTTGCAAAAGACGCGGCCCAGTCTCTTACTATCAACGAGGTGAGGCACCTTCACAAATATAAGGATACGCATAGACAGAGTGCAGGTTACTAAAGTACCAACGTGTTTTCCAGCTGACTCCAGTGAACACTGTGGTGTTCACTGTCCAGGCCAAAGATGCAGATAATGACAAGATCATTTACTCTATCGACCAGGCGTCAGTAAGTTCTACTCTTCAAACGAAAGGAAAAACTCCATCAAAAAAGGAACTATTGTTAATGTTTTGGTGTGTGTCCTTCAGCCGGATGCAGAGTACTTCAGGGTTGATCTCCCCAACAGTGGGCAGGTGATCCTGTCCAGGCCCCTTGATTATGAGACCAAAACCCTGCTCACTGTCACCATCCACGCCTCCGTAAGCTATGAACATTTCATTTTGGATGGTTTTTGAATAAATATATCGACACGTAAACGCATCTGTATATGTTTCTATTGTCAGTCACTGATTTAGATGACCAGTTAAATGCCATCAAAATAAATCTGAGCTTCTTTGTCGTCCCAGGAAATGAACACTGCTGAGCGCTTCAATGCCAGCACCAAAATGACCATCAACATCCAGGATGGAGATGACCAGTACCCACAGTTCGTGCCCTGCGAGCTCCTTTTCCAGGATGAAACCAGTCGCATCTGCACCAGTCCTTTGTACACAGTAAACGTCACAGAGGTGGAAGAGGTCAGATGCTAAAGTCCCCCCGCCCCCTTAATCACACTACACACAGACATGCATGGTCTTTGTGGATCGGAAACCATGGATTAGGACCAACAATTGTGTGTTTGTTGCAGGACATTGTGTTAGACTTCTGGCCTGGTCCCATTCACGCTGTGGATGGAGACAGAGGACTCAGCTCGCCGCTCAGCTACGCCATTATCTCAGGTACCGTCCACACCGACACATTTCAATATTAAAAAACGGGCTGCGCTTAGGCCTGAAACTGCGTTTGTGTTTGTGATGATAGGAAACGATCATGGGTGTTTCCTGATGGACAGAGAAACGGGGGAGTTGAAAATGATTTGCGTAGTTGGAGACAGACTCACAACCCCAGAGCTGCATCTACAGGTCATGGTAAGGCTCACATACTTAAGTGCTCTCTGCCTTCGCACTCTCTGGACCAATCTCAGTGATCTGTTTTCTTGTCTTGCACGCAGGCGTATCAGGACGACGACCCTAGGAAGTATTCTGTTGCCACGGTGTTGGTCAGAGTTCTGGCCGTGAACCAGTTTTATCCAGAATTTGACACAGCTGAATATCAAGGCTTTGTAACTGCCGGAAAGACCACGGCCTCTCTGGTCAACACTTATGGAAGCAAAGCGCTGGTGTTAAAAGTGCAAGATCGAGACTTTAAGCACGTACGCATTGCACTCGACCACACACACATAACATACACACTCAAAGTATAATATTTTATCACCCTATTTTATTATCTTTTTAAACAGGGCTTCAATCCCATGATCCACTTCACCTTCAGTCCTACATCCAATCACACAGAAATCTACCAAATCACACAGGAGGGTCTTCTGATTGCCAGGACCAATCAACTCCGACCAAAACAGATCCACTTTCTAGAGGTGAGCCTCAGTCAAAACCCAGTTTAACCCTTGATTAAAATGAAGGACACTTCTACTGATTCTTCCTTCTCATTTTGTCAGCTTACCGATATCGTCCTATTTTATTCACGCTAAGTACAATAAGTGTTTTGACGGATTCGTTGATTTGCACGGAAGACGTTCGAGATGGATGGTCCTTCATTAGGCTGACTGCACAAGGGCAAAATAAATGGAAAACCCCAAATGTTTCACCGTGCACACTATAACTGTGCAGTATCGTCTTCATATACTATAATTACACAGTAAACAAGGGATGTTGTCAAGTTATTTTCCATTTTAATGAACATGTCCGGTGGCAACAACTCAAAGCGCATAAAACCTCACACGTGCTGCTGCATGGTGCTGCAAGTATTAACATAAACCCCTTTGACTCACGAGACAGTCGAGACAAAGGTTTTGAGATGTGATGAACAAAAGTCTAAATCATTTGCAGGTAACGGCAAGAGACCAGGAGTCAGGCGAGGCCACATTTGCCACTGTGGTGGTGGAAGTGTTATCTGAAGGACAATCAAGTAAGGGCACGAGTACTTCGCAACCTTTCTGAGATTTCTCAGCTTTCTGAGGTAATGCATCAACCATAACTTGTGCGGACAAGATGTTTTCTGAGATATTTCAGAGAGGATGCATCCCTCTCAGTCAGTTTCCTGTATCTGTGTGAAGTGGGTTTCGCCACTTTCTGGCTTTTTTTTATTTTAAAGCCACATAGCTTCAGAAGATTTGGAAAGGAATGTAGAATTTTAAAGACAGGCCAGTAAGGACAACTTCCTTTGACATCGTTCCCTGATTCAGGAACACTGTCTCACAACCCACAACAATTAGGTTAAGCTGTGTACATTTGTAATGCTAGCAAAATAAATATGACCACTCACATTAGGAGACAGGAAGTCCATACTGTTAGAAACGAATAGCAGAGCTTGTCAGATAGTTTTTCTTTCTTTTTGTCCTTCTTTCTTAGTCTGAACCAAGACACCACATTTCACAATATTCACTCCTGCTGTTCTTACCTCACAATACAGCACAGTAAATGTTTACCAGAGAGAACTCAAACTCACTTGGAGTATTTTGCTGTACACAGACTGACAGACACTGCTCTGGGTGAACAGGATGGATCTCGGTAGTTGTTCCTCGTGCCTGTTCAAACTTTTAATTGAAAAAACCTGCAAACTCTTGTATGGGTAGGAATAGTTTTGATGTCAATTATTACACATGGGCATTGAGTATGATTCCTGATCTGTATCTGTATGTCTGTCCGCACACACCTCAGTCCCCAACAGTTCACTGGGGGATACGCATCCGGTAAGCTGCACTTTGGGCAAAGCCATGTTCCTGTGCATGGTGTTCATGTCCTTCCTCGGATGCACCCTGTCTGTGGTGGTGTGGCTGAAGAGGAAACACAAGGGAAAGAGGAACCCACTGCAAAGAGGCTGCGTGGCTCAAGGAAAACACCCCAATGTGGTAAGATCCCTCAATATATTCTCATATTTACCAAGATTTGATAGCCAGTGATTTTCTGAAATATTCTTCATGGTATTTTCTCCCACAGAGCTTACGTTGGTTCCAACTGGTGAGTAAATAACTAGTACCGGAGTTAATGTTCATCCTTTATTTCAGGTACCTTTCCTTTAATAACTTTCATCGTATATTTGTCATGATCTCAATTTCTCAGTTATGTCTCTGAACCATACTTAACGTAAATGAACAGAATACAGTTTGACAAAAACTACTCCAAATGATTCGCCTTTTCTGAAGCTTTTGACTTCATCTCCTGTCCTTCATCACCGGATGGAGTCTCTCAGTTGACACGGAGAGCATTCAGTGGTTACCGTACAAGACCTACGTATGGGACAACTGAACAAATCCAGCTGTTGATAAAGACCACGAGATGTGGTTGGAAGCTTCGGCAAGCCACAACAAGTTGGATCTTGTTTTGAGAATTGTTTTTGTCAAACTGCTGCTTCAATGGTCCAGGAACGCTGTACAAAGTGAGGCACACTTCAACATACAATGCAAGACACTGCAATGGCGGTTTAACTTTTGCCCTCCAGGTGAGTCACCGTAGCGGCATGCCGCACACGGAGAAAGTACACCGCAACAATGAAGAATTTGGAACTTGCAACCCTTCCTTCAGCTTACTAGACAACCCCGTCATCAACACCCACCAAGACCTGCCCTCATACCGGGGACCCGCTCCGCCCAGGAAGGACGCTGCACCCGACGCCGGCTTCACCCCCACTGGCACCGCGACCAGCCCCGTGGTTGTCACTGATGACGATTCTACACCAATCAAATGCTCCTCCTGGTCACCCGCCTTTCACCCGGCCCCCGTGGACGTGACCCTCACGGGCATGGCTCCACCCAAAGAAAAGCCTTCCGAGGCACCGCCCGACGTCAGCCCCGGCCCCGCAACCCCCGACGCCACCAGCACGCCATCCGATTCACGAACCGCAGAAACAACCGGCGAGGAGGAGCCTGGCGACCCTGACGCCAGCCCCTCCTCCGAAAGCAGTGTTCCATGCAGCCACACCCGAATCGCTTCCGCGGAAATAGACAAACCTTTCCGCAAGCTCCGCGTGAAGACGCCCCCGTATTCCCCTTTGCTGTCCTCACTGCCTCCCACGCAGACGGGCACACCCCTGTCCACCCCCGAGCGTGCACCTCTAAAGGCCACGTTCGTGCAGATAGAAACATCTCCCCTCGACACACCTCCCGTAACTCCACGGCCGTCGTCCGTGACTCCGAGCGCGGAGCCAGACCAACCCTCCACATCCACGGACCCAATAGAGGGGTCAGGACGCCCCAGCGGAGCTTCAGACGCCGGCGGTCCGTCTCAGGACCGGAGGCCATCGACAAACGTGGGAAACAGGCTGGTCATCCGCCGGCCGGGGGAGGTCGATGATGCTGATGATGATGGTTTCCTGGGGGATAAAGATGCAGACAAGAACAATGAGGATGAGGATAGCGATGAGTTGGACCCAGACGATGAAGAGCTGCTGAGAGTGATGGCTCGATGTAATCCCATTTTTATCACATTTAGGAAGTGATGCCACGATGTGTTTTCATTCAACCTGTTGCTTGTTTGACGTGAGTCGTAGCACACGGTACAGCGTAGCTAATCGTTAACAAACAAAGCTCCACCTTACAGATGAACTGCAAAAGAACTAACAAAATGATGCATATTTCAAGTAGAATTTGCTCATAATAAAGCCTTTGCATTTTCTGTCATGCTAGCTACTAGTTCATTACTTTGCGTGTAGCTGAGAAACGTTAAGAAGTAATTCAGTGTAAACTCTAAAGCACACAAAGAGAAGAATATCTACTTCTCCAATGTGTTACACCTATGCTTCATGCTAAGACTAAGGCTAAGCTCAAGCTTGGCTTGTTGGCATCAATGAACCTCAGAGCATGCATGTTTTAAACGCTGCGACATGACAGCAACAACACCTCAAGTCTCTGGACTTTGGATTCTGGACTGTACGGTTAACACGAGCTGTCCAAAACAATCACCACACGTCATCAACACGAGTTACAGGATGTTTCAACCTAAATAACCCATACGGCCAAACCATTCACAAAGGGTCTCGTGTTGTGCAATGACTTTTGACTTGAACCCCTACTTAGATATTGGTGGGTGCATGCAGAGTGCGGCGTACCTGGTGGCAATACTTGCTTTCTTGGGGGTACTTTGGGGGCTTAATTGAATTGTGGATGACAGCAATAAATATGCATTCAATTTAAATTTCCCAATTGTTACGAATGAATGTTGGCATAAATGAAAGTCGGGAAACGTTGTTTATATTACATTTTATTTTTTTGAATTTGAAAAACAATTTGAAATGTTACTCAAATAAAACATACACATGTGGGCAACCGTTATGCTTTTGTGGAAATACATTTTCATATTGAAGATAAGTCTTCATTTTAGTAAAGTATGGGCTTCCATAGAGTGCAGTGTGACTGGCAAGCCTGGCCAGAATGAGAGTACAGAACTAGCACGCAAACATATTAATAAACACACAACCGGAAAGGATTGTGACACAATTATTAAACATATTAACTTGCAGATCAGATAAGCTGATGCCCGAAGAGTTAACTGGGTCATTGAAGCAACTAAATGGCCAATTGAAATTGGTTAGAGTATGTTTACTTGTTAAGGGGTAAGAAGAATCTCATACAAGCTTCAGTTGCTTATATTGACAGACCTGGAAAATAAACATCTAAAGATTTCACTTGTGATACTTGTTAAGATTTTAAAAAGCCCATGTTTGATTGATTATGGGAAGGTCAACAGGGGCTAATAGATCTGCTTAAGCAGATGGCGAGAGGAAAAAGAGTGAAACAACAGGCCGGAGATCAGAGGGTCAACAGCCTGAAGGAAAGCAGGAAACAGCATTACCTAAAGAGGAAGAAAGCGGAGATGGACATTGATTCTAACGGAACACAGATCATTTGAAACCGCTAAGTACCAACACACGAGATTATCATAAAAGCAGTTATTGTAAATGTGAGGATGTTTTTGGACTAGAGAAAAAAACCACGCATTTGTTTTTCTTTACACAAAAGCAACTTCCTGAGAAGAATAGCTTGAGTGCGATGAACACCCTGTCACTTGTAATAGTAGCTGCCACGTGAAAACACCTGGCAACTGGTACAAGTCAAAAGAAGTTGGCAAACAAATAATTTAGTTGGTTTTTATTGAGAACGTTCCTCTCAATCACAAAAACTGGACTTGATGTAAGAGTGCTCAGTTTGCAGACCAACAACTTATTTACACTAAAGTCACACAAGTGAAAGGGTGCTGTGAGCCTGTAAAAAAACATCATATACATTATAGTATACCATAAAACATTGCAGTGGTTATAAATGGTGGGAAGGATAATATAAGCATTAATCATATTTAGGAGGGTAAAGTGTTTGATGGGAAAAGGATTTTCTTTTTCAAATCTAAACTTTAAAAAAAATTCAGACAAGGTATTTTGCTTGGCACATAAGTGAGCTAAATACAACAAAACGTAACATAAAGAAAGGATGAATCAAAAAGACAAGTATACAAAGATTCCCATGTACAAACATGTGATTGATGAGAAGAAAGAAAAAAAAGAAACTTTGTGGACAAAGCGTCCATCAATCCCTAAATTATGAATTCTTGATTCCTTCTTAACCAAACACACAACCTGCCTTTGTGCAGGGACACAGCTTGTGTTAACATGGATGCTTTGGGGACAAGTATAGTATAGACACCACTGATGATACCCTATTGCACTGGTCCAAATAGTGTTCGTCACCGGAATCTAATATTTACTCCTCGTCCCCTGAACTCCAGAGTTACCGCATTATATCACTGACACACACGTGACATGATAGATGGAGGAGAAATTAAGATTCACTTTTCACAGCTCAATGAACTGGAAAAAGAAAATGGTGCAATAAACTAATCTGTATCGTGCCAACTGAAATTTGTTCGTTTAGGTTTTCATTACAAAACATTGCTTTTCATAAAATCTTTCTTTCAGATAAAAAACAAAACAAAAAACTAAATTGTCGTCAACACTATTTGTTCTTTGCCCGAACTGGGAAAGGGAAGAAGCGTGTGTGGAAGCAGAGTACACGCTGGCAATATATCCCAATTTTACACAGAACTGAGCATGAGGACAAACTCAGTGTTTAATATTGATGTGTGTGTGTATAACGGGACACATTCAACAAATCAAATAAATTATTGTTCATGGCGTTGGATTAGGTGAGCTCATCTTGTTGAAGTTACTCCATGCGCTGTTGGAGGAGTGCGGTGGTGTACAAGATAAACGCAGAGTCTTTGGAGGCGGGCGGGTGTTAGAACTCGTCGTGTCGAGTCAGAGCTTCTCCGAAATCGGTCGCCTGACTGCCCACGAACAGATCGTACTTATCCACGATTTCTGCCTTGGTCAGACGGCCGTCCTGATGGAGAGAGAACAACACACGACAAGACTTGTGTCAGTACACAAAGAGCAGTGTTCCCCCCACCGATGAACAAGGAAGGGGGGGAACAATGCATATCCGATGACAGATCTTCCAGTACATACTTTGTCTGCGTCGGACTCATAGACCAGATGCTTGGCCTCGGCGTCAGCGTGGTCGTAGTCACTGGGCAGGATCCAGTCCCTGGTCTCCTCCTTGTCCATCTTTCCGTCTTTGTTTTTGTCTCTGAACTCTGTAAACTGTTCCCTCTCCGTCTTCACCCACTCAGGCTCTGAGGCATCTCCCTCCTGGTTGTACATGTCACCTACAGCACAGAAGGAGGGTGTTGTTGTGTTGCCACACTCAATACGCTTTCCTGCATCTTGCGCTTTCACCAAATACAATAAAGGTGTGAGGTGTAAATTGATGGTGCTTATATAAAAAATGAACTTAAACTTACCTATGTACTCGTCTAAATCTATTAAACCATCTGCATTCTTGTCGATGTCTTCCATAGTTTCCTATTGCAAGAAAAGAGAACGCAGAGCAGTAAGAAGGGAAGTGCAACGGTGCTGGTGTTATCAATTAACAGCGGGGTGCGTAAATCACTCACCAGTACTACAATGTCTTTCATGTGGTCGTACTCCTCAGGGTGAAGGAAGGCCGTAAACTCCTCCTTGTTGGCTTTCAAGTCGTTGTCTTGGTCGGCCATTTTGAACCTTCTCTCATCGCGAGCCATCATCTGCCTGTAGCTGAAGCCATCATCGGGGTCGGGATCATCTGCAAGTCAGCGGTCACATCTTTGTATAGTGTGTGGATGCGTATGTGGCAAATTTGTTTCCGTGTCCATTGCGTGCACAGGGAATACATCAACTGTGTGAAAAGAAAATATGTCTGCAGCTGTACCCAGGATGTATCCATACGTGGCGTTCTTGTACTCCTCCCAGGACACCACGTCATCCCCATTTAGGTCATGACTCTTCCACTGTCGATCCACATCATCGTAGATCCACTTCTTCTGCGCATGCTTGATCCACTTCTTCATCTCCTCAACAGTGACGTAGCCATCCTTATCGTCATCTATACGCTCAACTAACATGCTGTGGGTAAATGAAAGAAATATGGCAAACATGCAGCGCGTTCATATGGGGTCACCTCAGACAAACTTCACTGCTGTTTGAGGGAAAAACTTGGTCATTACCGCGGTGACTTTTAATAGTCTTTTAAGAGCAGACATGAACAACTTCCCTGACAGGTTGTCTTACCCGAGTCTCTCCTTGCTCTCCTCCGGTGTGAGCTGGTCAAAGGTCTTGGCCTCCTCTTGTCCCAGAAAAGCTTCGTGGTCGTAGTCAAAGTTCTCTATATCATCGTGATCTCTGTTGCTGAGGGGTTCATCGTGGTGGACGCGTTCTTTCTTCTCGGTGGGTTTACTGGTGGCGTAAACCACGCAGAGAGCAAAGCACATAACAAGTGGTCGCAGCTCCATCCTGCGTATGTGCAGCAACGTCTGGGCAACGGGAACACAAAGAGGACACACAGAGAAGGTTGTGATGACTGCAGCGCTCAAACGGGGCGATCTGCTTTAAGTTTTGTATTGCATGCCAATCTCAGCTGACCGGGGGTTTTGAATTAGGGAAACTCAACTCTAAATGTTAGAGTACATAGAAATTACAATCATCAAAAACACAAACCACACAATAACACCTGGACTATAAGCAAAACTCAACTCTGCCCCATTTTAGACGTGTAATACTAATTCTAGCTAGAATTGAACTGCACATTTTTTCAAAGTGATGCAATGTGCTGTAACTTGCAATTAGCTAAACTTTGAGAATTATTTCATTATAAGATGATCTTTAATCTGATTAGCATGAATTCTAAAGCAGTATTGGGAGGAAAATATCATATCATCATCATCATCGACTATGCAACATTGCGTTTTCGTATGACACAGGACAGTGTCGGTAGTCTCACTTTAGTAAGTTAACGTTACGTCTCAAGAAGTTAAAACTCGCCACCCCTTGATGAATTAGGACAGTTTGAAAGCGTGACGTCACCCGTTAATTAACCTTCCAAAACCAGAGGACTGACGTTAACGTTAGACTGGCTAACCTAGCGTACCGTTATTTCTTCAGCGAACCTTCAACTGTGCTCGTCTGATGAATGCAAATAAGCAGAGACGTAACTGTCTGTGTTGCGTTGTTGTTAAACAACAGCTACATAAGAGACAATTTTCAATTACTTTTGTTTGTATTTTAAAACAGAATTTTTAAGAGAACTCACCGGTGTCTTCAGGGAAGTTCGTCGATACAGTTTAAGGCCCTCCCCTCGGAAACACACCCAGGCACTTCCTGCGCTGCGATGACGAACAACGCGACCGACCAATCAGGCGCTCAGACGCCAAGTGCGATGTCGCCAGCTGACTGGTCCCCTTCAAGGGTGCATCGGTGATTGGATTGGCTGAGAAGCGCCACGTCCTCAAAGACAACAAAACTTGGTTCATTCATAAGACGAAACTACAGCGTTTCTAACAGTTAATGGCCACAATAAAAAAAAAAAGAAATAGGCACTTTTACGTATATTATAGAGATAAACCAATGGCAAACACCTTACAAATTATCTTTATTTCATTAATTTACATATCAACAACAGCTTTGCCCATTTAACAAACTGTTTTGAAACCAAATTAACACATATTCTGTGGCAGATATTTAACTAAAACAAATCATCAGCAACAACATAAAACACAATAACTCAAAAAATAAAAAATAAATAGCCTTTATTTCAGTTGGCTTCACAACAGTAAATCAACAGTCAGTGCAGATGGAACAATGTCACAAGTTTGAAAAAAATGTTCCTAAATACTGAATATGAAGTATTCCACTCACTTTTTAAAAAGTTTGAATGCCCTACTCTTTCCGGTCTCCTCGCAATTTGAGCAAATATCTCTCCCTCCGCTGGTTAGATGACAAGTGGAAAACCCCACAAAGCACAATGACAGGACTTCCCGCTGCAACAAGGTTTGGCACTGCCTTTCCCATGAACCCTGCTTTCTGGAAATATAGAGATATATTCACCCGATTCATTTAAAAAGTGATATTCAACTGTATTTAAACTAAGCATTACATATCAAATGTACTTTTGAGGTTAAGTGAAGAAGGGCGGTTACATTTTTCTGGAAAAGGATCGAGACACGAGACACAAATACTGACAATTTTCCTTCTTACAAAACTGTGAGTAAACTATGAGTCCCACTGTCTTTATCTTGTTTGTTTTAGAGATGGAGTTCTTCACAGCTTGTCGTCCCTTCACTAGTACAGAAAGGTCAATTCAGCCCACTGCTGCGTCTTCCAAATCTGTGCCGTCTATATTGCCCGCTGTCTCTCCCGGTTGGTTGGGCTGACAGCTTCCGTCCAACTGCTCACCACTTTCTGATGGGACAACACAAAAAGCCATATTCACGTTTTAAACAATGTTGTGCAATGCAGAAGTCTGTACAACCGCATAAAATCCAAAAAGGAGTTGCGCCAAGCTTCTCCTGACGAGCACCACTTTAAAATGTTTAAAAGAATGATTATAACTGCATTGGAACAAAGTGATCTTTTTGCAGCATAATGAGTAAAGGAGTTCTTGCTGACCTGTGCTGGTTGCACCCTCTTTCTTCTCAACAAGGAACACTCGTTGCATCATCAGTTTTTTCGCGGTGTGGCAAATGTACTTAAGCTCTGGAACACTGCCTGCTTTTTCTGGCGACATATAAAAATGGACAATAAGCACAACAACAAAAAAGAAAGATTAAAGCCAACAATAAACATTAAGGAACCTACCTACCTTTCTGAGGTGTCTCCTCAAACAGCACACAAGTTCCCAAAGCGTCTGTGAAGCGCAAAGGATCGCAGGTTATTTTATGATAAAATCCATAATGGTTTAAGCAATACGCTGAAACGACTCACTAATCATGCTTATCAAGGTACGGATATTAAATCTAACATGTTGTATATTCATACCTTCTATTAAGACTATCAGACTTTTGAGGGCAGTGTGAGGGGGACAGGGGGTCGGGCCATTCATCGTTAATCAAACCACAAAATTCGAAACATTTTTTGACATATTTCCATCATGACAACTTGGTTTAATTAGATGCTTTCTCTCTATTGATATTCAGAGGTTACTCCCTACCTTCATATTCCCCTGCGAACACATACTGTCCCACCTGCATCATGGGCTTCTCACTGTCAATACCCTGGAACACGAGGACAGAAGGTATTCAGTGACAGCTACAGACCTGTTCGCCCTCATTGCAACCCCCCCCATAGATATCCGACCCTCACCAGTATCTTGCATTTACCCCGACACTTGGCCATGAAGTCATTGTTGATGATACCGGAGAGCTCCACCACAACGAGCTGCTCCTAAACAAGCAAAATACAACAGCGACAGAGACGCGATTTCTCAAACAAGCACAACAGAGAATCAGATTTTAGATGCGTTTAAATTAGGTTAAATGAAGCGTGGTAACGTTAGTAAGGTGCTAGCCGCATGAAGGTAATCTGGGTATCGGGAAACGATAAGCAACCGTGCGATGGTGGTATTTCGTACCTCTTCTTCCCATTCGTCTTCCATTTGGAAAACCCTGTAATAAAAGGGAGCGGAACAAACACACGTAAATAATCGTTTTAATTCACGTTATATCGAAAGAAATCTCCCATTCCTCGCTCTCTTGACACTACATGAACAACTTCCGCGAATGTACGGTGTCCGAGAAGCCCTTTATGTTTCTTTATTTTTTCTACATGGCATATTTGCAGTTCCGTCCCTAAACAACAAGGGGCGCTGTTGCTCAGTTTCTTTCTTTGTCGAGTGTCGGGTCGCAAAGCCATTTATTGTGAACTTGAAATAGAAAGAATAACAATTAAATATAGCGCCTCCAACCCATCTATTCATCCAACCCATCCATCCATCTTGTCTGTCTGCCTTTCTATCTCCATGTCCGTCGGTTCATCCAACTTATGGTCAAATTTGATTGAATCTAAATATTGGCTATCTGTAGGCAGACTCATTCACATCTAACATTAATGTTATTAATGTTCTCTTGCAGGAGGCCATAGCAGAGGTGATGAGACGAGATGAAATTACATGATACACTTTAGTGATCCCTAAGGAGAAATTCATCCGTCAAAGGAAGATTCAACAAAAAATTAGAACAACCACCCACATCAAACATATCCTTAACAAAAAAGAAACGGGAGCACTTTTATAATATGACGGAATCATATTCAAAGTAAAGAATACGGAGGAAAAAAAAAATTGCACAAAACCAGAACCATTTTGTTTGATGATGTGAGTTTTTTAGCTTTGTTTGCCAGGGCTGTTATTATTGTACAGAAGTGAAATTTGTGTGAGTGCAAATCTATTACAGACACACATTTAAGGAGAAAATTACAAAGTAACTCAAATTTAAATAATATAGACAAAGTGTATAAGTCAAATACGTTTTATACATACATCACAGTATCAGATTTATTAAGGAGTGAGTCATTTTCCGGTATGTACTTTGTTTATGCCACTGAATTTTAGCAAACAGCATATATCTAATTATAGTCAAATTAATATTATATTAAATTTCTGGGGAACAATGTTTAATGCATGAAATGATTTGCCAATAGAACAACGAAGCCTCTAGGATGACAGGGTAACATTTATCATGCAGTTGTCTTGTTTCAGTTGTTGTAATTTTGCCTCTGAATGTGCGAGTGGATATAATGTATAATATAACTATAATGTTTAGTTTGGTATTTTTTTGTTAAGGATATGTAATAAGTGCAAAAACCTTTGATTTATTAAAAATAATGTATCTACAGTCCTGATTAATAACAGTCCATATTGATCCTCATAGGACATATCTCTTCCAAGTTTGCCACAGAGGGGTCAGAGATCGGCGAAAGCTGAGGCGCAAAACCACCGTGGCTGTTATCGATTCATCATCTCGCTCAGGACTGCGTTTCTCACCGAGTGCTCTTCTTGAAAGACCGCTCCAATAATAAAAAACAGGATCGTTGTGAAAAATGGATGATGGAATAAATTTGTGAAAACGGTTGCAAATCTACTATGTCAGCTATACACCACGCTAGTGCTTTTTACACATGTGTATCATTCAGTAAATATCCAGGCAAATTCTCTGCATTTGTTTTTTCAGAGGGGACGTTCGAGCCGTGGGATGACATTGTCAATAAAGTGGTGCTGGGTCGGTCACATTACTGTCCTCGGTATCCGGAAATGGAGTCCAGAAAGACAACGGCTAATAAGTAGATATCCTTATGCTGTGGGTATTTCATACATCTGCATTCCCTCCGAATGAATTGGGTGGTAACCGTGAATGAAGAATCTGGGTTGAACACTCCAAAAGATGAAAGTGTAAAAACTTACAGGTATTCTGCACCCATCATTTCTATTTGTTTGCTTGGAAAGAAAAAATACCGTTGTTGACATCCGTTGTAAGGATAGAGGAAAGAAAAATAGCACTATCATCAAAACATTTTTAGAATTGAAATTTGTCACAATGTCCATCTGTGCGCCGTAGAGCAAGGCCAATCGCGCTGAGATGCTCGGAGGCCGACGTTTTCTGTAAATACCTGTTTAAATGTAAAGCAGGTTGATGTTGAATGAGGGAGAAAACACATATTTTGAATCAGAATCCGCCGAACCAAATTAAAGGGGGTGCAAATCCCCCCGTGCCTTCTCCCTCTCCATTTCTGGCCTATCATTTATCTCTGGACCACGGTGGGGTTGTCATGTCGACCGGTCCGCAAGTTACTATGACAACGGCTCAAGGGGAGGCACTTGCTAGGGAGGTTATTGCCTCCTTGGGGATTTAAGAAGGACAGGGGGAATGTGAGCAGAGACAAAGATAGGGGGACTTATAGACATGAATGAAGGGACAGGTCAAGTCTGAGTGTGTTAGCTGGAAGTGTGTTTGTGTTTGTGTGGCTTTCTGCGGAAGTCGGTTTACATCCAGAAGCGGGCAGAAGTGGACACGGTGTGTAAATCAGAATGGCCCCACTGAAGCTTTGGAGAACAAAGTTGAATCCCTGCTGGACGAGGCCTCTCCCGTACATGATGTATTACACTTCCTGCTCAGTGCCGTACCCCAGGGCAGAAAGGGGAGGGGGCAAGAGAGGGAGTGACATTAAGGACCCTCCAAGGTGTCCGATGGGTCCCCAGCTTCCCCACATATTGTCATATAAATGTCATAAAGACGAGTTTGGAGTTGGGGAGCTTTTGGGTCTCCTTCTGCCTGGGGGGTATCATGGTGGTTAATTGCCCCATTAACACTGACAGGGTAAATTGGCGGTAGGGCTAACTATATATTACAGTGAAAACAACAACCCCTTGGCATACACCTGAGGGCATGGTGAGGGCATGGTACCGCCTGTGCATGTTTAAGTGTGTTTGAAAAGGAGAGTGTGTGTCTTCATAAATTGTAAATGTACATTCAGATGAGAGCTTTGATATCAGTAGAATATTAAATTTCTCTATTTATCACAACAGAAATTGACTCAAAGTGTTGCTCAGGGAGAGCGTCTCACATATTCTGTGCTGGACTTAATAACCAATCAAGAGAATGTTTCTATTTTGCTTTTTGTGAGGACCACTTTAGGGAAGAATGTGTGTTTTTGTATATATGGATTCTTTGCATATCAAAGTAGAGCTGATATGAGTGTGTATGTTATGCCGGTTTGATTGTTTTAAATAGTGAAAGAAAATATGCAATTTAATCAAATGGATATTTACATCAAGGGTCAGCAATGCAAATATGAGGGATCAATTGAAAGTTTTTTATTATCTCTTCCGATCACTGTAGAGTAAAATGTGAAATCCTTTGTCTATGATAAATTTCAAAGATGCTACATAATTGGTCTTAAATCAAAGCAAATTGTTCCCTAATATTGCATTTCTGCTTAGGTTATTCAAAGAAGCAAACATTTAGTATCGTATGAATACATCATAGTATTAGAAAATGATGCAAATAAGGATGAAGAATAACAACACATTTTAACTTCAATTATCATTTTAGCATTTTAACCCATACACGCACAGACACACCCTAACTATCAATCACTTCTTGTCTGTCTCTCTCACACACTCACACATATATGTATATATATATATATATATATATATATATATATATATATATATATATATATACATACACACACACACACTAAGGTTAAAATCATATCACCACTCATTTTCAAGAATATTCACATATATATGTACAAATGCAAGACAATAATCCCACCTAACAACACAAACACAAATCCAAATACCAGTCCTTGCAAAACCAACACATCGAAATAGCATTAATATTCATGTAATATTCTGATACGGCCTTGCAGTGCGGTAGTTTCACGCAACAGTGAGCTGATAGTAACCTGACTGCAGTTGATGCTATAGCCCTTTTTTTTAGTAGTACAATGATATTCCCCTTTTTACCCATTGTGACTTTCTCTGTTTCATCGTAGCCTTTCACACCTTTCTAAATGTATATTTATCCAAGTCTGAAATAAGGGCGAGGTCAGATAGGACAATCGACACCTAAGTAAGTATGAAATATAATATTCTATTTTTACAAATAAATGCAGTTCTGCACCTTCTTTGAAAATGGACGATCGACAGATTGCCCATCCAGTGAGAAATTCACAATAGTATTATCATAACAATGGGACCGAGTGGAGAGGATGGGACGGCCGGAGCAGAGGAAAAACCCCAAAGGTCTTATGTGATGACAAACACAGAGGTGGACACATCACACATTGAGGCTCAAGTATTTTAACCTTATCCAAATGGAGAAAATTAGTGTGCAAACCAATGTCCGCAACGCACCTGCAACCTCCGTCCAAATACAGTCAAGAGTGCATTTTCTCATTTCATATTCAAGCACAGACGATACCTCTTCCATTGTTGTTATAAACATTCTTATTTTCACTTGTTTGTTAATTAAATGGGAATATGTGCCTGCCAGAAAGGTTGCAATTACATCCCACAACTTGTCCAAAGCAGGTGAGCGATCTAACACCAATGTAAACATTTCATGGAAATAATGCAATTTATGTCTAAGACTCGATGCTTATATTTGAGGGTTAAATGTATGAATTAACACGAAGAGAACGGCTGTATAATATTGCTAAAACAATCCTCAAAGGCCCTGGAATGTGCTTTTTTGTTCTCAATAGTGAGTCGCGGTGATTCTGAGGCGTTTTGTGTGAGATTTCCTGGCGTCGTAGTGTTCCTATAAAATTCCATTGTGTCTTTCTTTTGGTAAATTTTGACATTGATGTTGGTATTTTATCATATTTCAGATTATTTTTGTATTTAGAGATTATTTTTTCCAATATTGTATTCTCTCTAATATATGCATATATATTTATTTTACATCCGCTGGGATTTGTCTTAACATCCATCTAAAGTAGAATCTTTCAGCGACAGCATTCGGTTTGCGATAAAAAAAAACCTTTCATCTGAATTTTGTCGTACTTTTTTTTTTTTAACGTGTATCTTCACCGCGTCCTCTCTATGCGTCCCCTGTAGCCTCTCCCCCTCTCTCCCTCCCTCCCTCTCTCTGTCTCTCGCGGAATCCTATTGATCCAAACGGGCTAATTAGCGGTGTCTGCGCAATTACGCACATGCGCACTAGGCGCAATCTCAGCCATTTTTTGAAGGAAACTAATTAGCAGGAATAAAGAGCCAAGTGTTTTCCCCCCACAGTGATCAGAACTCATTCTACCTCTGGAGCTCGCACAAACCCCTCCGTCCCCTGTCGTCTGTTCACCACGGCCTACATGTAGCTTTAATTACACTGTTGTTTGGCAACAACTTGGACCCCGCTGCTCTCTCTCCCTCACCCCTTTTTTTTCCCTTCCTCCTAGCTCCGTCAAAAACGCAGAGGATCATTCACAAGGAATGAGTGGTCTCTCTGCGCTGCGATTGTTTTCTGGACTACTACCCATTCGGCGTACGGAGCTTTGTACCAGAGCCGCTGCATAAATGTAAGTCTGCCGTTTGTTTACGACGTTAAAAAGGGACGTGGGGAAGCGACCCCGGGCGGCGCGGAGGAAAACGGGGTGTTTTTGCACTGTGCAATCGCGTAAAATCGCACAAATGGAGCTTTAGTTTTATCTGCTTGTGCATCGAGTCACCTGTTACTGAGTACCGGACGCGATCACTCTTGCTTCAGCTGAACCGGGAGTGTCGGACGGTGCGATCGCACTGTAAACAAAGGCGCAAGTGGTCCGGAGGCTGCGTGCTGGTCGGCGGCTCGGTGACCGAGACGGGGAGTGAACTTCGAGTCGCTGCCCGTCCGCTATTCTCACCAACAGCCAGAATAGTGCAGAATGCAGCTCGGTGCTGTTACCTTGGACGGGTGCGTGCAGAATGAGTCCTCGCGTAAAAGCTCGGAACGTTCAAAACGGTGTTAGTCCGCGTCCGGTCGTATAGTGTCTCCGTCCTGGGAAGACAAACAAAATGCGTTTTCTTAAAAGTTTAGCACAACACAACTCTACTCTCACGGTCTTTCTCTCAACCCCCCTCACACCCCTCTCTCTCCGTTGTTAACACGCACACACACGCGCACACAAAACACGCACACACACACACACACACAAGCCTGAGATAAATATTCGGGGGACACATTTCTTATCAGAAATATTTATTGCAAATTCTATTGTATTCACACCCAATAATAAACATGTATGTGTATTAATATGTACAGTAATTAAAGGTCACATTTCAGGCGTTCGGATGCCTGTGTTTAATTGACATCACCAGGATCAGAATTTACTCACATTAACACACACATAGTTTCAGCCTACACACACCCACGTTGTTAAATGATGGTTTCCCGCACTTGTGATCGATAGAGAGCCAGGAATGTTTGTATAAATAGTTACATTGCCGATAGACCCGGGTTATTGATTGCAGTGTAAATGAAAATCTTTATCAGATTAGAGACTCCTCTCAGCTGCTGGCAGTCAGGCTCAGCCTCTCAACACTATGCAGCGGGACAGTGGACAGCTGCAGTGGGCAAGGGTCTGTGGCCTGTGACATAAACACAGTACATTAAAGCACTATCAGAGTGCCGATATGAGCCATATATCTTTTAAGGTGCAGAGGGGAGAGGCGGTGGCTGCAGGAGAGAGACGGTGTTCAAACAGCAGCAGCAGCAGCAGCAGGAGGGGGATGGTTTGTTGAAGTAGAAGGTGAAAGGGTACATTAAGGTCTCTTCTTGATTAAAAAAGGTCAGTAATGAGATTGTGGGACACGCACAGAGTAAGAGAGATGTATCTGTCTCATCTGGTGTCCATCCGTCAGTTAAAAAACACACAAGGAGGAGGGTCTTGATTTATTTTTTTAGGGAGTCACTGTCTTGATGTATGATTGATTTATTATTTTTTTTAAATATCCTTGATACGTTTTATGAATTTTTAATTATTGACAGCAATGTGTATGCTAATTCATGTATGACAATATATCACAGCTCTTTGCTAGTTTCATTAACACCAGATTATTTAACAAAAAACAAGAGAAGTGCAGTCTTACATTCATTTAAACATTGCTTTAAAATGATTTGTCTTTGAAACATCATTATTGACTATAATTGCATTATGTATAATGTTTGAATTAAGGGGGAAGGGATTTATTTTTATGTTCACCCTTTCTTCATTGTTCATGTGTATGGGTGTGTTCGTAGTGTGCAAGCTGTGGGACTTTGCGTACACAATCTTCTACACAAGGAGAAGAGGAGATAAATAATACACAGCACTGCAGCAACACAAACTATTGCCTAAAAAATATCTGAGATTTTCATCAAAACCCTTCTAAAATTTTAACAAGCATTTTGTAAGCCACATAAAAGTATTTGTTGCATTTGGACTAAACTAGATTACACAAGTGCTTATTGTATCGTCACCACCCCATGTTTGCACTGCGTGTAATAAAATGGCTCGTGCTAAACAATGCTTCAGTTTCCCCTCCTAATATTTCCGCGCCAACGCACGGCGATAGATGGAAGAAGCAGATAAAAGAACAGTTTTCAAATCCAGTGTATCAAAGTGTGGCAATTTAGTGGAAGCCCTTCAGCTCAGAAGCATTCCGCTCTTTATTTAATCCCGTCCCCTGAGAAATATTAGAGACCTCCTGCGTAGCCTTCACCCGCATTCCTCTACCTAGTTTAGCGCTCACGCTATTGATTTTCCCATTAAGGGCTAACGCTAACCCCTGAGTAACCAGCCTCTGTATTGCGCACTGTGAAGGCCATATTGAACAGATGCTATCTAGGGACTGTAATCAATGTCCTCCACTGTTATGCAATATTATTTACATAACTGATTTATTTCCTTTTCTCTCTCGTCCCTTCACTCTTCTCCCGTCTCTCTGTCTGTTTTGTGCTCTCCTCCTCTTTCCCTGTATCTGAAACACAGGTGGGGGAGTAATGCTTGGCAGCTGTAGCCTCTGGTATGGACAGCGGTGAGGGAGGAGGAGGAGGGGACGGAGGGGGAGGAGAGGAGAGAGATGCTGACCTCAGTCCCCGGGCTTTATCTCTTCCTCTCCTGACCCCAGCGGTCAGTACCGAGCAGGGGTCATCTTCTCATACCTCAGCCATGGCCCCTGCCAAAGAGCCCCTGACCCTGCCACAGCAGGGGGAAGAGGAAGCAGAGGGGTCCCAGGCTAGAGAAGAGACCCGGGGAGGTGAGCAGAAAGAAGGAGGCCGACATTCAAAGGAGAATGGAGCGTGTCAAAAGCAGGGCATGAAGGAAGACTTCGGGGAGGCATATTTGTCAGCGCAAGGGAAGGAAGAAGGGGAGGTGCTTGTAGGTGTAGTAGAGGCGTCAGTTACAGGGGGCCTCCCAGCAGCCCTTAGCAGCAAAGGAGAGGAGGAGGAGGATGACGAGGAGGAGGAGGAGGAGGAGGAGGAGGAGGAGGCGGCGAAGGAAGAGGAAGAGGCCATCTCAAACCAAAGCCAAACCAAATCCAAATGTTCTTTATTACCTCAACAGAGCCAGCACAGCTCTTCTTCCAGCACTGCAAAGGCCAGTGGCACACTCAACAGCAAAATTGCCGCCTCTCCAAAGCCCTCCCCCATTACTTCCACCTCTCCAAAGCCCTCCTCTCTTCTTTCCAACTCTCCAAAGCACTTCACTTGTCCGTCCTCCTTTTCAGCCCTGCTGAGCGAGACCGAGGTAAAAGACATTAAGGGAGATCAGGGCTGGATTTCTGAGTTTCCTCAGAGCTTTAAAACCCAGCAGTCTACCCTGGCGTTTCCACTGGCAGGTATGGAGCCTGCCAGTGCAGCTACTGAGGATGATGGGCCAGCGGGGGTTTCTCACTCTTCCATTTCCAATGGAGATGGTGCCAAAGCTCCAGAACCAAATGACAGCCAGCTGGACACAGAGGTGGATGACGAGAGAGACAAAGAAGAAGAACAGAAAGAAGCTGTCCTTAAAAACCTCAACCAAGACCTCTCTCCTAATTCCCTGACCAGTCACATGACCATAATGCACTCCCGCAACTCCTGCAAGACGCTGAAATGCCCCAAGTGTAACTGGCACTACAAGTCCCAACATACTCTGCAAGTCCACATGAAGGAGAAACACCCAGAGACGGGAGGCCAGTGTGTGTGCGCGGCCTCCGGGGTAAAGTGTGTGTGTGGCGCTGCGACGCGAGGTGTGTGTGCATATTGCAGTTCGGGAAAACCCCATCCTCGCTTGGCCCGTGGCGAGACCTATGCCTGTGGCTACAAGCCCTACCGCTGTGAGGTGTGTGACTATGCTACCTCATCGAAAGGCAACCTCAGCATACACATGCAGTCGGATAAACACCTTAATAACGTCCAAAACGGGGGACAATCGAATGGTAGCGTGCACACTTCCCACATTACCGGCAACAACAACAACAGCAGCAGCAGCAGCAGCAGCAGCAGCTTCTCCGACAGTAACGCGGCGGATGAGCCCACGTACAAGCCCCCGCTCTCTACGCCCACGGCCACCACCCAGCCCGCCAAGCTCACACCCCCGGCGCACACTCACTCTCATGGTAAGCGGTGGCGGTGTGACGTGTGCGACTATGAGACCAGCATCGCCCGCAACCTGCGCATACACACCACCAGCGAGAAACACACCCACAACATGCTGCGGCTCCAGAGAGGTTACTACCTGTCGCACTGTAGGAGTCTCGCCCCTCAGCTGAAACACTTACAGAGCGCAGGTGAGTGACGCATCCCTCGCCACAATCCTTCAGCAAAAAAAAAAAAAAAAAAAAGAACACGGCAAAAGAAATTTAAATTGGTAATTGTCACGGTGGATCCCTCTCTTTTTATAGGTGCAGAGCTCTCCTTGAATATGCGACTGACCAGTCAGCAAGTCGCAGATCAACCAGTCACCCTTGGGTCTACGCTGACTCCTTCTCCCTCCCCCTCCCCCTCGCCTCCTCCAGCCCCGTCTCTGTCCCCCACTGAACCCCTCTCCCAGGGGGGCGTGTTTCAATGCCTTGTCTGCTCCTGCTTTTCGTCTGACAGCTTAGAGTCCGTGGAGCAGCACCTGAACGCCCCTCGATCTCTGCCCCAGCCTGAGTGGTGCTCCCTGGTCGCTGGCGGCTGCCACTGCAGGCTGTGCGGCTACACCACCCAGCTGAGGGCTAACTTCTCCTTACACTGCCAGACGGACAGACACCGCACCCGCTACCAGCTCGCCGCTCACCTCCAGGAGGGCGGGGATAGGGGCGAGGAGGGGGCGGCCCTCATTGCCAAGGGCAACCCCATCCAGGTGAGGTGCAACCTGTGCGACTACGTGACCGGCAGTTTGGATAAGCTGCGAGGACATTCCCTCAGTTCCCACCACAAGGCCAGCGTCCGGGTTTACCGAGTGAGTAATGTCATTGACAACACATTCATCTTATGGCATGCAAGCAGCAGTCCAATCATAAATGTATTCAGCTTGAACTATCAACCGTAATATCTTAATTTTCTCCTTTCTGCTTCATTATTTTCAGTTCCTGCAGCAGTATGACGGGGAGGTTGATGGGGGATCGTGGCTGTTCCATTGTCTCTTATGCAACCACTCATCCTCTTCTAAACTACAAGTACTGAAACACAGTCAAACCCCAACCCATCAGCAGAGGGAAGGGCTGCTACAGCTGGAGCCAATGGGTGGAGAGGAGTTGGCAGCCATTTTTACCATCAGGAAAAGCCCTGACGGTGTCACAGGTGAGACTATGAACTATGAGGCTGTATTTGGCTTTATGTTGCTTGTAATATCTGGCGTCATTGAGGGGATTGAGATGAAAAGAGGGAGAAAATAAGTCATGTCCGTTGCTGAGATATTGATCAAGTAAATTGATTTGTCGATACACATCCTTGTTATACCCCCAATAACCCCTGACAACGGCTAACTAGCACCTGCTAATCAATGGAACAATACTAATTCCTTGGATAAGGGAAGTAAAGGCTCACCCATCTGTTTTAGATAAAATCCTCAGTATGCATTGTCTGGAGTGTGTGAAATCTAAAATTAGTCGTTCAACACTTCAGTTGTAAATTAAGTGAATCCTGTGATTTGTTTATGTGAAGATTAAGACTTATCGAGGTGAACTGATGAGTTGTAAGTCCATATTACCTCCACCTCACCTCCGAGGAGAATCTAATGGAGAATCAATAATTGATCAATAGCGTACGGAGGCAAATGAGAAGAATGGAGTGAGGTCCAAAAACATTGGTCTTTTTGCAGGATGCTACCTAGAGGATTATATAAACTACAATTAGTGCAATTAACATTTTCTTGGAACATATTGTACATATAATTGTATGACGCACAATGTTTGTGTAACATAACTATTATTCACGTTCCCTTCCAGGAGAGCTCAGTGAGGATATTGAAACTTCCAGTGAGACCACCGCTGGTCCTTTGGACACAACCAAAGACACTTGTAACTTGGGGACAAAGCAGATTTCTAAAGAGACAGGCATGTTAATTCATAGTTTGGTCAAAAATGGTGGCGTGATAACATATTACTCACATGGTAAATATCCATTCATTTACATTTTCATATGATTTTTCACTTAAAGAACCGACTAGGGAGGAGGAAAGCGAAAAGAGGGAGTCGTTTTCATCAGTCAAGCGTCCATCCTCTGAATGTGAGGAAATGGAAAACTCCATCTCAACCAAACGTCCCAGAATACACCAGCAAAATCCAAACCAGCAGGTGAGCAGTTGACAGACATTTGTATGATTTAAGCATGTCCTCGTTAATGTAAAGCATAAACGGACATCGTGTAATCCCACAAACCCATGCGCACACACAGGCTCTCTTCCAGCCTTCTAATTCAACTGTTTTTTAACCATTTCCCCCCCCCCCCCCCCCCCCCACACTTCTCTCTATAAGACTGTCCAGTGCCCTTTGTGCCAGGTTAAACTCCAACACACACACCTTCGGCAGCATCTCACGCACGTGCACAATGTGGCACAGGACTGTGTAGACAAGCTCATCAGCACAGTAAGTGTATGCAAGTGTTTGTTTGTTGTATTTGTGTTTTGTCAGGAAGCAAAAGAAAACGAGAAAGCAATGGGGGATGGGGGAGAGTAAAATGTAGGGAGACAATTCCATTAAGAAGGCACCAGAGAGAAAGCCCCTGCTTTTTTTTTTTTTTAATGCATGTTTAAGTAGCTCCCCGCTATCATCTTTGATGCAGCCGTGAATTCTGCGTGTATGTGTATGCACGTGTGTTAGAGTGGAAGAGAGAAGGGTTTGACTGAGTGAGTGAGGGAAAAGCCAGTCTTTCTATAATGCATGTTTAAGTAGCCCTCTATTACCAGAAGTGCAGTCAAGCTAAAAAGGGGCCCCAATGCTTTTTACTGTGTCTCTCCAACTAACAAAGACTGGTCATCTATCCACATCACCATCCTCCATCTCCCTGGCCTGTATGCTAAGTGGCCTTTGTCTCTTGTGCTCTTCGCCTCCACTTGACTGACTGCTTTTCACCCTTCTCCCCTCTGCTGTCCCTCCCTCCCCCCTTCACCTACTCCTATCATTCCTATTCAGCAATCCCTGTCCCTGTCCCTGCCCCTCCCTTTCTGTCTCTCCCAAGCATTCTCTCAATTTCTTATGGGTTACCCCTCCCTTTCTCTCTCTCTCTCTCTCTCTCTCCAAACCCGTTTTTTTTTTTTTGTTCATTGCCCCATACCTTCTCCCTCTCTCCATGCTCTCCCTTCCTCGTATTGTATACCCCTTACCCCTCCTCACCCCCACCATCTTCCTCCCCTCCGACCCTCCCTCGCTCTCAGATAGTAATTGAGGTTCATTAATTCAGACTGAGGTGATGATGGCCATTATGTACCTTGCTTTCCAATTACGTTCTCTAGATTAAGCCTGACCTTCAGTTTTCTCTGCTGTGTGTGTGTGTGTGTGTGTGTGTGTGTGTGGTTGTTCTTCTCTTTCTCTCATATGAAGCTGTTACGCAGAGAAGACTCTTGTCATGTAAATCTCATCTTTAGCTGTCTTTCCTTACCTTAGGGTAGCTAGCTGTTCGCATAGATATGGTATATTTCTCTCAGTGCTTGAAGCTGTGGAGATGGAGGTTTTCTGTATGAAGAATGATTTTAAATAAATTCATTATTCAGCTCAGTAAAGTTTTATTAAACCCTAGGGGCATGCTGGACGAGGCTGAAGGGCAGACCCACATATCTCACCATATACACTTATTACCAAATTGATGTGCCTTGCTGTCTACACTGCTGCGCAAGCAGGTGCAAGATGTAACGATACACTCGCAGATTCCCACTTTAATGTTTTATGACATTAGGACAGGGTGTGCAGGCAGTCATGTTTATACGACTGGATATTTGCTTGCTGTTATTCTGTACAATTAAATGTTTTATTCATAATATAGGATCGAGGAAATATGGTAATAACCCATATTTCTCTCAGTTTCAATTGGTAAAACGGCACTGATTATTACTGGCAATATCCCTACCCCAATACACAACAAAAATTTACACACCGTCCCTTTTTTTTCCCTTGCAGGTCACACTATCCAAGGAACAACCGCAGCCTAAGCTGCAGGCAGAACCACAGACAGAAGATTCTAGTGTCTGTGTTGATTTACAGAACAACCAAGGTTGGTTTAAAATGCACTTTAAAAAAGAGCCTATTTTAGAGATTAAGAGTCACCATGTTACTGTAATTTGTTTAAAACACACACCTTTTGGCTCAAAATTGTATTTAAAATTCACAAATTTTATTTAAAATGCACTATTTATTATTTTCTTTTTTGCACTTTGAAGGCATTTCAGTTGAGAGCACTGAGGGAGATGTAGCCACACCCAAAGATGTCACAGCTCTACTCACCCCACCCCTAGAAGACAACACCACTCACCCTTACAATGGCAGACTGGCTCCTCAGTCCCCAATTCAGACCCCCCCTTCCTCGCCAACCGGCGACCCCCCTCCCTTTTCTGATCGCCATGGTTACCGGTTCCGTTGCAGCAGGTGCAGCTTGGCGTTCCCCACTCAAGAGAAGCTCCAGCTGCACTGGCAGTACCATGCCATGAGGGCGGCAACAGAGTGCCCGCTCTGCGCTCGCCGGTGCCGCAGTCAAGAGGCCTTGCAGAGACACATGCAGAACACACACTCACAGCTGGACAACACACTGGGACAGGATACACTCTCACCGCCTCACACCGCTCAATACATGGAGCAAAATAAGAGTTCAGTTCAACAAGATTTTAGTTTATCACCTCAAGCGGGTCAAGAAGCAGTAGAGGGTGAGTATGAAGAGATGGAGGAAGACGCCCTAGGCATGGAGGGAAAGGAGGAACAAAAGGAGGAAGTACAGGTGAAAGAGAATGACGTAAACGGGGAAATTGATGGAGAGGATGAAGTTTCGACTGAGCCAGACAAAGGGTCAAATGAGGAGATCGTAACAGAACCTACTTCAGGCTTCCTGGTCAAAAAGGGCTCCAATCCCTCAATGGATCGCTATCTGGATCCAGCCAGGCCCTACAAATGCACAATATGCTCTGAATCCTTTACCCAGAAAACCATTCTTCTGGTCCACTATAACTCTGTGTCCCATCTCCACCGGGCCAGAAGGGCGTTACAGGACTCTGGCACAGGTGTTGCTGTCCTCGAGGCTCCCCGTGGCCCAGATCCTAGGCCCTACCGATGCCGATTGTGTGGAGTGGGCTATAGCCAGAGCTCCACGCTGGACATACATCTTCGCTCTGTTCTTCATCAGACTAGAGCTCGTGCTGCCCAGAACTCAGCTCCACAGACCCCAGCATCAAGTGTGGGGGCTTCAGTCCCCACTACGCTTACTTCGGCTCCCAACAAAGAAGAAACATCAAAGGGTTTACCATTCTCCAAGAGGCCAGATGTAGGAAACTCTTCAACCTCTTTACTATTAGGCCCTGGTGTAGCAACTGACGCCCAGCGAACCCTCTCTATCCCAACAGAAAGCCAGCAGGCTAAAAGTAGAGTTGCAGAACTTATAGCGTCAAGAAACCAGCTAATGTTAATACAACAGCAGCAGTTAGCCCAGGCTCAGGCACAGGCCCACGCTCAGCTACAGCAACACACAGCTCTGCTCCAGTCCCAATTGATGCAGCACCTTCCCTTAGGGACAGAAAATCTCCTTAAACAACACTTCTCCCTGGCACCAGACAACTTGCTCTCTCTGCAGCAGCAACTTCTGTTGCCCTTTTATTTGTCAGGGGACATGACTTTTAACCCAGAATTAAGTGTTAAGAACCCAGAACTTAGTCAGTTGGTATGTGCCAGCTCCATCCCCAAAGAACCAGTTACGGTGGAAGTTAAAAAGGAGTGCCAAACTCAAATAGATGAGAACCAAACCCAGAGACAACATTCAAATTCAACTGTTAGCCAATTAAAGGATTGTGTGCAGTGTGAAGCCAATGTTGAAGCTGGCGGCAGTGGATCCGCCAACAACAAGTTTGAACAAGGAGACAGCAATTCTAATCAAGACGAAGGAAAAGAAGAAAGGCCTGTTCCTAGTTTTAAAAATAAGTGTCAGAAAGCAGAAACGGATTCCTCTTCATTTACTCGCCATGGATTGCAATGTCCTCCTCCCAGAGTTCCCTATGCAGCTGTGAATGGCGAGCCTGTTCGGGCCCTGCTGCAGAGCTATGGCTATGAGTTGGCACTGCAATACATACAAAGTAGACATAGACACCAGCAGCAAATACCAATCCATATGATACCAGATAAACCAGGGGGCTCTGATAATGACAAGATGGAGGGTTACTCAAAAGAAGAAAAAGTTGAGTTAAGTGGACTACAGGATGTAAAGCCAGAAGGCTGTATCAACGATGACAAAGAATTAGAAGGCAACAAAGAGATCCAAAGTTTGCCACATGACAAAACAAATCAAGAAGAGGAATCCGTAAAGAAAGAGAAAGGTTGTTGTGGAAAGGGAGAAAAGTGTAGAGACTGTGGCAAGTTTTTTTCAGATGCCTTGATTCTGAAAAGTCACCGGGAGTACATTCATAGGAAACTGTTTCCTACTCCTGCACTGGAGAGATTTTCCAGGGAGTACAGGCTGCAGTATGACCAGATGTACCCACTCACACAACCTAAATCTGTAGATAATCCAAATGACTCTGCCTCTGCTCCTGTCCCATCCTTGAAATCAGAACCAGCAATGGAACCGGTTATGTCTCAAGTTAAAAGTCTTGAGCCCTCTCCTGCACCGTCGTTTTCAGATCCCATAACAAACGCATGTGCTCTTGCTACAGATATATCAACAACTACTCCCACACCTTCTTCTTCTCCTCCATTAATTCCTCAATCTCAAGAATATCCGCAACAAGAGTCACCCACCACAAGCCCGGCTGCAACAGCTACTTCTCAAACAACAACCCCAGCGAAGGCCACACCTCTTACCTTACAGAAAATACCTATGCTTCCTCCAGGCTTGTCTCAGCTTCCCATTGCCCAACGGCCTTTACCTAACCTTCCCCTACCCCACATTCCTTTTCCCATGGACCTACCCCTCCTTTCTCCGGTTGTGATGCAGTCTGTGGGTCTCCAGCCCCAACCTTGGTTAGACTCAAGTATGAACCCTGAGTTGGCAAAACTCTACCAATCTCAACTCAACACGGCACTTCTAGGGCAACAGCCACAGCTCAGTCCTTCTCTGCTTGTCCAGCAGTCCCAGCTCAGCCCAGCTTTGCAAGGTCAGCCATCCCAGATCAATTCTACGCTGATAGGTCAACCATCCCAACACAGCCCTATCCAAACAGGACAGCAACCCCAAGTCAGCCCAACAATACATGAACATCAGGGTAAGAGAACCCGAACCCGCATCTCTGAGGAGCAGCTGACTGTCCTGAGGAAACACTTTGATATTAACAGTCTCCCCAGTGATGGAGACATGAACAAGATGTCTGGTCTGTCTGGGTTGCCTCATAAAGTTATCAAACACTGGTTTCGCAACACCTTATTTAAAGAGCGCCAGCGAGACAAGGATTCCCCTTACAATTTTAATAACCCCCCAACTATAGCCCTAGAGGAGCCCAGAAAAGTAGCACAAACCCAGCCTCTGTCACTTTCCCCATGTTCGCTGTCCCCAGCCATTCCAGCCCATACCTCCCCACAGGCCCACACAACAGACCTCCCAAGAGGAGAGCCCCATAGGGGCCGACGCTCTTCCCGAACCCGCTTTACGGAACAACAGCTGGAGACCCTGCAGAAGGTGTTTGAGGCGACTCCCTATCCCAGAGAGGAAGAATATGATCGAATGTCTGCTTTGTTGTCCCTCCCTAATAGAGTCATTGTTGTGTGGTTCCAAAATGCAAGACAGAGAGCCCGTAAAAATCAAGAACGGGGGACTGATGATGGATCAGAGGGTAAGAACCAACATGACAACCTACACAGACAGCGAACTGGCCTCTACAAGAATGATGATGAGGATAATAGCTGTGGTGATGAAGCACAAGGTGAATCTCCGAATGAAAACTCCATGGATCTGACTTATGAGTATTACACCAACCCTGACTCACCTGTTCTTGATCCTTCCTCCTCCTGCATGGAAAGTGAGCATACAACAGTTAATGGTGAACCACCACCTGTTACTAGTAAACAAGAAGACAAAACAACCTCTTCTCGGGCTAACAAGAGCCTTGCTCTGGTTCAAACTCCAAATGAAATTTCAGATGTAGACATCCAATGTATGGAAGTTGCTAAAGCCAAGAAAACCGTGTCCACTCCACCACCTGAGCCCAACCTTCAGCCAGAAATTACTCCAGAAAGACCCCGCCCTCACTCCTCCTCCTCTTCACAAAAAGATGTTCCGGCCATTGCATCCACAGCTCATTCTAGCCAGGGCAATAGATGCAACCCTCCTTCTGATCCAGCTGTTGAAAAGCCTGTTGATACATCACCAAGCCTCCCTGCTGCTTCAGAGTCTGACACAAGTTACATTCGGCTGCCGGATGCCACCTCTTGTCTGTCCACGGAAACCCAACAAAAAAAACAACCCCAAACACAGGCTCAGTTTCAGTGCAGTCTCTGCCCAGTGTCATTACCCTCATTCCAACTTTGGCAAGAACATCAGACCAGGCACCTCCTGGCAGCTCAGTCCCAGGTCCAATTTCTACACTCTGGCTTCACAGACCGAACCATGCCTTACATGATGCTCCATCCGAACCACACCCTGATGGCTAGCCAAATGATGTCCCAAATGCACTCTAATCCCACACATTCCATGATTTCACACTTAAACAGCATACAAATGAATAACACGCTCTCTGATCACTCGAGTAACAACCTCACTAACCTCTCTCAAAGTTCCCTAACACCCATGAAGCAGAGCTCAAAGCTCATGTCGGAAACCAATTTTGAAGGCCAAAGGGGCGTTGGAGAGATTGAGGAAGAGCACCGAAGGGATAAACGTCAGAGAACCACCATCACCCCAGAACAGCTTGAAGTGTTGTATCAGCGCTACAGTATGGACTCCAACCCCACAAGAGGAGTGCTGGAAGGCATTGCACGCGATGTCGGCCTGACGAGACGTGTGGTTCAGGTATTTTATGGATGTTTGTTGTAATTAATTATGTGTGAATGTTTTTGGAGAGATGGATGGAAAGAAAGGTACAGAAAATTATGTAATGATGTTCTGTAACAAAAATTTTAAATCATGCTGGTCCTTTCTTCACAGGTCTGGTTTCAGAATACACGAGCCAGAGAGCGAAAAGGACAGTTCCGGTCAATGGGTCCAGGATCCAGTTTCAGTTTGGGTTTAAACCACTTGCGCTGCCCATTCTGTAGGGCTCTCTTCAAGGTAAAGAGTGCTCTTGATGCCCATATGAGGTCACGCCACTGGGCAGAGGCTGAAAGAGCAGGCTACAACTTATCGATGAGTAATGGATCCAATGGGCCAATAGGGATGGCTATGTCCTCTGTCATGGACAGACCAGGCCCGTCTATCTCCTCCAACCCCATCCCAAACAATGGCTATGTCATCCTTAACAAAGAGTTGAGTATGAAGCCACCTGTTACCTCTTTAACCACCGATCTGAACAACCCAGAAGAGGATGATGACTATGAGGAAGATGATGAGGAGTACCCATGTGAGGAGGGTTCAAGTGTGGTTGACCAAGGTTCTCCCAGTCCAGAGGGATCCGGGGGTCCGAGCTCAGATTGGGGTGATACGCTGAGTCTGCAACAGCACCAACATCAGCAGCAGCGGCAACGGACACAGATGAGCCACTACCAGGTACTCCAGCTCAGAGACTTCTACAGGAGCCACCGCACCCCCAACCGACATGAGTGTGAGACACTGGGCCAGGAGCTGGGACTGCCTCACAGAGTTGTGCAGGTAAATATTCATAAATTCTAAAATGCAGGTTGAATGTGCATTTGTTTTGACTAAAAAGTATTGTTTCAGAACAATTAGGTATTTTAAAATCTATCTTTTCCCCCCACAGGTGTGGTTCCAGAATGCCAGAGCCAAGGAGAAGAGGGCCAGGAGCCTGAGCTCTGACTCTGCAGAGAGGGAGCAGGCCGAGCTGTCAGCAGGGGCAGGGGAGAGAGACAGAGCTTAGAGAGGCAGACTACGGCCGTTTAGCTTTTTTTCTACAACATTCCCCCTGACCCCCCTTCCCCCACACCACCCCCTGCACCTGCTGTTGATCTCTAAACGTATACCCTGTCCACTTTGCTGCCAAACCTGAAACCTGAACACCCCAAAGATGCCGAGCCACAGTGGCCCAAAGAGAAACTCTCTTAACTGAGAGAGCCCAAACCAAGTCCTCTCGATACAGCTTTCCTCTTTTCATATCGTTGTTAAACTCTTTTCCGGTCTGTCATTTAATGTCGAAAAGAGCTCCTCTCCCTATTACGTCGAGACACCTTACTACAACCAAACACCACCTTGATTAAAATAACCAACCAGATGCCACAGAGGCCAAAGAGCATTCTCCAAGTATGTGACCTCACTGCCCAGCTAGACCTGCAGTCTACCTCTCAGTCTGCATGACAGACTCACAGTGGGCCCTCCACCAGAGCTAGATGACTAGCTGTGTAGCATGTAGTGCCACTCTGAAAGAGGCTGGAAAAGAAATTGTCAAAGAGATTTTAGTGTACATAGAGAGCTCCAAAAGATAAACTTGAAGAAAAACCAAGCAGTTCACAGTGAAGAGTTGGGTGAAAAAAAAACAAAAAAGAACATGGAAAAATATCCTTGAAAGAGATGGAGGTGTTCGCATAGAGCTTTTGTAAAGACTGACTCAGATTCCAAAGCTCATAACCAAAATGTTTCATGTCTGTGAATTTAGTTTCAACATGTTTGTTTTCAATAACAAACTGCAGAGCTGACGTCTGTACGGTGATTGGGTGAAATCTGCAGCTGGCAAAATTAAGCCGGGTACCAATAGACTGACACGGTGCCAGAATGCAGCCTCACCCCCCCACAAGCCAATGATGAGTCTTCTGTTGTATATGTACACCTTCTATGTTCCTTTACTGGATAACAGCCCAAATAGCACAGAACGAAAAGGCCAGTTTGTCCTTAACGGGGCAAACTATTTTTTATAGCACTCAACCATTATACTGTATATGAAAACTTTAACCAAACTGAAATTTACATTGTGTGTGTGTGTGTGTGTTTAGTAATAGTTTCTTAATATAAATCTTATGGACTGAGATGAACTGTCTTGCTTCGATATAATAGTGTCATGATTAGTAAACGATTATGACAGCTTTGATCTGTTCAGGCAAGGTGACCTACTGCCTTTCCGTTCTAGTTGAATATACCAATGGCATACCAATGTTATTTGATTGATGTAAAGCTTTCTATGCTCAGGTCAACGGCTCAACATGGCTCCGCTGAAATTGTGGTCTTGATACTGTACTTTTCTGTTTTTGAAACGGATAAGGCATTTAACCTAAGACTAAGTATTAAAAGATATTTACAAAAACATCTGTATTTCAAAGATCTGAGCTTTCACCACTGAGTAATAGATTGTTACAAAAACCTTATTGAAACTAAAGTGTTTAATAGTGTGAGGGGTAAATGTACAGTATTTAGCTTTTGTATGGTTGACTCGAGACTTCATTGGATGATTGAGACATAGCTCCCTTGTCCACTTACCGATAGGGAGCTACTGCGCAAAACTGAGAAAAACTTTGGATGTTATTGATGTTATTTTTGTACACCTAATTTATTTTCCCTCCTCCTACCTTATCGACTTTTCCTCCTGTTCATTTGCAACCAGTCTTTATTCTAACTGTAATAATGATAATATAACAATAATTAATGCTTTAAGACAAAAATCCAAAGACGTGATAATACTTTAACCATATGACCTACAAAAATAAGCGCTACTGTTTACTTGACGATGTATTGCTGTTTTTAAAGAAGGAAGGAGTCCCTATATCTAAGCTACTGTTTTCTGCCTCTCATAAGCACACTGGAAACTGTAACCAAAACCCCAAACTAGAGCCATGGCAGTCTGTAATATAGCGGTTAAAGAGTTTTACTTCTCTTGAGAAATGTTGCAGCTTATTTTTCTTTCTTTTTTTTTTTACCATAGTGTTGAACTTCAGCCCTTAAGGATGTCCAGTTTGCTGCTAATGTACTGTAGTTTCTAATGATACTGTAGAAAGATGCATGCTCTGATCGCTTTACCACTAGGCTTTAATGACTACAAACTGTAATGATACCTGTGATGCTGTTGATAAACTGCTCCTATGTTATTCCGTTGTAAACAAATGGATATGTGGGGCTCAATTCCATCAGGTTTGTTTTTCAGTATCCCAATAATTACCCCGACTCAGAAGATAAAAATGGCTTTCAGAATACCAGAAATATTTTTTCAAGCATCATTTTTAGAGAAACCTGCTTGGGGCATTCATTTCTCAATCCTTGGTACTCCATTTGCTATTTGAAGGAGTTCAGCCCCAAATGTTCTACTGGTAGTGTCAGCCTTTCTGTGTTGCAATGTCTCTAGTTTCTAGCCATTTGCCCATTGCAAACAGCTTTTGCTGAACTTGTCTCAGACTGACATCACTACCGACTTTCCAAAGGATGTGGACTGATTTACTCTGTCATGATTTGTTCTTAAACTAACCAATGTTTACGACAATACCAATGAGCTTTCTTCTGTACAGAAATGTGCATTCCAAATACCACAAAGGCAGTTTTTTTGTATGCTGATTATTTAAAATTTCATTTGTCATACTCTCTTGATCTTATTGACTGTAAGATGTACATATTGGGGTCCTCTATGGTGATGAGACGCCGTTATCCTATCTGTAGGTAAAACTATTCTTTTAATTTTTTCTGGATATGTTGTTGCCATAGTGATGACCAAAAAGATACCTGTGATGTGCACCTGTCCTTATGTCCTGCTCCAGTGGTTTAGTGCGTCTCTATACTCTCCCCCTGCCCAAGTTCTTCCCTACTTGTGTGTGTTTCTCTTCCTTTCCCTTCCCATACTCCACTGAGCTAAATAAAGTCTGCTTTGGTGCATGCTCTGGTCTCATCCCTGGTCTAACCAAGAGAAGCCATTTTGGGAATGTTGTGGTATGCGAGGGTCTGTTCTGTGTTTCATATTCGTGTGTGTGTGTGTGTGTGTGTGTGTGTGTGTGTGTGTGTGTGTGTGTGTGGAAGCTTTTGATGTGCGACCGCGTGTATGTGTGCAGCATAGCAGTGTGTGGAAGGCGTTTGGTGAATGGAGCCTTGACCTCCTGGGGTCACTTCATTAATTACATCTGTGACATTCAGCCAGATGAGTTTCCTTTGTAACTAAATGATATGATGAATATTAACGACCTCGGATGAATTACATTGCTGCTCCTGCTGCTGATGATAATGTGTTTTACGAGTCTGGGAGAGAGGGGAGTAAAATTGCACACTACTGCACATTTAGAGATTTACAGATTCTCATGTGCAACATCTGAAAGACCACAACGTAGGTTGGTAGAGATCATTTTTATTATTTTGTTTTCTTTGGTGTAAAACTTTCCGGCGGATGATCAGACAACTTCCCTCAGAATGAAAACTACCATTCACAATCTGCTTCTTGTTCTCAAGCAGCAAGCCAGTCATTTAACGATTATACATGAATGCGACCGCAGAGGAAGCCGTTCTCATCCGGGTGGCAGGGAACCGACAGACCGATACACGGGGAGAACAATGGCAAAGTAAACACCGAAGAGGCCTCGAGCTAGCTTCGTAGCTGCCGATAGCCTTCTCAGAGAGTCATCCTGATAAAGTGATCCCCGACCATTTCTCCTTCTCTCGCTGTCCTCCCCCTCTTAATCAAATGAGTAGTGTGCAGCTGGTGGGGTTGCGGCAAAAAGGGGTACGAGTGCGTGTGCAGAGGGGTGGGGGGGGCTTTGAGGGATAGCGTGAAATTATTGCCTGCTGGTGTATATGTGTTGCTGGGGGTAGGAGAGTAGAGTAGGGGATTGGGCTGGGGCAGGGGGGAGGGGGGGTGTAATGTCATTGCCTGCTGGTGTATCAGTAGTGGGGGCTCATTTAGATTTAGATTGGTTATGTGAGGAGAGAGCTGAAAGGCCAGCTCATGTTTATGCATGAATCCCAAAGCACGCCGCTGTGGTGGAGCCCCGAGTTAAAGAGACAGAGCTGAAATACATTCACACATTTAGACACAGCTCTGATTCTTTGGCTTCTGAGGCTTCAGTCTACGCAATGCTTTGCTATCAGATGCATTTCAGTTGTGCGTCTGTTGGCCTCTTTCTGACGTTTTGCATGCAGTTAGATTACGTCCACGTCCAAATGAACACTATTCCGCTTCTACTAATCTAAAAAATGTGAGATCTAATTTTAGTTTTAAAGAAAATCCCACTGCCCAACTGTGTCCTGAAGATTGCTTTGGTATCTTCTACAGCTGATTTACAATCACACACCTTCACACACACACGCACACACATAGGCAGAGTAATCAGTAAATGTCTTTGAAGGAGAGTTTGTTCAGCACTTCATCAGGTATAAAGTGGTTTTTATTTGGAAATGTGGTCGCTATCCATCTTTTAAATGACTTTTTAATGGTCGTCACACCATCTTAATCAATCATGTAGCAGAGCTAGCCTGCAAGCGCAAATATACTCTATTTATAATTCTTTGCTACAAAAACTGACACTCCTAGAATTGGAAACCACCAGGAAAAAGAGTGAAATTGTCTTTCTGATTTTGCAGGAAACATTAGAAAGACCTCCTATACTATTTGTCCTATCACCAGCATCCTAGATATGAGGTACCCTTTGGAATATTTTATTGAATATAGCTGCACTCTCAACCTGTAGAAACGGTGGATTGAATAGTTTCATAAAAATGCTTGTGTTTATTATCATTCTTGGGTGTCTCCCTATTCAGACACTCTTTTCTTTTTTTTTATGACACCTCCCCCTTCCACTGTGCAACACCTCCCCCCTTCCCTTTCAGTGCTTTACATCTATAATGAGATACAAATACGCATCAGCAGGACGGTGTCTACGCCACGCGTCACTGTGTGAATATTACTCACACTTATTAGCTGGATTATGTTAATCTTTACACTCTCTGCTCACAGACAACAGACTCCCCATGATATGGGGATGGTCACGGCAGTAAGCGCGTGCTGTCGCGTGTGTACGCGTGTGTGTATGGCGGTGTGTGTGTGTGTGTGTGTGTTGAAGTGATTGCCATGTTGTCAAACTGATCTGCATGTGAAAGGGCAGTCTAATTACATCACTTATGCAAATGATAAAATGCACATATGCATGCACGTGCATACACACCACTGACAGCTTACTACTGAGGTCAAAAAGACAGTGTTAGCTATTCTCTTATTGACTAACATGAGGCGGCATCCCCACCTGTCAGATAGATAGACATGTCTTGACAAAATACAGATAAGTCACAAACAATGTTTTGACACACTCCTTCAGATAAATTAGAGAAACGTGTGGATGGGTCAAGCTCACAGTAGACTAAAGCAGTTAAACTGTTATTGGAAAATGTCCAACCGCATATTCAATGATTATTCTTTTTTCAGACCGATAGTATCCCTGTTGGAATGATTGATGGAGTCTGACACATTTTAATTACGCCCAAATTAAATGAATTGGCTTGCGGACTATAAAACATTGCTGTTTAATAACGAGCCCCACCATTTGCCTTTTTTTTCTTGCTTCATCCAATCCCATTTCGGCGGCCCGCACCAAATAACCTCCCTCCATTTAATGATATGCAAATGAATTTTCATGAACCCCATGATCCCATGCGATGATTAAACTGAGATGACATTAGCTGCCATGCTGCTGCAACTGTCAGTGCTTCTGTCTGCGTCCTTTTTCTCTCCCTATCTCAACCATCGTTCTTCGTATCCACGACAACGGCCAACTGGTGATATTAAGGGTTTCATTGTCACCGTTCCCCTGTGAATTTGCTTCGTGAGAGATAAGATTCCGCGAATCCAGTGTCATTTCGGAGAAGTTTTTCAAATGGCAGCAGAGGTGGAGCATCTGAGCAAAATCTGTTGATCCTCAAACCGCATGTCTTTGTGGTGCACTGAAGACGCACACGTCACAACGGCGTGCAAATATTGTAATGCAGTAACATTATACGGACGATTTTGGTAACCTTCCTCCTTTTCAACCTCCAGTGCTCCCCTCCCACCGTTCCGTTTCAGTCTGTATCCAACTCCACCTCCGCTGTCGTTTATTGTACTCCATTTGCATAATGAAGCCCAGGCTTAATTAAGATCCCACTGGAGTCTGGAGCCAAGGATGAAGGGAAGAAGGACGAGGAGAAGGGGAGGGGAGATCCGGCGTTCCTTAGCTTATCCTCACGTGTCCAAATAGGAGGCACAATTTAAGGGGGGAGTAAAGCGTTGACGAGCGATTAAATCTCTAATTATGATCGGCTGTTAGAATTAGTGTGTGGCTGTTAATTAGCTGCAGATGAGATGCCCAGACAGTTGCCCGCCCCTGACGACTGCAGCACCCTCCCTGACTGGCAATGCAGAAACACAGCTTGACACCCTGGAGATGATGCCAACACATCCCTCCCTTTAACACACTCAGCAGTCTGAGGGGATATCCCTTTAAGAATGGCCCAGGTGTGCATGTGCAGGAAAGAGGCTCTTCATCATCCTTGTCCACCCACTCCTGCTATTCTTCATTAGGCACAAAATTCCCACTTTCTTCTCCTTCAATATCCTTTATTCGTTTTGCTTGTTATTTCCCGTCTTCCACACACTCTTTCTCTTTAAATTGGAATGATCCCTTGTAGGTCTTTGTAATGGCCACCAGCTTCCTTTCGTTGCAGCAATTGGCATCGAGGAAAGGTTTTTGGTCGAAAACTCCTACCATTGTTGAATTTGGCTTCGGTTCAACCCTTCTGCTGCTATTTATTGTATCCATTTACTTCGCTTTTTTTTACAGCTTCTGGTGCCGCACGCGAATCCCTCTGTCTGTTTGGCATGATGCCATCTATGTTTCTGGCTTCTCCCTTGAGGGGATGTCGTTGCCAAAACATTTAAGGCATCCGAAATGTCCTGCTCACCGTATGGAGGTTTGAGTTCGCCAATGTGTGCGGGGTTGTTGGCTTGGCAGCGCGCCATTCTTTCTCCTTGTGCCCTTGCCGCCCTTAAAAAGGTGCCATCCCCGAATCGCTGGCATCCGTTGCCCGGTCATGTCTTCTTGGCTTTGTCCAAGCAAACAAACGGCGATTAGCTGCAAATCCTCAGAGGTGAGTCCCCCTTGTCTTTGACTAAGACAGTTCTCCGGCGTGCGCTTTGATCGCTCCGGCAGTGCCACGACCGCAGGCTGGCATGGCGCCCGCCGGCTGGCACGCTGCGGATGGCACGCCGTGGCTGGCATTGAGCGAATGCAAATTTGAAAAATGAATGGAATGTGGGCTAGTCCATCGACATCGACGGTCGTCACCAAGTTACAGGTCACAGTTTCACGCGATCCTCCGCTCCTTTCCTCCGATGCTTCCCTTCCTCCAGCTTCGTCTGAGTCGTCATGTGTCTTCTGGCATCTTAGGTAATTTCTACGCTCTGCTGTCCTTGAATGTCTTCTCTATCTTCCTTTTCTCTGCCCGCTCTGCTGTTGCGTTTTGCGCCACTGTGCCAACGTGGCACCATGGCAGCGGTATGGAGGTCTCTTTCTCTTCCTCTTCTATTCTTATTGTCCTCACCCCTTCGCCCGTGCCCATGCCCGCCCCCGCTCAAGTCCTGACTGGATGGCACTGTGCCAACCTGCCACCGCCATCGCTCTCATTTGTAGCTCATCTCTCCGTTGCCCTTCCCCCTGTGCCTACATTTCGATCCCTCTCTTCTCGTTTATCCACTTTCTGAATGATTTACTCTCTTTGTCTACGACGTGTTGCGTTTGTAAATGAACACGTTGGCGAATTGACAAGACGTACAACTTTTCATTCCCTCAAATGCGCGCCGCGAATCGCCTGTCTTTATCGTCGTTTGGAAGAGTTTTTTGGCACCTGAAAGAACAGTTGATGCCCTGCCGATAATTACCACAGCAGTTACCTATTCCACCGAGACAGGATGAGAAAGACGAAGAGAGCCCTGAGTTTGGGTTGTTTTAATTAACTCTTACCAACCCCCATCATGTGTGCCTTTTCTTTTCTTTTTTACATCTGTACAAGCCTTAGAGATGTTGTGCTTGTTCACAAACATTCTATAAACGAACACAATTCATCCGATTATCACTAAGATCAACTGGTTACCATTGACCTCACCCGCTTCTTCTAAAATGACCCTCGTCTCTTCTTCCTCCTATTTATAATATCTTGCGCCAAACAAAAGCCGCCAGTGGTGGTGGAACTCATTAACCCAACACTCTCATTAGTACACAAAACATAATGAATATGTAAATGATGTGTGTAATCTACGCACAGGCTGAGAGACTTGTTCTCTTTCCAGTCCTCCATTGTAATGTATATCCCCTTCCTTATAACTTGACACTCCAATTTTCCTCTTTTCTTAGACTACCAACTGTGAATCCATGGGGGGACTTCTTGAGGTCTCACCATTATCTCTTTTATTATTGGTTTTAACACATTTATCCTTGCCTTTAACCATGGTTTGAAGTGTATAATAGTCTCTAAGAGTCTCTATGTTTGCTTCTTCCTGCTCACAGTCCCCCTTTTCCAAAAACAAACCCTGCAGTGGCGCATTAAACCAACAACCGAGTGTTTGAACAAGGTCTTTCTTCCAGGAATATGAATACTGAATAATCTATCCACTGAGACTGTTTTGGATGCTGTGTTTTGTCTTTGTCCCTCTGCTGCATGGATCTTAACGTGTGGTCCAAACTGTGTGGTAAATTCAAGCTTCGCCCTGATAGACGGTGAGTTGCCTCGCTCCTGTCTCGGATAAACACCTATAATACTCTGGCTCCCTTGGCAATCACCATAGCAACAAACCACGGTACCCACGTGAGTTGCATAATAAGATGTTCTCTAAGACCACGGAGCATAAAGCGACGACAAACTAGAAACCCGCAACAAGGAATGCGTTAAATGAGTATTGAAACGTTACATGAATGGGCTTGCGTCACGTAACAAACTGTCAGACGCTCATGCGCCGTCCCTCTGTCTCTCCAGACCCTAACAGGTGCTGATGAGCCGCAGTCAATGATTGTAATGAGCTATCGATCACCGTGGGAAAACCGAGGGACAGAGAGGGGTAAGGGAGGTAGGGGGAACCAGAGGACACACACACACACACACAAACAGAAGGAGAGGGACTGCCAGGACAGGAAGAAAAAAAAAAAAAACTTCAAATGAAATTAATGGAGACAAGCTACCGAAGACAGGGTATCAATACTTGCTTTAATCAAGTCCGTATCTCCTATTGTTCGGCTTAAAATAGAACGTAAGTGGAAGTGCTTTTTTTGCCAGCGCGTGCTGAATGGAAGTGTCCAACCGCGAGCGGCTTCTGGACGGGCCGGTCTGCTCGGAATGACCATGCAGACGTGGTTGTCATGACCGAGTTCAGATGCCAGTGAATGGCACTGACGCAGTATCTCTATTTTCCTCTTTTTGTGCTGTGTGCATGGAGGGGAGGCAGACAGCTTTAGGGAAGGGGGAGGTGCGTTGTGTGCGTGTGTGTGTGTGTGTGGCGTGTGTGTTGGCTGGCGTTTCAGATAATGAAATGCAGCAGGGAACAAAGAGCTGGGGGCCCCTATTCTCTGTGCTGCAGCTTCATTTTCACCACCGTCAGTCTATGATTCTTCCATAGCCTCTTTTCTGTGTATCTGTATGTGTGTTTATATGTGTACCAGCAGTTTGTTGTGTGTACCAGTGTCCCCTCCTCCTCCTGTTAGTATTCTGCATGGCAGATCCCCCTAATGTAATAACTGTGTCTGCATGTCTAATTTACAGCAGGAGAGAGTAAATAGCCTGTGGTTAATTACAGTACGTGTGTGTGCGCGTGTGTGTGTGTGCGTCTACATGCGCGTGGGTGTGTCAGAATGATTTATGAGTTGCAAATAGCTACACCAGTGGCCCGTTTCTCCTCACTTAGTTTTTAATCTGTCTTTCCATTAATTTTCCGGGAGACGTTATTATGGTTTTATAAAAGTGTTCGCGACGATGCACATGTGAGTGCACGTATGTGTTAATGAGACAAAGGTGAGGACATTTTGTGAGAATCGAGGCCATTTGGGCATCTAAGCCGTACTTGGCTTTTCTCTCTTCAGAATTCCCGGTTTACCTTCCTTCCTTTCGCCTTTTTTTCCCCGGTGCTTCATTCACTCTCGTCATTGAGAGCCACAATGAACACAGATCTTTATTGACAGTACACGGCAGAACATGGAAACAGCAGGTCAATCCGTTTAGCCCAAGGGCCGATACACCAATTCACCAATTTGTCAGTGTTAGTTTGAGAGAGAAAAGCAGCTAATCTCTCCTCTCTGCTCTCTATTGATCACACACTTAGACTCCACTTCTCTGTCTAAACACTATTGATTCCCTCTCTCTCTCAATCTCTTTCTCTCTCTACCTCTCTTTCTGTCTCGCTCTCACCACATACCATAGCTCTCAACACATATTCCCTTCGTACACTCAGACTTCTCATCAGATCAAGGCTTAAATCATTGACTTGGTAATAGACTTGGCTTGTACGTGGAACCCCAAATTGTATTTTGTATTTTACTTCAGAGAATGAACAAAATATATCTTTGATTAATTCCAGGACTACAGTAATGTAACTGGAGCTTATAATGTCTTCAAAGCCTCTCCAAGTTTGGTTCACAAATGTCAAATATTATTCCCTGCTGCGTACATTCAAACGCGTATGCATGGTCTCATTAACAAAATCAATTCCTTAGCCCTCTACGGCATGAATATAGACTATGACATAGTATTCACTGCCGCGTACGCTGTCTCCTGGCTTTGTCTCACATAACAGGGTGAACTTCAAAAGGACCATATTCCTGTCAAGATGAAAGCTACGCAAAGATGTTTGATTGATTGTCTTAAGGGAGACGACCCCCCCCCCCCCCCCTTAATTTTAACGTCAAAGAAAATGACCAAAAGATCTGTTTGTGTGGGCCCTTTTCATTACACGTTTACACTGGGAGACCTTCATTACCATTTCAGTGATCATCAGTGCAGACGGAGAGAGAAACCTCCGACGAAAAAAAAAGAAAAGAGCATTGATCATATATTTGACCCTTTACCCTTATATCAAATAAATAAAATGCAAACAGGGAATCCCAAATGTGTCTTCGATGCCGTGGGGGAAAAAAGAAACCCCAGCCAGGCCCCCTTGGGTTTCACCGCCGTCTCCTCGCCGTCCTATTTGTTGGGCTGGTGCGACGCCTACAGGCGAGGCGACGCCATTACAACAACCCGCCGCCTGCAGGTTACAAAACACTAACACGTGGCTTGTGTAACTCCACATGAACATGTTTGATAACCGACACCGAAGAGTGTGCTCGGGACGACGGGGCTCATTTGCGTGGTGCACATCTGCTTAAACCTTTCGGAGACATTTTTCATTTTTTAAATAGCTACACTCGACCGTCACCTCGCGTTTGAAGATGCCTCCTTCGGCTGGCGAAGACAGTAAGGTCTTCGTGAGAAGGATGTTGGTGGAGGTGCTGGCGGGTCGAGAGGATCCGGAGGGGTTCTTTGCCATGTGTGTGTCGGTTCTGGGCCACCGGGAGACCAGCTCACGGTTCCTGCCCCTCATCCAGCCGCTGTCCACGGCCAACGGCGCGCTGCACGCCGCCCTCACCTCCATCCACACGGACTACTTCTCCAAGGTCTCCGTCCCGCACAAGAATCATCTACGTGGTCGCGTTTCGCTTCGTTTTGTCTAACTTGTTATGAGTTGCCGACTCTTAGGCTTAGTGAGCCCGCTAACGTCTTCACTAAAAACCTTCCTGTAACTGCTCGTCTCCTACAACCTAACTGACGTCACCTGCGCTCAAAATGTGTTAGGCAACGTCAGAGCTAGCTTGTGTTAGCTTAGCATCTACTGTGGGGGTATAGTTGCTAAATCAAATCAAATTCTTTGGTAGATATAGATACGTTATTTTGTTTCTAGGTCCTGAAGGCAACTAGGAAATAATTATTTGTAAAGAAAAGATCTGAAGATACAAATGTTTTATCTTATTAACAAAAAGTAGTTGTAGTAGTAGTGCTTGTTCAATAATCTGCAAATATTGTAAATGCATTTGTCGTCCCCCCTCCTCCCTCAATGACTATACGCAGTAGTTTCATCATTAATTATAAAAATGGATGTTTCTAATTCAATCATAGACTCAAGATGATGAGCTGGAACTTGCACTGTCGCTGTCTCTTGTGGAAATGGACGATCACCGGCTGTCCAGCACCAGCCAAGAGTCCCGACCTCAGCGACCTGCAGACGGGCCGAATCAGCCGACCGCTGTATCTCAGGGAAGCAGCCGCGTCCCGCGAGCAGGTGTAATCGCCAGCGGGAAAAAACGTGACTCACCACAAACGGGGGCCTCGGTCAAGGCCAACTCACCACAGACAAACAACACGCCTGAGCGTCAGCAAAATGACGAATATGAAACGGAGAAACCGGGAGCGAGTCAGGCCGCGCGTGTCTCCAGGCCAGTTTCCAAACAAGACGCGTTCAAAGAAAGCGACACAATGATGAACGACGCAAATTTGAGCCCGTCAGAGAAACCGAAGCGCTCCAAGAACAGACGGCAGCGGCGTAAAGCCGCCGGCCGGCAAGTCGTAGGTTTGCCCCGTTCTCCGTCGGCGCCGCCGCCGGTTTTGCTGTGGTTCAGGAGGGACCTGCGACTCGGGGACAACCCTTCTCTCACTGGCTCGTTGGAGGTCGGTGCACCTGTCATCCCCGTCTTCATCTGGAGCCCCGAGGAGGAGGAGGGACCTGGGATCACGGTGGCTGTGGGGGGAGCGTGTAAGTTCAGAGAAAATACTGATTGTTGGCAATCTTTGTCAAAGCACAGTGTGTCAGTGCACAACACACAACACCGTGCATAGAACTACAGCTGATACATGTGAATTCCTATTCAAGTCTCCTGTTTCTTTGTCAACAGGTAAATACTGGCTTCATCAAGCGTTGTCTTGTTTCTCTGCATCTCTGGAGCGCATTGGCAGCCATCTCGTGTTTTTGGAGGCAAATACATCTTCTTTGCATACCCTTAAGGAGCTAGTGAAGGAGACTGGGGCGAGAACTGTCTTGGCCAATGCCCTGTATGAGCCTTGGCTGAAGGAGAGGGACGACGCGGTGGTGTCCGCCCTTCAGAAAGATGGTGTGGTTTGCAAGACGTTCCACTCGTACTGTCTCAGAGACCCTTACTCCGTGAGCACGGAGGGGGTCGGACTCAGAGGTAAGTCACAACTAAATTTAAATCGTGCTTGCTTTAAATATTTCTGGTAAATATCAAAAACAACTCAATCTACAAGCGGATTAAAAATAAGGTAATCTCTTTTTTTGTTTTTCTCTCGGTATAGGAATAGGTTCAGTCTCTCACTTCATGACCTGCTGTAGACAGAACCCAGGGTCTGCGTTAGGGGCCCCCCTGGACTCTCCTGTATCTCTCCCCACACCCGCCCGCTGGCCTGTGGGTGTCCCTTTGAACACGCTAGGCCTGGCGCGCATGCCCCGCAGGAAAGATGGCACAACGGTCAGTAGCCACAGCAGATGAGCCTTGAGGGGTTAGCTGTGATGTTGTGTGAGGGGGCACGACTGCGTGTCATCCCTCATCCCCTCTCCCCCCCTGCTTGGAATAAAATCTTTGAAATGACGATCAGATTAAGATTAGGTTTTCAATAATTTCTCTGTTCATTTTGGCCTTCAGATTGACTGGGCAGCTAACATCCGTAAATCTTGGGATTTCAGTGAGGAAGGCGCGTCGGACCGGCTAGAGGCCTTTCTGAATGATGGTGAGAGACCTTGTGTTCACGTAAAACATGTCTGTACTTGAAGGAATGCCGAGCGTGACGTTGACCTTACGATTCCGCCATGCGTCCAAGGTGTTTATCGTTACGAAAAAGAGTCCGGCAGGGCAGATGCCCCAAATACCAGCTGTCTGTCCCCCTACCTTCACTTTGGTCAGCTCAGCCCACGCTGGCTATTGTGGGATGCCAAAGGGGCGCGCTGTCGACCCCCAAAGTTCCAACGCAAACTGGCGTGGAGGGATTTGGCTTACTGGCAGCTGACCATGTTTCCCGACCTCCCCTGGGAATCCCTCAGACCTCCATACAAGGTAGAAACTGGCCACAGGCGCGTTGATGACGCAATGACAGCTACCACTTCCTACAAAACGAATAAACATGTTAAGCTGAAGTACACTTTACTCACGGCCTTATATAGTTTGTATTTATTACAAGGCGTTATTTATTACAGGCTCTGCGGTGGAGCAGTGATGGTGGCCACCTGAAGGCCTGGCAGCGAGGACGGACAGGCTACCCTCTGGTGGACGCCGCCATGAGGCAGCTGTGGCTGACGGGCTGGATGAACAACTACATGAGACACGTGGTGGCATCTTTTCTTATTGCATATCTCTACCTGCCCTGGCAAGAGGGTTACCGCTGGTTCCAGGTGAGACGCGCATGGACGGAAGTGCACCCGCGCAGGTGTCCCCAAAGCGACAACACGTAGTAATTACTGACCTTGTGTCCAACGTTTGCCGGTGTTTAGGACACCCTAGTGGATGCTGATGTTGCCATAGACGCTATGATGTGGCAGAACGGGGGCATGTGCGGTCTGGACCATTGGAACTTTGTCATGCACCCCGTTGATGCAGCGATGACCTGCGACCCCTACGGAAGCTACGTGAGGAAATGGTGTCCTGAACTTGCTGATCTGCCCGACGATCTCATTCACAAACCCTGGAAGTGTCCGCCATCCATGCTTCGACGTGCAGGTGAGGCGATAGTCATGACAAAGCAAATTTCTGGCAACCACTTGCCAGAATATCCTCACCATAACCCCCAATTCTGCTTTTTCTGCTACCGTCACTGGTCAGGTGTGGTCTTTGGCCAGACATACGCCGAGCGGATAGTCACAGACCTGGAGGAGCGGAGGAGTCGTTCCCTGCAAGATGTGGCTCTGGTGCGAAGAGAGTTCGGGCAGTACGTGGACAAGCACTCTGGCTGCGACTTGGTGCCTCTGCCGCCGCGCCTCGTCTCTCAGGCTCTGGGCTCAGCGGGTCTGGTAGCGGAAGGGAAGCAGTTCCTGTTGCCCGTTATCACGCGCATGGAATTCAAACACCAACAGGAAGATCCAGACGCAGACGCCGCCTCAAATCCTTACAATGCTGTTCTGAAAGGGTACGTGAGTCGCAAGCGGGACGACACGGTCGCCTTCCTTAACGAGAGAGACTTTACTGCCAGCGTGATGCACGAGGGCGTTCAGAGAAGGGAGAGGCTGGAGAGCAATTATCGCAGAATGGAGGGACTCCCTCAGCCTCCCGCGCCTCGGGGCAGAGCCAGAAGAACTCCAACCGCCAAGGACAAGTTTTCTGTGGCCCCCAGTGGGGCGGTCTCGTCAGTCAGGTGATCCAGAGACCACGACGGAAAGTGAAGTGACCAGTTACAAGCCGTAAAATGCACAAAAATCTTAAGGAAAGCCTTAAATTAAAATGTGAGGGAAATTTGTTGAGACAAAGTTCGCAAGAGACGTACATTTAGTGTTCAGCAAATTCGGACAAATCCGAGGCATGTTACAAAAAAAGGCTTCCACCGTATGTTTTACAGTTGGTTCTTTTTTATATTGTTGTACATTGGGTGAATACGTTTGGTTGCAACAATGCGTGTGGATATGACATGGGTTTACTAAAAATAAGTGATGAAAAATATTAAATGTGTAAATATTTATAGTATACATTTGTCTGACAGTGTCAAGAACTATTTAATAGCTGTAATGTTAAACATCTTGTGCTGTCACATGGGGGACTCTAAATAAAATCATTTTATAAAAACTGACCTTTTATAATATGAAGCCTGAACTTTGGGATTTAATAAAAAAAAAGAAAAAGAAAGTCTCAGGAATTGTTTATTTTCTAATAAAAAAAAAGGTACCGCAGCCACAATTTCTGTCATACATGCAGTAGACAAACATTATTTTTGATAATTGAAGACCAAAGTGCTTTTTAAAGTCAGTCTTAGCAGTAGATAAAGGATTTCTAATGTTCACAGCTTTACAACACTGGTCAGCTTTGTGGAGATCCACTGGTGGGCGCTAAGCATTTCATCGGAGCTGACACAGGCACAACTCGATCTTCCTGCCAGTATCGTTTGAAAAGGAGGAGCGCGTAGCACTTAAGAGGACGGGTTAGATTAGTCCTCGATCGAGCGGATATATCGCTCATAGGCTGCTTCATCCATTAGAGTATCGAGCTCTGTAGGGTTGCCAATGGTCATCTTCATCAGCCAACCTACATTGAATGAGTCAAAATCAGTTAACCTGTGATTTCAGGAACAGTTTTGCATACCATTTAGCACGAGTCAAATATGTGTTACACCCCTTTGCTCATTACAGTATGGAGAATTAAGCATGACAATGAACAAGGTTTGGCTTTACATGTCCCATTTCCAAAGCACAGAAAAGCAGTTATGGGTAAATACTGCAGAGTCATGTAGTGATGATGGAATTCTGACAATAGCAAAACATTTGGAACGTTCTGGGTGATGGGTAACTATATCAGCCAACTTTTAAGTCTTTAACTGGAGTAGTAATTAAAGTACTTCCAAATGTAGAGAATACGCTAAAAACGTGCAAAGTTGCCAGTCAGGAAGAAAGATGGTTCACACTTTAAGACACAATATACTATAAAAAAGTTAACTCTACCAACAAAACGGATTGACAAGGCACGAGATCGGAATCATCTCCTCATCTCACTCCTCATCTCTATGTAATGTTGCATCACTGCCATCTACTGTCCAAAGAAAGTAAGAGCAGTTTCTTCAATCTTCACAGCCCACTGCTTTCACACAGTACCATTAAGTAGTCAGTACTTATGTATTCTTTTTTTTATATTTTTCAAATCAATGCCACTTCAATTATCTAATGTGTTCTAACAAATGCATTAACAACAACAATCTGCAGTAATCATTTTTGGACGTTAAAGACTAGTCGGTTAAAAAAAAAAACCCACCAATGACCCAAGGAACCAACAGACATATCATATTTTAAATTCTATCCTGTTCAGTATTTTAGCCTATGTGTGTGCTTACCATCGTCGTAGCAAGATTTGTTCACCAGACCAGGATTGTCGGCCAGTAGTGTATTAACCTCTACAACTTCTCCAGTCAAAGGGGAATAAAGCTCACTGGCAGCCTTCACACTTTCCAGAGCTCCAAACTCATCTGTGACAGTAGATGTTAGAAACAAGTGCATTTATATACGTTAGGTCATTTCAGAATAGCAACTGCCAAGACAGAAAAGGCAAATATTGTTGACGTTACATTACATGTCATTTAGCTGCCGCTATCCAAAGCGGCAGCTAAAAAAGTGCATTTCAACCAGAAGGATACAAACCCAGAAGAACACGAAACAAGAAAGTGTAACATTAACTAGGATAGGTGCTCTGTGGCACGGTGACTATTCACCAGTATAACAGATGATATTCAGTGTATTACTAAAATACTTTTTTTAAATGATGGATGGAAAGTAGCAAAGCAAAGTTGTTTCTCAACACAGCATCAGAGAAGAAATTTGGCAGCGCTGCGTTACGATGCAGAATAATTTAATTTGAATATCTTCATAATATATTTGCTTTCGAAATATCTGGACACCAAAAAATGTTCGTGCGTTTTTCAGACATATTCCTCTAAACCACAAGGCAAAATAACTCAAAACAAACGTACAAGTCCATCTTTCATAATGGCAGAAGAAAAAGCATTTCAAAAGAAGGGTAGCGATCTTACTGTCATTTCTAAAGTAAAAACCGTTGTCACATGCGAAACAAGATAATCATTAGCATGTTAATCAAAAACGTAGAGGAATAATTGTTTTGTCCAAAACAATGTCCAGATGCAAAGTCAAGATGCCTTTCGAAAAGAATATTGAATCATTGAATTGTATCCCAAAAATTGGAATTACAAATTCAGTTATACTTCAGCAATTATACAGTTTCCAGCCTAAATGTCCTCTTCCATGCCAAGGTTGTATTCCTCCATAGTTTGTTTGTTTTTTACATGTGAGCCACACCACCCTCATACCTTGCTGGACCAGCTGCGTTCCCACTTCTGGCAGTCCACAGTAAACCACATCTCCCAGAGCCTCCTGCAAGTTTCAGAAAGCAAGGTCAAAGACTGGAGCAAAAGTATGTACTTTGTTCGCTAGTGCAGATAACCTACGCGTGTGAGCGTTTCTGCGCGCGATCACGCAGTAGGAAACTTACTTGAGCAAACTTGCTGATCCCGACAGTCCCAATTCCGTCATCTTCTACTCGGATCCATTCGTGTTTGTCTGTGAATTTAAGTGCTGCAAAACAACAACAAAAACAGACTCAGACCACAACGATCCCCCTCACTGCACGAGTATTTTTGTAATGTATGACAACCAGAATAAACAGAGACAGGCGTAGAGCCGGGTCGTCAGCGTACGTGTCCTTTCTTAAGCTAATGTTACCCTCTAGCAACCGCAAGCGTTAGCTAACATGCTACAATAAAACCCACACGCGGGGTAATACCTGCTGTTAATCGACAAGAAGTGGCTAGTGTCCTTTCGAAGTAAGGTTGCGATGCCAGCCGCAACGGGGAAAGTGTTGCCGAGCGGGTAAGTACAGGCAAAACTGTGAAAAAGTTGGAAGACAGGGAGCGGAACAGCCCACAGGCGGCCATCTTTGTCGCGTATTGATGAGGGCACCGAATTCTTCTTCGCGGATTTGCACTCCGGGGATCTTCTTCGTCTTCTTCTTCTTCTTTGAGGTTAATCAGGTGATGCTGTGCAGGCACTTTGTGGAGTAAGTTAACACGCATAGTGTCCGGATATCATTTTATTACCTCGTCGTCATAACTACTCTTTTAAAGAAGCTGAACAAATCGTCTCGTCCCTTGTCCATTACCAACACACCCGAGTTTGCTTAAAAATAACGGTACATGACACAACAATGTCGAAAAAGACAGGTTGGAGGTTTGCCATATCTTTGGATTCTGTGTTAATCATGTTTTGCTATTTTTTTTCTTCAAAAAAAGGCCAAAAGAAGGCCATATTTGGATGTACCTGATTTAAGGCAAACGCTACAATAACTTTGTTTTGTTACGCACTTCATAAAATTTAAGAATGTTTTAAAATGGTTCAATAGCTTCATATATGGGATTCAAGGATATCATTTGCAAACAGTATCAAATTACTTTCACTAATTGTCTAAACTTAAAGTCCCCGCCTTGCATTTCACCTTAATTTATTTCTTTACTCTTTATTTATTCATTACCAAATTTCTCCATTTTTCCAACAACGCCCCATCATCTGCAAATCATGATCTTTCCAGCACTACATTTTAAGAAACATCTTAAATCTGAAGAATAGTATAGGACTTATGTCACTCGCCTTAAGGGTCCCATTTTCTCACTTACAAGGATTGGATATTTCAGATATCACGTTTACTTGAATCGTTCTTATTGAAAGGCTTTAAATGAAAAACCCTTCCTCCAGTTCAGAATCAGAAGCCTCTCCATCCATAAGATATTATACATATTTATCCCATCAAAGAATGCTACGGCTACTATTTGGATTAAACAGTACTATAAATTCAATGTTTTAGTTCAATAAAGGAGTATTCTCCCTTTTTTTTTGCAACATTCCAGCTTTAGCAAGCAATCGAACAGGATAAATATGTTTATTTAACATAAGACTTAACTTAACAACCTAAAGTTACGTCTTAGTTTATTTCTCACATATTGGAGTAATGTAATTTCATATAAGATGTAAGATCAAGCAGACTCCTTTTATGTATCGACATTGCGTATTAAGCTCACTAAATTCCTCTCATTTAACAAAAATTATATTATCTGACCATTGACTTTAGGTTTTGTCACTCCACCACTTGTTATGTGCACTGAAGTTGCCACAGAACACAATGTGTGCCCTACATTGCAATACGACCAACTCCGTTCCAAATACTATTAATCTCGACATTTGACTGTTGCAATCTGTGAGCAAAGCCAACACCATCTACAGTAAAAAATATCAAAGCAATAAGCCGTCTGATTGGCATTCCGCTTGGCTGGTATCTTTGGATCGCTTATCAATTCGAAAATAAAGGCTTCTTTTAGGGCTGATAACAAACCCTCAGACAAAATAAAGAAAAATAAATGAATCTGTTAAAATTATGTTTATTCAAAAGAAGATTCTTGGGAAGAACACCGGGTCATAAATCTGCTTCTTCCCATCAGAATAAAAACTATAATCCTTTGGAGACCCACACATTGTTTTTCAGTTAACAGCCACTTTTGGTCAGATTCATTTAGTTAAATGATCTGCCTGCACATCTATGGCTCCATTGTTTATAAAGACAAAATACTGCAGTGATTAGGGTCCAGGACTTGGAGCGGTTTCGGGACCCACACAGATCCCACAAACTGCTGATTGATTATACCTTTTTGTGACAGGTGGCCTCCGTGTGTATGCTTCCCAACAAGTCCTTTGCTCATGAAAGCACACGAAGACTGGTCAGACAGGGCTCATTACTCTTATAGACCGCCCGAACAAGAACTTAAATTACATATTAAGTAACACTTTTATCCATACAAAAACAACAGAATATTGAGACAAAGGGTCACTCTCATTGCCCGGGAGTTCTACTATTGCTCAACATTGCATTTGGTGAGGAATGGCATGTTACAAATAAAAAAAAGAAAAAATGAAAAGAAAAATATATATATATATATAAATATATATATAAATATATATATATATATATAAATATATATATAAATATATATATATATATATATATATATATATATATATATATATATATATATATATATATATATAGCAAATGTGGGTGTTTCACAAAACCATCGACTCCCTTTGTCCTGTTCTGGCTGAATAAACTATGCTGTAAACAAACTAAAATGCAGAACGACTAAAAGTGTCCTCCCCTACCGGGGCTAAAAGCTACAAACATAAATAACAAAAGCACATTTGTTTGGCTTTTACATTACACAGCTTCAAGAGTCTATCCAGTGTCCACTTTTCCTCTTTTCATTCTGAAGATGAGAACAGAAATAACAACAACACAGATAACAACATTGACAACAGTGAAGAGAAACGGCAGCTTTCTGTGGTGAGAGGAGTGAAAACAGACGGGTTGAGAACTCCTCTGTGTGTGTGTGTGTGTGTGTGTGTGTGTGTGTGTGTGTGTGTGTGTGTGTGTGTGTGTGTGTGGTCGGTTCTTTTGTTTTTTTTCTCCATCAGAGCTCATTGGAAGCTTGTTTCGCCCTCGTTGGAAGGCGTTCAGCACGAAACATGTCTGTCAGCATCCCTCCTGCAGGGGGTGCTGTGTGCTGCTGGACTGTTGCGGGGAGCAGAGGTGAGTACTGGCGCTCCACGGCAGGCGGGCGGGCGGAGGGGGTCTTTAGTCTGTAAAGTCTCTCCTCACTGCGGGGGAGGAACAACTAGGTCGGGGGAAAACCAGGAAGTGCGTCAGAGACCCGCCTCCAGGGCACCGCCGTGCACCACAGACAACACACACACACACACACACACACACACACAAACACGCACAAGTCTTTGTGTTAACAAACACGCGCACAATCAGCCAGACCCAGACACCCCGACTGGTTTTTAGGTGGTCCGTTCCTCCCCGTCAGCTTCCTGCTTGGTTCTGCGCAGGTTGCTCTTCATCTTCACAAACTCAGGGGTGTTCTCCTGTTCCTCCTCATCTTTATGTTGCTCCAGCTCCAGCTGCAAGAACACAGACATTGGCAAATTCAGATTGAGACATTGTAGAAGCGATAATCTGCATCTTGTTTCAGCTTGCAAAAGGTCCGAGCAGTAACTTTCATACAAGTGACGTATCTCATATATATCTATAGATATAGAGACTTTCAAATGATTTACCTGCTCTAGTTTCTGTTGTCTTTTCATGAGCTCAATCTCCAGGTCACTCCTCTTCTTGTGAGCCTCCTGCTCCTCCTTCTGAGCCTTGAGAACTTGCTCCCTCTTTCTCTTCTCCATAACCTTCTGCAGCTCGGGTTTGTTCTGAGGAGCCAGACCCCTGTGCAGAATCAACGGGAGAGACCGTGTTACTGAAGTAAACCTCTGGCGATGGCATCGCGCCGCACTCAGAGGGAGATTAGCGTTCACATTCATGCATAGAACGTGACAACCACGACCTCATTCTAGTTTGACGCGCGGATCCTTATTTGTTTTTCCGAATTAAACAGTCAGTCTTGATTTGGAAGCCCAATCTCAGCTTGTTCCACATGTCTGACTACGTATTGGTACGCAGCATTGGACAGATTTAGGAAAAGAGACTTTTTTTTTTTTTCGAGTAACAAAACAATCCCATATCTAAAATATCTAATAAAAAACTTCTCATTTGGACGTCGTCTCTGGGTGATCAAGTCAGTGACAAAAATAGACTGTTGCACAACTGCCTGGGTTTGTGCAGCAACATTCAAAAAGGGACATCTTAATAAAGTGTGAGCAAGCCTTGAGAAGAGCAAAACATATTAAATGTTACGTAATGCCAAAAAAAGGATAACGGAGAGAAGGGCGGGGGCTGAGGATGAGGCTTGGGAGAAGGGCTACAGGAGACGTATTGAGCTGAGATGAGCTGGACTCCGCTGGAAAAGCCAAAGCCAATAAACGGCAAAGCCCAAAAAGGATTATGTAGGCACAAAAATGTGCCACACACAAGAAAGAAAAAGAAAATCATTGAAGAGCAGTAAAAGGAAAGACACTTTCTGTCTGTCAAAAACATGCTGCAGCCCTTGATTACTTGATGATGAATTTAATTGAAACTACTATTATCCAGATCATTTTTTCTCTGAGTAGTTAAACATTTCCCCTTCTCCGTGAAAGCTGGACTCTTTTCTTTAAAGAAAACATAACATCGCCGGCCTGCCCCATTTGAATAACAACAATGTCTTAATTAAATGGAGTATTAAATCCTGAAGATTACATCACCAAGCAGGAGGGGGCGTTTACAACCAGGCACCTCCAAAAAGACCGGACGGAGTCGGGCTGTTTTTGAGAGCAGAAAAGGAAAGGAGCAGGCTAAAGGTCGACCAAGATACTACGACAGGCTATAAAATACGCTTACTCTGCTCTCCTTTCACGCTCGGCGTCATTTCCATAAATCACTGACCCTCCCATCTATGACTTCCGTCCCACGAAGACACACCTCTAGCAGACTGGCAAGAATGTGTGATCAAAATCTCACACAATATCTCATATGCCTCCCCAGTTTATTGGTGGCTGAAGTCCTGATGTTCCTCGGTGTGTGTGTGTGTGTGTGTGTGTGTGTGTAAAGAGAGAGTCATCACAGCTAATGAAGCAAAGGCAGTGAAAGGCCCTCAGCTAGGAATGTTTTGTAATCTTGATTACATAACCCTTTTTTCCATCCACACCCCCCCCCCAGCGTGACTAATCCACCATGCATGCAGACTGGCTTTCCATCCTTTCAGTACACGATCGAATGCTAATAAAAAAAAACCTAGTACCTCCCGCCAAAAGCCCACTATGTTTATCTCAGACTTCTACTGATACTGGCGGACATTCTCCGTCTAGACGACTACAGACATTATTCTGCAGCATTTTGAAATTTTTCTCATAAAAGAAGACTTTTCCTGTTTGACCTCCTTATTCTGCCTCTTCGCATTAGTCATTAATGCCCTCCCTCGATCACTGCGAAAGCGCCTCGCTCTCTGATCCCTTTAGGACCGAGCATCAGTGCTGCTGTGATGTAACAGCTGCCAACACCATGCGTGTTGACGTAGCTATTTATAGCTCAGGCACAAAGCGGCCCGCCGCTGTTTGGTGAGAGAAAATACAAACATTTGGTGTCAAAAGGGTTTTCTCAAGCTGATGCATGGACGCTCACACAAACCGCATAATGTCCTGTATTGTATGACGCAGTATTAGTATCAGCAGCCAGATTAGGTTCCTCCATCTGTGGAGTATACGTGTGTGTGACCTTTACATGGCCAATCTATCAAAACACTAATGCACATATCGTTTTGTATAATACATCACTGTGAAATTTGTATTTCCTGAACATTACGTGATACTGCTGCCGGAGGTCGAAGGGACCAGTGTGGTCAACAAGTATCAGCAGAGTCTGCATGGAAACAATCAGACCAATTACAAGAAAGCAGGAGGGCTGCTGTATTAACTCATCTGCCATTAGTACATAAACCAGCTTGGATCTGGACACCGTACCGTTTCCCTCCGTCCGACCCGCAAACATCATGTAGATTATGTAAAAACTGTTGGACATGAAAATTATTTTGTGCCACTTAATATATGAATAAACCATCATTTCCAACCATATCTTGTAAGCTTCTGGTTACTAGTTGTGAAATATGAATCTTCCATCCTCTCATAAAAGTAAACGAGGAATCCCAATGAGTGTCAGAAAAGGTATTAACGTTGTATTGTTCTCTTTTCTCCTGACCTCTTCTGGTTCATGAGCAGCTCTCGGTGCAGGTCCTGGTGATTACGGGAGATCTTGACAGGGTTGATCAGCTTTTTAGGTTTGATGAGCTCATCGCAGTCTCCGTCCAGGTAGTCGGGCTCCGCCATGACGCTCCTCCCTGGTGACAGCGACAGACCAGGCTCACGCGGATCTGCACGGACAAAGACAAGAGAAGCTCAATTTCAGTTGACCAATTCGTCACTATAACGCGAAAGGCTTGAAAGCAGCGAGGAGAGAACTCTTAAAGTCTGTAATTTGCATTTTTAATCTATTATCTCTTCTTTCAACCTGTGATGTGAGCATCCGACTGATCCTCTGGTACCAGCTCAGAGGCGTTTTAATTGTCTCTATAGTGCTAGAAGGACAGCGCTGGAATTACATAATTGTTCCCACAGAGTGAAGAGGAACATTTTATTCCCTTTCACAATGAGTGAAATGAGTGAGAACATTACTGTCAATATCTTGTAGGCATATTGTTATGTCAATATTTCGATACATGTCAGAAGTTTCAATCCACTGATTTCCATGACCTCAAAAATCGATGCGATTCATAATTGGCCCCCTAAAATGTGGGCAAACTGCCTTAATACATTAGAAACCTATTACATGTCATTTTATTTGTTTGGTATTTCCTTTAATTATTAGACATTCGACCAGCTCATGTGTCGAGATACTTTCTCAGGTCCTCATTAAGCTGAGAAATAACTGAGCAAGTTTGACCCATTCTCATGTTAATCACAGGTACATATAATACCTTACTGCTAGGAAACCTTTATAGTTTTAAAATAATAACAACATGCATGTCTGCACACATTCTCTATTTTTAAAAAAAAGAAGAAAAAAAAGTGATCCAACCAACTGAAAAGAGAATATTGGACAAAAGATTAGTCAAAACATTTAAGACAAGAAACGCACAAAATGCATTCTTGGCTGAACTCACCCTGCAGGTGAGGAAAGACGGCGTATCTGAACACGGTCGTCATCTCTGATAGTTTGATCTTGAATGTATTTTCCAGAAAAAGCGATCGAAACGCGCTGTCCTTTCCTGCACAGCTGTCTGCTACTGAGCTGCTTGGAGACCAGAGTCTGTTTTATAGCTACGCACACACTGTCCCTCTCTCTCCCCCTCCTCCGTCCCTCACCTACTCCCTCCTACGCACTCTGAATGTACATCTTGAGACCAAGAGTTTATAAGCGACTTATGAAAATTCTTGCTCGCCACTGGAACTATGTGACATGTTTACCGTGTAATATAGTCTCATATTAGGAAAGGACGTCACACACAAAATTCATCCCCCCCCCCCCCGTCTGAGGAATGACTCATATTTATAAACACGTCCTCACATGCCTGTGAGTGGGTCTCAGGCATCAGAGTCGCATTTTACCGCACGTGCTAAATACAAAAAAAGGTGGGGGGTTGGAGTGTGTCCTCAGAAGCAAAACATACGTGCAGAGGGTCTCTGCAATGATTTAAAGACACCACAGGAGGGCGACACTCATGCATTCCAGAAACTAAACCATGTCAGTTACATAACAAAGAAGATAAACGTGGTGTGTGGCGGCACACCACTGAACAAAGGGGCAAAAACACCACATGCTGGTGCGCTGGATGGAGCTGAATATGTTGACGTATGCAAATAATGTCTTTTCCAGTTGGTCGTCATCTACGGTCACAGTGGTGGGTAATCCCTTTTAAATCGCAGATTATTCACCTTTCAAAAAAACAAAATCTGTTTACTAACCCACGTGGGCGACACGTATCTTAAAAGGTGCGCAGTACATACATGGAATAATGAGCTTAAAGTGACACGAGTTAAGGGCCAGGTTCGCAAAATAAAATATTCATGAATCTGATCTTAAAAAGACGCCACTACCAGTTCAGTTAGGTGTTCTTGTGCGTTCCCTCCACATGCTACATCACAGGCTACGATGCTGTGAGCAGGGCATGTCGTTGCGCGGTGACAGCGGTTGTGCGTGAGGGGGCAGTGGTGGACCAGGTCGGGTTCAGGCTGTGGAGGAGGGCTGCGTGTGAGCACAGGCACGGTGCGCAGCAAAGGTGGTGCATGTTTAAGCCGGTGGAGGAATTTACAGACTGGCAGTGTTGTCAAAGTGTCCGTCAGCGTAACACATCTGCTCCTGCTTCCTCTGCGCCCCGAGGGAGAGAGGAAGTGACACAGGGAGTTCAAAGGGAGCTCAGAGGGAGCCTGCAACCTCAAATTGGAGCCCCGCAGCCCCTTCAATTTGGCTTCTTCACGGGGGGGGGGCTCTATAGGTTGAAGAGAGTATATAAAAGAACATCTTACACTACTACAGATAAAAACGGTCCAACACCTTAAGACGAATACACAAGTTAAAATGCTCCAATGTGGGTCGGATAGAGGACGGCATTCAATGCATCACAATCTGTCCTTTTACACGTGTCTTGGGCTTCAGAGAGGTACAACAGTGATGTGGCGACCAGCCACTTCAACAAATACCAGATTTTATGCATCAATATCTGGAATGTTGCACATTGTATTCTGTGGAAGCAAACCTCCCAGCACGTGTGGATATGGTTACACAGCTTTCGGGGCAAAACTTCAAGGAATCCCATTAAAACGGTTTGTTTATTGGTTGTGGAAACATACCAGCAGCAGACACACCCACACATGTAACATCTAAACGTCCAAGCATTCCAGGATGAAATGAGACGAAAGTTGGTGAAAACATTGGGGAAGAACGAAAAGAAAGTGGGTCAGATGCGTCGATGGACACCTAACTTGTCAATCAAAGATGCATCTAGTAGTACAAGAAACAAAGAGAGACGGAGATGGCGTTGAAGACTTTACGCACTCCCCCTTATCCTCATGACTGAGCTCATATGCTGTGAAATGATGTTTATAATCTTGCAGTTTAAGGAAATATCAAAATCCACCAAAACATTTTGAATAATATACCACTCACAGTAACACACAAAAAAAAAAAGCTGCCAAAATTTACAAATTTAAAAAAGGAAGTAGGACATACGTGGTTGGCAAACATGTTTGCAGTGGTGTGTGTGTGTGTGTGTGTGTGAGAGAGTGAGAGGGTGTGGAACCCACAGTGGCAGGTTGCATCAACTTGGGGAGTTTTTCCTGTGTCGATGGGTGGGACAGAGGAGGTTGTATGTGTACAGACTGTAAAGCCCTCTGAGGCAAATTTGTGATTATGGGCTATACAAAATAAAATGAATTGAATTGAATCACAGCTGATCAAATGACTTATAGTTGAGAAATAAGAGTGACCACGCACAAACACACATTCATGCCACCGACCGATTTCTCAATTTCCCCCTCAACTGTCATCTTCTCCAAGTCGCCATGGAGACCGGCCATCCGCCCTGACACAGCATTCAGGGACAGGAAGAAGCTGCTGCCAGCTAACACAGAGAGTCTTAAGCCTTCTAATGGGCATCAGCCCAAATAAGAAGTAATAGTGCAAATAATGGACCAAATCTCTATGTGTCATGTGAAAGGTGTTGCTTGTAGCGGCAAGTCCAGTGAAGTGAATTACCACCACCCGACTACGCAGACCCCCTCAGCTCTGTGTTGTCTTCAGGGCCGTACATTGGTGGTTTTGTTTCCTCTCGGTGGGGGGCGGGGGGCGGGGGGGGGTTTCGGAGCATACGACTCCCTCTGTGCCACTTGGTTTACAAGACAAGCTGCAAAACACAGAAGAACATCTACAGACTAACGAGCTCGACATGCACGCTTGAAAAGACCTCTCCTTCATCTGACCCAACTGTGAAGAGCACAGGACGGGTGTGTGTGTGTGGGGGGGGGGGGGGGGGGGGGTTTAGAGAACCCAGGTCTTGTGACTCAACAGCAGCCATCTTTTTTTGCCGCAGACCCCTTTGAGAGAAAATAAGGCGAGGAGAGCAGCTGGTGGCCTGCTTCACCATCTGACTCTTCCTCCCCCCCCGCCATCCCCCGTCCTCCTGCAGGATACGGGCACAGACCATCCAGAGCTCTGCACGGGGCGGGACGTTCGCCGTCATTGGTCGTGAACACGCGGCCGACGACATCCACTCCGTCATCGGGGTTTGTTCTCCACTGTGGTGCACAGTCTTATGAAGAACGACGCGTCAGCATTTCACTATCCAAATCGATATATGTATGCTGTTCATGGACACTAGCATTAAGAAAAGGACTTCATTATTTAAAAGAGGAAGACATTTCTGCCTGGAAGCTCAGTGAGCACATGTTGCAAACTAAACTAGACTTTCACTAGTTGCGGTTTTGGAGCACGGACACGCTAGCGGAAACTCCCCAAAGAGGCATAAATACCCCATATTCTGACATACATAACAAAACAATGAGCTCCGCTAGCTTTGAGTCACAGTCCATTTCTAAAGAAATGTCTTAACATTTTCTTAAAACCTCAAACCCCATACGCGCTCTTGTCCCACATCGCTCCTCTAGCTGCTCTCTGTGGCAAGATCCGGTCTATTCCACTCACAGATGGGAGGTCCACCCCTCAGGGGATATTGCGTCATCAATACCCCTTAAGCATCCCCCACACCCAGTTCTTTCTCCCTCACACACCCACCCACCCCCCTCACTGCGCGTTACAAGCTGGACAGATCTGAGCATGCGTCTCCTAGCGCGCCTCTAAATGAAGCGGCCATTCAGCCATAACTAGTGGACGCCCTAATTAAAACACACACAAGCTTTTAACTGACAGCTGCGGGGCAATTGGGGGAGGGCGAGGCGTGTGTGTGTGCGCGAGAGAAAGTGACAGAGGAGGCGGGGGGCTCAGCAGTGACAATGAGCTCATTTCCCGGACGGCCGTCCCCGTGTACGTGGTCATTTATGAGCCTCCACTGGTGACGACGTCATGAATCACGGTGGACAGCGCGGTGACGTACAGACGCACGGAAGAGAACTTAATCAAAGGGCAGAACCACCGTTTTTCTTTGTCATTCAGACACAACTGAAGCCAGTATAAAAAAAAAAATGTGTGTGTAAGCAATAACTAACCTGCAGCAGCACTACAGAAAGAAGCAGCCAATCAGCCTGGACACAAAGCGGTCACTGTAGTTCAAATGTAAACTTACACACAGAACACAATAGTGTGACTAGACGATGAAGATGTGGCATTTAGTCAAATACATTTAACATTCTCAGTATTCGGGTAAAGACGACTTCATTGGAGGATACAGCGAAGAGGGAAATGGTTCCTCAATGTACACTCCGGAGTTTGGGGGGGGGGGGGGGTTGAAATCTGTTTCGTATTTCCTGCCTTCCGAGCGAGAGGAGAAGAGGAGCTGGGGAGTTCTGGGGCCTCATGTCTCACCGACCTCTGAAAGCACCCACAATGTGATGATGTCACAGGGGAGGCGCGGGACTGTGGGAATCTACAATCAGGGTTCATGCAGCACGCATGAAGTCCGTAAACAAACAGCCCAAAAAAAAGGAAAACACGTGTGAGGGAGGTGTAAGCGGTGTGTGTGTGTGTGTGTGTGTTTAAAAACCAGATGTCATTGTGGGAGCATTGTTGCTCTGTAGGATGTCATAATGAAAAGTAAACACCCAAACTCATTACTGCGCCTTGATGCCAGGAGTAATATTTATTTAAAAAAAAAAACATCTGAATTGACGCGGCTCTTTTCTTTATCTCTCTGGCTGCCCAATGATTGGGGTGAAAACGTTTTCTCCCTTCACAGTTTGAGTAAATATCAATAACCAGCAGATCTTGATGGATTAGTTAGTTAGACATATTGGTGTTAGCGTGTATACACACACACTCACAGCATAAACAGCTTTGATATTTAGGAAGCAGCAGTTCTCTTCAGAAACAAATCCAGTCAATCCGAATCAAATAGGTTTATTGTGAATTATACATGTTGGTTAAAACAACCTTTTAATTTTTTTTTTTTTTTAAACAGATGTTTTCATTTGGAATAATGAAATAGAGGAACCGTTGCAAGACAACTTCTCGTATGCCGCGCAGAAACACGTTCTGCTTTTTAACACGGTTTAAAAACAACTGTATGAACAATGGTGTCCATAGTTCTTCAGATGTGTCTAAGTTCTAAACCTTCCAATTGTACACCTTTTTGGGGGCTTTTTTTAACAGCGTTTTTTGCTACGGCAACACTGAACACCGCCGTTTTTATTTTGTTAGATTAAAGACAGTTTCACTGCTTCCATATCTGGCCTTTGAGAATCGATCGCAACAGCAGCTGCACACGTGTTGGTTGACGTGACCCAACGTCTTTGGATGAAGATTAAACATTTTGCTTTTCAAACCGGATAGAAGATAATCCCAAATTGAACATTGAACCCCTTTTGACTTAAAACATGCAAGTGTTGACAACTCATACACCCCACTGACTGAAGGTATTTACCGCGGTGGCTCATGCGCCGTCCTGTCGCCACGCGTTGTGAGCCACAGGCTGAGGCAGATTACACAGTGAATGGGCTGCATTGAAAAAAAAAGACACAGACACCACTTTTGAGTCACGCAGCGGGAATGTGATGAACCTGCAAAGTGCACACACACGCGCACACACACACACATATATATTCCTCCACGAACACTGAGTGAGAATGATTTGCATTTCTCCTTAAAAATGGGTTAAAAATCAAAGCGCTTACGCCAACCAAATTCTGAACACATGTGCTGACAGTCTGAGGGGCCACAGATTGGTGTCGCACCTGTCAGTCAAATACAAAAGGCTGTTCTATACTCTCTCACAGCTGACACAGACACATGGCGCTGTATTTATACGTATGGGCCCTTTGAGAACAGGTGGGCTGACGCAGTTTCGCCACGAAGACACGCCCAACGAGACGGAGCACACGCGTGTTGCAAGTGGCTCGTCCTCACTGAGATGTAAACATGTGCCCAATGCTCACACACGCCAAGCCCTTTAAAATGAAGTTCCGATTATTGCCTCCGTGGTGGGGTAAAAGCCATACAGTTAAAAAGGGCCACAGCGGTTCGGTCTTGCTCAGCAGCGTGAAGTGGCGTTCGCTCATGAAGGAGGAGGAGTCTTTGTTACGGCTCTGCTGTCTGCTACAGTTACACATTCAAAGCTTTGTGCTTTACTGCTGCTTTAACCCTTCTGGAGCACCGTCACGCCCCTCCTCCTCCTCATCATCCTCGTCTACTGGCAGCCCAGCTGGGAGCTCAGTTCTCATTGGCCAGGGGAGTGTGGGAGGAGGGGGGGTAAGGAGGGCACACCGGGGAGGATTTAGGAGGTTCTCCTTTGTTTACACGCTAGTACAGAAAACCCCAATAACAAGTGTTACCTTGAGCAACCAGACAATCCACAGACAGACACACGGGGCAGCAGGCTGATGATCATCACACACACACACACACACACACACAAGTCTTTGTTCTATCTGGCTCTATGTTCTATGCTTCACAAGACTCAAAATGATCAGTGTCTATATGCATATTTTTAGTTGGGATAGTAGGCAATCATGTGATTTCATCATCTTATGGATGTTTCTAAAAACCTGCACACATGCGGATTATCAGGCTGTGACGGGGACTTGGCGCCGTTCTTCTGACGTACATTACCATTTGTGTTGTAATACAGCAGGATCGTGTATCGCGATACCGACTTACAAAGAGCTTAATCTAATTCATGCGGCTCAGACTTCCAACCTCTATATGCTTCAACATCACGAGACGCAAGGAGGAGGGCCTGTAAAGCCGGTGTGGTTGTATTTGTGTGTGTCATCCATTCTCGAAGACTATGCAAAGTGGTCAGCACAGTAGTGGTGCTTTATTGTGATGGAAGCTCCAGCATAACAGCAGGAAAATCAATGAGTTGCTTTGAGAAGCTGGATCTCTCTTAGTGTGTGTATGTGTGTGTGTGTGTGTTCTAGCCTTTGGTATGCATATGTTATTGTAACATCACGTCCAAGCCTGCTCAGACGAAAGTCAAGCCTGTGGATGTCTGACTTTGTTATGAAGTGTCAACGCACACAACACCTAGCACACACGCACACACGCATTTCAAGAAAGTCAATTCCCTGAATCGTGATATCATGATATAAAACCATGGCAACAAAAGCACAATTTAAAAACAGATCCTTTGTCTGAGGTTGCATCACTTGGATTTACATTGCATCATAACATGTCTTCCAATGATCAAGTCTCTTTACAAAAACAACCAAATCTAAAAGATTGTTAAAACAAGCACCAATATCATTGATGGATCTGTGGTTTGTTCTGAAGTGAATTCATGTGACCATGGATTAGTAATTCCCATGCTCGTAATGGCGGTCTTTGTCTCAGGGAGGTGACCCAGCTCCACTGAGGGAAACCCTGGGTCAACTCGACATATTCTTTAGCTTTTTCTGGTTTTAGTTATAAACTCTACACTCAAACCTTTTTGTGACGCAAATTTACTTGCTTGTTGTCGTTTTTGTTCAGACAAAACTGAACACTGCCATATTTGTTTTGTTGGAGTAAAGCCTAGTTCATGGTTATGCGTTTTTCAGAGAAACGCAGATACACGCACACGTGTGCTTTTTTACCAGTTTCTCTAGCGTCAAAAGCTACGCAAGCCTCACGCAGCCTGCAAGGCCATGTTTGGTCTGCTGACTACATCCTTTAGTCTCACTATTCCGGTTTCATAGCATAATACCGCCATTTTTTCAAAGAAGATTTTTGAAGAGAGAATGAAATAATCTGATTGAAGAGATGTTGTCGGAAGAAATCCGGAAATATGACCACTTATACAAGCAGTCGTTGGCGGACTATACGGATCTCCGCAAAAGTCGGATTGGCGGTCGAGGGGTTGAACAAAGTTGTGGAGGACTTTGGGTCCTTCAAGGTGTATGTGGACAACAAGACCGGGTAAATAAACAAACCAACGACTTCCACACACACATACACACAAAGAGGTCATTCTCTTGGTCGACTTCAACAAAAAACAAAAACGTTCCTCCACCTATTGTTCTGGCGGTGAATTGCTCTGCAACACGCGCAAACCCTTTGAGAACCATGAACTAAAACGAGTTCATCGACACAACTGTGTGAAAGGCCTCAGAAACATGCCAGAGCCGTGAGGAAAAAAAAAAGGTATATCGAGAGAAAATTTGAGTCAACATAAACTAACTTTTTTTCCCCCGTAGTGGACAGGGGGGAAGCTGTGTTTACTAAAACCACAAGCACCTCCGTCTTGGTGCAGAGACCCTGTGAAACGCTACGCTTACATGGCGCCTTACAGGGGAAAAGACTCTTTGCAACAAGGTAGTCTTCCACCGAGAGAGAACAAACTGTCTAAGTGACACGCAAGCACAAGCGCACGCACACACACACACACACACCGCCTCGTGGACCTAAAGGATCAGTGCGTTCTGCTGAGTAATGAAGATTCTGTGGCCACAGAAGGAGCAGCAGGACTGTGGGAGATAACACTGTCAACATGCATGTGGCAGCCATTTAACCCTCCTGGGCGCACACACACACACACACACACACATTCCTGACCTAAATACCTTGCTTTTCTTGAGGTCAGGTCCAGGCCTTGACGTGGACTCAGACTCTTCTAATGATAGATCTGAGAAATTGCACCAGAACCACAAATGGACTCGTGCTATTATTGGATGGAAACTCAGACATTTCGTTCACATTTTTTTTTTTAAAAGGCCTTTGAGTGCGATAATAATTCAGAGAGCCTTCCAGTTGCAACGCCCACAAAAGCACAAACACACCCACACGCGCGGTGACAGCATCAGCCTTTTCAGGGGGGAGAAGAAGACAGCGGGAGAGAGAAACACGAGATTTGGAGGGACGGTGGGGGGGTTCAAATATCAGAGAACAGATGTAAATGGTTTAACCGAAGCTCTGTTCTAAACGACTCACACGTGTGCGAGACACCTTCCCCCCCCTGCACACCCTCGATGCCTAGAACACACTCATTCATGCCACCTTCTCCCCTCACTGCAGCCCACGTGACAAACAGTTGAACTATTTCAAAACGTTAAAGCGGAGAGGAGAGGAGGGGGGGCCCCCATCCGCCTCCACCCGGAAAGCACACACACACACACACACCCCGGGTGGAAGTCGACAACCTGTTAAAGTTTGACAGCATTTCTCTTTTCGCCAAGTTTATGGCACTGTGAAAAATAAACACCATTAGCCGGGGAGACTTATTGCCACTTCAGAAATGTGACACACGCAAACACACACACACACATACACAGACACACACACAGCTTGACATGCCAGGTGGGGTTTGAGGCTGGTGACAGCAGCGGCCAGTGTGTCAGCTCTGACTGAGGCCATGTGCTTCAACACACACACACACACACACACACACACACACAGCCTCAGATACAAGTCATCCATACAATATGGTGCCCACAATACGTTGTCTTGGAAATTAAACTTTTCTATTAACTGTGGCAGCACGTAAGACAATAGCACAGTTGCACAGCTCGTAAAGCACTCTGACGTTGGGGTGGATGAATATTGTATAAAAACAAGAGCGTGGTTTCATTTTTTTTTTTTACACCATTTTTTTTGCAGATGCTGCCAACTGTATTAACACGCGTGAACACAACATGCACCATAAACACCGGTATGGTTCCCTCCGAACCCCAGTAACCGTACACACTGATTGGTTTCTTGTCCGAGCGTACGGGAGTACTGAGTGACATGAATAGTGTCCTTCCAAGTGTGTCCACGCTGAACAACAGCCTCAACGTGTTGTTTCCTCACCGTCCCGTCGGCTTCATGCACGCGCCCCAACAAAAGGACACAATGAAACAAGAGTTTGTATCTTTTTTTTTGTTGCAATCTCATCCTCTCTCTCTCTCATTCTCTCTCCTCTGTCTTTTCTTTTCGTCGTCACTTTTTCAGTTTAAAACAACTAAAAGCTGCTGCTTTTGCCGACGCGAGAAGAAACCAGTTGAAACGTGCTGCTTTTGTTAGTGGTGGAGGAAAAAACACACACACATACACACGCGCGCGCGCGCGCGCTCCAGACACACACGTACACACCTTACCTCAAAGTCGACCTCGACCCGACTTCTCCAACTCGAGTTGTTTAATATTTAAAATGGCAAAGTGGTTCCGGCTTCATCGGCGGGTCTCGGGGTCACTTCTCGGCTCGAGGTGTGTCCGCCAGACTCTGGTTTGGTGGACTGCTCAGTAACTGTAGTGCGCGCACGCACACGCTCACTCAGTCAGGACCCATAGAAAATGTAAATTTCACATGGGTGGGAGGGATGGAGTGACGTCACGTGAAGGCTCCTCCTCCTTCTCCTCCTCCTTCTTCTGCCCTCACTTGCTGAAAACACGAGCGGGGACTCCTCGAGTGAAGGGCGGGGTGTGGATAGAGGGGCATCCGCCTCCCCCCCCACACACACACACAAATAAACATGTCGAGGGTGTTTGTGCATGGCTGAAAAACGCCTGTAATAAAAGTGAGTGATTTTTTTATTTCGCCTGATCCCAACATCCCAACTCATATATTCCAAAATGTTGTTTTAGTTCCTGTGATATTTTAATTTATTTGAACACTTGAATATGGTTTGCTGGAGTTTTAACCTATAGGTTTAACTACACAGCTATGACTGTGGCCCTTTAACATACTTTACCCCGTTACCTTCCAGTAAGCAGCACCATGAATGATTTGGGTTTTAAGGCAATTGGGTTCACTTTCATTGCGCTCATCATGATTGATGAGCTGATTGATGTCATGATTGACACACTGAAAATCCCCCACCAATAGATCCTGCGAGACTAGCCGGTAAAGAAAATCTGTTAATTTTTTTGAGCTGACAAAATCAGAGGTAAAAGCAGCATTGTTTTTTACTTTTATTCATGATGGTGGTCCCAAAACTAGCGCTGCTCTGTGTCTGCTATCTGGCCTTTGTAATTACTTGTGACTAGTGTTCTTCAAAAACGATTTCTCTAACAATACAAGATCAGTTTGCAGCCCACCCTTAAGAGAAGATCATTAATTCATCCCTTTGATCACAACACTTCACCTCTATTATCTGCTCTTTTCCCAGACTGAACATCCCGGGCATTCTTTGGGATGAAAAATAATCTGATTATGGTCAGTGCATCTCCTAATCCACCACCCTTCTGTTAAATCGGCTCACCAAAACTCGTTTAGTTTCACAGTGTCTCCTCAGATGCTTTGCCTATTTCAGGCAGCACACGTCTTTCTCCTCTACATCTCTTTGGGTTCAATCCACGTTGTATGAAGTTAAGGACCTAAGTTGCCAACATATTACCAGAGCAGGCTTACTGGAATATTACCATGCAGGCTTACTGGAAAGGACACACAAAAGAAAAGGACCGCGGGGTTAGCTTTAATTCACAAACACGTGGGAGGTGGGGGTAACATCTGTATGGATTTCTCATAACTTAGGAGTGTAATGACTAAGAGTGTTGCGCAACACAGTAGGATGAGTCATATGAGGGTCGCCTCCTCGGGCGGGACACTCCCTTCAGAGCTCCCACCGAGCAGGAAACAGATGTGCATGCAGTGCACATACAAGTACGAGAAACCCAAAAGTCAGAGTAAAGTCATACTTACCCTGCTCTGTCGATTTGCATAAATTCAAAAAGTAGTATGTAAATACAGCAATTGAGACATCTAACATCTGCCAAGTGTTTTACAAACTGTGAAACCACATTTGAACGGAAAAAAGAACATACGGTAATATACTGATGTAACCGCGTCCTGACAGATTTATTTTTGACTAACCTTAAAAAAAGACTTAAAGACGTATTTTAAACAGACAACCTTCACCATGACAGGGAGAAAGCACTTCCTAACTGCTATGGCAACAGGCCTGTTTGTGCAGCGACCTCAGTGGTTTCCATTTAAGTTTCGTACTTCTTTCCGCACACCGCTATTGCAATGAAGAGATTGCGAGGGACAGATACATAGATAGCGGTTGGTTTCCTGCTCCAGAAAAGACACAAAAACTGCTGCGCTTTTTACCCTCGTACACCCTCTTTTTCTGACCGGCATGCTGCCGATGGGATGACGGCTCAAAAACGTTAATATGTCCCTTGGCTGACCTGTGTGGACGCATGTCTGAATGTAGGCAAACATTTAGTGTGCAGGAGGACAGGTTTGACCCCTGAAGGGCATGTTGCCTTGATTGGAGGGAGAGGGGGGGAGTTTCCTTGATCAGTGTCACGTCCTGTAAAGTGGAAAACTTCCCTTCCCCCCATCGCTATCTCACACTGCTGCTATCTGAAGTGCAATATCTGAGACAGATGTTTCTTTTATCGCTCCAGGGTTTCCTACGGTTCATGTGTGTGCAGGTGTGCATCTAGGCTTGCATGTGAGGCCCCTCTTATTTTTTCTTTGTCAGGCCTCGAAGGGCTTCCACTTTAAACAGGAAATGGAAGTTATCTGAAAGCCATGGTGACAGAGAGGCTTTCCCGTTAATTGTGAATTTCCTTATGTTGAGTTTTGAGAGAGATTCTTGCTCAAGGAAAAGGTCAATTGAAGAAGTTATCTATTCATTGCACCTGTGAAGAATGTAAAGCCCCACTTCGCATCACAGCAGCGCAATAACCAGGTAGATACTGTAAATACAGTAATGTAGTTGCAGTCTACATAAACGCCACCCCCTCCTATGTGACCTAGTTGTGAATGAGTGTGGGTTTACACTAGCAGTTCACCCACAAAATGGTTCATGGTTGAATTTGAGACATTTGTTGAAATCGTCGGCCCTTCTTTTTTTAACATTAAGTCACCATTTTCTTTCTTTTTCTCAATCGTCCCAAACACATTTAATGCTTTCTTTCCACTGTGTTTTCTCCGTCGTGACTGATCACAACCTCACCGCGAGAAACCCCGAGATAAAACTCAAATAAGATTCTGCAACTATAACCTTTGTTTTGGACAAAATTGCCATTAGGTAACTGTAAGAAATGTTGTGAGATGTGTGCACATAACAAAGAGGATGTTTGCTCTTGTTTCTGTTATAAAGCAGAAGGATTTTTTAAATAATCCTACTGTCAGCCTGTCTCTCTCCGAGATGGGTTTACCAGCTGGGGGAACGTGATGCATTCCCTTTTTCCTACGTGTTCCTCTTTTCACTTTGGAGTGTTCAGCCAAAGTTCAGCTAATTCAATCACTACTGGATGACTCACACCCCAGTGTCCCTTTCTGCCCAGATGCAGACACACACACACACACACACACACACACACACACACACACACACACAAAACACAAAACACCCCGACGCCTGGCTGGATGAGGTTCGTGGAGTCAGTACTGCGTCAGCCTCTCAAGGCGAATAGTCTCTTGTTCCTTAGCTTCATAACCTTCTCTTTCTGTTTTTCTAATCAGCTGATGCTATTTTATTCATTTAGTTTTTCTTTGCAGTTCTCACTTCCTGATGTCTCTTTTAATACCAACCCAGACATTTCTCTGATTATGACTATCTGTGCTAGCAGAGAGAAAGCCATAAATCCCACCCTATAGAGCCATAATTATTATGGTGACTAATAAATCTGAATAAATTCATTTAACATGATCACTTTTTCAGGGCCTGTGTAATCAAAAATATAATTTGGCAGGTTGTAGCCTTACTTTACAGTAACAGTTTTATTTTCCTCTTATCTGTTTGTGAGGCCAATTTCACAAAGAATTCCCATCTATTCAAAAGACTTATGATTCACTTCAGAGTAACTGATAAAAAGACAGACTGCCATTTCCTGCCTTTATACTTTATCCATACTGTACCTGTGAGTGTTTGAATGTCATGCAAGATACAAAAAGATCGAGTTACAATCATTTTATTGCAGTCCTCATGTGTTGTTGCAGAGGCTGTTATTACTGGTCAAGCCACCCAGATTTATTAAGCTTTACTGTACAGAGCCTCTCCCCTCACTCTGATGACTGCCAGCAGGAACCGGAGCAGATGGCTCCGTTACAGTACAGTGAGGCTGAAATGGCCACAGAGTTGGACAAAAGTGCCCAATACTTGCCATGTCATGTCCACTTTATACGTTTTTTTTGCTGGAGACTGTAGAATTTAAAAAACCACACATATGTTCAAACAATTAGGAACACTGTATTCATGAATACACAAATTGAATAATTTATGACTCCCAGTACCATTTCTAAATAAAGACATAAATGCTTTTTATTCCCAAGAACGTGCGTACACTGTGCAAACAAACTCAAAACCTTCCTCCTAGCATGGACATGCTTACTTTATTTATTTGTTCGCTTTTAGATTTTTTTTAATCGAATTCAGCTGTTAATCATAAACTATGTGGAAACAAATGAGACACAAATAATAAAGTTTGAATGTAGGAGTTGAGCAGGCCTGGGTGAGCTCCTGTAGGAGACACACAGCCATGTATTCCTCTCCGTGTCTGTGCCCGTCTGCGTGTTTGTGTGAATAAGCTGAATAAGCAGGACTTACAACACAGAGAGCAGGAAGGCCCTCCGAAAACACGCACGCACACCACGACCACAGGAAAACAAGGTCAGTGTGACAATTGTGTGCGTGTGTGTGTGTCAGAGAGAGAGAGACAGAGGAGGTTCTGTACTTACATCACCCCCCTGGTGCATCATAATCTTTCCCAAAAGCGGCATGCATTGTTAAAATATCTGTCACTGGAATAAAAAGACCTCAGTTGTGCCCTTTGTGTGGATATTACAACTCTTAGAGGACCTCCTGGAGCAGATGTTCTCACGTTTCCTTTTAGTGTGCGTGAGTGTGCTTGATGCATAGTTAATCCTTTAAAAGCACCTAAACCGCCATACTGGGTTAGTAAAGCATTAATATCAGCGCTTGGTTAACTAAATCTGCCTGTTGATCCGCCGTACAGCAGAGGAGTTCACTCTTTCACCTTAAATTCCACGTCCCTGTACCTTAAAGTTATAGATACATGTTCTCTTACGATGGACTTCATTATTTGGTAGATGGTTATATCTACCATCCCTGCCCTTTAAAATCTGTTCCTTATAACATTTTCAGACAGGATTGGCAGACAAAAGGCAGTGAGCTTGACTGCAGACGGGGCTCCTCAGCCTCTCCTGTCTACTGTAACACACACTGCTCACATTTGAGCCATTCTCGCAGACACACAAAGTACACACCCAATCACATTATTAATCGCGGCACTCAGCTCAATCCTTTTACCCGTTTGTAGCCCTCCACCCCTCCCAGCGCTTTGCCCCAAGACTCATCGCCAAGGTAACCGCCAGCACTCAGTTCCTCCCAGACATACCGGCAAGGTGAGTGAACACACACTGCGCACACACACACACACACACACACACACACACACACACACACACACACACACACACACACACACACAGAACGCCCGTCCTTTTCTCTGAAGAGAAGACTCTGATCGCTCATGAACAGAGAAGTTATGGAACAACTATTCTTTCGCAAGGACACATCGACACATTGGAGGCACGACTGTGTGAACCCAACCGTTTCCTCACACGCACAGCGACTCTTTTCCAAAACATTTTCCTCTCCCCATAAAAATCTCACTTGTTTTTCCATCAGCAGAGGACGGTTCCAGACAAAAACTTTTTCCATTGTCAAATCTGTGCTCAACCAGAGGAGCGGGAGGTGGAGAAAGGGGGCGCAGAGGGGAAAAGAGGAGGAAGCCGGTGTTGTTTTCCGTACCTGATAACCCTCCGTCCTCCGTCTTCCTTCCGTCCGACCCGTCAGACGCTGTTTCCTGGAATGCTGACTCCTGAGGGGAGTGTTTGGGAAGGGAACACAAAGAGATACCGTCAGTCCCATCATGACATGCATGACAAACACGCATCCATCTAATGGGCATAACAAGTCACACATGCATGCCTGCTCAAACATGAACAAAGCAAGTTGTAATTATGGGGCCATAAAAAAATGTAAGGTCAAAGATCTTAGCACAGTGGCTAATATAGACACAGGGGATGTCACACATTATTGCGTTGCATAGCGTAAAGAATGTTGGGCCAATCAGTCTTTTACCTTCTCCTAAATTCCTGCATGCAACACACAGTAAAACCCCCTGTTATACATTAGACAAGGCTTGTTGCATAAGGCAATGTTCGTCTTCTTTCCTACCTGTTGTCCTGTTCAAACCACCCACACATTTGCATAATAACAGTAATCTTTCACTTCTGTACGTGTGTGGGCATGTGTGAAACAAAGAAAGTAAAACTGAAGGCTTTGCATGTTTTGTTTACGATTGAACATTCCGTTAACCATTGTTCCGGGTTTGGAAGTGTCCCATAAAGTCGTCCGGCTTTGAGATATGGGTCAACAACCGTGTCACACTCTGATACGGACATGCAGATAGATAAAGCCTCAGGGCCCAGGAGATCAAAGCTACATCTGTTGCAGCGCCGGATATCTTAACAAATACACTAATGATTAAGTCGCAGCAATTGCAGAATGTTGAATGACACGCCGGACTGTCGTGCTCACGCACTCCTACTCGTTTCTCTTTCTGGACCCATTGTACAGCCGTTTCACAATATGCCTGTTGTGAAATGACTGTATTTTCACACTCAGCGGTCTGAGCCCTTCAACATAGAGGGCATTGATAAGAACCTTGGTTGTGGTTTCTAAGGGAGTCAGCTGATGAGAAGATGGAGCCCTACGAACGGTAAACGTATACGCTCAGATCATGCCTGTTCTCCATTGGATACATTTTTTAGATCCTGTCGCCAGGATTGCACTTCGATGAAGAAACAACCCCTGGGCGTTGAGCATGTTTGATATGTATTTAGCTGAAGTAAGCATTGGAAAACCTCTTTCCGATTTGGGAGGTGTCCAGTACAGTTTTACGGGGGGGGGGGGGGGGGGGGGGGGGGGCTGGTGCAAACTAGTTAAATGGTGCCTTTACATAGATTGTTGAGCAATGATTGCAGTTGGCTCAATTTTTTTTAGTGGCTCAAGGAATCCTCTCATCCAACCGACACAATAAATACACCATGTGTTTGTAATACTCAACTCAGATCGAAACGGTTACAATCCTCTGGTATAAAACAATCAAGCCACCAGATGTCTGAACATCTGGTGATGAAACGTCTCCCTTTGGATTAGGTTATCGAAAGGGTTAATTCTGGGATTCCTCCTAAAACTTGCCCCTCCCTCGTTTCATTCTTCTGCAGTTTCCACTGCTGATCAGCATTATTGATCAAAACCAGGCAGCCACAGCTTCCATAACCGTGTCATCCTGTTCTTGGAGTGGGGAGTCACATTTTGGGCTTCAAATCTATTAGCTGACCCATATGTACAAGCACACACACAGACAAAGCCACTGGTGTGTGTGTGTGTTTAGACTAGAGGGATCAGGATTCACATATCGTGTTGAACAGGAGATCAGGACTCATTTCACTGACATCCAATATATAGTCAATGTCTTCTCTCACCGCAAACAGGTGTTGTCTTTCAGAGCTTTACATCTCATTGATTAGAATGTTTTGTTTTCGAATGAGAGGTAATTTATTAAATCCTGAAGTGCCCAACAGGCATATGAGGAGGTTCAATGTGGATCTACATCCACCTTGTGGTGATATAATGTATTACATCAAACAACTGCATTAGAATGGTGGATATATTATAGCTGATTTACCTCCTGTCATATTATGTCATTATATTGTTTGTTATTTAATTAATATTATGAAAACCAAATTCACTGATCACCACCATCTTACCTTACACGGTCTGATAATAATAGATGGTCTGGGAATTTGAGGACATTTCAGCTCCGTCTCTGGACGGGATTCCCCCTCCTCATCAACCTCCGAGCTCTGGGACGGGCTGTGGCAGGCCGGAGGAGACTCAAAGGATGGGTCTTCATCTACTTCTTGCCGGTGGCAGACAGAGTGTTGAGAGTTGGTAACTTTTAGGGTTCTGGTGGAGTGGTCGGTGATATAGTTGACATTCTTCTGAGGGTGTTTGTAGCGCTGCTGCTGCTGTGCGCTGCATGGTGCAGCGTCTGGTTGGGATGTGACTGGGTCTGCTGCTGCAAGTCTGCTTTCATTTCTGTTTTGTTTGGAGTAGTTAGAGTCTTGAGCAGGTGCTGGATCAGTGTTAACATCAGATGGATGCCCAAAACAGTGTCCCAGAGAGGCACAAGGTAGTCCGTGCATACTGGGGAATTCAGAATTGACAAAAGCAAAAAGTGAAATAAAAGCTTGCACTAACATCAACGTGCAAATTATTTCCCACACTTTTGAAACTACGTGTGAAATGAAGACACCTCTTTATCCAGGGAAGACATTTAGTTTGATCCATGCCAACAAGTGTCCTCAATACCTGTCCTCCATTTCAGCATGTCTTCTCGTTATGTGAAGCATCGGTTGTCCGCCCCATGACGGATTGTAATAGGATTGTGTAGGCAACCCCTCGGTCAGCTGATCTCTGATCACATCATCTTCTGTCTCTCTTTCAAAGAAAATAGATCCCCAGCCTGGTTGGTTGTTAGTGGCTTCGACCACTCTTGGTTTCCTCACCTTTCCTGAAAAACCCTTGTGTGTGTGTGTGTGAGAGAGTCTCAGGATGCGTGAGCTGCAGTGTGTCAGAGCTGAGTGTCTAATATCTAGACCCGGTAGTCCCTGGTCTCTTGTGTTTTGGGGGGGCAGGGGCTGGGCCACAGGCACTCTGGTTACCACCTGACTCAGGGTCAGTTGCTAATATACTTCCCCAATAGACCTCACTACTATTAATTAATCATCTGATCACAGAGCAGAGGCTTAGAGTGTAAAAATTCAAGTGCAGCCGATCGTTGAAAATGAGAGTTCAAGTTACAGGCAAACCCTGTAAGCGATAGGCATCAGATGAGAAAGAGAAAGGACGGGAGAGATAAAAGACTCAGCTGCCCCTTAAATACTTAAATATTCACACATTACATTACGCAGACGAGCATCAAAAGTTCACCGAGCCAGGTCTACTGGTGATGTATTTTTCTTAAGAGAACATCATGCCATTGAACATGCCCAGGATGACCAATGTACAACACAACATTATGTCTCGGCATTAAAGTAAATAGGAACATTACTTAATAGGAACCCTCACAGGAACAGTAAAAACCACATACAACTGTTGTGCAAGATGAATTACACATGTTTTTGCTCCAACTAATACACCCAGAGGAAAGTCAGCTCCAGTTTGATGAGTTGACTGACATTCAAGCAAAATATAAAAAACGGTGCGCAATAGTTTTCTCAGGAATCCTGCTTGTTGCTGTATCAACAAAGGGAAGTCACTCTGACCGCTTTTGCAGCCAACGTCTTCCCAGGATCAGCACCTTGGACAGCGGTTGTGACACACATTAATGTAGTATGATGTAAATGATCAATATGAGCTATATAGGAAAACATGTAAATTGTTGGGATTTTCTTTGTAGAAAACATCAAAAGAATTCTCTCGATAAAAATGAAATGCTATTACAACTGAACTTTCAACCTATTATTTATTCATTCAATTAATTTGGTGTATTTAATCATTTAGTATTTTGTGAAAAATATTTCTTTCTGAAGAACTTTGTCATTGGTTTTGTGTGAATATGAAAAAATAGGTCCTTGAAGCAACAACTCTCCTCAGTTTAATGTTAAAACAATTAAAAAAGCACCACAAATAGATGAAGACCCATCGTCCAGAACACAGTCTGGCTCTCAGACTGCAACAAAACCGGGAGAAAAACGAGCAAGCGATGAGGAAACAATTTATTGTAAGAAAACGCAATCAAACAATGCAATGTGGAGGTATCACCAGACACAAGGCTCATCTCCCCCCCAACCCCCCGTGGTGCCAAATGGAGAATGTATTTAAGGCAGCGACACCTGGACTCAGATGTGGCTCATCCAGCTGACACTCCAATCAGCACCTGCCAGAGACAACCAAAACCACAGGGACCCCTAGGACATTCCTCCATCCTGTACCTCGAGAACCACAAAAATGACTAAATGTGATTAATTTGAGTTTAACTTGTATATATATTGAATACAGTAATACATTCTATGCTGTTGTTTGATTGATTGCCAAGAGTAATGTTTCAATTGATAGACCTAAACCATAATCTCTGTCTCTGAGGATTCAAACTCTCCTGCATATACTCTCAATGAGAGGCAGAGCTCCGCGCTGTGAGTGTAACACACCCCGAAAAATTAAACCACGGTGTGATAATGAAAAATTCATGAGCTCTTTAGTCCCAGGTAAACAGAGAGAAAGTTTGCACCGGCCTTTGGGAATCCCTAGAAGTGATTAGGTTGCAAGAGACTTTAATAAATACGCATATGGTAACTTTGTTATGTCATGTATACACATCTCCAACATGCTTATAATGATAGGCTACTTAAAAGTAACTTAAAGAATGTGTTCGAAGAGAAAGAAATAGAAACAAATGGGGAAACCCGGAAATATGGGTCAACTGCAGTCATACCCACATTAATTGTATAGATATAAACCTGATACCAAAATGTGCTCAGCAAGCTTACCTGATATAATTGCTGTTGCATTGATAAGTAATGAAGTAATACTAGAAAGGGACATATTATTAGTTTAGTTACAATCCATTTCGCGATGATGAGGAAGAGCTCTGGTTCCCTCTGGCGCTCAGTTACGTGGACTGCAAATGATCTCGATCCAATCTAACCAGGCTGGTTTTCAGCGTCGGGACGGAATGCGCAGTATCTATGATGATGATCATGATCGAAATATTGATTTATTTTTTTTACTGATCGATAAGAGCGTCAGAACCAGTATACACACTTACACACATTAAAGACAGAATTACTCTCAGTTTGACCTTCAAAATAAAGCAAACATGGTTAATCTTAAGAAAATGAGGAAATGGAAACGGGTGTGGACGACATAAAAACAGAATCCTAATGCAATCAAAGCAACACAAAAAAACAAGCCGGAAAATCTAAATCGGTGACTGACAATTCCATCACGGGTTTTACTTTGAAAAAATAAAAGATCACCGGAAGTAGTGCGTTATTCTGCTGCGCTTGATCGCGCCGAGGCAGCACTGGGGCGCACAGACCGGGGATAATCGCAGGTGGTTAGTGGGGTTACAATCTGCCCACGGGAGGCGACGGAAGACGGTCCCCACTGGTTGCTGGTTCGGCTCCGCGACCCGCTTCGCTTCGCTTCATCCGTCCCGGGTCGTGGCTTGCTGCTGTTTTCTCCCACTCGAGGATCCACGATGCGGTCCTCGGCTTGGTTCGTCGCCAATTACGCTCTCCTCATCCTCTGCGCGCTCCGGTTGATTGACGGGACCAGAGGACATCGGCTCTGTGGCGAGGTGAGAGATGGCGCTGCCCGACCCGTCAGAGGCGCAGGAACGGGGATGGGAAACGCGCACAGATTGGGGCTGCTGCGCCTTCACACGCTGACAGTGGGTTGGTAATCCACGTCCAATACGATTACAATCGATGACACGTTTCCGGGTCAATTTATGGCATCGTATGCGCATCTTGCGCGAAGACGAGTGCGTCCTTTTTTTATACATTTGCTGTCTTTTGCTAAGAGAACAACAACAACAACAACAACAACAGCAACAACGCACATAGCAGATGAGCTCTGTTGAACTTCACCACCGGAGTGTTTGTTCAGGCTGTTATCAGTTTCCTGCATGGACCCCGGCCTTTCCTTCCCTCTGGTCTGGCTCAGCTCAGCTCGGCTCAGCACCTCCCGGGCCCAGGCTCTAAGCAGACACACGGTCCCACGATAGAGAGCAGCCACATTCCCAGTTGTCGGCATAATCTCTCTTGTCGCGCTGTTTGAGAGATAGCTGCAGCACTCCAGTGAAGGGCTTCATGGTGACACATTTTCTGGGATGACAAAGGTGTGACATCACAGCTCTTCTAGGATCCCCGGTAGATGGTTTCAGCACGCGACTGTGTTCTTAAACATTTGTAGTATCTGGAATAAGTGCAGCTGTGCTTTGTTTGGCAGTTGCTCAATTCCGCCTCATTATTATTATTATTAGTAGTGAGACAGAGTTCCATGTCCAGACCCACAGACATAAAGTTCATTCTGCACACATACAACAGCCTGCATGTGCTTCAGTGTCAAAATCTGGTTTGGCTCAAGGAGCAACATTATGTAAACTTTCAGAAATCAGGCCACCCTGCTCTGTAGATATAAATACAGAAAGGGGTCCTGGGGAGGCAACATCAAGTTCACGGGCTTCTGCTCCAGATGATGGATCATAATTATATTCATCAAATGTCTAAAGGGTCAAACAGAACATGTGAGAAGAGCTGCCAGCTGTCACCCCACTTGTTCCCGTCGCCGTGGAGATGGTGTGTTGTGCTTGTGCCTCCCAGAGCATAAGAGGGGCTGCGGCTAAAGAGATGACACAGTGTGTGCCGGTGGCTTGTGTTTTAAAAGCCGGTGAGCAGCTGGTAACGGAAGTTGGATTCATTGCTGGTTTCTGATAGCAGACTGATATTCTGCTCTGATGTTTCTCCTCCACAATTAAAGGACTCCGGGCTCTGATGAGGGCGGAGGCCTCTGTTTAGTGGCCTGCTTCCGGCCTACATTTGCTAATTGTTAAGACTTCTTATGCAGATGTTTTGTGTCTGTGTGTGTTTCATTGGCAGACGGACTACTACTACGAGTACACCGAGTGTGACAGCACGGGGTCTCGTTGGAGGGTACCCATCCCACAAAGCCCTGGGGCTTGCACTGGACTACCAGAGCCAGTACGTGGCACAGAGTGCAGTAAGTGTCTATTAAAAACATTCAAAGGCCATTTTCAATAACCAGATCAGTGGTGGTGTTTTGCCATGGAAACGGGTCTGCTAGTAAAAGGTGAGTCACAGAGGCTCAGATATTTCTGTTTAGAGGAGGGTGCTCAAAGACACTTCAATTGTGCCTCATCGTGACAGCTCCAGGAAGGCAGATTTGAGCTCCCTATTGAACAGGATTGTCCTGCGCTGTGACATTACCACCTCACCAGTGTCTCAGTTGAGATGATCACTGGGGAATTCGTCGTGTTAAGAAAGGGAAAGATAACTCACAAAATGGGCTTCATGTTGATTGAAAGCTGGTGTTTCTCATGATAACAGTAGATCAGGAAGATGATATGAGAATTCTTTGGTCCACATTGCTTCTAGCTGTATGTACCTCACCTTTTAGCTATTTAAACATTTTCTATGTCCTTCTTCTTGTTCAACTTTAACAGATTTCTTTAAAAAGGACAGCCGAAATATATTTCAGCATAGCAATTGGATGAGAATCTTGCATCAGATATGACGATGCTGTGCCTGTGATGTAATGCATCGAAAGATCTTTTTTCTTTTTTTTTTTAAGGAAAATTAGTGCCACATCAAATTATGTCAAATCACACATTACAATCCCTTCCTGCTGCACACATGAACAAACGTGCTTTTGTTTTGCTGCACAAATTGCACACCCACACATCTAGCACTGGTTGTTAACTCACAGTGGAGCCTCACAATGGCATCTTGACCAGCTCAGGTATGAGGAAAAGACTGTGAAACATTGGCAGGATATGTGAGGGCTGCTGGGGGAGCAAAACGCGCTGAGACAGACCCAGTGTGTAACAGGATGTGAGGATTAAGTCCCCGATCACTGTGGCTGCATTATACGGAGAGCAGCAGCGATTTGCACGGCTGCTCCTCGTTCATCTACACTGTGCAGTTCTACATTTTGACTTGTGTTCCTCTTCCTTCCGCCCCCCCCCCCCCCCCCGCTGTGCCTCGCCACTCCGTGTCCTCCAGCCTTCTCCTGCGAGGCCGGGGAGTTCCTGGAGATGTCGGCTCAGGAGTGCACCCCGTGCGCAGCGGGAAGCTACTCCCTCGGCAGCGGCATCCGCTTTGACCAATGGGATTCCATGCCTGCTGGATTCAGTAGCCTGGCAACCTCACTGGAGTACAACGCCCACAGAGATGAGAGGCTCACCTGCAACAGGTGGGCAGTTAAAGACGCCGAGAAAAAATCGGAATCGAAAGTGCAAAACCAATTACACATGTGTTCCCTTGCAGTTCTACCTGGGTGCCTCAGGGAAGCTATCTGGAGTCCAACAGGGATGAATGCACGGTCTCTCTCATCTATGCTGTTCATCTGAAGAAACAAGGCTCTGTCAGCTTCGAGTACCAGTATGCAGACAACAACTTGCTATTTGAGTTCTTTGTGAGTTTCAAATATGCAATCCGTTTTGTACTTCTAATAAAAATGTCTAAAAATCCCATGAACACTTTTGGTGCAAGTGTATATAAATGAATATTGAAGTCATACAACTCTAGGTTGCCGTACAAGAGGCGAGAGATTCAGCTGAAGAACATTGATTATTTCTGTGTGTTTAGATCCAGAATGACCAATGTCAGGAGATGGATCAGTCAGCGGATGCGAAGTGGCTCAAGCTCACCAATCATGGTGAATGGGCAACCCACACCGTAAGTGATGCATGCCAGAAGATGGACATCTTTGCCGCTAGCTACCTGTTCATGCATATAAATGCATTAAACTCAGGGAAGCAGCGCCGATTGTGTTTTTGTTTTAATTTCAGACCTAATTATTATTCATCCAAGATCATCTTTGTGTTTTGGTGCATTTTGTAAGATGTTATGCCTCGTTAATTGGCTCTACATCAGAAAAAAAGCCTCACGTTATTGTGCTCTCTACTGTCACAGCATGACTGATAATACATGGAAACATGCGTTTTAGGTGAACCTCAAATCTGGCACCAACATCCTGTACTGGAGGACCGGTGGAGTGATGATGGCCAAAGGGGTGAAGCCTGTTTTGCTGAAAAATGTTCAAATAGAAGGTCAGCAAGAAACTCCCACCTCTTATCCCAACTTCAATGACAAATCAATGCACCGATTAAACAATGTTTATTCATTTCCTTGTACCAGGAGTGGCGTACACGTCGGAGTGTTTCCCGTGTAAGCCGGGGTCATTAAGCCGTGTTCCCGGGTCCACTGCGTGCGAGCCCTGTCCTCGGGACACCTACGCCGGGCACGGAGCGAGCTCCTGCACCCCCTGTAACGCCACCACTCAGTACGCAGGTAGGAAATACGTGCACGTGTTGCGCTCCGTTCTGAACTCGTAGAGCGCTGAATCATTGAAACAACGAGGGGCAGAGAGTCAGGTTAGAAGCCTTCTTGTTATCAGCGCCGCTCGCAGAGAGATAACAGCAGCCCGAGGAAAGACAGAGCACGCGTCCTATTTTCAGCCACATTACTCAAACCTCAGAGAGGAGGAACGTGCTGGTTAGATCTGTGTGGAGGACTGGTGTGATGTCAAGGGAAATGCAGATTTCGGCACATGATGTAGAAAGTGTGCTCTTGTGTTTTCTTAAAGTTTCTATATATTTTACAATTTTCTTTTGTAATATGCTATTTGTAAAGATAGAAGTATTATGCTTCCTGGAGTGTTTTAAAAGGATGTACTATAATACATTTACACAGGCTAGCTATTCCAAATCAAGAGAAGGTAGTAAATGAGTTATTATGAAATATGACCGACCTGACAATTCTGATATTCTAACGTGAAATGAAAGTTATGCAAAGTATTTTTCTTCCTTTAATTTGCTGTGATATAACGTATCTTCACGTCCTCAGATGATGCTGTTAATGCGTTTCCTGTTTAGTCGATGAGAATTGATTGTAATAAGGTTACAGTGTTCATAACATATTGAATAATTTAACCTCTTGATGCATATTGTAAGACTCCTGTGCTTCACGTTAGATGCTTTTCTCCATGAGCACATTATTGTATCTGATTGTTTTATTCATTATCTGCATTCACATATTGATTTTGAGTTCTGCATAAAATCTTCTAATCACCTTTTTTCCTCTTCGGCTCATGTCATCTCATTTTGCCTTATCAACCCTTTTCCTTTTCTAAGCTGAGGGATCTGCTTATTGTAAGTACAGACCTCCATGTTCAAAGAAGGACTATTTCCAGTTCCACACAGCATGTGACAATGAAGGCAAGGTGAGTGAAATATAACACAAAGAAAAATCCAATTCTGTAATCCCAGTTTCTTGTCCATCACCCTACATCGCTGTGTAATTTCAGACGCATGTCATATACAAGTGGATCGAGCCTAAAATCTGTCTGGACGGAGTGACGGGAGCCGAGCCGTTGCCTCCAAGTGGAGAAAAGGAGCCCTGCCCCCCCTGCAACCCTGGTTTCTACAACAATGACACCGCCATCTGCTCACCGTGCCCACCTGGGACCTTTTCCGATGGGATGAAACGTACGGAGAACTTTCTTGACTTCTACATTTTTTTGTACCGCCTGTCATTTCCCTGTTTAGTTTTCTTTTGTTTTTGCCGCAGGCGGCCTTCAACTTGGTCTTTTCATTGTGTCTGTCCCCCAGCATGTGATCGGTGTCCAGCAGGCACTGAGCCCACCTTGGGTTACGAGTATAAATGGTGGAACATTCTTCCTGCAAACATGAAGACCTCCTGCTTCAATGTTGGCAACTCCAAATGTGATGGTATGAATGGTGAGTGTGTTTTGGCAATATGTGCTATTTCTCTGTCTCTCATTGGTCATTTTGTTTCTGAACGTGTCTCAGAATCACAATCAGAAGCCATTTATTGCCACAAGATAAAATAGCAAGAATGAATTAATTAAAGGAACATATCGACATGATTGAGTAATTTGGATGTGTCCTGTACTTAAGGCTGGGAGGTGGCGCGTGATCACATCCAGAGTGGAGCAGGCAGCTCGGATAACGATTACCTCATCCTCAACATCCACATCCCTGGCTTCAAGTAAGTGTTGTCATGTTGTTGTTGTTTTTTAATTTATTTTTTTTAGTCTCGATCCTTCTTTTCGCTCGGCTATTTGATTTTGTGGTGGACTCCTGTTTGTTTTCCTCCTTCGCCGCCAGGCTTCCTACGTCCATGTCCAGCCATTCTGGGACCGAGTTCGGTCGCATCACATTTGAATTTGAAATCGTGTGTGTTGCTGACTGCGAGTTCTACTTCATGATGGTGAGGCAGCGCTTGACTGATGTTTGCCGCTACAAGTGCATTTTTACTTTGTGGGGGGAGAATTACAGTAAGTACAGTGGAAATGATTGTTCCTCAGGATGTAAACAGGAAGAGTACTACGGTGGTGGAGTCGTGGGAGGGAACGAAAACGAGACAGACGTACACACACGTCATGACCCAGAATGCCTCTGTGTCCTACACGTGGGCTTTCCAGAGGACAAACCAACCTTCAGATGTAAGTATGAGTCCACTGCTCAAAGTATATACTGACCCAGGATTTAGCCACGGACTCAAGATTTGCTCTGTTTGATTCTTTTTTTTTTTTTCTTGCTTCTGTCTGTCTCTGCCCTGATGTAAAGCACCTTTTTGGCATTTAGAAAAGCGCTATATAAAATGAAAGTATTATCATTTTTAAGATTTAGGCGTCCTGCCTGGATTGATTCCCTCAAGCACAGAAACAAGACTTCCTCTCAGTATGTTATTGGAAATCCACTCCCCACTTGGTACACCGAACACTCCCTATTGTTTGCTAATGACGATACACTCCGCCGTGGTGTTTGAGTTTAGACTCAACCACAAATCGAACAGACATTTTATCTCTGTGCCCACTTCAGTGTAGCTTGAATCATTAACTTGGTCTTTTAAAGCACCCGTGTAGCAGGAATGTGGGCGGTTTAAAGTAAAGACAGAACGACATCTTATATAATGCACCACGTACTTTATGTTACCATCCGCACGTGTGTAGAGCTTTTTGTCAGTCTCACACAGCAGGTCCACAACACCTACAAGCAATCTTGTTCTGTACCCGTCTCTCTCTCAGGTACGCCGGTATGTCAACGACGTGGTGCGGATCTACTCCGTCTCGGTGAGTAACGCGGTGGATGGCGTGGCCTCGAGGTGCCGGGCCTGCGCCCTCAGCACCCGGCCCTCCAGCTCCACGTGTGTGCCGTGTCCACCGGGACACTACATCAACGCACGCACCAGCCGGTGCACAGAGTGCCCCCGTAACACACACCTCGTCCCACACGCCACGCCGGGCCCGGACGCCTGCAAACCCTGCGGGCCGGCTAGCAGGAGCGACAAGGTTTGATTTGGGGAACGGAATCAGACTATTGTTTTTGGTGTTAGTCATATAACACACGGCCATATATACTGGTGTCCTTGTCTCTTTCTTTTTTCATTCAGGACCACAGTTTATGTTACAGTGACTGCCACTTCACCCACACTGAGGGCAATGTGACTCTGACTTATGACCTGAGCCTCCTCGGGTCTGTTGGGTCACTGATGAACGGGCCGAGCTTTACCTCCAAAGGGACCAAGTACTTCCACCTCTTCAAAATAGGCCTGTGTGGAGGAAAGGTGTGACGAGACAAAACATGCACTCACACGCAGCGTAAAAAGCGGTTCTGTATCTCAATGCGACGCCCCTGCCGATTGATTTTTTGCCAGATGGCGGTGTGCACAGACAACGTCACAGACCTATCCATCGCCGACTCCCAGAGAGAGAAAGGCGAAGGAATCAGTGCTGTCAAGACCTTCATCTGTCAGTCAACAATAATCCCAGCCACTGGGCGGGGCTTCCACACAGCCCTCGCCTCCCAGTCCATTAACCTGGCCGACACGTTACTCGGTTAGTGAGCACGATACGCAGACGGACAACTGCGTTTGGGCTTCTGTTTGTGGGTCTTTTATCAAATAATAAGACCGGAGAGAGAAAATAAAAGACGCATTAATTGTACACACACACACACGCATTAAACAATGCCGCTGTATGTCGTTAACAGGAGTGACAGTTGCTAGTACACTTGATGGAATAAGGGCGAGGCCAGAGCTGTACCCCCAAACCACCAAGAAAGTCCCCGACGTTAACTTCTACTACAGGTAACTTTTCACGATTTCAATTTAATCGATCTAACCTGAGAGCGCTACAAGTAATGTGCGTGCGCTCTCGTCTTTTTGTGCGTTCCTTTTTTTTTCTCTGCGAAGGTCCCTGGAGCCAACCTCCTCCTGTGAGTCGGGACGCAGCGCGGTGGTGACACTTCGCTGTAACGCAGAGAAGAGCACTAAAGGAGAGCTCGCCGTTCCCAGGTACTACGTCGCTGAGGCGGTTTCCTGTCTCCGCGCCGCAGCGCTGTGCTCTGTGCTGTGATGGTGGTCGTTGTTGAGGTGACGGCTTGTGTTTTTGCTATTTGCAGTCAGTGCCCGGCGGGGACGTGCGATGGCTGCACCTTCCATTTCTTGTGGGAGAGCTCAGCAGCGTGTCCTACTTGCACAGAGAGAGACTACCATCAGATAGAGGGAGCCTGCAAAGGAGGACACCAGGTGTGTGTGTGTGTGGGTGTGTGTGGACGTATTCACTGCTCAAGGATTTGGGAATTTCATTTGGTTCTTGAGGGAAACACAATGGATTTAAAATGAAACGATGCGCTGGCAGCTTTAATTCGAGGGGTTTTCACCCACATCCCACTGACTGTGTATCATTTTAAGGCTATTTTATAAAGCCTTGGCCCATATGGACAAAAAACACCCTTAAAGCTGACTTTTAAAATTTTGTGAGGAAAGTTTTTACAATATTCAGTGTGTGTTTTTGCTTATTTGCTGCCATATGTATGTATGTATGTATGTTCTACCTCAGGACTTGCTGTATGTGTGGACTGAACCAAAGCTGTGCGTGGGAGGTCTGTCCTTGCCTGAAAAGAAGACCTTGCCATGCGAGGGCGTGGAGTTCTGGGTCCGGCTCGGTGCCGGTCTGGGAGCTTTCACTGCGGTGCTGCTCGTCTCGCTCACCTGCTACTTCTGGAAGAAGAACAAAAGGTACAAATCCCCTTTCTCCTTCCTGCAAGCTTTTTTGTGTCTACTTCTTTTACGAATTCCTTCCTAACCTTCCTAATCTTTTATTCTTTTACTTTCTGCCGCCGTCCTTCCTGTCCCACTAATCGCCATCCAAACTCCACAACGCTTCCTGTTTTCCTCCTTCATGCCTACCACATTTCCTCTCTCCTTACTTTCCCCATTAGTTTCCTTTCTTGCTTTATCTATTCACCTTCTGCAAGGGGTTTCCTGGTCACATTGCAAATGTTGCCAATGTTCGTCGTTTCTTTACCCACACTATTGATTCTGTCACTTGTCTCTTTGCCAGGTTGGAGTACAAGTACTCGCGGTTGGTTATATCTGCCAATAAGGAGTGTGAGATGCCAGGAGCGGACAGCTGTGCCGTGATGGAGGGCGAGAACGAGGGAGACATGGAGGATGAAATCGTGTACACAAAACCTTCTCTACTTGGCAAACTCAAAGCCATAGCATCCAAGGTGCGAGTCTGATCATCGTTAAATTAGCATTGGGAACATTTCGCTTTGACAAAAGTATTTTATACACTGCAGAAATAATGCGTGCTTTGTCCTTTTTCCCAGGGAAACGGAGAGCACTACGAACATGTGCAGCTAAACTCCTCTCATTCGAAAGCGTTGGTATGGAGCTAGAGAGGTGGTAAAGTGAGGGGAGAGATCGGACCCCCGAAAGACTTTTCACCCCTAGAAACCCCCTTTAAACATCCCGCCCCCCCCCCCTTTAGGAGCTCTGGTGCCTGGAACAACACGTGTTTATGCAAACTTAAACACACACAAACGTCACGCACCTATAGCCAGGTCCAGACAAGGCAAGAGCACGGTGGCCTTAAAGCTCGACGAGACGGAGCTGTCCAACTCTGAGCGTAGTACCGGGAAGCCGGTGTGTGTGTGTGTGTGTGTGTGTGTGATGGACACTTCTGTTAATATCCTGATTCAAACTGATGTCAGAAAGGCTGTTAGAGCTCAGGGTAAGACAAATAGCTATTTGATTGATTTTCTCTTTTCATTATTCATCTCAGTGTGAGTGCCTAATGCCTCTATAGGTGTGTGTCTCTCTTCTCATCTGTTTTTTTTCATTTGCTTAGTTGAAGTTATTGTAGCAGGTAGAAGTGTTGCTGACCAAGTTGACATGAAGACGTCATGTTACACCGATACGGTTTTGTTGTTGACTGTCTATTTATGTTGATTAAATTATGTATTTATGTATAAGTGGATCCAGTTTGATTCATTTGTCTCTACTGATTATTTTCAAGTTAGTTTCATTAGTCTCAAAAGGATTGTATTGATTTAAATATAGTACACATGTCCTCGCCTACAAGCAAATGGCTCAGCAATTTGATACTAATTTAACATGATGTATAGTTTCAAAATGATCACAGCACAAGTCGCATCACTGGTTCGGTGTCAGAATTCAATACCCTCTAAAAGTTGTCTTGTATTTGAAACTATATTCATGATATACCCCACATTTTTTGTCTTCTGTAAATAGTTGTGAAAGTTTAGTTTCACTTTTATACTCACTTTATTACTCACTAATTTACATTGAAACTAATTATCAAGCACTAACAACAAAACATATTGAAACAGGTTATTGTAACACATTTGATTTATGTGTGCCTGTACCTTATTGAATGAAGCCTTTACTTAATGTTGCATCTGTGTTCCAGAAAAATGAAGTGAAAAAAAAGAATTCCCATGAAATCTTTCTGATCAAATAAGAAAGTTTAGAGGGCGCAGCTCCTTCTCCACAGAGGCGAAACTGTTGCAACAAATGTTGCTGAGGTTATTGGTAAAGACCTCTTCAATCAAACAATAAAAGTTAGTATGTGGGTTGTGGTCAGAATTTGCATTATTACACTCAAGCATATATAAATATCCATACATCCTAATTAATGACCAAAGGAAATACATTATGTGTAAAAACTGCTGTAATGTAGTAGTAGTTCTCTTTCCATCTTAAGATTTATTAAGTACTAAGTGGTGGAAAGTCACTAAGTACATATATGCAGCTACTGCAGTCAACTTAACAGTTTGAGGTCACAGAGGTTAATGTATACATTTTTTCACTAAAAGCAAAGATTAGATCAAAATAAAAAGAATACCATTTTCTGTTGAGGTACTTCATTATTCCTGGTAACTTATGTAATTGCCTAACTCTACCACCAGGTAGCGAGCTTTGCCAGGCTTTAAGAAAAGAGTCACCATGTAGTTCTAAAAAAGAAAGAACTGTATGCAGTATGATGGAGCCAAAAATAAGAGACGAGGGTAGCATTGCCGTGCGTACATCCAGTACCTGCAATGTGTTATCATCTCATGAATCAACAACCTGACGCTGTAGGATGAAAACCTTCTGACAAACGTCACCTTAGCTGTTGCTTTCTTTCTTTTTGTCTTTCATTCTTTTTTGAAGAAAGTGGAGCTACACACCGGAGTGCATTGTCCTAAGGCAGTGAACACTCGAGTAGATGTTTTAATTGGAGTGCCATCACTTAGGGAACAGATTACGCACAAGTGTTAAAGACATCTTTCAGCATTTGCCAGCACACGCTATGAATAGAGCATGTGTGTGTGTGTGTGTGTGTGTGTGTGTGTGTGTGTGTGTGTGTGTGTGTGGGTGTGTGAATGAGTGCGGTGTGGCTGTCAATGATGCTGTGGAGACAAATCGGTGTACTCTTCACCATCTCGATTCTGGATGAGATTCCTAAACACACTGAGACACTTTTTTTCGTCAGCGGGAGACACTGGACACGCAAGGACGAGCAGACGACCTCAGCTGTTTTGTTGTTATTTATTATGACGTAATCACAGCCTCTGTATTGCATGTATCATAAACACGGAACTATTGCTTTGATTGATCAGTTCCAGAGTTTAGCTCGACCTCAGCTTCATTTTTGCCGCAGAGATCTCGTTTTGTTTCAAAGTCGAGAGGCCAAAGGACACATTCTGTTACATAGCAAGGGGCTACAGCACAGAGACCCTTGTGGAGCACATGGCAGTTGGCAGAGGCTGAATAGAGGAAGAACGTCCGTAGTGGATGGCTTGCCGAATGAAAGGGATATTCATGAGTGAAGCCATTTAAAAAAGTTTCCACTGAGAGTCACTGTGTACATGATGTGATAAACTGAGCACAGCGGAGTGAGAAATGTGAATGAATTTGAACAGGATGCCGTTTTCTCTATGTGCGATTTTCATTTTTTTTCTATACACTCTCTAAATTCTTCATCTATCTCCTCCAACTTCCTCAGGTCGGCCTCATCGGTATGTGCCGCGGTGGGCACCCAGGTACGAGTGTCAGACTTTAAGTGTGGGGGCCGGGCCGGGCTCCCAATCGGTTGGTTTGGCTTCAGGTGGTCTTTGGCTGAGGCTGACTCAGCAGTAAGTTTCACACACAGAGTGGAGATGAGGGTTCAAGGGGCGAGGTGGGTTTAAAGAGGCCGGGTTCAGTGGAAGAGTGTGGGACTGTTGTCCGAGACTAGTAGCCTGGACTAAATGAGAGGGGAACCCGGGTTAAGTGCTCTATTTGTGTGGCCATTAAAAGCTAGGAGTAGAGTGCTGGGCACGGCTCAGCCAAATCTCATCACTAGATGCCAATTTGAATCACAACCAGCGACCAGCTTTTTTTCTATTTCCCCCGTCTTTCGCTTTCTCCTCACCCCTCTTCCCGCCCTCCTCTACATGCGGACAAATAGACATTCCGGATGTGGCGGCGGTTGTCCGTAGCAACCTGCCATGCGGGGTGTATCTTGTGGGAGCAGGACCACTGAGTGAATGGCTAAGCCTTCTGCTAACAAAGACTGTGAATCTCCGAGATGCTTTCAGCCTCCATAGAAGCGCTGTGACTTCTGTGCTGTGGGAGTGCTTTACATAATCTAGCAGCAGCTCCCCTCTGCTTTGCCACATCACTCTCTCCTTATGCTCTCTGCACCTAAACACACACACACACACACACCCCTATGCAGGTTGGCTCATCTTGGCGCATCCTCTCAAATTCTTTCAATCTGTCATTCAGTGTAAAAATGACAAGGGTGCTGTTGGAGAACGGCGGTGCAAAAGGTGCCAACCGGACAGGAGATGAATGTATGACCGTTCTGCCGGTGCCTGCTCTGTGAATTTTAACATGGAGAAACCACATCTGCAATGCTTGTCCGGAGACGAAAAAAAAAAGGTGATTCTTTTGACACGTATAATGTGTAAACATTTGAGACAGTATTTTGTTGTATGCTCTCATTTAAGATCGGTTTGTCCTGTCCTCCGAGAGGCCACTTTATATTTTTTATTTTTTAGCAATGAGATGTTGTAACCCAGTGCTAAAGTAGTTTAGGCTATTTAGACTTTCTTGGAAAAAACACAATAAATATTTTTGTCAGGTAATCTCGCCCCCTCACAACTGTCACCCAGCAAAGAGTCTGTTTGTATTTCCAGCTACTGTTTGTAGTCGGGTGGGATGTTCTGATAAATGCAATGCATGTTCTGCATGAGTTCTGCTCTAACATCCTTTTGTTAGATGGAGTATCTGCAGACAGCTGACATTGTGTGCTCTGTTTCCTCTGGTGAGCCGTGGCCAGCTGCTCCGCTGTGCCTCTCAACGTCAACACATTTAACACAGGCATGTAAACTGCACACTTCAATAAGTCGACAACTCAGTAACTTCACCTTATCGGTATGTGAGCTTTTCTCTTCCCCTTTCCTGTCTTTATCGGTGCAGCCGAGCTGTAAAAAAAAAAAAAGTAAAGTGAACTCATTATGATCGGTTTTCGGTCAGAAATGTCCATTTCGTATTTCTTTTTAATCACAGGCTGGACAAAGAAGGGGAGGGGTAGAGAAAGTCATTTCAACCTAAATTCCTCAGATTCACTGTTTCAACACTTAGGTAAACAATCAATAGCAGAAGGCTTACTAGGGAAGAAAACTAATTGGCGTTGCCTTTAAACAAGTGCTCTACACTGAGGTCACTTTTACACTTTCCAGTAATTTCCATCCCGTAATGTAAAACTGATCTATTTTCAATCCCTACCTGGAGCACTACCAAACATACATTAAGGCACAGAGCCATATTAAAAACATCACCACATACTGTATCTGAGGGGCACAACAAACAAAAAAAGCTACCACTCCCCTGTACTTTTCACATTTAAAAATTCTAAATGTGTTCAGCAAAGAAGAACTTTCTACCTCCATTAGTGGTTGAACTGTCTGAGCACAACTTTATAATTACTGGGTAAGAAAGCAATTTGTGTTTGTTTGTTTACTGACTCTGTATTGACAGTTTTGAAGCAAAATAAACACATTTGATGTGTTGTATCTCTTCAGTCCTGTTGTTAGTTGTTATTAAAAATCCAATACAACAACCCTCTGAATAAAGAGGCAGTTTGAGAGTCTGTTTCCTTGGTGAACACACGTCTGGAACTCTGGTCATTAAGATAAAGGGATTCCATGATTAGAAATAGAAAAATGAACATTTGTATCAAAAGCAAAACATATTTTTTCCCTGCAAAAACAGCTACCGTGGGTTCTTTATATTGATCTAGGATGCAAAGAAAATCTATCAGGAGGTGAGTCGATGAAGTGAAAATTGTTCCGGCACAGTGTAACAGTAAGTTGATGAGTTTGGTGGATTTGCGTACACGTCTGTTCCAGCCATCCTATACCGTGCACTTTATGTTTTTGCCCACATTCATTCAAGGTTTACAAGACTGTCAACATTGTGCTGTTTGAACCATCAGTAGTATAATATACAAATGTACAGATACACAATAGAAATACGTACATAATTGGTTATTACAATGAGACCTACAAAAAAGCATGAGAATAAAAAGTCTGTGGGATATTGCAGGTGAGTCAAGCAGAGCCACATATGTGCATCCAGACTGAGGGACACACACCCTCCTACCATGATGACGCACATGTCTATTTACACCGCATCATAACAAAGCTATCAAAAACAAAGGCTCCAAAAATTCCTCCTAAAAACTTTTTTTGTTCTTTTGTTTCTCTACTTACACCAATGTTGATTCCATGTATGTACATCCCTAGAAAATAATTTAATTATAGTTACACACTTTCTACATTTTTGAAACAATACACTTCTAAGTCCACAAAGGAGATTGTTTGTTTGTTTGTTTGTGCATGTGTGTGTGTACGTGTGCGTATGTTTTTGTGTGTGTAAATCGGGGAATGGGGGGGAATGATGGGGAATGGTGGGTTTGTAGGGGGGATAATGCTCATGGATTGGCTAACAGTCGCAGGGGCAAATTCAGAGAGTGGACTGGATGTGGTCACAGAGAGGAAGTAGTGGAGTCGACAATCTCTCTCCCGTTGCACACGGTCGGGACCTGGTGGGCACTGACAGATGCTGGAAAAACACACAAGACATCAGATTGGTCCATATAATAATTCATAATCGACTTGTATCATATTATGCCATTATATTTAAATCACATCACCAAAATGTCAAACAATCGTAAGGGTGATTAGGGTCTAGACGCCTGGTGGTTAATGGTAATAAATATGGCGACTCTGCAAAAGTAATTTGTAAAAAAAAATCCCACCAGACCTTTAGTTGATCTTTTATGTGAGGTAAATTGGGCAGGAATATGTTTCAATTTTAGGTCACCTATTTGATCCAAGGTCCTTTCACTGTACCGTTCACCACCACATCCTGGTCCGTCAAACAGGACGCCATTCTCTGCAGTCTGACCCGCCTACGTTTGAAACTGTCAATCCTAACCCACTGTAAAGGTAACAGCTTTAGAGGAACAGCATTGCACATTTAGAGACCTATGTTGCCTCTGGATATTGTAACTTGGCTGTAATACATTTTTAAAGCAAACACCTAAATAGTCTATAGTTCAAGATTTCGTGTCCCTTATGGCAAAAGGTGCAACGCAGGGCGACCAAATATTGAATGCGTCAAACCTAATGCTATTTGCATGATAAAAGCAGAGCAAGACAGTGCTGCTCTAAACCCCGGTCTCTTTTGAAATGAGGTAACTGGATGTAACCTACCGTGAGATGCGTACGTGGTGGCGGCCCCGCTGACACTGAAGCGATTGAGGTTGAGCCTGTGGCTGGTCACGTTCTTCTGGGGCTGGAACATGATAATATGGACCTTGGGAGCAAACATACAGCCCAGGACCACAAACCCGCTCAGACTCACCGAGATGCACATGGTGGTGGTCTGAACCTGCAGAGCAGAGAGGATGGGGCGGTAATTAGTAGCCAGACTGTGATGGATACATCTTATGCTAATGTGGTACAGAGTAATTGCTTTTAAGAGCTAATTTGGTGATGATAATCTGTGATAAGGAACATCTGTCAAAAGGACTTTTTAAATGAGTGTTAAAAAGTGTAATGGATCCTTGTAAAGCGTGAAGATGCCAATGAGGCCTGTGAATAGAAATCACAACCAGTTTGTGGCCGTCAGCTTGCTACAGTTAAAAGGATAACAATCACAGGATGGATCAATAAACGACTTAATCAGCAGAGACCACGGAGGCCGAGCATAACAGTATCTCAGTGGTGGTTTTTACTTCATTCTCTGAGACACATTGTACCACATCAATGCTAAATCTAATCTAAGGACGGTCTGAAATTGTGTTTGCAGTGCGTGACGGTCCCTATCACAATAACATCAACTCACAGAAGAAAGTGAGTGATACTTTGTGTGTGTGTGTGTGGGGGGGGGCTTTGGTGCTGTGCCTCTCCTTGACTAAAGTCAGATTACAAGGCCAGAGAGAGAGAGAGAGGGAGAGGGAGCGAGAGAGACATTTTTTCTTGTAGGGATCAAATGAGCTGCCCTGGCATCAGCATTCCTCTCTTATGCCCTTCAATACAGAGTGTGTGTGTTTGCCGGAGCGTGTTCTTAAGGTGTGTGCGCATGATCTTAAAGATCAAATGAACACCCCCCCCCCCCCCCCCGCTCTTCCGCTCACCCCCTCACCCCCTTTGCTGTTAAATCCGGACACGTGTCAGCACTTTGACGGAGCCTGTCTGTCTGTCATGCCAATACTGCAGAGCTGCGACGTTCGCCAGCTGGATTGGAAATTGTTTAAGTCGTTTCTCTACCTGTGATGTCGCTGCTCCGTGACCTGTGTGCTTGTGTTACCACGTTGGCCAGAACAACGAAATGCTAACACAGTTATATTGTCTTCAATGTTGTCTAACAATTTCTTTTGTAGAAGCCAGAGAGAAGCGTGTGTGTGTGCGCATGTGTGTGGAAGAAGATACCCTGTAGTCACTGGATGTAACATAAAAGATGGGAAGAAAGGCCAGCCAGATGATACATGTGGTGTACATGGTGAATCCAATGAACTTGGCCTCGTTGAAGTTCTCCGGGCACTTCCTGGTCTTGAAGGCATACCTAGAGGGACATAATCATATTGACACAAAAACGGTTGCTGCACAGAACACAGTGAACAAAGTTCTCAGGCTGGAGAACACAAAGCACTTTAATTGGAACCTTTTTTTCTTTTTACAAAACTCTCGGAGGCGATTGCAACCATCGATGACCCACTTACACAGTACACAGGATGACCAGGAGCACGTCATATACCAGTGAAAGCAGCATGCTGGAGTCGCGCACGTTACACTTGAGGACGACGGTCTGTCGTCGCTCCGGCAACGTGAAGCGCCGCGTCCCGGGAACTTCCAGCAGCAGCCACACCGACACCATCACTAACTGGACGGAGATCAAACTCAAGCAGATGAACACCTGGAGAGAGGAACGAAGGGTAAGGTCATGAACGTGCGGCTGTCTGTCCGTCCGTCCGTCCGTCCGGTCATGTGAGTGATGCAGACGGATGGACGTGATGCTGCGATCACTCACCTGAGAAGATGGGCTAATGAAGCGCGGCCTCACCGCACCCGCTCCGTCTTTCACGCCGCTGAAAATCCGGGCGATTCTGTTTGTTTTAGTGAGGAGGGCCGAGTAGCAGACAGCAAAAGAAGTGCCCAGGCCGAGGCGCCGCAGGGCACAGATGGCCGGAGAGGGCTTGGCCAAGAAGAGGAAAGTCAAGGCGTAGGACATGAAGACTCCACAGAGGAGGATGTAACAAAGCTCTCGGCCCGAAGCTTTCACCAGCGGCGTGTTGTTGTGTCGTATAAACACCCAGAACACCAGACCGGTACACATGAACCTGTGGAGTAAAGCGGTTCACAGACGCAGTTTTAATAGGTGCTGATATTGTTAAACAAGAAGGGCTGAGCTATACATAACGAATCACATGAAAATCTGTTAACATTATTGTACATGTTTATGTATGAAAAGCATGAGTCCGGGAGGGGGATCTTAAATACATGTACACAACACGCTAACACGGTTATGCTGCATGTTCAATTCAGTATCCTCACCAGTCGATAATCCAAAGAACAATAAAAATCTGCATTGCTGATTTTTGCAGTGTAGCGCTGTGTAATTCTAGTAATGTAGCTATAATAACAAAGTTGTGTGATGAGGTTTTAATTACATTTTAGCATCACAGGACCAAATGCGTTAGGATCATAACGACTAACTAATGTCGCCAAATCCAACAAAAAGCACCAGAGACCTGCTAATGTTATCGTAGGCTGCTATGGCATGCGGGAGCAACTTTCGCAAATTGGGGAAGAAGAAAGTCACTCCATGGAGGAACGGATGATTCCCCTCCTCCAAGCCAGCGTAAACTTTACGAGCACGCACACACACACACTTACACACACGCACACACTCGCACACACACACACACACACACACACAAGTCTTTACGTTGACAGCCCTATATCACTCACCCTAAACAGGCAATGGTGATTGGACCAATGGCCCAGGCATCCTCCCACATAATATAGTCCTCGGGAAGGTCGTAGCAGGACGTCAGCTCCTCGGTGGGCCACTGGCCAGGAGCGCAGGGCGAGCAGGTGAACTCGTCGGCCAGGTATTCATGAGGCTCGCAGGCTGTGCAGATCCAGCAGCAGTACTCGCCTGGGAAAAGCAGTAACACGAACGAGCAGAACTTGTCGGTCTTGAGATTTTCTCAAAAGACGCTGCTGCTGGGTGTGGTATGATGTGACCAGGGAGAACATCGTCGTGAATCCAGTCTCCTACCTGCCTGCATTTTCTTCATCTCATTGCGTTCACAGGGGTCGCTGCACTGCGAGGTGGGTACCGCAACCCTGGGCCAGTGAATGAGATCGTTGCTCAGGGTCAGACTCTCTGCCCAGTCCCCCACTGGCACGTACCCGTAGCGGTCGGCTGTGCGCTGGTAGCTGAAGATGTTGTACCGGCCGACGCCGTCGCCCTGGGAATCAAATTTCACTACTGTCTCACTGCCTGGAGGAGAGAAAGGGGCTGCAGGGGGTGAGAGGAGACAAAAGAGCGGCAAATAAAGGGATGAGGCAAATGGAGGGGGAAAAAAAAGGAGATTAAAGCTAAACAATCACGAAAACAATCATTCCATTGATGCCTCATTGATGCCTCATATACGCGACAGTGAGGACAGGAACAATGAGCCGTGGTCAGTTAAGCCTTAGGAGGCCAGAGCAGACGGCGAAGGCCATTCAAATAGTCCTTTCAGCGCTGAAGACCGGCCAGTTGCTAAAGTATTTGCTAAGAGGCTATAAATGCCTGGTATGCTTGGTGATGTCTGCGTGTATCAATGGCCTCCCATCCCTCCCTGAGGTCACATACGGACCAAACGCTACTACGAATTCAAATCTCACAAAGTCTATTACCAAATGCATCATTAATAAACTGCCTATAAAATGATATAGCCTAGGCATGAAGTTGGAAGACTGAATCCCAGGACATTGATATAGCAACCCACACATTGATAGAGTTAGCCTCTGGGTCTCTTATGTGAGGGAGGCACACTGCTGAAACTGCCAAATTGGTTTGTATACAAGCTGTTATGAAAGGATTACCATCAACCCCGAGGATGTGGGAACAGAAGAGATCGAAAAAAAATTGGCAGGAAGCTGAAACTAACAACAACAACAACAAAAAGAAAAAATGGGGAAAAGCGACCGTGGACTGAGAGAGAAGAGAAACTTCTCTATGCGTGGCAGGCACCGTCGGGGCGGACATCGCCGTGACACAGACAGCGCACGTCGCTCCCGCACAGCAGCTTCTGTCCTCACGGCGGAGCGAGCAACACGCTTTGTAATGCCGAGTGTTACGCGCCGCTGCCTCCGCTGTCAAGCGATGATGTGGCTCTGGTTTACAAAAACATGGCTCTCCGGCGCCTAACAAGGCTCCTGGCCTTCGGTGCACAGCAGCACTGACGACACTGCGCCGCCTTCCTCGTGCCTCTGTGTCATTGGGTGAGTGAAGAAATCAACCTGCCAAACAGTGCAGCTCGGGATCAGGGGAGTGAATCAAAATGCAGATTTTGGGACGCGCGTGCCTTTGGAAGCTCCATTAGGTTTCACGTCACAGTGGGATGGTTGAGGCGTTGCTCTGAGCTCTGTGGGGGGGTGGGGGGGTGGGGGGCTGTGCTGACAGAACCACAGCTCGGACCCCGCTGTTGGCGACACGCAACACCGGCGAGGGCTGAAGCGATGCGATTGTAGTGCGAGCTCCGTGCGCTGGGAGGAGAACGTAGGCAGTGGGGGGGGGGTTAGGGTTTATGAAATCCATAAATCACGCAGACAGCACAACCCTCTCTCGGTGCAGCAGGAAATTTCAAGTGTCAAGCCTTCTTTGGGGTTTTTGGGGATAAAAGTTTCGGTGACAGCTAAATGAAAATGATTTCGATAACATGGCGATAATATCTACAGACAGCGGAGAAATAGGGATCCATTATATTGCAAGTTGACAGATAATAAAGTCTGGTAATAACACTGAGCAATAAGACAAACCGGCCCTTGTCCTCTCAGACACACACTTTCAGAAACATTTTGCCGTCAGCTAATTATCACAACTGCTCCTTATTGGGGCCTTAGTTGTGGGTTCAAGCCTAATTAACTGTGTATGGTAATTACATGTAATACAGACTAAAGAGTGTGGAGCTATTTTATATCTCCTGAATATGCATGTTGGGATAGATAATGTTGAATGTAATATTATCAGCTTATGAGCATTCTCAAACACAAATGATCATAATTATAGATTTCCACATTTGTTGATTACGCACACACACACTTGAACTCTGTGTGACTGGAGGCCGTCGGGTTGAACATGTTTCTGGTTGACCCCAAAGGGTCAACAAAAGGTATATCAGGGCGTAGGTTGTGCAGGTGAGGTAATGATTTGTGTGTGACAAAGGTTGTTCAGCATCTACCTACGGAATGTAAAGAGCTGACCGTTCACAACACAAACAAAAACAACACGCAGACCCATTGTCCCTGACTTCACTGTAATAGATCACATTCTTGAAGCATTAGACCCAGAGAACTGACGTTACTTCCCTTCATCCAACACCAGAGACCTTGCTGACATGACAGGGCGAGCAGATTATCAGAAAAAGTGTTTGAGAGTGCACGATAGAGCTTGTGAAGGCCACCAAGACCGCAGAGCGCTGAGACAAGATGTATACCACTCTCTCTCCTCAGTCCTGTTCACAATTCAAAAATCTGGTCAGTTTATACCCAGAGGATGGAAAAGTCAGAGGATTGTGAAATTAAGCAGGGTTAGATTTTTCTGGGATCATGATGATCCATCCAACAGTATATATTTCACAAGTCAAGGTTGTGCACCTACACTGACATTGCGCTGCCATACGGCGATACAAAAAAGCAATTTCATCTTGTCAGAAACACAAGCCATGGACGGGGAAGCTCACAGGAAGTTTTTCCCGCAGCTGCCTTTTGTACATCGGTTTTCTATGTGATGTAACTCCGATGAACCGAGGACTGATCCAATTTCATCATTCTAAGAATTGAATGTGGTGCCTGCTCCCTTTCAGCAGCTTAAGGGCTCTCTTGTTGTGTCTGAACCACTACGCAACATTAGCCCCGAAACAGTGATGATTAATAATTCTGTCTGACCTCATCCGTACAGTCCTTCCCACTGGCCCGGTCCACTCCAGCTGAGGCTACCTGCAAGCTCCGCCCACAATCCACAGCTTTTTACGGGACTCTCCACGCCTGCCAAGTGTTGCCGAGATCCAATTGCGGACCACACCTTCCGAAGGATTTTCTCCCCCAAATCACTCACCACGTGTAGCAGAGGCACACGGGATACGATAAAAAAAAAAAAACAACAACAATTGAACAACGCTGTTTTTAGATTATCAAATTTTTGACGGAAATCTACTCAATATATTAAAAAAAACAGCTGGTGCCACAGAATGTCAAACAGATAACAACAAATGAATGAATGTAAATAAAGTCAGGTGAGACAAACTGAGATTACAGCGCAGCCTTGCCAGATCCCTAATTTTTGTAAGAATTTATTTTAAGCATTCCAACTAACTTGAGAAACACCTTATTATTCTAACTTAATTAGAAGCTTGGTGAAAACAAGCTTTTCATTCAGAAGCTGTGAAATTAATTATGTCCTCGGCCATGTCGGGCTGAAGCGAAGCCCAAAGGGGATTGTGGATATTAAAGGCAGGGACTGAGAGAGAGAGAGAGAGAGAGAGAGAGAGAGAGGGGCTAAGAGGCTTGGGAGGAATAAGTAGGAATAAGTCATCTGAGAAAGAGAGATGGAGGGAACATGTTTTCATGACTGTGGGACCAAAAATGCAAAAGCTGTAATGTCTAGGAAAAAGATAATTGTTTCCAAGTGTCAATTCATCTGAATTGCTGATTAACTTACTTACTGATTCTGTCCTGACAAACTAAACACGATGCACACCTTTCCCAGGTAAAACACAACTGCTCTGCATTAAAAAGGATGTAACCAAACCTGCATATCCCTCTTTCTCCTGCTGCACAGGGTTCACGACCTTACACACCTGTGACCCACACAGACACACGTCCCTCCGCATATGAAGATACGGACACGGGGGATGCACTCACATGTGCCTAACACACACGCAAACAGATCCCATTAGCTCTATTTGTTCTCCTTGTAGATTCAGTCGCTGGGGATCGAGGCGCTGCTGAGGCCACGTCCGGCGCGCCTCAGGGGGAACAGAGGAGAGACGGGCTGGAGAGAAGGAAGTCGAGAACAAGGAGCATACGTGTGCGGTAGGAGAGGTGGCAGCAGCCGAAAGCTGCGGCTTGACGGACATAAAGGTGGCGAGATACAGGGGGACAAAGACAGAAATGGCGGGCCAAAAGCAGGAGGAGCCGGGGAGGAGGGATGAGCCAAGAGACAAGATAAGAGCAGAGAAAGCAGGGAAGTGACAAGGGAGAAAAGGGAGACGAAATAGAGTAAAAAGAGAGGAGATAGCGAGGGAGAAAAGAATGGGGTGTGACAGCAGCAGAGATACAGGTGGATGGAGGAGAGCCTTTGGAAGGAGGAATCAATACAGAAAAGGTGAAGGATGGGTGGAGGCATGAGCAAAGGGAAGGAGTGGAGGAACAGACGCGGAGCAGAGAGGCGGCGGAGGCAGGAAAGCAACCTTGTGAAGTCCAAGTGGGATGTGCTGTTTTTGAATGTAGAGATATAGAAGCGTGCGAGAGAGAGAGAGAGAGAGAGAGAGAGAGAGAGAGAGAGAGAGAGAATGGAGTTTAAACAAAAGAGAGAGCGACAGAAAGACAGAGAGGGACAGAGAACGACAGCGGGAACGAGAAGAAAGACTATGGAGAGAAAACGAGGGAGAGAAGGAGGGAAGGTTGTTCTCTAGGATCTAAACGTTGCAGTAAGCTCACTGCTCAATATGGCCCTGAAGGCACACCGCCTCTGCTAACACAGACGTATCACACACACACACACACACACACACACACACGCGCACACACGCGCGCACACGCGCACAAAAGCTTAGGGAAGGGGAATATCACATCTATCATCAGTATTTGAACAGAAGACTGCCTGCATGGTGTATATACTGATATGTTTGCTGCAGATCGGTTTGGTGGGTGGGTGGGAGTTGAATGATGGCTTTGAGAAGTGTGTGGGTTGGGGGTGTCTGCAATTTTATACTAGAAAAAAAAAGTATTTCTAGCCACGTTTTTGTAAAAAAAAAAAGAAAACAACTGACAGCATGTGTCTCTTTCAAGGACGTAGTTTGTTTTTGTGCTGAAAGTCGGGGTAGCGGGGCACAATTGTGCCTCTGTGTCTGTTGCTAGATGGCAGGGAGCAGTTCCCATGATCCATCAGATCACTTCAACAGTTGGCAATAGCGTCGGCTTCATTACCATAGCAACTGGCGAGATGAGACCAGATGAGAGAACACCATCCTCACCACACAACAGGCTGCTCAGTGCACCACATGCGCTGTCAGTAGCACACCACAAAAAAACCCCGCCCTTTTCACAGCCTTTGTTGTGATCGTAAAGTTTAGGACAGGGGACAGTATTGTGAAGCTATCAACTAAAGCGAGACCCAACTTTGATATGCAATGCATATGAACACGTGTGTGTGTGTGTGTGTGTGGGAGAGGGAGGGAGACGGCAGAGAGTGCAGCAGTGTTGGTTTTCTGTCTGCTACAGTTCAGACTGAGAGCACTGCGGATGGTGATGCCGCAGTATTTATACCCCACATCCAACCTCAACTCACCTCAGCTTACTTACATGCTGTAGATGGAAAGATTCGTATGAGCGGCAGCGTGAGAGCGTCACTTAAAAGCAAACCGCTGCCACGGCTCACCAGTTTATCTGGGACGATCATCCTCATCGTCTCGGCGGCGCAGACTGAATGCCTTATTTTTGGCCGAACCAATAAAGCTGTTGGCCATGCTGTCGCCGGCGACACTAACAGTGAGCTGTGAAGAGCTCGAGATCCTTTGACATGCTGTTACTCTCTTTGCGGAGCAAAGACACGCGCCTCGTGGACATGCATCAGCGGCGAGAAGAAGGGGGGGGGGGAGAGAGGGGGATGTAAGTAAGAGGGGTGATCAGACATAATGATGTGAGGAAGTCGCACTGGGTGCACACCTCTCTCTCCTCTGCAACTTACTGCTCACATTTTGAACTTTCAGTGGGTAAATCTGCATATCTATTTAATCCCTCTCTGTATGCATCCTTTCCTCTCTATCTTACTAGCGCTCGTCCTCTATCCTTCTTTAGGTCTCTCTCATGCAGAAATGCTCCAAGTCCTTTGATTTGTGGCAGAAATGAAGATGGGGAATTTCAAAGAGAATCCTCATCTTCTGCCGAAGCGCGCTGTCCCACTCTGGCATTGCTTCAGTGTTCCCCTTTCCCTCTTCCCTTGCTTACTTCTTTTCTGTCTTTCCACCTCGTACCTTACCCCGAAACTCTCATTTTCTCATTTGAGTCTACCCGTCGTTCTGCTTATCTGCAAGCTTCACTCCCCCTTCCTTTAATTTGGGGTATCATTCTTTCGTCCTCCACCCATCCCTGCTGCTCGCTCCCCAGCGTCTCGTGAGCAAAGCTGCCGCGTTAGCGCTGTTTGTTAGGCCGTTTTGATGTCTGCTCCTGGTCACGGTTGGTGGAGGAATAAGCACCTCTAAACCTGTGTCAGTCCCCGAGACGCAGCGGTTTATTTATACCGCTGCCTTTGTACGCCATCTGTCAGTCAAGCCGATCCGCTGTCTCTCCTCTCTCTACTCTGCAGAGACTGACATGCAGACAGGCAGCCGGCTATAGGAGCTATTATAACACACACAATCTCATTAGTTCGAGACACAAGAATATGGCTGACGGATTAGCTGCAACTCTCATCCCTCAAAGCAACTTTGTAGTGGCGTATCAATTACGGATGGGTAATGGGTGTCAATAGCACGGCTGGCTCAGACAATACATAGCAATTAAGCAGATTTGTCCCGGTACTTTTTATGCACTGCGGAAGGACAACATCCTGGTGTCGTTCATGAGAGGACTGCTAAGTGGGTACACTATTCCTGCTTTTTTTCCCCTGGCTATCTCTCTCTCTCTGTCCCTTTTTCCTCCTCAACTCATTCTCATCCACTTATTTTCACCCTCCATCCATCCGCCGTGAACAAGTTATCTCGGACTCTACGCTCGCTCCGGCTCCCTTACCTGTGAAGCTGACATTAAGGATGTAATCCCTGTAGAGTCTGCGCCCATCCAGCGCCTTCATGCTGTCGCACAGCTTGGTGGTGTTGAAGCACAGGCTGCGTTGCATATAGTGGAGCGCATGAGCCATTGCGTACACGGCGTTGACCACAAACATGATCTTGGACTCTGGTTCAAAGTTATTCTTGTCCAACGACAAGTCCACGTCGCACGGCGGGAGAGACGTCCCTCCCAGTCCAACACCTCCGCCTCCTCCTCCTCCTCCTCCTCCCCCTGCTCCGCCCGCACCCAAGGAGCACTGGAACCGCTGCTCCCAGAATTCCCTGTACCAGGGGTTTCGATGGTTTTTCACCGGGTTCAGGCTGAGAAAGTAGCGGTTGAATTCCGGCAGGGGATTGGCTGCCAGCTCGAGTGTGATGGCCCCCTCGGCGGTCACCTCATTTCCCTTGACGATGCTTTCCTGGGCCCCCCAGCCATCGCTGGCCACCCAGATGAAGGAGGTGTTGAGCCTGGCAGCTGCTGCCAACAGCTCTCTGGCGTCGTCGCTACGCAGGAAGAGGACGGCCACGCGGGCATTCGGCTTCTGTAGGAGCTGACGGATCACGGCTTCATAGGACTTCTTGGCGTTAGAACGCCCCACCTGGAGAGAAAGAGGTGTTGGTGTCATGACGGATGTGCTGTAAAATGTTCCTTCTCCTGTCAATTGGTTCGCGATTTATCAGCACCATCCAAAGGGAAGAAACAAGCACATAAAGGTCGTCAGTCGTCCTCCGCCTCTGTGTTTATCTGTAGCAAAGTGACTGTGAAAGTACCTAGATATGCTTTCATTTTCTGGTTCACAAGTGATTACGCCAGTGTAATATCACCTCCATTTGTGTGTAGGACGAGATAAGACATGAGTAGGGCCTCGTGGGTGCACACTCGGCATTAGCGCCACAAGTGGAAGTGGTGTCTTTTGGCGACTTGCTTCGAGCAATTGTTGTTAATTGTCATGCTGGGAAAAACTCGTATTCTATTTCACGTCTTACCTTCTCTGAAGTAGCAATGCAGATGTTTCTCATGCGTGCCTCCTGTTCAAAGGCCTCTATGCCAGTTTCACCATAATCACCCTCTGACGCCACAGTGGACACATACGTCCAGTTGAAAAAGCGGAGGATCTCGGCCATGGCCTTGGCCTGGTAGAAGTCGGGGGGCACCGTGCGGGCAAAGTAATCGTAGCGGGTCTTATCACTGAGCTTGGCACTGGTCGAAGCGTAGCTTATCTGAGGAATCTGAAATAGCCTGAGAAGATTGGCAACCTGTGGGGAGACGCAGTGAAATGAGGAATAAATCATCCGAAATAATTCTAAACCTTTTTGCAAATTAAACCCTTTTAACGAATGAACGTATTGATTTAACCGTTATTCATTCTTGATACCCATTATATGGCAAATTTTCTTGAGATAATTAATATTTTTATATTATTTGCATAGAACTAAATAAGCCTTTTGGATTCGGCAAAGCTAGACTGAGAAGTTAATTTACTGACTGACTGATTTTGATCACCGTTTTGATTATTCCTTTGACCAACTGACTGTGTGTAAGAACAAAACACTTAAATAATTGGACTTAATTTTTATGAACATCAAATTAAAAACGGGAACATATTTGTAAGGTTTGTGCTGACAGGGATTCCTTCATGCATAATGTGATTATTTAAAGAAAAAAGACAAAAGTTTAGGCTCATGTGAGCATGGACAAACACAAAACCGCACACACATTCCGCATGCACACACATACATGGAAGTTCCATAAATCCCTGACTCATGCATTAGTGATGGACATCATCTAGGGTCTACTGATGTCCATATATTATTCCCTTTTACTGCAGATTGGTGTTCGCTCATGTTCCCTTAATTACAATTATAGTCACAGACGCCAACACGAATATAATTGCTACACATCCTCATGCACACAACGACGTGTAAACATTCACATTCAAACATGCATACACGCACAAATAAACAGAAACTACATAGCCCTCCTATTAGCCCTCCTATTCTCGCCTCAAGTTAATCCTTTTAGAGCGCATCACTCTGGGCTTTTCTATATTCCATTCATAGCTCATTTGATGAGCTGTTTTGACAACATGTCAGAATCTCATGAGACTAATAATGTAGAAGATTAGAAAAACACACTTGTACACACTGATGTGCACATGAACTGCTGTACATGTGCACAGGCCCCTGCAATGACACACACATGGATGCCTGCTTAGAGTATTTTAGGTAGGTTTTAGGGTTTTAGGGTGCCAGCTGACTTAAATGTCAGGGAAGGTCGAGGTGCAAAATGTACCCACATTGCTCGATCACCTGCCACTGAGCAATGACTACAACTAACTAAGAGGCCTGCGTGCAGGTACATGCAGAGGAAGGGAAACGCTGCTCTCTTCCTGTGAAAGAGAGTGAGGGGGAGAAGTGAGATGTACTGAATGGGTTGAGTATGAGAGACGAGTATAAAAAAATGAAAGGAGAAAAAATTGGTGCAGTGGAGGGCTGCTGTGTGTTTTCTGCTTGGAATGCAAGTCACACACACAGACATAGAGACTCACACACATACACACACACACACGTGTACGTATGAAGGAAAGGGATTATGCCTGCTACGTGAATGCCCTCAACAGAGTGGAGTTTAGTTGTGCATTGTTAAACATAAATAATTCCCTATTACTTCATTTAGAAGCAACAGAGGTTGGCCAGGTAGAGTCTCCTGGAGGAGCGTCCGGATTAGCTTTTCAGGAAAGAGATCAGAATGCAAAGCACAGTTTGGTTCTCGTAAAAAGAAAAGTGCTGCATTTGGGAAAAAGACAGGTAAAGAAACAACAGCAACGAGGGGCAATGAGAATGAGCTGCGAGGAAGCAAGGGGTAATTATGTGTGATGAAGGACAGAGCAGATGTGTTAACAATGGCTGCCCCAGGAAGGAGGAGGATGATGAGGAGGAGGAGAAGAAGGGGGCTGAGGTCAGCATAGACTGAGCTCTTCCCAAATAGCCGCAAGGGATGCCTCTGAATGCATATAGAGAAGGACAAAAAAACACTAAAAGGCTGTGATGAGAAAGAAGAGAGGAAATATTTAAGGGACAGAAAAAAGACATCAACATAAGAAAGGGATAGAGAGGAAAAGAGACAATGAAAAAAAAGAAGAGAAACTTGCAGAGATCAGGGATTTAAGAAGTGATAGGAGGATGCTTTTGTGTAGTCACATAGGAGTAAGGGAGAGGGAGGTTTTATGTTAAACTATGCAAATTACCCAGATCTGTGACAAGAGCTGCATGAGCCGAGGAGACACGCAAGAACACGCCGATAGAAAACCTGATGCTAAGAAATAAGTACACACACACACACACACACACACACACACACACACACACACACACACACACACAGACACGCACACACAGACAGACAGACAGACAGACAGACATGGGTTCGCCCCTCAACATCAATGCAAGTCAGGTTCTGCATGCTTGGTCATGAGTTAAAGACGAGAGAGGAAGCCACCAAGTCGAACTTAGATGATGACGCTAAAGTCGGTTTGGAAAAATACCTCGGTACCTGCACGCTGCACGTTACCTGTATGGAGACGCTGCTGAAGGATCCACCTATGACCCCAGCGATTGCGAGCGGGCTGTCGTCCTGCAGAGCGTAAGATCCATCCGGACAGATAAACTCTGTGTCGTCCACCTTGGTCAGGGAGGCTCTCACAAACTCCAGAGCCTTATGGGAAACACACCCACGTCGATTTAATCGCAAATATTGTGCAAAAAGTATGATCTATACCATGTTTCTGCTCTTATTCGGCCTCTAACTCACTTTGAAATATGTTCTTTCAAAGAAATCTGCAACATAAATAAAGACTGATTGATACTTTTCTATAATGTAACGTTTCAATCTCTATGAAAGTGAATATATAAAAGCTCATTGCCTTCATGTAACTAGCCCATTACTAGCAGCTCTTAGATGCTTTCGGAACAGGGTCCAGATTGCAAATGAGCAAGCCCTGACATCAAGCCACATTATAAGATATTGCTGGGATGTGGAGAACCAGGCCATGAAGCTGCCACCTACAGAATTCAGGGTTTGTACCATCAGTCAAAGAGCTCATTGTATCAGCAAAGACGCAAAACATTTTCTGTAAATAAACCCTGAGGGAAAAGGCTTTTTTTAAATATAAATCTGCCTCATTTCTCACATCCGAATGGCTTCCATCTCTATTTCTCAATCAAGGACTTTTCTTGACTTTTCCATCGTGGCTGATATAGAATTTCTGAGTACATTTACTTTTTTAATGAGACCATATAGCCTTTATTTAATTTAAAACATTTATTGCACAACTTACTTTGCGGTGCAACTTTTAAAACATAAAATATAGCTAAAGTTCAAGTCGACAGCTAACTAAACAAATTGTGTTCAAACTTAGTAATGCCCCCCGCCTCCTTCCCTCCCCCCTTTGTGACACTTGCACGGTAGGTGTACCTGCTCCAATGCATACGTATCCCTGGAGCAAGTGTCCAAGATGTGGACTCCGAGAGAGACCCCGGGCAACAAAGCGCTGTCCTCATTGATTCTGTCAATTGCAAACAGCATGGCCTCCAGCCTCTGGATCCCTCTGTCCTCATTCACACGCCCGCACTCCTCCATCCCGGCACCTTTCTCGTGCACGGGGAACAGACCACCCAGCACAAGATCTCCCTCGATGCGGATCTCCCGGCGGGACGGAGGAGGGTCTCCGACCGAGAGCAAAACGCCGGGAAACATCATGACTAAGATTAGAGCGGGTACGCGGGCTGACATGTTGGGCTCGGGGAGGGATACGGTCGTCAGAATATGAGGAGAGGCTTAACAGAAAGTGAGGCAGAAGGATGTAGGGGGCTGAGGGTGAAGGTTGGGACTGAGGGATTTAGGGCGGTGCACAGTGGGGTTGAGTCAAATAGTGGCCGTGGGTGCCTAGGTTGGTTTGTGGCCCACAAAGCGGTCAGGGAGCGGTGAATTGGACCACACATGGAGGGAGACACCATCTGGACATCATTCCTGTGCGGAGAGGAGAGAAGATTTAACTGGAGTTAGTTAGCATGATGAAATACCTTTTGTAGGTGTTAAAAAACAGCAAGGAAGCCCTTCAGTGAAGTTTGGGCACACTGTTTAAAAGGGTTTAAAGTTGTTTCCGCCGAAGCCAGGCCATGACTAAAATGGATATAGAGTTGTTTGGTACCCCCCTGCTGTCCCGCCCCTCCTACATCCCGGAGTGAACTTTCTTCTTGTGAATGTGTATGTGTGTTTTTGCCCCTGGTTGTCTCAGGATAAGGCAGCTTAGATGGCTGGTTGATACATGAGCCCAGCCTTCTCATGCTACAGATCAGAAAAACTTCTCTAATCTGATCCCCGTTTTCAACAATTCTCCGTGCCCCCAAGTATATCTGTGTGTGCATTATCAGATGCATTGCTCCTCTCTTCTCTGCATGATTACAGTGTGCAGACTGAATCCATATTTACCATGAAAGAAGCTAACCGACATCAATGAGGCTAACAGCGGCTCATGCTATTATCATAGATTACAACTCAATTAAAGCGATCATGTTTTGACGTGTGTGTGTGTGTGTGTGTGTGTGTGTGTGTGTGTGTGTGTGTGTGTGTGTTCTCATGCTTTGGGTAAACCTTTCTCAGGGAACAATTTAGAAAGGAATATATGGTTAATAGGGTCTTTTGACATATTTTAGATGGATAATGGTCCTGTATGATACCAAAGGATTGTCCCCGAGGGATGAATTTAAATATCGTTGATCTCCATGCAAAACCATCATCAAATACATTTTTCATTCCAATAATTTGCTGTATGAACCTACAAAACAATGATATTCACATAAGAAACAGTCATACTTTGAATTTTGTAAATAAGCAAATGTTAAAATGCAAACGCTAAGAGAGTGAACAGTACACCTGCTGAACATCAATATGTTAACATGGTCTCTGTGAACCTGTTTAGCATGCTGAGAATCAACTCAAAGCACCAATGGGTGTTTTATACCCTCAAATGGCTGCTAGCAAGGCTGTAAATTCTTAGCCTTTGAATGTGACAAAATACACATCCGGTTACAACGCAATCCATATCACCTCCAGGTATAATCCGGCTGATAAATCAAGATATACTGCACGTTTATACCATGTTGAAATGGGCTACAGCTGTATGCAAATGCAGTGCCAGATGTGCAATTGTTTAAAGATTTATTTGTAAGATATAATAATGAACCTGTTCTTAGTGTATTCCATTTCTTATTCTCTCTGTGTTGATACATTTTTCTATTCAGCTAATGTTAAGACGGTAAAGCCCAGAGTGGGAAGCAGCCTTCTTTTCTTCTCAAGTCTCCCTAGAATTAAGACGGGGATAATGGAGAAAGCGAGTTATGAAATTTCCGTTGATTGCTGGCATCTCCGGCCGGACCAATGTGTGTGTGTGTGTGTGTGTGCGTGTGTGTGTGTGTGATTGAGTGAGAGAGACTGTGTACCCTCCCCCCCTTTTCCCCCACCCTTTGGTGGGCAGGTAGGAGGATGAAAGCTTCTCTTAGATGCAGGCAGCTCAGATATTTCTGCAGGCGGCTGCCATGCCTTTACCACTCTGCTCTGTAATATGACACACACACACACACACACACACACACACACACACACACCTACACACACACACACACACACACACACACACACACACACACACAGACAACACACACAAACCCAGACAAACACCCACCCCCACACACACAGCCATACACACTGGCACAAACACACACCTCCACCTCCGCTGCTTGGAGGGGATTGACCTAAAAGCATAGACTATTTCTATGTTTCCTTTCCCTCCCAACGAACAAAGATCTGCGTTACTGTGTTCCGTAAACAAGTAGAAGACACGTAATCAGGATATATACGATGAATGTACAATTCATTCTTTTTACAGAATAGGTTTTAGTGCTACTACCCCATTTGAAGGAAAAGTAAAAAGTAAAATATGGTGCGGTCTTTTAAAGTCACTCTAGTACCTAACAATTTTGCTTTAAAAGTTGTTTTGTGTCAAGATCCCACGGGATACTACCTGACATGTATTTGATGAATATTCCTTGGAAATATTTCTTTTTGGAAAGGAAGTAGAGGGTGTCTATGAAAGATTTATATCCTCTCTCCAAGCTATCACACATGCTCAACGTTTGTGAGGGTGAGTCTATAGTATGTTTGTGAAGAAAAAGCAGAATCCATTTGAATGATTTCCAATACTCTACTGAAAAGCTGTTGGAAAATACACTCTTCACACAAACACACTTTTTAAACTTTTAAACCTTTTTTTTGGCCATAATACTGCCAAGCCAAGCAGGATAGAGTACAGTAGTGAATCAGGCTTGTTCATTTGAATTTTTTTGCTTCTTTGTTGGGAAGCACGTAAACTATATCTTAAGAATGAAACAACTTACAGTATATTATATTTCCGAATGCCCTTTTCTCTTTTTTGATGCTCTGGTTTCAGATGATGTTAGTTCATAGAGTGCACATTCTTTCTTTTGCCAGAGAAACATAAGCATTCAAATAGGTGAGAAGAGTTTGAGGTCTGGTTTACAAACCCTATCACATTAATAGGCTGGGCATTAGAATGTGAAATTATTATAACCCCGTGCATGTAAATCTTCGCGCTTAGAAACCACCTCTCAAACTTCACATGTTTAAGTGTCTTGACTCAAAGAAAGCTGATTTTTCCCCGTAGGTTTAAAGCTGGTTGTTTTATACTCTGTGGTGCTTATGGTCCAATGATGTCATGTTACTGTTTATCTCAGCCTGTTGTTGGTTTATTTAATCTTCAGGTTTAGGTAGGCGGCTATTTTTTACCACTGGCAAGGCCAGCTCTTTCCCCCTATTTCCAGTTGTTACGGTAACCTGAGGTGACCCCCTGATGGTTGTATCCTTATATTAAAAACACTAGGCATGAATAGCAATTTCTTTAAAAAGGTTTTTGTTTCCTATTCTGTCAGTTAATTCAGGTATGAAGATCACATTTACATGTACTTATTACACATCAGTCATTTTGTGCTTGGTTTACTGAGCTTTATAAGTCATTTTCCATGTTGTTTCCACACTGAATGACTTATTTCCCCCCAAAATATGAGCGATTTTCTGTTAAACACAAGATATAAAGTGGTGTTTTTTTTTCGTTATTCTTGGAGAAGTTAATCGATGAGTCAAGAAAGTGGTTCCGTACAGCCACATATACGTACCATATAGACAGTAAGGCATTCAGTGTCTTACCTGAATAAAGCACGATAAGAGCAGATGGCAGCTGGCACATGGCAACATCACCACAGACACCTATTAAAGACACATAGGGAGACAGACATGAGGCAAGTAAACAACGGGCAGAAAACAACACGCCTGTCAATCGGAGAAGAGGAGAGAGAGCATCCGATAAAAGGGGAGGCTGCCTACTGAACCTTCTCCCTGGGAGCTGTGATGCACAGTAACTTTGGACAGACAACCCCGTTTCACCTCTGACCCCGCTGTAAAGTATGCGAGCGGGCAGCTGCCACGCTCCTCTTTGGCTGCTCGTGGTTCATCCCGTTTCATTTCAGGAAACCTCCCCAGCATTCTCCCCCTCTCCCACCGTCTGGTGCTCCTCTCCGCACTTCCCATTTATTTCCAACTCCCTCCACAGGCCTCGCTCCCCCCCTAACCGGCAGGGCTGCTGTGGATGACACGTATCCAGCTGAGAGCAGCCATGCAGGGTCGATGGACCGCAACACACTGAGAGGACAGACAACCCAGCTCTCTCGGTGTGTGTGTGTGTGTGTGTTTTCTTTCCATCTTCATTCTTGAGATGTACGAAAAGCGGACTACTTGTTCTTTGACCCTCCGATAGCAATTACGTGCACGTGTGTGTGTGTGTGTACACGCGGTGTCCCGGACTTCTGACAGTCTCGCAGTTAAAAGGGGCTGTGACCATCAATTATTTACGAAATGCATTTTAGGCAGGAAAGACTGATGATCCATAAATAGGACAAAACACAACAGCCTAACATCCAGCAAGAAACAATGCACATCCCACCGTCCCTTTTAAAGCACACCAATTACTGTTGGATAAACAATAATGCAACTTCTGGAGGTTCTATACAATGACTGAGGGGGAGGATCACAATGGCTAATAATATATAATAATGATATAATAATTGGGTTAAAGTGCTTTTGTAGGCCTTTACCAATTCCAATAGTGGTTAGTGTTCTCATGTAAGATAACTACTGGTGCATCAAACATGTGATCAATCAGTCAATTTTGTGACCTGCATTAGGTTCAAAGGACAAAGGCCTTATCATGTTTGAAACAGACATTGATTTTCTGGACAGCAGAAAATTGAAAAGATTTAACCACACATTCATTGATCTTTGCTCGACAAAAGAACTGCAGCTCCACGTTTTATAGCGTGCAATCTGCCTGCTGTGATAGATAAAGAAGTACATTTGCAATGAAAAGAATTAACCTCCAAAAGAAGAGGTGCGCTTCAGGTGCACACAGAGTAGACTGTGCTCTCATGTTCAGTGGGCACTCCAAAGGGATTGTACACTAAAAGAGCTTTTAACCTTTGAGCACAACACACTAAATCTACAATGGGAGGGCTAAGCACTGTGGTTGATTTCACTCACAACACTTTACTTCAGAGACTGCGAGGCTGCGAGACCTCCAAAATGACTTGAAACATGATATGTGTGTGGTAAATGTTACATTCATGAAACACAATTTAATCTTGTATTAAATAATGATTCCGACAACATCTGGCTTCAGTGTCTGCAATATGATCAAAATCAAAAAACAATTGAGAAATTAATACATTACATGAAGTGAAAAGTAAATATAGTTATTTTCAGCACTGTAAAGCCTTCCCTCATTTATGTCGCCATCGACCTCACAGTGGTTGTTCCCAGAGTTTTGGTGGTGCACAAATCACGTCCTGGTTAAAAATGGCTACTCGGCCTAAAACAGACCAGGGTTGTGTGAAGGCATTCATTAGAGGCACATTCCATCTCTGTGGAGGGCGGCGGGCCTGTCAGAAGGAGAATTACCTCTCCGTGGATGGCATAGATCAACTTCAATATATCAACAGTCATGTAATGACCCTGGGAATCATCACGTAGCATCAGTCAACCGCTTTGTGGCACAGGTGCTGCTGCATCCGACTTAATTCATTTTCACCTCCCACTAGTCCGTCGTCACTGCAGTCAAAACCTGAGGTGAACAGAGCATTGCAACGAACAGGTAGAGAGTAATGGAGAGTATTAACTACCTCAGACCAGATGGGTGAATCAATCGAGTGGGTTTGGACAGAGACATGAGACTTCTTAATGGTTGATTCAGGTTGGGTGGTGTTTACAAGATTTGATCAAAGTTGCTGATCAAAGTCTGCTATCTTGTGTATTGTCAAAATATTATATATATATATATATATATTAATCATAAGGGACATCCGTATGTATCACTTTGTAGGTTATGAGGTAAGGAAACCCCCTAAAACAAGCTGGTGTGATTGAGCACAGCACCGAGTACGGAAAAGCTGTGTGGTCGGTTCCAGAACGCACAACCCATGAGTTAGGCGTGAATTTTAACAGTAGTTACCTGATGGAAAGTTATGTGTCTGTGATGTAATCACAACCTGTGGAGAGGTTATGCAATAGGGCCATTTGTAGGGTTTCACAAAAACATAAATAATTTAATTCTTTGATTTATGCAACAGAACGTTTGTATTTATAGTGCTATGGATAAAATAATTGAACTGTGGATTTGCTATTTTGAATGTTTGTCTGGAAAGACTGAGACATTTTGTAATTATTAGATACTTCAACTGTTGCACAGTTAGTCAGTTAAAACAGAATAGACGGGCGCATTTTAACAGACATTATAAGTTTCTTGGCGTGATGCCGCTGAGTCGCCTGCTCTCAGTGTGGTGTTTTTTTAATGTAGCCAGTGGTTGACCAGTGAGCCACACAAACAGACAAAGACCCCCCCCGCCCCCCCACACACACACACGCACACACTGTCTCCCTTCTCAAGTTCATCATTTATTAAAGAGTCTGATCCCTCCCTGAGACACACCATCACAGCTGTACATTCCACTGCCCTTTCACTGTCTCATCCCCAGAGTGTAGCGTGCGCGCGTGTGTGTGTGTGTGTGTGTGTGTGTGTCGGAGACAGTCTGTGCATGTAGGGATGGATGAATGTCAGTGAACAGAGAGTGCAGTGCTCATCGTGTCGGTGTGCGTACATGTGTGTGCACGCCTCGGTGTGTTTTGTGAGTGACTGTTGTTGCTGATGAGAGGTGAGTTGTAGGAAGCCAGTGTGTTCAAGACCGTCTCCTCAGCGGAGCCTAACGGCATGAGAAACATGTGGAGCGGAGCAGCCGTTATAATGAAAGAACTTCAAAAGCCAAAAGAACTTCAGGAGGCCTGGAATGAAGGACTTTGTTTGTGATATTAATTTGATTGTTTTAATGAATCTCAATCCAACACACTAGTTTCATTTTACCACACGGCTAAAACAGTCCACATATGCATGTTGCGATAATTGAAATCCTGCTGACAAAATCAGCAGCATTTAACAATAGTGTATATATATATATATATATATATATATATATATATATATATATATATATATATATATATATATATATATATATATATATACTGTATATATAGAGTGACTGATTTTGTTCATTTTAATAAAACATCCTATACCAGCAACTTAAAAATAAGAAAGAATTATATTTTGAGTTGAAACATGAGAACTAGTAACTAGCAAGCACCTAGTAACTGGGAGATTAGTCAGTGGGATAAATTTGATGTCTCATCTCCCAGATTCCAACATACGGGGATGCGCTGAAAACAAGCAGAAAGGAACTTTACTGTTACAATAAGCGTCACTGTTGCCGATGTGAAAAATGCTTTTATTTGGGGGAAAAGGTCGACAAGTTACGTGTTTGACCATTAATGAAAGTCCTACTGAGCGTCCTACTGGGTGACACCTAATTGCTTGGAAGTTGGGAGCGCTAAGGTATTATGGAACAAGGCTGTAACAAAGTAAAGCCGTTGGAAGTTTTATTATTAAATTTTACGATTGTGTGAAGGACAAAAACTTTTAGTTACTTGAAGATGTTTACGTAACTAAGGATAAAAAATGGATAGGTGTAATTATGATATGTTAGCGTCTGAAGCTTTAGGAAGGATGTATGAAAATAAGGCTCCATGGGAGGCTTTCTTTTTTTGGACTGATTTGATTAGATTATTACGAGAAAGCTATGATATATATTTGTTTATACAGTTGTTACGAACACAAAACCAGAAGTTACCTGTTCGTTGTGCATTAGACTCTTCTTGTCTTCAGCGTTGACAAAACACATAAAATCAGAAAGTGAAAGAACCCAAATCATCGACAATGTATTTAAGTGGAATCTTTCCAAGCATTGAGTTTAGTCTGATGTTAATTTCAACGGACAACTGCTAACAAAATGCCAAATCAGTCAAGTTACTTTAAAGTGTATTCAGCACCATGGACAGCAGCATCAAGAAACTCTTGCTGATCTTCAGTATATTTCCATATTAACACGCTTAGAGTGCACTGATAACTAAATGTATTATTTATGGAGAATAAGGCACATCACCACCACTGTTAAGTCAAGTGTTTTGCTAAACATTCGTTAATATTGACAAAATAGTTGTGTAAAATATCTGTAATGCTTTATAGATATTTTACTGCACCACTTTTTGCACTGTGGTTATAATCAGTGAAATACATTTTCTTCTCTTAAAAAATCCTTTCAGAAATCCAGAATAATCTGAAAGATCCAGTTTCACTATGAAGTAGCTGAAAAACTAAAAACTAAATCTCAGCAAGTATTTAATTCACAGTACATAATGTAAAACCATTGGTTGCATTTCAGATCAGCAGTATATTGTTTATGGATAGTATTTATTATCGATTTGACCAAAAAACAAAATACATGATTATTGAGATATAAAATCTAATGAATATCTTAATTTGGCTATGTTAGCACTGCCTTGAGTTATACTTTCAGAAGTCATTTAGTAGACTTTAAACAAGCTGCTGTATCGTTCTACATGAAAAACATTCAGTGAAATGTATATTGTAAAACTAATAATTAAATTACAATAAAAAAAGTAACAATATGAAAATACTCTTTAAACTACAATGAAAATGTCTTGTACCACAGGTTGATTTGAATAAAAGTGTAACTGTACATTTCACAATTAACTCCTTGTACTAATAATGAATTAAAATACACTATAAGAATTAACAAAAAGGTTTGTAGACTCAAGTTCTTATGCAAGTTTACTTAAAAGTGTCATACTTTTAATAACTATATCAAAGTCAGGTAAATATATTAATCAAATCTTTAAAAATAGCCTTTGGACATTGGAGCACATCAAGGACACATCAAACTAAAACTTTTCATGAAAGTATGTGAAAACACAAAGGTGTAGCCAGAGAGATGTCCATCACAGAAACACGCAGCCTTTTGCCCTCCAGCGGTCCGTTTCAAGAAGCGGGTTAAGTGAAAACTCAGAGTTTCCCATCTCAGGGTAAATCAACTCAGAGTTTAGGGTTTGACTCAGAGTTTGTTAAACCTCCTTGAAAAGGACCCCAGGACCCGACTGTATGTTTTCGTTCTGTAACTTTAAGCCCAGGCTCAGGATTTGAAACGTGGGCTTTGAAGTTAATGAGACACATTTGATCGTATCTCCCTGTGTGATGTTGGCACAGGTCGACAGCTTCTGTATGTATCAAACACATTACAAAACAGATAAAACCAACCGCAGATAACCATCAGCAAACCGCAATAATCTACGATCAGCACGGCTTCTGCTTCCAAAATCTCTGTCACATCACACGTTTACACATTACATCCACACATAACTCGTCTGCGACTAGAGGACATCACCGTATCCCTTTTCCTGTGTGCACAGAGCTACTACAATGCTAACAATGAGGTTCTGTACTGTGGGCGGTCTAGTGAGTGGTGCTGAGTGGAAGCTGCAAGGCCGTGCACGTACACAAAACCACACAACGATGCACTGACACAAGCTTATACGCACATTCACCAGCACAAAATGCTTACATTTCAGATCAAATCCCTGACAGACGATTGTTCCTTGAATCTCACAGAGATGAACATTTTTTTGAACACACGTGCACAAAACAAAGACACACACACACACACACACACACACACACACACACACACACACACAGACAAGAGAGAGACAATCATCAATGTTCAAACTGAATGAACACATGTATACAATTACACTTAATGACGCGACAGGTCGGACACTCTTTTGGGCACAAACATGTGCAATCTGCATGTACACACAAACACTTTGCATTGGATCAGTAATGTTAGAGACAAACAAAGTCAGAGACAAACCAACGTTAGATACAGAGTTCTTAAAATGTATTAGTATTCAAAATAAATATGGGTTCACCCCACCCGTAAAGAAATTAAAAATAATGCAGATAATGCATTCTCTAATGATTCCATTTCTTACTGACACCATACAAATGCATCAATAAAATTGTCATTTTAAGTCCATTTAATCCATTTTCAGCCTCTCAAATATCTAGCAGTAGTCTGTTGTGGAATATTTTAATAAAAGCTCGGTAGAAAAGAATGATTTGTCTGATAAAACAGAGTCTCGATGAATGATCAAAGTTGCAAAAAGTCCATTTATTGCTTGCAAGCAGGAGGTCAAATCCACAGGCACGTATCACGGTGCTCTGTGGAAATGGCATCTCCGAGCAGTAAGAACGCTGAGTTTTTATACACATGTGAAGGACATTCTCCGTGCCAGTTACGAGAAGCTGCAAAGCAGGTTGAGATAAGAACCCAGGTGAAGCTGAGGGTAGCACACACACACACAAGATCCTCCTCAGTGGCCGGTGCAAATCATAATTAATTGACATAAAGTAAAACGTGGATCCGGAACTTTCGTACCGAATAAGATATGAACTAAGGCCATGAACAGAAGTCCTTTGTTTTGAAGCTTCTATGAGATTGAGTCGACCCCCCCCCCCCCCCCTTCTCAGGGCTCAGCTGCAAACTAACATTTTGTATCATGCTGCTCTTTGCACATCAGGGTCAAATACAGGACACTTGAGACACGGCTTCAGCACAAAACAATGTTATAATATATTTTACCATTACAAGTCACGCCCGCCTCTCCTCCGAGTAAATGCTTGTTCTTTCTCTAATAGATCATTCCAAGAAAAATTCTTAATTTGAAATTCTCATTAATCTTGCTGTAAACTATCTTCTGATGTTGATTCGATAAAGTTATAATTATCACAGAGAAAAATACACTATGTGTTTTTTTTAATCTGTTTTCAATGCAAATTTTGATGATGTAACACAGAACAGGATCTCATCATAATTGGCTGCATTTCTTTCAGTTGGAAAAGAGAAGAAATGTGCGTGGAAATAAAGTTATTCATAGGTATAGTTATAGCAATGAATATCAACATGTGGAAGGAAATATGTTAATCTGAGGTGTAATTCATATGATCATGAAGGAGATTTAGCATATTATGTATGTGTTTCGTTCGTAATTTATTTTTCTTCCTTTTCTTTTTTACAATATTAGGAACTAATTTAACTGAATAGAATACATGGTCACTGTTGAGTCTAATGGAGAACAGCCTGCAGAAATAAAGCCCCCCCCCTTCACTATTCAAACACGTTACGTGTGTGATTCAAAGGCAAAAAACAATCTGGGAAGCAGAAAAGTTCCATCACATCTTAAAACCTTTACTGTTTGTGAAAAATATGAAACTGCTGGTGCTAAGAGTCTGTCCACGTAATTCAATGTAGATGCCACGTGCCTCGGCTCCTGCGGAGAGGTGTGTGTGTGTGTGTGTGTGTGTGCTGAGAAGCGAACAGAAAGTCGTTCTGCCGTCAAGCACTGACTGCATGCGGCCATCAGATCCACCTGTATGCCCTATATCTCCGGCACGCACCACACGCCACATCGTCCCCCCCATCTCTTAAAAGCCGTGGCACAAATGGCTTGTTGATCGGTCTGGCTGAACCTAAATAACTTCTCCACTCAGGGTAAAATACGCAATTGCAATAGTCGTTTGTTTCACCTTCTGTATCTTTCTCGTGCATCCGATGTAGAGATTAGCTGGGTGTTTGGATCCTTTATCGTAACATGCGATCGGAAGGAACATCTGTAAAAATGGAACATGCATGCATGTACAAATGGGCTTTTTAAATCCTGCGCAAAGTTCAAAGCAAATTCCCCACAGCAGGATTGGCTGACGCGCACTCGAACGGTCCCGGACTGACAATTTGTTTTTTCTCTGCACTCTGTCGCCGAACCTGTAATATGACATTGCAACACGTTTACGCACCGGGAAAAAAATGTACTATATTTTGACCTACCTGGACGACTTGGATCCTTCGAAGGTTGCACACGAATCTCCGGACGGTGGAAGTTTGACTTAGTCTACTCCTGATAGCTCGGAGGAGTCACTGACACACACAGAGAGAGAGAGAGAGAGAGAGAGAGAGAGAGAGAGAGAGAGAGAGAGAGAGAGAAGGACAGGATGGTCGCCACTGCTTTGCGCGCCAGCTCCGTCTATGTGTGAGTGCGTGTGTTACTGCGCGTGCACGTGAGAGAGAGAGAGAGAGAGAGAGAGAGAGAGAGAGAGAGAGAGAGAGAGAGAGAGAGAGAGAGAGAGAGAGAGAGAGGAAACAACAGACGTGCAGAGCCGTAGCCCCTTGCCAAAGGATGCTTCAGTCTCCTAGCAACAACAATCGATCCGGCAAGGAGACAATTTTATTGGATAAAAAGAAAACTTAGCCATTCACCCCCCCCCCCCCCCCCCCCCCCCCCCCCCCCCGACCTCCCCCATAGCACATGTTTACCACTCAGAGCAACAACTCCAGCTTTACTGAGTGAAGACACAGTAGAGTGAGACAAAAATGGGGATGGGGGGGATGACATACAGAATGGCACTAACATACAGATCCATCAAGCTCACTTAAAAAAGTGCATGTATGTAGAAAAAGACAGAATTATACATAATGTGTTGTTTGATGCAAGCCTCATCAATACTTTTATGCAATATTGCGTTCTACGATGTCACTGGCAAAGAAAGACTGCGAGCAGCATTAAACATGATGAATTTGGCATGGGCGGCTCTGTTGCAGAGCGATACGGGACATCCAAATCCAAACACCTTCACACTGGTGACTACATTTCTACACCCGAAGCCTGCCAGACATCATATATCATGCATGACACATACCTCACCTACATACTCTCAATCTTCTTCAAGAGAGATGCCTCACTGCCTATTTCCCCCCTTTGTCCATCCTCAGAACAGAAACAGTGGAACTCAGTGGTGTGTGTCAGTGGGTGTGCGTGTCTGTATCAGTGCATGCACACAGACATGTGTATCTACACGTGTTTTTGAGTGCACACGGCGTCATTAGAATACAAGTATGCAGCTCCTATTAAACAGAAAAATCCTCTTCACTCAGAGTGTCCTCTCGTTCTACACAATACAAACACACGCACGCACACAATGCAGGCTACATACACTGTTTTTTTTTACAAGCTCACACAACACAGAGAGAGGCACTCAGTCTAGAAGCCTGATTTCCGTATTGTAAAGTTGGTCAAGTGCACAGAGATACTCGGCCTGAGGCCTCGCTAAAGCTGTTTTGATTGCAGACCGCTGCATGCTGTTTTTGCCTGTTTTACATGCAGATTTCCAGGCCGAACGTTGTGCTCATATGTTTTACGCGTGTCTACTGTGTGACACTGCATGGCGTAAGAAGATTGTCTCTGAGGAAAAGCCTTGGATGGGCAGAGATTGATTAGACGGCTGAAGAAGTAAGGGTAAGAGCATCCATTTCACACCTCTGTGACACACATGCATGCACAGACATGAGGTGGGAAGTGCACACACACACACACACACACTCCAGTGCCCAGTGTCAGTCACAAATTTCCCAAACTTCATCCCTCAACCCTGCCGTTCTAGCTCGGAGATGCTGGCTGCTCTGACAAAGGCCTCATTGTTTGCATGGCATGCATATATGCAGAAAGCCCAGAAAGCCAGCTTTGTCCCATAAGGGTCCCTCAGCGAGAGAGCTTTGTGCCTGGCCTTTCCCCACAGACCAAGCCACAGCACAACAAGGAAGAAAGAAAGGGAAAGAAAGAGTGAGAGAATGATTGAGGGAGAGAGATAGGAACCAATGTGACAGAGAGCAGATATGATCAAAAGCTTGAACCTTGCCATATGAAACGATGGACAGCGTAATGGCCAGTGAGAGAGCGCTTGTATTGGAAATGTGTGCCTGAATGTAACGTTTTGCCTTGTTGGAGCGAACTGCTCCAGGTCATGCAGCAGGAAGTGGGTCCACTGGGATTATTTTTCCTTCTCCTTTGATTCCCCACAGATTGTTTGTATCCCCGCGCTAATAGAATTAGTCAGGCTTCATTTCCCATGGTCTTCTGTCCCGTCGTGGCCTGGTGATGGATGGAGCTTCACACAGAGGAGTGAGTGTGCTTAGAAGTGTGCCCAGTGTTGGTTGGACAACGGGGCTGGTTACAACTGCTAGTTTCCATTTGCTTTGGTCAGTATGGTCCTTTGTGGTGTGGCCAAGTGGACAAAAAAATCCTCTGTATTGGGTCGATGATTCCCATTTTGAGCTATTTTTATACAAAATATGATTGCTGAATTTGCCTCATCGCAAATTACAGTGGTAATCATTTGAGAGTAGTGTGTGCGGGTCTTTGGACCACGTTTCTGAGAGCCACATTTTAGAAAAGGATTATACAACTGCATTAAACATAATGTTATATGTTTTAGTGATTAGTCTTTAACGTTAAATGGGTTCATCACACAACACAAAATCAGCAGGTTGCATATGTGATATCAAAAGAAAGGTCCTACACTATACCCTGATGGTTTTCCTTCCCAAATGAGTCTAATAGGATCCGTGTCATTGCCCACCTGTATATAATCTTTTTGAAGTTAAAGGGACTTTAATTTATAGAATTTCTATAATGAAAATAATGTACATTGCTACTTGGCATCAACCCACCATTCAGGAGCTGTGGGCTCAAGGAAACTTAAACCTGCAGCCAGCCGTGGATTTAACCACTAACCTCTTAGTTAAAGGTTAACGTGCTCACCCATCTGAGCTGGAACCAGCCATACCCATGGCCACATACTGTGCCTGCTCTGAGAATAGCAAAAACATTATGATCAATAAGATCAATAAAGGGATTTTTAAAACAACGGCTGTCTGGAAATTAAGTTTGACGCATATCAAATCTCTGCTACATGAACAAACGTGTGTGAATAACATATTGCTGGTAATTTGGTTTTGGGCAGTTTGTGGCTCCTAATAGGGGGTTGGTCTCTAATTATCTTGGTTACAGAGGCATGTCCAACAGACCGCAGGCCAAACGCTCTTCATAGGACGTGCACTGACCTGACTCCTGTTCGTCTGCTCGCCCGTCCAACACACACAAATGAGCAAACACATATATACAAACATGCAGAAAAATAATTTGCTACTAGAGCAGAGACTCACCTCACGCAACCCTTTTTCCAATACAGCTTTATTTGCTGCCTTGCCGAAAGTTCATGTTTTTTTTTTTTTCCTCTGGCTCATCGTTTTTGATAAACTTGAATAGAGAAAAAGGTTACATTTGAATTAAAACCAATATAATCATGCAACAATCCTAATTAAAAATGACTCTATGTGCTACAGTGGAAAGAAAGTTCAATAATAATTCTCTTTGAAGGACTTGTGCAAAATCAGGAGCAAATTTGTATCCCCCCCCCCCCATTTTTTGTCTGAGGTTTTTAAGTATATGTAAACTACTGTAAATAACAGGGGATTGTGTTACTTGTGACAGAATGGAGCAGCCTTTGGAATCTGAGAATTACTTTAGAATAAATCTGGGTGTTTTGGGGTAAAAATCACTAAAAAAAATAAAATAATGAGTGTAAATTATTTACTATATATGCAAATCCAGAGCACACGTGTCCTTGTATGCATATGTGTGTGTCCACATCTACACATGTGTGCACACACATACAGACTAAACAGCATTTGATTTGGTCTCTCCTATGAGCTTTCTCACCGCGACCACAATTCATTAGTAATTGACCGCAATAGCCTCACTCATTAAACATTAACAGGCTACTGGTGAATAATTAATTAATGATATGAGGCGATCTGCGGCAGCATTCTGACAATAAGTGTACATGGGTGAGAGGAAGGAGAGGCCGAATCAATGCGACAGTAAGCAGAGGCCCCAACGCACACAAACACACACACACACACACACACACACACAAACACAAAGATGATATCTCACTCACTCACCATTAACTCACTGGTCAAGTGGAGACTGTTTAAGAATGTGTAAACATACTGTCTTGCAAACAATAATTAAAAAGCCTTTTTATTAAGCTTTGTTTTTGAACTAGATATTGAAGAATAATGTCACCAACTTTGTGCTCCTTAAGATTTCACCTTTAGTTGTAGCCAGTGTCAGAAGGGTGAGGCTGTTTCTCATTTTAGACGGACCACCAACAATTTCTTTGAGCAAACACTTTGCCGTCTGTCGGTCCCAACAGGTACTCATGCTTTGTTTTTTTTTATGAGACATTTTGGATTGGTTGCAAGGTTGCAGAAAAAAAGATGAATAAAAAATGCTGAGGATGATGGATTGTAAATACGCACCTCTGCAACCCTTTCTGCCCCCTTCTCACCAGGATATTGGAATTTCTTAGTGGCTTCTAAAACCGACACAAAAATCCAAAACCATTTTCTGCTTTTGCTTTTGAATTTAGTAACAGTAGTAGTTTAGATTGATTCATATGCATTTTCAAGTGGCAAGAAGCATTAAAAGAATTAGGGGTGGATGTTTAAACATTTAACTGTCTTGTCGGAGATCTCGGCCTGTCTGGGAACAGGTCGTATCTGTGCTTGGTATCAAATTGGCCGATTCTAATGACATCAGATTGTTGATTGTTTTTGCCTTAAAAGCCTTCAAGCCTCCCTAGTGATGGGGGTTTCTCATTGAAAGTGGATGCAGCGTTTCATTAAAGTAATCTGTCATTACGCTGATTGGACTTTCAAAAAAGACAAGGCTAGTGTGAGAAAAATAATTAAGTTTTACGTTAACTGACAATGGTTTTTAAAGCCGTACCCAAGCAGAATTGCTTAAGATAACAAAACTGAAATGAATTAAAAATAGTTGGTCAACCATAAGTCATGATGTGAATGGCTGGTTCCCTTTTAAAGGTCAGAAGATAAGGAATATATAAGGAATAAGGAATCATTGGAGGTAAACTGATCAAAATTGCAAAGACGTTATCGCTATTAAAACCAACATCCAATTAAGATTAACGTGCTCCTGAATGTCTTTCAGTGCTTTTAATTACAACTGTGACTCAAAATTCGATCAAAGTATTCATGAAACAAAATGCTAACATTGTTTTCTGGGAGTTTTACTTCAGAACAGTTTGATTATGTTACAAAAACATAAATCTCCCAAAAACATTGAAATAGTAAGAAGCACAATGATCATTGATACGAAGGTTCACCCGGCACTTAGTCCGTCGTGGGTTTTGGGGCTATTAAGCCGTGCTGAATATACTTTAGTATGTCCAATGATTTCCTGTCTTTTTTTCCATTCATACAAGTAATACATAGAATACACAAGTAGAATACATAGAATACACAAGTAGTACATAAAAAAGTAATTTCAACAATATATTACTGCTTAATAGAATTCAGTAGTCAGCTATTCAAAACAAATGTATTGTTTCAATGTTAAAATTTCATCGAAGCCACACGCACACACACACACACACACACACACACACACACACACACACACACACACACACACACACGTACACTTAAACACTGACTCCGACATCCGAGTGACAATTAGGATAATGACAGTCATCTAACAGTGACAATAGCAGCTGGGTTTCTCCTCACTGGAGTCAAGCCAGGGGGAAAAGTGAGACGTCTCCTCCGTCAGCTTTGATGAAACTTCCCAGGATTTGTTGGGGGCCGGTCAGTCACAAGAAGTGCGGCAAGATGACAAAAGGGCAGGTTCACCCCTCTCACATCAACTAATGGTGTGTGTAAGTATGAGCGTGAATGTTTGTATGCCTGTGGTCGTAGAGTCTGTCTCAACTCCTGACACTCGATAGTTCATTATCACACGTTTTAATATTTAATCCTGCTATTTGATAAAAGAGGATGTTTTATTAATGCGGTGATCCATCCCTGAATATCAAGAGTCCTCAAACCAGTGGCACTGAAACTTCTGCATGCCTCGTCCCTGTATGCTTCGGTCCACTCGGAAGACGCCACATCTTCACTTGTCAACATGTATTTTCAGCTCATCTTTTAATCAACGTTTTCACGCCTGGTATTTTGTTATCTGCCTTTGCATGTATGCTTTAAATAGCACACGAATAATCGCCCAAAAATCCCCCATTTGGTTAATTATCACAGTTGCTAATTACAAACCTTTCAACAGAAGTAGACCTCCTCGGTCTGTTTCTTCCTCTCTATTCTCTTCCCTTTCTTTGCTCTGTTGCCATTTGCAACGTGGCAACAAGACGGTTGCACAGAAAACAGGAAGTTATATCTAAGACTCATTGATCACATTGCCTGGGAACAGGTCCAAAACTAAGAAGAACTGGTGTCCTGAGAAGTGACATCAGATGAATCTGAAGCCCCCTCCCTGTTTTTTTTTTATGTGGATACCTTCAGCTTTTTCCACCTACGTGTCTTTGGCTATTTCTGCCGGTGCCAGTCGCTCCAGGACGGCTACTCTGAGAGGGGCACTTTGAAGAGCAGTCCAGGTGAAAGCTTGGCTACGGCAGAGCTTTTTCTGCTCTTTTACAACAGAGAGCCCTTCAGGGACTCTAATTACCCTGCAGTGTTATGGGTAATACTCAAATGCACAATAAGATCAAACACAAACACACACACACACTACTCAGTTCCTTTATGTATTAAAATTGCATGTTACGACTAAACAAAAAAGCGCAAGACAATTGCTCTGGCGTGAAACTTTCCCTCGGTACCAATTCAAACACATCGCAAAAAAAAACGGAAGTGCTTTAGCTGTTGATTTTTCTCCGGAGAGTTAAACTATTCTCCGAGTCCCCCTCTCTTTGTTTCTTCTTCCCATCCTCGCTTAATTTCACCTCCCTCCTTCTAATCATTACAAACATCGGCAGGCTACAGATGAGACCATATGCGCCTGTATCTGTGGATGTGTAATTATATGTGTTCAATTATTTGTGCTGTTCTATTCAAAGATACTGTGCACGAATGAGTTGCAGTGAAAGTGAACTCATGACTTGACAGTTCCTCAGAGGAGCTCCTAAAATGTGTCAAGGTTGCGGGTGGGAGGCAGGACTCAGACGCAGAGTTCAACAGGAACACAGAGGACTTTAATAGTCAATGGTCCAAAATCCAAGGGGCAAAAACACTCAGGCATGAAACTATGGGCATCCAAGACAAAGACAGGACATGCGTGGCTAAAGACAATGACGCCACAAGTGACACAAGAGACACATGGCTTAAATACACAAGGGAGGTGCAGGTGATTGGACACAGGTGGAAACTATTAGACGAACACAGGGGATGACGAGACAAGGCAGGAAGTGAAGTTACCCGGGGACACGAGTGGCAGAAAACTACAAAATAAGACAGGAAGTGAACCACACCGTGACAGTACCCCCCCCTTAAGGGCCGAATTCCAGACGGCCAACACTAGAGCGAACAAGGGGTGGGTGGGGAGGGAAACCAGAGACGTTGGTCGGACCACCCTGGAAACTCTGGCGGGCGGCCTGGCGGGCGGCCAGACGAGCGGGGAGCCTCGGGGGGTCGGCCCGGCGGGCGGTCACCAATCCGGCTCCGGAGCGGCGACTGCAGGGCACGGAACGTCTCTAGAATGGCAGACTCGGAGACACGGGAAACGTCTGGGGTAGTCGTCGTCGGCAGCTCGGGGACACGGGAAACGTCCGGGTTAGTAGTCGTCGTCGGCAGCTCGGGGACACGGGAAACGTCCGGGGTAGTAGTCGTCGTCGGCTCGGGGACACGGGAAACCTCCGTAGTGAGGTCCAGCTCGGGGACACGGGAAACCTCCGTAGTGAGGTCCAGCTCGGGGACACGGGAAACCTCCGTAGTGAGGTCCAGCTCGGGGACACGGGAAACCTCCGTAGTGAGGTCCAGCTCGGGGACACGGGAAACCTCCGTAGTGAGGTCCAGCTCGGGGACACGGGAAACCTCCGCAGTCGTCGTCGGCTCGGGGACACGGAACACCTCCGCAGTCTGCTCCAGCTCGGGGACACGGAACACCTCCGCAGTCTGCTCCAGCTCGGGGACACGGAACACCTCCGCAGTCTGCTCCAGCTCGGGGACACGGAACACCTCCGCAGTCTGCTCCAGCTCGGGGACACGGAACACCTCCGTAGTCGGGTCCGGCTCGGGGACACGGAACACCTCCGTAGTCGGGTCCGGCTCGGGGACACAGAACACCTCCGCAGTCGGGTCCGGCTCGGGGACACGGAACACCTCCGCAGTCGGCGGCGGCTCAGCCCCCCCCATAACCCACCCCGTAGCCCCCCCCTCAAGGGCCGGATCCCAGACGGCCCTCAAATCACCAACGGGAGGGTGGGAGAGGACCATGGGATGGGAGGGAGGGAGCCTGAGTCTCGGAGCGGGGACTGGGGGCGTCGGGGTCATGAGTCTCGGAGCGGGGACTGGTCGGGTCGGGGTCATGAGTCTCGGAGCGGGGACTGGTCGGGTCGGGGTCATGGAGCGTGGGCCCGGTACTGGTCGGGTCGGGGGCATGGAGCGTGGGGCCGGTACTGGTCGGGTCGGGGGCATGGAGCGTGGGGCCGGAACTGGTCGGGTCGGGGGCATGGAGCGTGGGGCCGGAACTGGTCGGGTCGGGGGCATGGAGCGTGGGGCCGGAACTGGTCGGGTCGGGGGCATGGGTGAGAGTCGGGGCGGCCCAGCGGGAACGGGAGATCGCTGCGGCGGCCCAGCGGGAACGGGAGGTCGCTGCGGCGGCCCAGCGGGAACGGGAGATCGCTGCGGCGGCCCAGCGGGAACGGGAGATCGCTGCGGCGGCCCAGCGGGAACGGGAGATCGCTTCTTCCGCTTGCTCCTCCTAGGGTTAAGGAGGTCCCTGAGCTCGAGGCAGGCGAGCTGATAGCTCCTGGGACCAAAAACACAGTTTGTTTTCCGCTGCCAGAAGGGACTCCTTACGTCCAGGTAGTCCGGACCGTAGTCTGGCAGTGGGTCTGCTGAGCCCTTCTTTGGTCGCGTCATTCTGTCAGGGTTGAAGGGTGGGAGGCAGGACTCAGACGCAGAGTTCAACAGGAACACAGAGGACTTTAATAGTCAATGGTCCAAAATCCAAGGGGCAAAAACACTCAGGCATGAAACTATGGGCATCCAAGACAAAGACAGGACATGCGTGGCTAAAGACAATGACGCCACAAGTGACACAAGAGACACATGGCTTAAATACACAAGGGAGGTGCAGGTGATTGGACACAGGTGGAAACTATTAGACGAACACAGGGGATGACGAGACAAGGCAGGAAGTGAAGTTACCCGGGGACACGAGTGGCAGAAAACTACAAAATAAGACAGGAAGTGAACCACACCGTGACAAAATGCACTAAATGTCAACTCAGAGCTGCGGTTTTCTCCTCTTTTTTTATTTTTAAAGGACGTTCCCTCCCGGGGGAATGCGTTTTTGTTGCCTCTGAGCTCATTAATGGGTCTCAACAACGTATCTCAAACTGTTTTTCAATAAATATGATCCTTCGTCTACGGTTTGTCCTTCACAACTTTCAATACTATGGAGGTAAAGTGACGTTGTAATGAAGTAATAGCTGGCCAGGAAGAGAAAGATACATTTGTAATTTCTTTGGCTTCTATTGGCAATATGATATATATTTAAATATATCTACACATGTATAGTAACCTCAATGACTTTGATTAATCTATGCATCTATATAACAGCCACATCTTTGGTATTACAATCTGATGACAAAAACACACAACACATAAATATACAAACACAGTATACAAGTGAAGCCTTTTCGAGTGAAGCACGTGCATACGTTCAAATCCCAAACACACGGCTTACGCATACACAGGCGTTTTACCACGAGTGAAGCAAATTTACATGGATGATAAATCATTTCCATTTCCACATAATCTTACAGATGACAAAGTACATGTAGTTTAGAATCCATTGTATTCATGAAAGTGTGTGCATAGGTACACATAGTACATACATTTTACTGAAGCCCATTTGATTTTTTTTTCTTCATTTCCGGTGTGTGTGTGTGTGTGTGTGTGTGTGTGTGTGTGATGAGGGAATATGTGTAAATCTTGTCTTAGTGCCTTGGGCTTTAGGCATCCTCACTGATCAAGTTAAACAAGCCAGTTATGGGGCTGCAGCAGGTGAGCCAGAGAACAGATGCTAAAAGTATTGTATTGGATGCCAGGCATTGATGTAAGGGTGACATTTAAAATAGATGATCGAATGTACCACCTATAGGATACACACATCTTTACTCATATTGATATCAACGTCAATAACACCTCCTCCAAACAAGCCAGCCTTATCTATCCCATTAACATATGGTTCACCTCCTCTACCTCCTGTAGTCAAGTGGACCATTTAAGGGCTCAAGCTACGCTGGGTCACGGATCTGTGTGCGGGAGCACATCTGAAGTGAGTTCCGTGTCTAAGTCGGGCCACTCGGTATAGCGACACGTGGTAAATGAGTCTTAATGAGTTTCCCAGCCTTTATTTTCTGCACTGTTAGACAGCCCTATGGCGGCACTGAGATGCCAGCCATTCCTGCTGGCGCTAATATCATCCAAGCACTGTGATTGCCACCAGTGATTCTCACACACACACACACACACACACACACACACACACACACACACAGGTGATTGCATGCTTCAGGCGAACATGTATATATATTTATATGCAGCTTGCTACCTTGACAATAAGGCACAGAGGAACAAGACAGTTCTCTGGGAGATTAGCGTGTTGAAAACACCTGGATTATACCTCGGCAGTGTGAATATGTGCCTGCGTGGAGCACAGTGTGCGACGACACACGGGTGTTGCTCTTTTGCATTCGTATTCGCATGACAATCATGAGAATGCTGTTATCCGTTATTCCAATGAAGATACACACGTGTGAAAGTAAAACCTACTTCCATCTACAGTTTGCTCATGCGGCAGTAGTCATCTCATGACTCATCTCATCTAAATCTCTCTCTCTAACAGGCTTCCAAAACACCTAAAATCCTCATGCTTGCTGCTAAACATGAACACAAAAAAATCAAGCCTGTTTTCGCGTTTGTATCAAACCACTGGCAGCATCTGCCATGCAGACTTAGAGATCTCTTAGCTGTGTATGTGGGGCAGCATATATTAATCATAACCGTATTGAGTGAAGTGACAGATACTCATATCAGCATTTACATAAACAAGTGGAACAGGGTATGAAGCCAAATGATGTACCATGAAGTATGGATGATACTACACAGGAATCGTACCACAAATGCTGGGGAGCGTGAGTTTGCAGGTGACAGTCAATCCAGGGAACACAGACAGTAACCCAGGAAAAGCTTAACGGAGCACAGTAAGTCACCTTGTCTTCCGCGGGTCAATCGGACCACCCTAATTGCCTGTGTTCACTGATACTTGTCTTTTGATCGACATGTTTGTCCCTTTAGTGTAAGAATACGAGGGGCATTTCCCATCCATAGATTTAGCTTGTCAGTATTCAAAGAGCAGGAGCTGATCCACAAATAGAGAGCTATTGTAAAACAGTCGAGGGATGAGTGCCAATCTAATAAGGCCGCCAAGGATGTGATAAACGACGCATCAAAACGACAATATACACTGTAATCTGGGAGTGTTGCGTCACCTCTTACAGCAAATCTTCTTATGGGCGAAAACAAAAAGTCAAAAAGGACGCTGCTTAGCCGGGCCAAGTGGAAACAAATGCATAAAAGAGTCTGTGTGTCTTCCCGTTGAGCTTTATGTCTTTGTCTATTTTTTCTCACTCAAGGACCGTCTCACTCACATTTTCTCGCCTTGCATTTACATAGTCTCGTTAAGTCTTTGGCTTTTATCTGGTTGTTTAGTCATAAAAGCAGAGTGGCTCCCGGGACGGGAATTTCATCCACCACTTTGATCCAAACGGATACATCTCAAAGATTTTTATCGGAAACACATGATTTTTATACGTTAGGCCATCTGCAGGTTGAGATTTTTTACTTTTAATGAAATGCTTTGACAACTCTAGAATGGAATGGATTGCCATGCAATTTTGACGCTAATTGCTCCCACACGATGAACCTTAATGGCTTCGGTTATCACAGCTCTCCATACCTTTTGCAAATTAGCAAATACACCCATTCTAAGCTAAAATGGTGGGATCGATCTGTCTTAAAGCTGTGATACATCGGCATACAAAAACTCTATGATTCCCAGTTTCAGGTGATTATACACTGATAAAAACAAAAAAAACAATTAATCATCCTAAATGTTATGTTTCTTTTAAAGCCCCATTGAATTTTGGACCAGCCTCACACAGCTTGAGAGCGGCTGGAGTTTTTTCCGTGTTGTTTAAACAATGCAGGTGGAAGAGAATAATTTCCATTTGTTGCATTACAATGCTGTTAAATTGTTGCTAATCAATAGATAACAAAACGCGGTTATCGGTTATCTTTGTTTTAACATTTTTTAGTAAAACTCTCACTATTATTGTCTGAGGATCTCAATGTGCTGTCAGGCCACCTACATGTGAAGGTGTGTGTGTGTGTGTGGGGGGGGGGGGGGGGGGGGCGCTTTGTTATAGCTTAAGGGGAAACAGTCAAACTGACGTTAAAATGCAAGCTGGGTACAATAGAATACAAGAAGTATCAACACAAAGAGGCAAAGATGGAGGTTATTAGTCACACAGCACTGATCAATCTTAAAATATCTGCAGGAATTAAGGACATCTATAGATAAAGTCAAGTCTTTTGCTGCATGCAGCTCTGACTGTACTTTTGGGATGGATTCTTTACGCTGACTAGAATGTTTTTGTCATTATTTATATGTACAGTATATATACATGTATATATATACATATATATGACCATATATATATATATCTATATATATATATTTGAGTGGTAACAGAAAAACATCACCTTATTTTCCCCTGTCTTCTCCACCTCTCTTTCACCTCTTCCTGCCTCTGCCTGAGCGCTCGTTCTTTATTTTCACCTTCTTCCTCCTCCTCGCTAAAGGGCAGTGTCAGAGAACTGTCTCTTCACAGAGACGTAAGGGGTTTGATCTTCAAAAAGTGGAATCTAGATAGGACCGTTCTTCAGGAATCTGTATGTTTGTGCATGTGGGTGTACATACGCGTCCGCATGTGTCTATGTTAAATTCCAGAGGAAAATAAAAGACCAAAGCCCGACATTGCTTATTTTTGCTAAGTAATACCAAAGGAATACTTACAGTAAGCTGATGGACTTTAAATTGCCTTCAGAATTCTATTCAAAAAATTCACAATCGTAGTATAATATCGCCTTGTTACATACACACAATGGACATCTGCCCTTGCTGTGATGGTGTTATTCTTAGAATGATGAACAAAAATGGAACATATTCAGCAGGCCGGCATGGAATCCAAAGATAAAGATTGGATGGATAGATGTTCGGATCGATGGATTGCTAGATTGAAAGAAGAACGGATTGATGGACAGCTGTGTAAATAAATACAAATGTATGGGTAGATGTTTCAATGAGGGCACCCGCTGGGTAGCCCCGCCTCCTTCTCCAGCAGAGAGTCGCTAGTCATGTCGCGTGTAGCTGTTGCAATGCCTTCTGGGACTTTTAGTATCAGCCGTGTGCGTTGTATTAGTTATGATAGACATGATACTTACTCGCGGGCTGAACACTGAACACAAAGTTAGACTGACAGCGGAGATTGGATTACTAAAACAGATGGAAACCATGAGTGTGAATAGAGATCCCGGGAGGATGCTTTTGCTGTTTAGCGCGTTGCACAGATTGTAGTCAGGTCCGTGATGTCAGGGGATGGAGGTGGGCCAGCTGGTATTGGACCATCAACTATCATCAGTAGTTGTAACAGTATTGGTGGTGAGATTCTTGTGCTTTTATTATTTAAGTCAGGTCTAATTACTGTATAACACCTTGAAAAATTCTGTATTGATCTGTAGATACAGGACATATTCACAAACTGTGCCATTTTAACAGTCGTAATCTGTACGGTTGTGACATCACAGCTATATAATATATTGCTCATTTTACAGTTTTAAAATTGTAAATGAGTCCCAGTAAATTTCCGGTTGCAGTGTATGTGAATGCAGTAGCTGGCAGGAAGTTAAAATAGACCCAAGCTGTTGCCTAGCAACGCAATTCCATTGAAACACGGTTAAATGCAGTTTTTCATAAAGGGGGTGAATACAGGTATAGTGAGACGGACAGTATGAGAAGAATAAAGAGTTTTTAACACATTAATAAACATGTTCTAGTAGAAACCCCAAATAGAAGTATTAACATGAACATCTTGCTCTTCTGAGTTTGTATCCCTATGGTTGAATGCACTTATTGTAAGTCTCTCTGGATAAAAGCGTCAGCTAAATGACATGTAAAGTAATGTAATGCAATGAAAAATTATTAATTGAACACCGGTATGGAATTGGTATCGGTGTTCGTTTGTTTTGAGGGATGAAAGCCGTTAACAAAAGGTCTACAAGCTGTATCGCATGACTCAGTAAAGGATCTTGTCCTGCAAAATACAGAGAAATGGAGCTTAAATTTGACTGGATGGTGAAATACAATAAAGGAAATCCTGCTTTTGAAAAAGAAAGCCTTTCATGTTGCGCTCCTATTGATGAGCAGGAAAGTTTAATAATTCAAATGATACAAGTGTCCTACAAACACATGTGCGCCTTTCCATTGGCTGATAACATGATGAATAAAAGCCAGTGTTTGGCCTTGATATTGTCTGAAAAAAAAATAATTTATTTTTGCTAACATATCTCTCTCTCAGCAACCTCTTCTCTGTGGGTTCACTGCAGGAATGTCAAGGCTTCACTGAAAAGCGCGTGTGCATATTTGTGTGTGTGTTTCTTGTATGGGTGCCACGTGTTTCTCCTTCTATCTTAAGATCTGCTGTAAAAAAGATGTCCAGGGGATTGTGACATGATTGTTTGACCATGTGCATGCGCGCGTTTATTGCACATCTGTATGCATCTTTGCATTTGTCCTTGTGCCTAGAGAGAGGAGGAGTGTCTCACACAATACATTTTTCAAATTAGTCTACATTGTTAATATAAATTCTTCTTCTTCTATTTATCAAGGCATGTCAAACCTATGTACAGAAAGTAAAATGTTACGGAATCCTTCTTCCATCTGCGAGTAAATATATTTTTATGCTTCAGCTGGGGAAAGATGAGTCATGCGCTATAGTTTGAGTTCATGAACACGGTCTGAGTGAGGGGGGAGATGCTCTCATATTCAACTGATTTACTTTCCCAACGGCGGCATGCACTTTTATGCACAGTGGGGCTCTTTTTGCATAACCTTGATCCATGATTGAGGGCTGACTTCAATCCACTGTGTCACAGCTGAAGGTGTTGCACAAGCACTTTCTTTATCTAATTTGATCATATATTGATCTCATCCTGAGGGTTCATAGACCTACTTGAACTTAAACGTAAACTACGTCAACATGAGACTAGTGGTTCTTTCAATTTAAATAGATCTAGTCTTAGACAGGGATTTGACTTCCATTTTAAGTGATTCTGTCACACATACGTCCACATCATAGTTTATTTTTCATCTTCACTGGGTGTTCACATCATAGTCTATTCATCTCCACTGCATGTTCACTAACTCTCCTGTCATTTCAGATCCTCCCACCTCGTCACCTGATTTCCTGCACCTGGTTCTCCTCACCCTCACCTGTGGTGCCTTCCCTCGTCAGTCACTCACTATTTAAGCCAGTCACATTCTGTTGCTCACTGCCAGATTGTCTTGTGTGTTCTACCAAGTTTTCCAGCGTTTCCCGAAGCCATCCTGTTTTTCTCGATTCCGACCTCGTCTGTTCCTCGACCCCGATTTACCTGCCTGCCCCGTTTTGGATTTGTCTGCCTGTCTGTGTGCCCTCCTGATTCTGACCCTGCCTGTCCTCGTCTACGGATTACCTGCCTGCCCCTCTGGACTTGTTTGCCTCCTGACGGATCTCCCGGTTTTGACCCTGCCTGAACCTTGATTAAAACCCTCCTGTCTTGTCCATCGTGTACGAGTCGTGCATTTGGGTTCTCCCGTACTCCGGTATCAGTAACGGTGACAGTACAATCTGGCCAAACATGAACCCAGCCGACCAAGAACGTACCGAGCCCGAAACCCCGAATCCAAGCAACATGTTGCAGCGCCATGAGCAGCAGCTCCACTTCATGGCTGAGGCCATGCAGTCTATGTCGGCCCGCCATGAGAGCAGCATGGAGTCCCTCCGCGACCACCTGCGGAACCTCGCCGTGGTGACGCGTACTCCGGACGTCACCCCCGCTGCTGCCCAAGCACCCACCTCCGCTCCAATGTCCGACGCACGTCTTCCTCCACCCGAGCGTTGTTCCGGCGCTCCCGGTTCCTGTCGTCCGTTCCTGGTACAGTGTTCGCTCGCCTTCGAGCTCCAGCCGTCCGCGTTTCCCACCGAGAGGTCCCGGGTAGCGTACATTGTTTCCTTGCTCACAGGGAGAGCAAGGGATTGGGGAACGGCCGAATGGGCTAAACAGACTTCTATCTGTTCCTCCGTCGCGTCGTTTTCCGAGGCGATGCAGAGGGTTTTTGACCATGCCACTCCCGGACGAGAGGCGGCCCGGGGACTGTTTGGTCTGCAGCAGGGAATACGATCCGTTTCCGACTATTCCATTGACTTTCACACCATGGCAGCGGAGAGTGACTGGAACCAAGCCTCGCTTCGCGATGCCTTCTACCACGGATTATCCAGCCGCGTAAAGGACGAATTGGCAGCTCGGGATCTCCCTGCTGGTTTAGACGAGCTGGTCGCCCTCGCCATTCGGATCGACGGCCGTCTGCGGGAGCGGAGAAGAGAGAGGGTCGCTTGCGCAGCTTCAGGATCACCGCCGCGCCAGTGGCCGGAACCGCGACGGGCACCAACCGAGGGTGGACCTTCTGAGTCTATCGCGGGGCCAGAGGCAATGCAGCTGGGACGGGCTCGACTCGCTCCGGCTGAAAGGCACCGCCGCCTGCAGGCCAACCAATGCATGTACTGCGGTCAAAGCGGTCATTATGTGAACGCTTGTCCAGTAAAAGACAGGGCTCACCAGTCAACCAGAGGGCGCTGGTGAGCCGGGAAGTTAGATTAGAAATGCCCTCTCGACCCCAAATCCATGCCCAGTTGTTTTTCCAGGATAAGAGCTACACTGTTCCGGTTCTGATTGACTCGGGTGCAGACGCCAATCTCCTCGACCAAGACCTGGCCTTCAAGATGGGGATTGAGCAAATCGCTTTGGAAAGACCCATCCGGGCCACGGCGTTGGACGGTCGGCTACTCTGCAGGGTGACTCATCAAACCACCCCGCTGCGCTTGGAGATGTCAGGTAACCACAGTGAAGCACTCACCTTTCATGTACTTCATGCACCTCAACAACCAGTCATTTTGGGGTTTCCATGGCTTAGGAGGCATAATCCGCACATTGACTGGGCTACTGGGACTATATTTGGGTGGAGTCCTCACTGTCACGCGGTTTGTTTAAAGCCGGCGTCTGCCATTAGCCGCTCCGTGTCTCCTGAGTCCCCAGATCTCACGGGCATACCCGAGGATTACCACGATGTAAAGGAGGTGTTCAACAAGGCTCGGGCCACCTCACTACCGCCTCACCGCCCGTACGATTGTGCTATAGACCTCCTTCCGGGCACCTCGCCCCCAAGAGGGCGACTATTCTCTCTGTCGGCCCCTGAGACTAGGACTATGGAGAAGTACATCAGCGACTCCTTGGCTGCCGGTCTCATTAGACCGTCGTCATCCCCGGCCGGCGCGGGGTTCTTTTTTGTGAGCAAGAAGGACGGATCCCTGCGACCTTGTATTGATTACCGGGGACTCAATAACATCACCATCAAAAACAGGTATCCACTTCCACTCATCTCATCTGCTTTTGAGTTGCTACAAGGGGCAACTGTATTTTCCAAACTAGATCTACGCAACGCGTATCATTTGGTCAGGATCAGAGAGGGGGATGAGTGGAAGACGGCCTTCAACACTCCCAGTGGACATTATGAATATTTGGTCATGCCATTTGGCCTCACTAATGCCCCAGCTGTTTTCCAGGGGCTGGTAAACGACGTTCTCCGCGATCTGCTCAATGTCTGTGTTTTTGTCTATCTGGACGATATTTTGATTTTTTCCAAGTCTACACAGGAGCATGTGATACATGTACGGCAAGTCCTCAAGAGACTCCTTGAGAATCACCTCTTCGTTAAGGCAGAGAAATGCAGTTTCCACACCTCGGAAGTATCTTTTCTGGGCTTCGTCATCAAAGCCGGCAATATTCAGATGGACCCTGCGAAGACCAGGGCGGTGGCAGACTGGCCCCAACCCTCCACCCGCAAAGAACTGCAGCGTTTTTTGGGCTTCGCCAATTTCTATCGGCGGTTCATTCGGAACTACAGTGCTGTGGCTGCTCCTCTCACCGCTCTAACCTCCCCACAAGTGCCCTTTCAGTGGACCTCGGTAGCGGCCAGGGCATTCGGGGAATTGAAAACACGTTTTACCTCTGCCCCTATCCTTGTTTTCCCAGACCCTGCTCGCCAGTTTGTGGTGGAGGTGGATGCGTCGGACACCGGTGTAGGAGCAGTTCTCTCGCAGCGGTCGTCTACAGATCAGAAGGTTCATCCATGCGCCTTCTTCTCCCGGAAACTGTCTGCCACGGAGAGGAACTATGACATCGGGGATCGGGAGTTATTGGCGGTAAAGCTTGCACTGGAGGAGTGGAGACACTGGCTGGAGGGAGCTGACCAGCCGTTTATGGTATGGACTGACCACAAAAACTTAGAGTACATTCGCTCTGCCAAGCGGTTGAACTCCAGACAGGCAAGGTGGGCTCTATTTTTTAACCGTTTCGAGTTTACTCTAACTTACCGGCCGGGCACGAAGAATGCCAAACCTGATGCCCTGTCCCGTCAGTACCAGTCCAGGAGCTGCGTTCAGAGTCCGGAGAACATTCTCCCCCCTGAATGTGTTGTTGGGGCAGTGGCCTGGGAGGTGGAAGAGGAAGTAAAACAGTCTCATACAGCGCAACCGGCACCGAGTGCCTGCCCCGATAACCTTCTGTTTGTCCCAGCGAATCTGCGCTCAAAGGTCCTGCAGTGGGGTCACTCTTCCCGCCTGGCTTGTCACCCGGGAGTGATCCGCACGCTAGCTCTGCTGAAACAACGGTTTTGGTGGCCCACCATGGAGAAGGACGCTAGAGAATTCGTCAGTGCCTGCATTATCTGCGCTCAGCATAAGCCCTCTCACAAGGCTCCATCCGGTCTTCTTCACCCCCTGCCCATCCCTCATCGTCCCTGGTCCCACATTGCCTTGGATTTTGTAACCGGCCTACCCCCATCTGACGGTAACACAGTTATTCTAACGGTAATTGATCGCTTCTCCAAGTCTGCTCAACTCATCCCTCTACCTAAGCTGCCTTCTGCTAAAGAGACAGCAGAATTGCTATTACAGAAGGTGTTCCGCCTGCATGGTCTGCCCGTCGATGTGGTCTCCGATCGGGGGCCACAATTCACTTCTCATTTTTGGTCTGAGTTTTGCAGGCTACTGGGGGCCACAGTCAGCTTATCGTCTGGATTTCACCCACAGTCCAACGGTCAGGCAGAGCGGATGAACCAGGAGATGGAGACTTCTCTACGCTGCATCTCTTCCCGCAACCCCCGCTCTTGGTCCCAGCAACTCCTATGGGTCGAGTATGCCCACAACACACTCCCCAGTTCGGCTACCGGGCTCTCACCTTTCCAATGTTCTAGAGGATACCAACCTCCGCTGTTTCCGGAGCAGGAACTGGAGGCAAGCGTCCCTTCTGTCCAGGCGTTCATTCAGCGGTGTCGGCGCACCTGGAAGCAAGCCCGCTCCACGCTCCTGCGTACCTCGGACCGGTATCAACGGTCGGCTAATAGACGTCGCACCCCGGCACCCTGCTACGTCCCGGGACAACGTGTCTGGTTGTCCGCCCGGGACCTTCCACTCAGAGTGGAGTCCAAGAAGTTGGCGGCTCGATTTGTGGGTCCCTTTCCAGTCTCCAGGGTCGTCAACCCTGCAGCAGTCAGACTCCAGTTGCCGCGGGCCATGAAGGTCCACCCCACCTTTCATGTCTCCAGGCTAAAACCTGTCCTGGAGAGTCCACTTCAACCCTCCTCCAGACCCCCTCCGCCCCCCCAGCTCATTGACGGGGGCCCAACTTACACGGTCCGGCGCCTACTCAAGTCTCGTCGACGGGGTAGGGGGCTGCAGTATCTGGTGGATTGGGAGGGATACGGTCCAGAGGAGCGCTTGTGGGTCCCGTCACGCCACATACTAGACCCTTCCCTGATCAGGGACTTCCACAGAGCACACCCGGACCAGCCCAGTGGGACGTCGAGAGCCGTCCCTAGAGGGGGGAGTTCTGTCACACATACGTCCACATCATAGTTTATTTTTCATCTTCACTGGGTGTTCACATCATAGTCTATTCATCTCCACTGCATGTTCACTAACTCTCCTGTCATTTCAGATCCTCCCACCTCGTCACCTGATTTCCTGCACCTGGTTCTCCTCACCCTCACCTGTGGTGCCTTCCCTCGTCAGTCACTCACTATTTAAGCCAGTCACATTCTGTTGCTCACTGCCAGATTGTCTTGTGTGTTCTACCAAGTTTTCCAGCGTTTCCCGAAGCCATCCTGTTTTTCTCGATTCCGACCTCGTCTGTTCCTCGACCCCGATTTACCTGCCTGCCCCGTTTTGGATTTGTCTGCCTGTCTGTGTGCCCTCCTGATTCTGACCCTGCCTGTCCTCGTCTACGGATTACCTGCCTGCCCCTCTGGACTTGTTTGCCTCCTGACGGATCTCCCGGTTTTGACCCTGCCTGAACCTTGATTAAAACCCTCCTGTCTTGTCCATCGTGTACGAGTCGTGCATTTGGGTTCTCCCGTACTCCGGTATCAGTAACTGTGACAGATTCAGTCATTTAAAACAAAATATAATGGATAAGTTAGTGAGCTTTTGTGGTCACTTTATATTTTCCATTAAATAAAGAGAGGTATATTGATCTCCTCATCTTAGGATCCGGTAGAATCTCTGCCAGAAAGCAATAGGCTTGTCAAAATGTGGTTTTATTTCCTGTCTTATTTTGTAGTTTTCTGCTTCTTGTCTCCCTGGTAACTTCACTTCCTGCCTTGTCCTGTCATCGTCTGTGATCCCCTGTGACTGTCTGATCGTTTCCACCTGTGTCCAATCAGCTGCACCTCCCTAGTGTATTTAAGCAGTGTGTCTCTTTTGTCACTTGTCGCGTCATTGTCTTTCGTCGTGGATGGTCGTAGTTCCTGTCTGCCGTTTTTTTCCCCTGGTTTGTGTGCGGTTTTGCCTGTTGGCCTTTTGCCTTTTTGACTTTTAAAGTATTTTATTTTCTAAAAAGTCTGCGTTTGAGTCCTGCCTCCTCCACCCATCCCTGACAAGGCTAAACATTCATTTTCGAAAATTTCAACCTATTCCTGCAGTACAATTATGGCACAATTACAGAGGTGTCTCATTGTCAAAGCCGGTATGGCCAGCAAGTAGAATTTGAGTGGAGGATTAAACTTAACATATCCAATACACCTTTATTATATATTAAATTCAATGTTAGATTATTGAGCTGAATACTAAACGGTCAGCCAAGGGAAGATGCTTCTCCTCAATCCTATCTGGTCTCATTCTTGTCCCTGGCTTACACCCCCCCGCCTCCCCACACGCGCTTTAATGACTTTGGAAAGACTCCTCTGAGGTGGGGCCCCTTGTTGTGACTTCCATGTACTCTACATGTGCACTATTTTTAGTCCATGTTACCTGTGTTTCAGTCGGTACGATAATTGGTGTTGGTTGCCTTAAAAACCAAACACACACACGGTGAAAGAAGCCTCTTTCTTTTCCCATCTTCGCTGGGATGGATGCAAACATGTGGACAGCTACGGCGAAGATGAGGTGGATGAATAAATCCACCGGTTTATCACTCTCAGCATGTGGTCCTGTTTATAGGCGGCCTGTGAGGGATTTCAAATCGACTCGGCTCTGGCTCTGGGTTTCTATTGTTAGACCCGAGGAGATTGGCTACCTTTCTTTCCTCTCTTTTATATTCCTGACTACATTTTTCTCAGTTCCCCCTCTCCTATTTCCCCCTCCTCTCTACTTAAGAGATAAAGGCTGTTAAAATACACTTGTTTAAAACGGAGCAGCCGTGGTGCACGGCATCAAATGTGTTCATGTAAGTATGTATGTCTACGTGTTTTAAGGACAAGAGCAGCTGTAAATTTGACGGAATTAGAAATGCACAACCGCTGATCACTGTCATGTCATACCTGCAGCATAATGTTTTGTTTTTGTGTGCACAATGCTGTTTTTGTTGATAACGTGCATGGAACTTCTCCTGACCATTCCCCAAACCCTCAAAAATAAAAATAAATTGTATCATATAGTCTCTGTTCTCCTTTCTTTTAAATGTGGGAATCATGCGGTTTTGCAATAAAAGGGTTTGTCCTACAGGAGGCACCAAATCCGCCCTAATTTAACCCCAATATAACCTACTGGAATTTTGTGTCCATACATTACGAATGGGACTGATTTGGATACCATAAGGATACATAATTATTACTTGTGAATAGTCCAATTGATATCAATAGTTCTATTGATTTCAAATCATTTTGTTTTCATACTTGCTGATAACCAAACATGCTCGTGGACATGCACAATAGAAATGTATGCCATTGTGCGCACTCCCAAAAGAAGAAGTGGGACAATGCGTCCAATCCGATGTGTTTTTCAACTTTGACCACATTGATATTTTGGCCACTTGGAGGTGGAATAAAAAAGCTGTTATATCATCTACATAATATAGCATTCAGAATGGAATATAGCTGCTGGTTACATCATGAGCAGACACAAGGAAACAAGTCAAGTATTAACTTTTCTTCCGTCTCTGCTTCGGTCTGTATCCACTGTATCCAGAAATGTTTTTCTTTTTCTACTAAATGTCCTGTTATGTCACTGGCCAAATTCGACTGTGTTCCATATGGTTGGTTCAGCAGAGCTTTTTCTATGAAAACAAGCTGCGTCGAAATTTTTGCTGATTGATGTGGTAGAAGAGAATCCAAATAGTAAAATGACAATCATTACAATTAAAACAAAGAACCGATACACACGACAAGTGTAGACGAACTGCAGTCAGCTGTTGACTGTCTGTGAGTTTGAGATCATGAGCATCACCTTTTGAATTAAAATGCAGTCATTTGATCCGTCAGTGATATTGAAACATTAATTAAAACCCATTGTTCACAATCACAATTGTTCACAATCACAATCACAGGGATAAAACCTCATAGATCTTATTCTTTCCTTCATCTCCGTCTCTCTGCTGACCAGCGGACACTGAGGGGACTGTTAACGTTCTCCCCATGCCGGAGTAACAATGTGATTGATGGTCAGAGGAAGGTAATTCAATTTAATCGAAGAAAATTGCAGAGAAAGGAGAAGGAGGGATGCTGACGTCTCATATCAAGGAAACCTCACTGCATCCCAAACAATACTGAGCCAGAACACACATGCAGAATATCTCCCAATAACCTTAGACTCGTCATTGCAAACTCCTTAAAAGCCATTCATGCAAAAGTTTCCAATTCATCCTAAACTTAGTGGATTAAGAGTGTACCATTCTGTATTTAATGTTTTGATTTAAATGGGAGTATTCTGAAACGAAATGGACAGGCAACAACGTCATCAGGAAGTGACAAAGATGACTGGGGTCCTAATGGGGAACCATACTGTACGGCCTACTACACATTAAGAATTTATCCCTGAATATCTATTAATCTGCGCAATAGACCCCACAAGTCAAATATTTATTAGCTCTGATTAGGAAATTCATATTTTAGACAAGACTGTGTCTCATTCCTCTCAGCTCATAAATATTCACATTATTTCAGATGATAACTTCAGAAGATTTCAAACCAGACAGCTTCTCTGTCAAAGATTCTGCTGTCCAGACGTGTAACGTATCTTTAAAAGTTTCTTTGAACTTATTTCATTAAATGTTGAGGATTTGGTGGAATGTTATGTCAGAAACTGCTTTGCACTTGAGTCGAAATACATTCTTGGTGGGTTTCCGTCTTTTGTTGTTCAACGCTTGCTCAATTTTTGTGTAAATTGTATGTGTGTGCGGTTTAATTTGAGCAATGCACATGCGTAGGCCTGGGAATTCTCTTGGGGGCAGATAGAATCTTCAGGAGCAGCATGAAAAGAGAACAGAGATAGAGAGGATGGTGCTTGCCAAGTTTGTCTGCGATCTGATTGGATTGACTGAATCAAGTCTGTGTGTGGTCACATTGTGTGTGTGCGTGTGTGTCTGTGTGATGATTGTGTGATTATTTGTGTGCACTCATTGGCAAAGTGGTGTTGAAGGGACCTCCTATTGGACTGTACGGGTCATGGGAACCTGCTCTCTCAGGGTCTCCATTGGCCATCTCATCTCATCACAAACACACACACACACACACACACATCAGAGGTTGCAGTGTGACATGGTGCTTCTCCCAGTTGTTCCGTCTCAGCAGATTAGCACCACTTGTTTTTGCCAACTGGTTTACAGCTATACATGCCTTAACCTGTGTTAAAGCCCCCGGAGGGACTGGCCCCACATTTTGAGCCACATAGGAAGCTTTATAGCTCATGATTTTCCCCATTGATGTCCATCGCCAGGCGGGAGGGTAATGCCGCCTCGTATCAGAACACCTGAAACACAGAATGCGCTCTTTAGTTTGGAAATACACACAATACAACAAAGCTCAAACTCCATTATGACATTCCCGTCGCTCTTGGATTTCACCTTCTCCATGGACCCTCCGCTCAGTGTGAGCATATGGGTGAGGAAAGGCAAAATGTTTGACAAAGAAAATGACTGTCCTTCCTAAACCAGCCGACAATATGATGCATTACCTCAATTAAGCTAATTTTTTTTTTTGGGGGGGTGGGGGACCATGATTTTCAATCCATTAAGCAATATGCAAATCAGGGTGTTTGTTTGGGGAGGTTGGGGAAGGATGGAGGCAGCGAGAGCGAGGGGGGTGGAAGGAGAGGGAAACAAAGAAGAATTTGGTGTAATTGGCAAGGCTACTATCCTCTGCTGTGGGCCTAACGAGGTACACGCACACACACAGACTGATACACACATATCACACAACATTTCAGACATCAACTGCACTGGTTGGTTGGGCATTAGTATGCTTTCATAATAGTTTTTTTCAAAAAGGTTTGAGGGGTTGGCAAGATGCTTTTGTTATTCACCCCCAGGATTGTTATTTGTTTTGATAAATATTTAAAATTGCATGTATGTGTGTATGCATGTGTGTAAGTACATTAGGCGTAAGTGATGGTGACGGAGAGCAAACCACGCGGACGCTTACTTCCGCATAATAACGGAAATCACTCAGTCGATGGTTCAACAAGTAAGTTCAGGAGAAAGGAAAAACAAAGACAACAGTGAGACCAATTTTAAAATAAGAAATGTCCCGTTGAGAACATCACCTGGCCTCCCTTTGGATTCCCTCCCCTACATCTGCAGGGCGAGAGTAAGCGCAGGACCTGTAATAAGCTAATCCATGTTCAGGCCTGCTCAGGTAGTCTGTGCTCTCTCAGGCTGAACCATCACTGCGCTGTCGCCTCTCCAGCACTTAATAACTTTCTGCTCCGTGAAGTACTTGGACCACAGAGATTACACATGAGAAAAAAACTGAGCGAGGGAGGAGGACAGAGAAAGAAGACAAAGAAAGTGAACGTGTGAGAGCGAGAGGTGGGGGGTTTGAGCAGTGAAGCATGCCAGGTTCTCTAAGGGGGTGTGAATTGGTTCAGACTGGTGTTGATGGTGATCACTGATCGGTACCGGTCCTCCTCTGCCCTGCACTTTCCAGCCAACAGTAAACCCAACATCTCGGCTGAATTTAATCTTACCAGTAAATCAATATTCTTGCTCGTGTGGGTTTTTGCAAAAGCAAGACAGAGGAGGGCTGAGCATCCAGAGCCACTAAGCAGTTTTCTTGGAATTTCCCAGAAGCATCCCAAAGCCCAATGCAACATCACCTTCTCCTCTTTAATATGAAAGGAAATCAGGCAGTAGGGTTTTTTGGGCTGAACAACCAAGTAATACCATAGTTAAGAAACACCAACAGCCGTTAATTGCAACTAAAGGCATTGATGGATTGAGTTTTTATACTATTATAAAAAAAAAAACAAGAGTCTGATGTTCATTTAGTAAATGATTGTCTCACTTAGAATAAAACAGCTGATAAAGCTGGGTACACTTTAGGGCATGGCAGCCTTGTGATTGACAGGTTGCTTCCACAGTGTTGTCTAGTCTGGGAGTTGTCTTAGTGTCAAGAAGTTGCATGGGGAAATAGGCAGGACTCAAATGCAGAGTTTTTCGGGAAACAAAAAAGGATTTTAACAGTCAAAAACTCAAAACTCCAAAAAGGCAAAAACGTGGTCAGGGAACAGGAGACAGAGACAGGAGCAGGGGCTTCTGACATTCAACAATGACGCGACCAGGGACAAGAGACACACATGGCTTAAATACACTGGGAAGGTGCAGGTGATTGGACACAGGTGGAAACAATCAGACAGTCACAGGGGATGACAGGACAAGGCAAGTGAAGTTAACCAGGGACTCAAGAGGCAGAAAACTACAAAATAAGACAGAAAACAAACCCAAACCGTGACATTTAGTTTTTGTCACTTTAACCCGTTGAAGGTGTATTTTCATTTCATTAAAGTTAATGAAGCTAATTAGCAGTGTGGATTATTCAGAATGACCTTGAACTTTCACCAAACTCTATTTAAGGGATTTCAGTTTTCTAACCTTCACATAACTTTGAGAATCTTTACATCCATCAACAGTTGTTATCCATAGAGTCTGTAAACAGCAGATGTCTAGATCACGCCAAATGTTGGTCTGTTGACAGGAAGCAGGTCACAGGCGAGTGTCTTGTTGTAATGTGGAGAATGTGCACCGTGGGACAGATGTGGGTGACTCAGGGCAAAGCAGATCTCAAACCAGCCTTAATAAAACTCTCTCAAAATCACTATTTTCAGAATATTTTCCCCAAATGTTGGAAAACTTTGTTGCAACAACCAAAAAAAGACGTCATACGTTTTGAACGGCGAGGTGCAGCCATTCAGTGGTATTGTGTCAAACAGAGCTCAGAACCCTCGCTGTTCCAAAACGCATCACCCCACCCGAGTATGGAACCCCGCTAACCAATGCCACTGTGATTTCAATACGAGACGGCTCAGTCTACGGACAATACTTCCATTGTGCAAACAGATGTTCCTCACAAAAGAGGATCCAGATCTGAGGACCACTGTAGGAATAAGGCTTTTAAATATTTTTCATTGCCTCGTCCTGCCCTGCCGCCTTTCTCTTCCCGGGCCAATTACAGGCCGAGTGGAATTTGTTCCGTCGCTGTGCGTCTCCCTCGCGGTGACCCCTGGACTCATTCTAATGCTAAAGTACTTTTCATTTGCTAACGACGTGGCACGGCTTCAGTCGGCCTCTTTGAATATGTATGGCTGCCGTGTGCAGAGAACAGGTTGTATGGAGATGCAGATCCTTCGCTGTCGCTTTTGCTCCCGTAGTCGGCTCCATTACGGATGACCCTACGCACAGTAGATGACTGAGTGTGTTTGAGTTTGTCGCTAGTTGTTTGTGTTATTGTGTGGGCCTGTGTCTGTCTAGGTGTGTGTGTGTGTGTGTGTGTGTGGTAACCTCTCATTTAGTCGCCCCTCATTCGGTCATTACATCCGCTAACGCAGAGTGTGCATGGCTCTACTCATAATAGCACTTCTCTGATATGCAAAATGAGCTTTCCACTGCACCTGGCATCCAGACTCTCTCTTCTCATCAGCAAACTGTCTCCTCGCCCTAATTTGGTTCCTGTTTAAATGTAATAGGAAACCACTCATACAGGAAAATGTTTTTTTTTTCCCCTTGATATTGAGGGCTGAATGTGTCTGTGTGAGTGAAACAAAGGCTTTGTTTGGGTGCAGACAATGGAAAATGGAAAAAGAGAGAAAGGCTTCAGATGGGGATAACAGTGTTGCTACAGGTGCGTTAAGTTTTGCACATGCTGGTATCACTCTTTTCTCTCTTTTTTCCACACCGATAATGAACACATCGGTTTTAAAATCTAGTGGAGGATGTGAATGGAAACCCATTGCTTTGGTAATTTTAGTAACTGCGGTAAATCCTCGTCAAAACATTATCGATCATCCAGAAATGCGTTTTTAAGTGTATGTTTGCGTGTAATAGAAGAAGAACAAAGCGATATGGCCAAAGACAACAGATAAGTTAAAACTTAGTTTTTCCCTGAATCTAAATAAGATCAGTTAGTTGTTCAAAGCTTTGACGGTATCCTCGGTATCCCTCCTAACAGACGACTTATGCCTGGCAACAAGAGTTCTGCAGCGTTAAGTTGTACCTCCCGGGTGGAGTAAGGTGGTTTTGCAAAGGACGATGGATCCAATTGAAAGAAATTGGAGTGTAGCAAGCATAGATTACTCAAAATTAAAGCCGCAAGAAGGGTACTTGCCAGACTCTGCTTGATGCTGCCTGGCATTTTTGTGACCATCAGAAGCTGTTTGCACAAGTTTAGACCGTATTTCCTGTTTTTACCAGCAGAATAGGCAGGTAATTTTGTCAGGTCTTAAGCCTTAAATATTTGGAGTGTATCTCAAAATATAATCATAAATGCAAGCCAGTAGAAAATCAGCAAAGTCAGCGACGTGTGTGAATATGCTGTTGCGTTTGTAACATGACTGTCAAATTAAATGCAGGTCTCAAAACCGACTGCTTGTGCAGCAGCTCGGAAAATCCCTGCTGAGTGATTCAAAGCGGGAAAAGTCCAGACTGTATACAACCATGTAGAAAACTAGAAAAAAAAAGTTTAGAGGAACAAGCTGAAGCCAAAAGATGACAGAATGTTGTTTAATCTATAGTAAGAATAATGCTGGGTGACAATTGATTTGACATAACAAATTACTTCACATTTAAATACTTCACATTCCAGCCTGCCTTTAAAAAAAACAAAAAAGCTTTTTGCTCTCAAAACATCTTCATTGCACATATTTACATCAAAGAAGTCTATTTTTCTCGTGGCGTTCCCACGGACCCTTTTGAAGAGTTCTATAGTGTCATATTAACGTCTTTATGATGAGGATGTTATGACACCGAAAAAAGTCAAAGAACACAAAATGGACGGCTTCTTTCCGGTTTAGTCCCATCACCTTACATATACATACACAAGCTGCACGCGGATAGCTGTTACACAAAATTGGGGCAAATCCAAAGGTGGTACCAGCTCAAGAACCATTGTCGCTTTCCGAGTATCACAACCTTCGCTAGTATCTCTGGCACCTCGTTTGTGCACAAACAGAATACAGAATAAAGAATAATGACAATAGTAAACATCAGAAGAGCAATAGGTCCTCTCCTCCGACCATGTCGGTGCTCGGCCCCTAATGAAAGGGAAATAAAATCTTGTCGCAATGAATTGAAGATAATTCCGTTTTGAATTTTGGTTCACTGCACCGCGTGCCTACATCATCAATGAGTTTGAAGTGAGGTGTGTGTCCATGGTAGCTCTGCTGTATGTGTGTCAGACTGCAAAATGAGGAACAATGCTTGCATAGCAGGTTGGGAAGGGACACATCACCATGACAACACAGGGAGGAGTAGGATGTATGGAATTAAAAAGATGGATGCAACATTTTGCCTCCAATGCGGAGACAAAAACACACATTGGAGTAATTTTTGTATGGATGAAATAAAGCAAGCACACAAAAAGGGCACACGCACAACTGCATGACACATTCACATACATGTATTATTCCTCCAACACATACCCGATGAGCACACACATTTCTGCTAATCCATTTATCCGGTCCTTGCCTAATTTGCCACAGCGATGACGAACTGAAGTAATTTCCTCCACATTTATTTGTTCCAGTTCAATGAACTCTTAAACAATTCAGTTTGAACTTTGATTACTTGTCGCCCATTTGCATAATCTTAGTCCAGGACAATACATCCGTATGCCAGTATAGTTAAGGCAGTTTGAGAAGAAAAATTCAAAAACAAGCCAGAAGTCACATATTTATCACATTTATCACGTTTAGACCTTCAACAAATTCCTTATGACTTCATTAGGGTTGTTTTCAGACTTGCCAAAATCATCGGCTGCTTTGAACTCATTAAAAAGATTTATCATTTTGACAATAGTTCACTTCAAGGGGGTGTGTTGAATACAAAAGTGTAATGATATGAAACAAATTTGACAAATGCTATCAGTGTGAGCCAGACATGTCAGCAGCGGCAGTCCAGTGAGATTTAACACAGAGATAATAGTGACATCTGCTGGTCACTCGGGAGAATGATGATGCTGGTGCATCGAGCACGTCGATGGAAACCTGTCCTGATGAAAGACAAAGCACAGCTTAGATCTCAGTTTAACGATTTTGCTCTCAAAAAGTGTGCAATACTTTCTCTCCGGCATCTCGGCTCTGATTCTAGTTTAGATTGTTTTAAACTGGCAAGCCAATAAACCCTTGTCTCCTGTCTCTCTACATCTCCCATGTGCATGCACACCCACACACGCGCAGGCCTACACTTACACTTATTATGCACATGCACGCAAACACACACTGTCTTTAGCCCTGGGAAGGCTGGTTTTTCTCTGTGACATCAAATTTATTTAATCAATCCAGCACAACCCCAGCTGTCCAACATGAAGTGTTTCCCAATTATCTTAATGTGATTTGATCCCTGCTGTTGGCTGCTCCGCCACTGATTACGATGTAATAATATACTGAGTACACACACACACACACACACACACACACACAGACAGTTTTCTGTATTCTGTGCTCTGCTGTCATCGGATAGCCAGTGTGAGTAATGACAGGACAAGCTGTGACAAAGGGGGGTACGGGGAGACATGTACCCCAGGAGAGGAAGGATGAAGGGATGGAGGGACAGGATGGATGGAGGGATAAAAAGGCAGACAGATACGGAGCTTTTCGGGCCCCAGCGGACCAAACAGCCACTGTCATCAAAACGCCAGCGCATCCTGCAGGACGGCAGGCCTAACAATGTGGTGACAGGGCAGATGAGACGTTAAATAGACATTAGGAAGCACGTCACAACCCCTATGGGGAACAGAGGTACAGATGGAATAGAAGAAGACAGAAAGAGGTGACGGATGACAGGTACATTTTATGAATCCCAGCAGAGTCTCTCGCGGCAACTCCCTTTGGTTTGATCCTCAAAGGAAGTACATAAGGAAGTGGACAGTTTTGGTGGCTAACTCCATGATGACAGCGTGAACACGGGTCAGATGAAAAAGCCATTATCATGAAAAGCTGGTTCCGAGGTGCAGAGATGTAAACAAACGGCACTGCACATTGTGTGCAGAAGATCACCTGGCAGGGCGAGCAGTGCGACGGGTCTGCTGTCGGCAGAGTGGCTCTGTGACAAACGAGGGGAAGGAGGGTTAAAAGGGGCACACGGTTGTGGCTCTCCAGGGAGTTCTTTGTAGACTAGAGCCCAGGAGATGGTCTGACCCCTGGAGCTACCACCACCACGCCGACCCACCTTTTAACCCGGGCACAGGCGAGAGGGCGAAGGCTAGGAATTTGATGGTTCTCTGTTTTTGGAGCCTTGAGGCTGCAGTGAGGAGTCTTCGAAGCAAATGTTCTTAAAATGAACAACGGAACATTAGGAAAATATAATGTTTATGAATGCATCATTCATTTTTTATTATATGCTGGAAATGCTTATTGTGTAGCTTTGGTAATACATAGTATTAATAATACAACAATATTATTATTTAATCACAGACAGTTAGCCTAAAAGCCTGGGCTTTCTCTACAGTAAATTCCAACGTTGTTATGATATTTATTTTTTATGTGTGTTAATGTTGTCAAAGGGATGCCGATCTTTGTGAGACATGATTGAAATCCACAGGGCACACTCCTTCAATACGTTTATTAAAGTTTCTATCTGCCCTCAGTGCCTTTTTCAGCAACACTTCACTGATTTTGTCAAAGAGCCAATTAGCTGTCTTTTCCTTCACTTCAATTATTTATCCAATTAATTTCATGCCCCTTTTCATTTTAAACTTTGATATTTGTGTTCAAATATTGCAGCAACTCTGGCTCAGGGGAAGCTTTGTTTGGTTATAACATCAACCACTCAAACTTAATCTGCACCGTTTGGAGCATTTTAAGGGTAATTGCCCGTTTGTTCAAGCCTCATATATTGTATCGCTTAAAAGAAAAGTTAAGTTCTGCAGCTTCATTACTGAACTGTTTTAAACATTTTCATTCATCCTGTATATTTCACAGTGGATGATGATGATTTCTTTATGTTTCGTCTATCAGCATCACATTTAACTGCATAAAAACGCGGATTTGAGAGCGACCGCCGGTACAAGCCGAACTGCCATTATGAAGGTAGAGCAATAACATTATAATGGTGCCCTGTCCCTGTTTTCAATTTCACACTCAATGGCTTCCATGTGGTAGAGCTTAATTGGGGCATCATCAGGGGAGTCTTTGAATCTGTATGAGTGTGTGTGCATATGTAGATAGGTATGTGTGTGAGAGGGAGAGAGAGCGAGTACTATATACAGAGTTCCTCCGTTTTTTTTTAGAAAAGCTTTGCTAAGACACTTTTATGACAAAAGGGTGATTTTTTTTACAGTTCTCTTCCTTCAGTGAGCACACTTTGCATGCCCTTAAAAAACATTAATGAGGTTCTGTAATAAAAACCTCTTTAATGAAGTAAGTAAAAACAGCAAAGCAGCAGCGGCTTCGAATTGTGACTCAAAACTATTTTAGTTTTGAGTCACAAATAATGGTCATGTTGATAAAGGTTATTATAAATAATAATAAGAAATCCATTTAACAAGAGAGCAGTGTTTACACCATCTGTCACAGATACACCTATAATACACTGCTGTAGATAGCAAAAAAACACTGCACAAAGGAAGTAAACCAGGTTTCAGATTTCCATAGGGAGAGAAAACAGACGGAGAAAGTTGACTTTGGTGCTGCTGCTTCTGTTTTCTTTCACTATTTTGTAAGTGTTTATAATGAGTTAGGTGTCCTCAGCTTGTCTTTCATCTAAAGATGAGAGAAGTTGTTAAAATGCTTGAGAAGCATATAGAAAGAAGCTGGGGTGGGACAGCAAGTGACAGTTTTCTTGCGTGCTCTGAGTTTGGCTGTTTGACCTGACAGGTTGAGCCCAGCTCACAGTCATCAAACAACCTGGACCGCGATCGTTAAATACACATCAAATGGTGTCTGTCTTTTTTGGCCCCTGTCCCTTCACTCCTTTCGGTCACTCTGCTGGCCCAGTGTCAGCTCTTTGGGCTGCGCGGCCAACAGACCATTTCCTTTTCAAGGTAATGATAAAGTGATCAAACGATTTTACGGTCTTAAGAAAACAAAACAGATGGTACATGCAGACACTGTCCATATGGACAGTCAGGAGCGTCAAGGTCGGCGGAGTAGCCGGGGCAAAGAGCAAACAGCTGTTTTTGATATAAGCTTTGATGATTATTGAACAGTGTAATGCACCATGCAAACAGTGCAGCAGAAGCAAATCATTAATAGTTCATAAGTTAGAAGGGAACAAATGCTTAATGCAAATGATAAATGTCAAAGTAAAACGTTGTTAAATGTTGGTTTTAAATATTCTGCTTGGTAAAAAAAACAACATTTTGGGACACAACATTCCCTCTCTTGCCTGACTATATTCAAAGGGAACTGAATTTGCTCACCGGTAACCAAGATGCTCACTATACTATACACATATGAAAAGCTTTTACTCCGTACTGAAAGGAAAGTAGTGTGACATCAGGCATTCACTCAAGATGGTCAAGAAATACCCCTCCCCAAATTCCCCCCCAGTACCATTATATTTGAGTTTTTTTTAGCTTGATTCCCTTTATTTAAGCTGAGCTTCCTCGCTGTAGGATTTCACTTAATGTACTAATAAATTGTGTGTCTTGCCGAGAAACACATTCTTGAACTACTCCTGTGGGTCTTAGATGCAGTTTATATGCAGGAAAAAGCTCTTGCTGCGCAAATAATCAAAGTTTACGGGACATTGTTGATGTTTTACTGGCTTTGGTTGAAGAAATTCAGGGGGAACATTAGGGTGAGGTACGTTTAGATGAGATGGCTCTCAGGACATGATCCCTGTCAGCATATGAAAAGCTTGTCGATTATACACGATGGTAAATTGTATTTTGCATGGCTGAATTGACAGCACGTTTCACACTTCCTCAGACCTGTACAAGAGCTGACGGTAATGGAGATGACTTGGATCTATATAACTAAAACACACATTTTCAGTACGGTAAAGCAGTATGATGAAAGGAGGAAGTGTCCCAGATAATGATACGGGCGATTAATCATAGCTACCAGCTTTATCCATTAGAAGGGCCTAACAAACGCAGCCTAGAAAGAGGCACAGACAGGCAGACAGAGGTTTCGGGCACTTGAGAGTGGAGTTATAAACAGCAGGAGTGTTCATTTACAGAGCTGCCCTGTTCTTTCATTCAGCCAACGTGTCAGTGGAACAGGTGTGGTGTATCCAGCTGCGTGCGACTAAACATGAACGCTATATTTCTTTCCAGAGGTAGTCACTGAAAAATGCGACCTGCTTCCCTTACATGTGCGTGAGATCATGCATCTGCGTGTTGTGTGCACATGCAGATGAAAGCAGGAAGCTAATCAAATGAAATGCATTCCATATTAATGTGATTTATTACTGCCGTGTAGCCAAATTTGGAGCTTGCAGATCGTCAGCAGAGCAATTCATCTATTTCAATTGCAGCTAACGATATGTGCCACGGGCCCCTGGATGTGTTGTTTTCCTCTTTGCTGACAGCCTGTGTTCTTCTATTCCTCCCTCAGGGATTTTGGGATTGAACAACTCTGCTCCAGTTTTGTGTGAATGACGAATGTGAACACAGTATCTTGTTGGAATAAATTAAGCTTAAAAAATGAGTACGGGAAAGTAAGATAGCAAGAGAGCAAGCAAATTTAGCACTGTATTTAAAATTGTCATTAAGCAACAAATCTGAAATGTTTGAGTTGTATAGAAAAAAATAATTGGAGAAGATGGAGAAGGGATTTTGAGGCTGGCTGAATATTTGTTTTATAATCCTCATGTGTTAGTCAGAATATTCTCACTAATTGGAGCGATCCATGTTGTTACCTTGGAAACCAAGGGTCATACTAATTTACAAAGGTCAAGGTACAATCTTTTAGCAAAAAGGATATCTGAAAAACATCTCATTAAAGTGTTTTTTCCTGTTACTGCATGTCAATTATCATCTGGTTTACCGACAAGATGGGTCCAAATGTCAGTGAATTCAGCACTAACCTGGCGGTTGCTGTGGCAACATAAACATCCTATCGCATCACCTTCGCTATTTCACAAAGGTCATAACTTATGTAGTGGCAATTCCCCAAAGCCAGAGATAATGCGAGACCTTTATACTGCAATATGTTAGAAACAATGAGTGCTTTAAAAAGCGCAGTGACACATGGACATGTCGGTGACCTCACGCCGGTCACTGCATGATTGATTACCGGCCTCGGGCTGTCCCTCTATCGAAACTTCCTTGGTTTTTAAGCTGCTTTTTGTGATGTTGTGATTAAGAATGAGGTCATGATTCATGGTGGGGTCTTCAGACAGGTAAAGGTTGGACCAGAGATTAGAGACGGTGTCCCAGGTGGTCTGACTTAGAGGGTGAGGAGGCTAAAAGGTGGAGTTTAGGGCGGGGGAGGAACCCCCTGGTTATTTGTTGGGGTTTAAGGTTAAGGTCTGGTTTTAGGCCAGATGAGTGGTTGGTATGGACTTGAAAGGGTATCCGTTTCCTCAATGCAAAGCTTTTTTCAGTTTATAGTGTCTTTTCATGGACACTCCATGGATTTTAAAACCGTATCTTGCCTAAATATGATGGAATTGTTTTGACATTGATGGAAACACATCTATTGACTTTCTTACAGAGAGAAAGAAGAAGATCAATACCACATTGATATTTGTTTGCCATTTACACATGAAGACAAGTAGCGCAACTTAGCACAAAGGCGGAAAGCAGTGTGAAACAGTTCTGGTCCTCTAAACCGGACTTAAATATGCTCACAGGTATAAATATATTCTATTTAAGATTGCCTTACTGCTTATTTGTTAATATTATGATTACCACAAAGCGTCCTTCTTTCAGATGTGCACATACAGAGTATGTGAGTTCACCATGTGCAGCTTCCTCTTTTCTGTCTATCCTCTCTTGAAACCCAATGCCCTCACGTGACCCTGTAAGCTTGCTAATTGAGTTCCTTCCGTTTATAACCATATGGTATTGGTTCCAGTTGTACTGCTCCAATGTAATGAGCAATCCCACGCGGAAAAAAATAAAACCCAATAGATTTATAACCGGCTCCTTTTAGTGATTGTAAGGAATGACCCCTGTGATTTAAAAAGGTTAAGATGTCAGTGCATGCTAGCACAAACTGAGCTAATGGCCAGTACCGCAAATGAAAAGCAGATCAAAAAGGTTTCATTTTTCAAACTTCATTGCCCTTTTCTCTCCTCTTTCTTCAACGGCCATTGCTGTTTTACACAACCAGTCTTCAGTTAGAACCGTTTGTTCATATAATATGATATCACCAAAGAAAAAGTCGCCATGCAACAGCGGCTGTAGATGCTGAAATTCAGTTTGATTCCATAACTCGTGTTGCATGCTGGCTGTGCCGAAGCTTCATCTTTTCAGGTTTAATCACACCACATATTTGCTCCGTGCTTCCACACAGTTTTTCATCTGTATTCACATGATCAGCCGTTTGAGATTACTGTTGCACGACACATTTAGGTGTTACCAGCCTGTGAGGGTGTGGAAGGGGGAGGCACGCTAACACACACACACACACACGTTGGAGAAAATGGTGCCAGAGAGTGAAATTCCTCATTGAAAACAGCGAGCTGCTGGCTGCTTTTATCCGTCCCATTTGCAACCACACTCACAGAAACCCAAAGCAACAATTTGCTTCCTGTGCCGGCCCTAACACCCCTACAGGTTAATAAGCATCATGGTGGATGGAGACCCTGCCGCTGCTTCTCGCATACACCCCTGGCTTGTCCTAGTGCCACTTTCACTTCACAGCGAGTCATTGTACCAATCGCTCCTCATTTCCTCTCCGGCGGCGGCCTGAGCTGTGCGGTAGCAGCCGGAGTGCTGCATCCAGCAGCGTGACACGGCACTCATTATGGCCTAATGGAGGTGGAGGTGTTTTTATGGCTCAGTCTGGCCCTTTCAGCCAGTCAGGTGCCACACGAGTCTCTCTCTGGGGACCTATTTACCAATGTCCTCACACAAATACTTACAGATAGACACATGGACACGCACCTGGTTTTACTCATGTCTCCCACCTCACTGAGCTCCTGGGGTTTTTTTGCACGTCTCGACTCAGAACTCCGCCATCGCGGGCCACAATTCAACCACTGCAGTGGAATTACTTTTATTGAAACTCCTAACTGCTGCAAATTGTTTGCAATTACTCTAAATTGGTCTGTTACATATTAGGTTCATAGTGGAAGTAAGTGACTTAGTGAATCCCCTCCGCATGTATCGTGAGCATATTAGTATTGAACTTCTTTGTAACGAGGCTGAGGTTACACAATTATCTATTATTGTTTGGTAATTGGCTCCTTAACTGCTCTCAATCGGTTTTAATGGTTTAAAATACTGTAATCGAGTGAGTTGCTGGTTCCAACAGGCCAGCTAGCACATCGAGAATTCCCCACAGTAAAGCACATATTAAATACACACACCAGAGGTAAGGCCTTTAGGGATTCGGAGGTCACGCTACACTGGCGTGCACATTATGGTCAATGCTTTCCTCTGAGACCCAACGAAAGTCATGTACATGCATCGATTTGTTATAATGAATAGGTGCAGAAATACAAGCCCGGTAATAAGTGGCTTAATGTGGGAGTGAGGGGCGCGGTAAAGAAGATTAGAAATAACAGCAGATGTTGCCCAACCTTTGCTATGATGGTTTGTCTTTTAAACTTGCAGTGAAGTGATAGCAGGTGATAATTTGGTTCTGGATTAAATAGCAAGAAATACAGAGAAGAAAGACAGAGAACAGTCCTTGGCATGCTGATGTTCTTCAAACCTGACTGTTTACAGTACTTTGGTGAGGTTATCTTGGAATACATCTGTGCTTTTTCTACTCCGTCCGCCCCTCTCTCTTGCTCTCTGAGCTCTTGCTCTTTATGCTTGAGTTACCACAATTACGAGCTGAAGCCAGCACAGGATGCGGCAGTGATTTAAAATGATTAATTTAGGGAATGCAGAGAGCTGACACACTGAAACACGTACTCCCACTGCAGCCCAGCATGCCACCCACAAACACAAGAAATACTTAATCGCTCATTCTGGAAATATCCCCAAAAGATGTACAGATTACCTATCTTATCCAAGACCCACTTGAAAAACGCTGTCCCTTTTAGTCCCATAGATTTTTTCATTTTTTTTAGGTTTATCACACACAAGCAAACTGTATAATCACAATAATGTCCTGTGAAATCTTGACTCCATCTCGAAGGCAAGCCGTCTCAATGTTTGATAATGTGGGACCACCTCAGGGGTCAGAATAGGAGAGAAAGAGAAGGAGCTAAGAATAACCCCCAACATCCCCACTGGCACACAACAATTATGCCTCCTGTCTCCATTTCCTTCCCCTGCTGCCAACATCTGACCCTGTCTGACGACAACACAAGTTAAAAGCCCTACATGGCCATGAAATAACATGAATGCATCAAGCCTCTCCACTGAAACTGTTTTCTCCTTGTATTCTGATTGGATTCATGCAATAAAAGAAAATGTTGTTTGTTTGTTATTGTTTTTAATCCTAATCTGACCAAACAGGTTGTATGTTTGTTTGGAGATGTAGACGCAGTTTAAAGTAATTGGCTACCAACTGATTGAGCAGTGAAATATAATGAGATCAGCAACCGAAAACCCGAATCAAACTTTCACTGTATATTTTGGATTTATTTTCCACAACAGCTGATCGAGGGTGGAGAACGCTCCTTGATAAAACGAAACATAACACAGCTGTGCCGTATCACACGAACACACACAACACTCGCAAAGTACACAAGGGAGGATGTTGTTAAATGTGTTTTGTTCAAAGACTCGAAGACCATCTGAGGCTGTGTGTCAGCCTCCTCCCCCCGAAGGTTTAATTTACACTCTATCCTTCTATCAGTCTCTCTTTCTGTCTCCTTCTAGAAGTGCTGTTGGAGATCCACAGATGTTTATTACACTCAGGTATTTATTTTGAATACGGTGCATGTGCATGAAGGAAAGTACATTTTTGGATTGATAGCAGAGAAGCTCAATCTGCGATCCCCAATCTGTGGGTTGGAATATTTGTAAAGCACATTTTTTGCTTGTGATTTTCCTTAGAATAACATTCCCTTTTACGATTCATGGCCAGATCAGAGCCATTCATTTCCTCCCCCCGTGACACTCCCTTCTTGATAATCGGTACTTTCCTCCACTCCCCTTCGTAGAAGAGATACATGCCGAAGAGAAAAATATCACTCGCGGCTCTTTACAAGGAAACATTTGCGACTGGGGGAAATATTTGCGGTTTCCCTTTGGTTATTTCCTGTGAAAAATAATTTCAGATAAAGAAAAAGCTTCTTAAATAGTTCACAGTGGAATTCCATGTTCACACTTCTTCTATTGGTTGATTTTAGTTTTAGCTTTAGTGTTTAAATTATTTTCTCATTCTCATACAATGTACTTTTTGCCATTTCACGCCTTCACGCAATTCTTCTCCCCTCCCAGCTGCTGCGCATCACCTGTTTCCACTTTCAGGTCACTTCAGTCGTACTGTAGAGCTTATTGCTCTCTAAGCCACAAAGCCGTGAGTTTCTGCTGAGAATAAATAAATAACTCAACGCTCCGACACTTGACAATCAGTAACAAACGTAAAATGTAAATAAACAGGAGACCAAGACGGAACCCATTGAAAGCTGTTCCCACTTTCTACATCTCTAGTTGTGTGTTTGTGCTACGGTCGCTGCGTAATGGGCCCTTTTTGTTTGGTGTTTACGTTTGGCGGCATGGCTTGGGGAATTTTCAAAAGCGTGTGTGTGTGTGTGTGTGTGTTTATGTATTTTGAAAATGCATTTAATTGTGCTGAGGGTTTATTGTTTAGACTGCGTAGCTGCGATGTTTGAAACTGACCGTTTGCCTCCTGAGAAATAGTCTGTTGCTGTTTTCTTTGGTTCACAGTGTGTGCGCACTGGAGGAGGAGAGGTCGCACAATGGAGCGGCTACAGAGAGAAAGTATTTTTTCTACGGAGGAGATGAACCCGTGTTTGTTGAAAAGTTACAAACCTTACGAGCGTCGTTTTATGGGAAGTGGCTGAACAAAATAAGCAAATATTTGTACTTGAATATCTTACTTGAGTGATAATGCCGTTATCATTTCTATGAACGAGATAATCCTCCACTTCATATTCCTGTGATGCTGTGTTAATGTTTGTCATTGTGTAAAGCAGACAATACGCTGGTGTCTTCACATGCAACATGGCTGTCTCTACCAGCATCATCGTGGCATTTTAAATAATGCTACAACATTATCCATGTGAATCGTCCCACCTACTCTCCTGTCTTTGACATGATGAAAGAGAGTTTGCTCTGGAATCCTTCAATTCCCTTTATGTCTTATTGGTACAGGAAGCATATTTTACAATGATTATAATGTTCAATTAATAAAACTGGCCGTATATGACACTTCTAACGTAGAGTAAATTATCACATCCAAGTTTTAAAGTTAAAACGACACAAACGAAAGATGATCATCTGAAATATAATAAATTAAAATGTAAATAATCAAAACGAAAGACGCAGCTCAAAACTGTTTAGAACCATTGCTACACTTTTACTAGGCTTCAGAGGGATCAGTACTAGAACCAATAATGAAACAGTTTCATAACCATTTAGAGAAAACGAATGAACGTTGTGCTTTCTGTAACTTACAGTTGAATCCACAAACTGTGGAGACGAGCCGTAGTCGTGACGCGATTTAAAAAGCCCCCATCCCAACACGCCCATGTGTCCTGCATGACTAAGACCCTTTATATACTTAAAGTAACCAGTAAAACACATACAGTATATTCACCTGTTTTATATTGATCAACATCCACGCTTTCTCTGCACTTTTAGTTTTCTGGGAATACTCAAAGTCCTTCCATGCTTGTTGACATGTCCTGTTGAGATGTAATTAATGATCATTATCCTTAATCATTGATAAGTAAGAACAATTGATAATTACCTCTGCTCCAGTTGTAGTTAGAGCTCAAGCAGGCTGGTGGCAGCTCGTGCAATCAAGATAACTTTCACGAATGCGTGTGTGTCCCACATTGAGTAGATGCTCCCTGGGTGACCAAGCCTGGCCGACTGCCCTCTCGCTGGAGATCTTCACGATTGCTGCTAGAAATTACTCACAGATTGCACTGCGTTCTGTATCTCAACATGCACTATGTGTGTGAATGCGCACAAGTCTCTCTCCCACATGAATACCACGAGCACGTGAGAAAAGCTGCTTCCTTCTCCAAACAATTGAGGACTGCAGACCGACTAATGGAAAATTAATGCCTGGGTTTATAACAGTTTCTGCACTCTAACCTCGTTGGATTTCAGAGTGTTTCAACCTACTGGAGACTAACTTTACCCTCAATGTTTTGCCAACTGCCAAGTGGTTTAACGAAACGTTAAGGAGTAGACAGAGGATGAGGACCGAACACTGTGATGTGATGTATTGGCCACTTACATACCCCAAACACATAATGTAGAATGAAAGTGTTTGCAATTCACGAGGGTCAATCCCTTAAAATAAGAGAAGGTTTTACACCCATGTAAAGACCATAAGCACAGATAACACATTCTCCCTCCTGCTCTTTTAGCAGTACCACGCTAATTGTGGAGGAGAATAATCAGCACCATCCAAGACTGTATATTCTTATTAAAAACTGAACTGAGATACTGCTGATCTCACATTTCCGCAGCTTCCCACCTCATCCAGAGTGAACGGTTGATCCTTCTTAATGGAGGATCAACTGGATAACAACATTGTGAAAATGACTGGGGATTATGGGGCTATTCTTTCATGTGCTTTATCTTGTCTTGCATTGCCAAATCCCCTTTGTTCACTCGCACTCTATATATCAAGACAGAGGGATAAAGAAACACAAAGTAAGCTACCACTGTGTAAGCAGTGGGAAGAAACCCATATCATATATGTGCAAACCAACACAAGATACACAATTATGTAGGCTGATATATGTTAATAAATTATGCAACGTCAGCAGTTTGAATCTGACAAGACAGCGTTGTCGGCCACGCGTCGCTCTGCCCCATTTCATGTTATCCATGCATTCATTGATAAATAAGTACACAATATGACCAGGGATGTGATTAAACGGTTAAAAGGGCATTTTGAATTAAAGTTCTAAGGCCTACAACTATGTGTCTGACGCTTGTGAACTGTGTTCCTGTTTGTCATGCTAAAACAATACGCCCCTTGGCCCCGATCCCAGGATGAAAATTGACACATTTTTGAAGTTGTTTGTGTGGAAAATTGTTACTCATGATGATGAATGGTATGGGGTAACCACACACACAAAACCACACACATATACACACACACCGGCACACACATACCTACACAGACACACATAATACTTAGAAATGATGGGATAGGCCGTATTTGGTGCTTTACACAATGCTACACACAGTGGTTTTACGTGTGTGCGTGTGTGTGTGTGTGTGTGTGTGTGTTGTGGAGGTGGGAGTTGTCCTGAGGAAGGGCACACCCAGAAACCGAACCTCCCAACAGGCAGGGAGGACAACTGTGTTAACCTTTAACCTGATCCTCTTAGGTAACTGGGACCCAGTCCCATCTGTTGAGGATACACACCCAAGAGCACTGGGTTAATCTCTGCCCAAGTGCAACAACAAGGTTATCCCATCCTACTTCATGAGTGACAATGAAACTCTCTGTTCTGAATCCAACATTACAGCTCACATCTTACACGGCGGTGACCTCTGTGTGTACTTGGCTCTGACCCTCCCATGACTTCTGCTGCGAGAGACAAAAAGAAGTTTGGATTTGGACTCACTCACGTCTGTGTGTACATTTCTGAGAGTGCAAAAAAGAATCAATGTTTACTTGAAAATCATCTGGGGGTTTGGGACCAGACGCTCCAGCCCAAGACACGTGGCCAAGGCGTCCCACCCAGCAGGGTCTGCCAAAGCCAAAGTACAGCTGCTCAAACCTCTCACCAGCACAACCCAGAGCAACGAGGCCAAGTTCAGAAAGATGATCTGCATCGGCTTTGACTGGACATGCGTGCTGACATGTTCAAACACAATTATCAGATTATCTTCGTAGCGTGACACACATTTTCATGATCACATCCATCTGAGTCACGACTCAAATAAGTTACAGTTTCGACATGGTAATAATACCATTCAAATCGATGAGCTCATCTTAAGATATCCATCAAAAAGATCTTTAGCCTGTAATTAATGGCTTTGCAATTATTTTTCCATCACTTACATGGTTTTGGGTTGCCAGTCTGTGGAAATCCCTCAAACATGAACTTAAAAGTCACTCAACGGAGAAGGGCTGCAGAGGATGTGCACCACAACATTCGGAGAAATCGTTGTTGTAGCACTTTAACAAATGCTTTTCCATAATTTACTGTGCTCTCGCAGCTATGTGCCTTTCCAGAAGAAGACGCCATGCGATAGTACTTTTGATCTCGTTTCTAAAATGTCACAATAGTCCTCCTGTTAGCGGAGCAGATGCTGAGGGCCCCTCCCCGCCTCCCCGCCTCCCCCCTTCCCGCAGCAGCAGCAGCATAATTGGGAGTTTATACCGTCTCTCTTTCCGGGGTCGAACCACCACGGAGTAACCAGCCGCCCGACACACGCACACGCACCGAGTGCAAGAGTTCAACAGCGTTAGTGTACGTTTGACTTCAATAATAAGGGAGTGGAAATATTCTTCTTCTTTTTTTTTCATTTGGGAGGGGGGGGAGTTGGGAGTGTCATTTCATTCAGCCACTTCTCTTCTGCTCGGGACGAAAGTCGCGCTGCCGGTGTGTTTACTTTTGGCCACGTTGCGCATCGCGACGGGCAATTACCGCGAGTGACGCCGCTGTTCACGGGATGCGTGCACGCGCTGCAGGTGAGACCCGGATTCCACTGCGCAGGTGAGGCGCGCCACGTAAAATTGGCAAATGCCGCGTTGTCTTTGCCACCTTTTTTGCATTTTACTAACTTGCAAGCTTGAATAACGGGATGATATCCGTGTTTTTGAACACACTCGGATACAGTCGGTGCCTGTTTGTATTCTGTTGTAGATACTTTACCCTCTAGGTGTACACGTCTTGCTTGACTGTGGATACCATCTTTTGATACTTGATATTTTCTCAAATTCTTCTAATTTTAACATTATACTAAATGTTCTAAATGAAACTCCTCATAACCAGGGTTTTATGTTGATGGATTAAAAAAAAGAGCATTGTGTCAATTAACTTTTCACATAATACAAGTGAATTTGTTATCATTTCACAATCGTATAAAGATTGTTGTATCAATCTTTAAGGAAAACATCATTTGACTCGTAAATGTCTTACTGAACTGTGTAACTAAATGCACCCCAGTATTTTTGGACAATCCAATAACTCGGAAGGTGCATTAATTAGTGAACATTCTTGCTCTACTTCCGAAGCTCAGCTCACCACCACGTGTGTATTTTGTGGTTTTCTTTGCATTGTACAGTATGATTGAAACGGAGTGCTGTGGCTTTAGTGGTGTTCATTTGATCTTTCTCCTACCTGTATCTATAACTTCTCAAGGACCCGCTCTCCACACGCCTGTAAATATTTATCTAACTCCCTACAAGGTGCTTTGGGTCAGCGGGTGTTGTGAGTGAGGCAACTAAACTACTGAGAAGGGGGCAGAGAGAGGGGAGTTGGGTGGATATCGATTTCAGGGCTTTCGATCAAAATGACTGACGGAAATAAATGATTTCTGCTTCAGGCCACAGAAAGTGAATTCAGAAAATCTTATCGTATTTTCTGATTTTCGTCTTTAAACACATTGTCCAATCTGTACGTCATGCAGTCTTCTGCATACACACCAGTTTTTGCAGATGGGGCAAGCTAAGAGCTGCTGCTGGAATCACAACCTGGTAATGTATGCTTGTGCTCTTTGCAGACTTTTGAAAAGTGACAAAAGACTCTGAAACGGGGGACCGATTTAATCCCTCTGAGATCCCTGATATCGTTGGGACTGCGCTTCGTAAGTCATAACGTGAGCCTGGTTGAAGGGTTTCGGTGGCGTATGTGGTTTCCTTTGTTCATTGTATCACTTTAAACCCACGCTGCGCTGTGCTAACCCCCGAGCCTCCTATTTGCTTAAGTTCACTCCTGTTCCGTTCTGCTTGTAATGGTCCGATCCAACCTTAACCTTTTCAATCACAGCAGCCGCATTCAGCTGTGTTTTCAATGGCTTTACAGCACCATTCCTGCGCTCTGTGACAATATCATGCCATTCCGGCTGGGGCTTTTTCCTGGACAGTGATGAAAAGTGAAAATGGAAAAAAAAAAAAAAAAGATTTTCTCAAAACAGGTTTTGTGTGGAAAGTTTCTTTTTTTTTAAAAACATACTTGCAGTGCTGCACACTAGCGCTGCCTTGTATGGTCACGTTTGAAGAATCCTTCTGCGCACACAGAGAGACGAGGCAGTTGAGGCACCTTTACTGCAGTGGCGACGTTGGAGAATCCACAGCGGATAGGTGCGAATGACTAATGGACAGACAGCCCGGGTGCGTTTGTCCGCCCTGCGGCTACGCGGCCTCTGTGTTTCTTCAGTCCCTGCTGAACGATACTCAAGCTGATGTGGGGAAAACGGCAAAACAAAAGCCGCCCCCCCCCCACTGACTGAGACAACAATTACTTCTTGAGTTACTTCCCGTAATTGTAGAGGACAGTAATGCTCTTGAGAGGAGTTGTTCCATAGCTTACATGGCTGAACGCTTGTGTCCCCAGGCCATAGAGAGACAAGTAAGAGCACTTATTACTGTCAGTCACTGTTTCCATTCCCTGTTGTTCCCCATCTGGCCACCTCGGGATGGTATAAGCTTACACGCACACATATGTTCATACATACAGGCTCTCATTGAGAGTCGCATGTCTGGGTCATGCCCCGTTCAGCATGTGAAGAGTTACTTTTTGTTTTTTTGTGCCTTAACAACAAACCTATGGGCGTGTTTTTCTAAATGCTGTTGTCTCAGTTACATGGCGGCTTTTATCCGTTTTGAATAGCCTCTCAACTTTGTTTCCATTTTATGTGTTTTTTTTTTCCATTTCCGGCCGTTCTTTTGAAAGGAGTTCAACTAGAGATCCAGTATCACGTCCTGTCTTTCCTTTCACACTGTGTGTGACAGCAGACCTGAGCTGCTGCTGCTGTCCTGAACATGTCGGCTCCGTCTTACAGGCGAAGATTTGGGGCTTAAGCGGCGACATTAAACAAGTCTCTAACAAAGACAGCACAAACACTTATTATGTTCCATTGGTGTATTTGGTTACCAAAACATCAGTTACCCAGGATATGCCAGTTTGTTTTCAGATGACAGCTTAGGGAGGGACACAATGTGGACAGATTGGACCTCAGGGTTGGAATTGTTTCCATCTCGTCAGAGTTTTCTCTGCAGTCGTACTCTTCACCACCATAACAGAAGGAATTCCATTGGACTGTCGTCTCTTCTGGGCATTAACATTCACTTATTTAATGCAAAGTGAGATCTCACTTATTTGTAATGTATCGTGAATGTGTGCAGGCCCGAATGGTCCACTCAGATTCACTTTTTCTGCAGGGAGTTAACTGTCAGAGTTCTTTCATTGTGTGACCTGTGCAATCTGTAATTAGACAGCCTGTGGATTTCTGATGTATAGGATTTATTAGCAGGTAAACCGCTGCAGAAAATAGGGCCATGGATCAAATGTTGTCCATCGAGAGGTATTAGATATCTTACTAACACGTTTCATCAGCATGACTAGTTTTTATTTGCAGACTTCAGAGACAGAGCTGACAGTGGTACTTTAATTTGTCTTGTGCTGGAAATAAAATATAGAGAATATTACACTGACAAAAGATTTAGAGAGGGAGTGGTGCCTGTCTGTAATTAAGCAGTTTTGTGTTTCTCTCTCTAATGCCGACTATAACTTCAGTTATAGGCCATGTCTTTGAGATGTGAACTCACGCAGACCAACGAGCGAGTTGCATGCTTGCCTAAACGCAAGGTGGAAAAAAAAGTTGATTGACTGTTGCCAAGTAAAACAAGCAATGTCTTGTGAGCTAGAAACAATTATCTATGTTGTTCTGCCAGGTCATTGCCTGTGGTCGGGGGAATCAAGACAAATAGCTGTGCTAATGCACTCTGTCCTGGGGAGATGGAGGGGTTTGATAGTAGTGTTCTCTGCAGGGCAACTGGGTGTTGCTAAATGCCTCATTAGAGGTGTCTCCGTGTGAGAATGCCCATGTCCAGAGCACTTCTTCCCCATCTGCTCCGTGTCTGCTGACAATTTATGCTGGGAATATTATTTTGCTTACTTAGCATGTATTGCACGGCATCTTAATAGATTCTGGATACTCGTTATTCAGCGGCTGCTGATGAATGGCACGTATTCACTGTATTTGTAGGAAGTTGAAACCCCCAAAGTCCATATATTTGAGGAGGTAACGACTTTAAAAATGTTATCTGTTTGGAGATCAGAAGCCGGCGGCCCCATATTGGCTGCTGCAGCTTTTAAATCTGTCGCCCTCACCATTGGGATTGTTTCTCTTCGCCCCTTTGCACCGTGTGCCGGCCACGCTGCCAAAGACAACAGGGACTCTTGCCGGCAGGAAGCGGAGGTGTTGCTCAACCCACATGTACGAGTTGTCTGTGTCTTGTCTTTCACACCTCTGTCTCTCACCATTTCTTCTCCCTCTCTCTCTCTCTCTCTCTCGTTTCATCTCTATCATTCACCCTTTTCAATGCCTTGCTTTATTGTGTGACAAGCTCCCGTCTATGGGTGGAACGTTTTTAATGCTCCTCTCCTAATACGATGAGCCTTTTCTTTTGTTTCCTTCTAAAAGGGGGCAGACGAGGCCTGTGCCGCTGATAGATGTAGGCACTCAAGCGGTAAAGAGAGATACATTACTTGAACGCTACCCACATGGGGGAAATTGTGTCTCTGCTCCCCCTGAAGATGCTGCAGGGAGAATGAGCCCCACTGGCAGCACTATTGCAGTCACTGAAAACGTGTGCAAAGACTTCATTTCTCACTCTTTTTCTGCAGATTGCCCATCCATCACTCAGCGCTCCATATCTGTAGTTCTAACCCTGAAGGTGTGAAGGTGCCTCAATTTGTCATCTTAAGTAAACAGCAGTCTGTTTATCGGGGTCTAATCCTCTCCAGTTTAAAGCTATGGGGGGGCTTGGATGGTCGCCACTATGCCCTGATTTTTCATAATGAACTCAACTTTCAAACACCAGATGCCAAAACTGGACTGGGAAAATAAATTAAGTGAAATGCCTTTTATCTGTCTGCCAACACGCCAGGCAAATCTATGTATGTAGATGTGAACGAAGGAATGTATGTCCTCAGATTGTCAACTAACATATGTATTTTCCCTAAACGGGAGCTTCTCTTATCTATTTATCCCGTTCTTCCAACCGCAAGAAAAATGGTTCATATTTGGACATATGTAAGTGTTGGCCACATTCATTTGGGCAGACATTGTTAATGTTGTTACTGGACAGGTGCACGTGTGTAATGTGAGATGAGGGGTATGAGGAAAGTATAAAGGAGATGTTGCAACAAGGTCTGAAGAGGGAGGAATTCTTCTGATGTGTTCATTAATTTCTTCAGTGACTGCTTGGTTAATTAGTACACGGCTGTGGAATGCGCAGGAATGCATGTAAAAACGCTCCTTGTGTTCATTTGTTATTGGGATATGGGTGATACATTAGAGGGGAACAATAAAGCAATTTCATTGAGTTGGCACAAACAGCACCAGTTTAAGAGTAAATCAGGAACATTTGTTTTAAAAAGTCAGACCTTTAAACAATTGGATACAAGTTGTTTGCAATAGATCCTAATTTCAGGCAGAACTTGTTAACCGCCCTGTTGTAAATCTGCAGTTGATTGGATCTCTTTTTTTATATGGAGTGTTCCCAAAGCAAACAACATTTTCTCTGCAGACGCATTTGTTGCTTGCCCTTTTAAAACGCCCTTTATATTGTGATGACCACATAGACATGTCACAGGACCGCTGTGTTAACACATGTACGCGCATGACCATTGCCAATCAGCATCCATGGAAAGACTAATCAAAGCACACATGTATTTAAATGAACAACAGCTGGACGTTTTTTCGTTCAGATGACTTTGATTGGACCTCTGCCACATCTTCACATTTTAAACATTAAAATACACCAAGATGTCCACTGATTGGCCGCTGTCTCGTGTTCCATCACCACACGTCGCTCCATTTGTCTCCTAGTGAAAGAAAAAAGAGCGAGGGTTCCCATGGATGTTCCCTCATATGTCTCACTTACCATTGAGTGTGAACTAATGTGTGTGCTACACACTTCTTTAATGCACTGTGCAGTCCCAGCTAGGACATGGTTCATTTTTTCTTTTACACAACATAAAAGGAGGAGCTGACAGGGCCCTAAGCCAATGACAAATATAATTTAGCTTCAGAATTGAATGAGTTATCCAAGTCAAAAGGCGATGGCTAGTGGAAACTGAAAGAAGCATGGCCGAGTGAAAGATAATAGAACAGGACTGTTTTGTTAGCGCGACCTTTTGTTTTGGCCAAACAGATTTAAATTCCTCACAAAAGGGACGCAACAGCTGATGTGGGACGAGCAAAGAGAGGGCACATGCCTTCAGGGAACCATGGCAAAACGACTGAATGGTCACAACGGCAACCTGTGTACATATCCTGCGCAAAGTTAGGAGGGACATGCGCACACACACACACACACCCACGCCCCCCCACACACACCCACGCACTTATGATTGCTCCTCCCTAGCTTGACTCTTTACTCCTGTCTCCCTCCAGAGTTGCAGAAAAGGACGTAGTGAAAGCGGACCAAGACCACTCCACCACCATGAAGACGGGGGACTGTGGTAATCAGAGTCTGGGTGAAGTATGGCCTCTGCACTGCGTGTCTGGCAGCAATTATGGCAGCAAAGGGAAGAGGATTAAGGTACTGTCCCATCTAGGCCTTCCATTAGTGGGATTGATGTTGTTGGCCACCCTCCCGTTTGGAGCAAGCATCAAACAAACTGTGCCCAGGGTCAAACTTAGCCAAAATGGTAAGAATTTTTTCTTTTTATTTTCTTTTTGTTAAAATGTTGTATGTAATTGTATATGTCCAGTATTAAAGTGTGATGAAAAAATAAGGTTTGGGTAGTTTTAGGCCATTTTGGATATTTTATCTCCTGCCAACAACCTTCGTCATCAGTAGACTTTAGAGTGACTTTAAGTTACTGACTCACAACTAAGATTCTCTTCATTTTCATGCAATCTTTATCACATTTTTCTTTTATTTAAGCCATTCCTGTCTTCAAAGCCCATGTCTAGCATTGTCCATCTAACATTTTGTCTCCTCTACAGTGTTTCCCTTGTGGTCTTATCCACACAGTCAAGGGAAACGAGTGAAATGAATGATTCTTAACAGCATAACTCAGTTTTTTTGCTAAAGTAAATCTCCTTTGAAACAACACTGTAAAGTAGGAGAGATGTAAGACTCCCTCACTGATCTGTCAGCCCACTGTATAATTCACTGGTCACATATTGTAAAACAACAGCACAATCTATTAACCCTCCCATTGATATATCTCTAGCTCAGAAGCGCGCAGTTACTTAAATAAAACGCTGTTGCAGTCCATATATTTCACGTTGACGCTCTCAGTCCGCGATGAAGCCGTCGTTCCTTTGTACATTAGCCGGTCCTGCGCGCTCTGTCGATGTGTTTAGTTTTGCGTCAACTGTTTGCTTTATGCCACCTGGGGCGAGCTGAATTATTGCTCCCCTTAAAACCCATTCGGAACTCCGGGGCAAACTTAACTTCAAAGTCTCCATCTGTCTCATTCTACATATCAGCTAAAAAAAAAACACATAAATGAACTTCAGTCTCGCTCCATAAAATTGAATCCCCACTGCGACCTAAAAGTAAACTCTCTTTGACTTCAAACCTCCAGAAGCTCTCTCTTGGTCAAAGACTTCTTAAACCCTCGACTGGAAAGAGATATGTCATGAGTCTCCAACATAAATATGTGGAAGAAATGATTGCTACGGACAGTGTTTACCCAGCATTTAGGGGAATATTTAGCTCTATAGTTTGTCTCGTTTTAGGCTCAAATCAAATCAACCTTTTGATAAAATGAAGCAGTTCATCATTTCATATTTGATTGCATTTTAATGGGGCCATACATCTGTAACCATTTTTTCCACAATCCATCAAGGCGGCATCTCTTTGCTTAGACAAGCCAGTTAAGCATTGTTCATTCAAGAGGCCGTCCGACTGCGTCTTTCCTTCACAACAAACGCGATGTCGCCTACAACTCTGTGCGCGCTTCATACACACGTATTGTCATCATCTCATCTTCAAAAGCAGCAACTCCCGCCAGCGATCACTCTTCGAAAACACATTGCGCCGTCCGCCTGTGAAGTCACGGCTGTAATAAGGGAAGGGTGAAAAGATCGAAGTGAAATCATCTGCGTTTGAGTGAGCACCTCCAAAGACGCGGGCCTTCTCCTGCAAACTTATGCAGTCCCCCCTGAAAAACACCTCAAGTTCAAGTTTGGTCCAGAGTCACAACACAGACATTGTGGCCTTCTGCCAAATGGGAAGTGAGATCATCTGGCTTGGATTTATTTTATGCTACACATTCAGATGGTTGTTACACCACATGCCCTCTTCCTGCAGTCTGCGTTACTAAAAAGCTACAGTTTATTAGTCATATGGTCATAAAGTAGAAAGACACTTTGCAGGACATGTTGCTTCTTGTAAACAGTTCTCAATGCCTAACCTCAAATTAGTGAACAGATGTGTTTAGTAACAGCGAATATAAACACAGTTCAGTGATAAATCTGTCAGTTCTGGAGCTCGCCTTTTTGGTTTCTTTATTTCTTAGTTGTTATTGACATTACTGGACATAAGTCTGTTATGAAATCCCAGAAAGAACATCCTACACTGCAAATATATGACTGCAGGCCAAGGCCATGATCCTGCAACATGAAAGCAGCATCCTAATCTCAGTTAGCTTACATTAAACTAATCTAATGAATTTTGTTTTACTTCACGCTTAAATGATGTGACTTCCTCCCTGCAGATATGGCAGATTCATTTACAGCAACACTGCAGCACAATATCTTTTCCACTTCACGCTCATATTAAACTTCAACCTTTAGTCGGAAAGGCACCGGTGCCTCACTAGTCCCGGTGATTATTGAGCACTTCTACAATAGCAGACATTGTGTAGTGTTAGGCTACGGAGCGTAAAACTAGTTGACCAGCAGAGCGTCAAACAGGTTGATGTCTTACTCAAATAAAGGTGTTGGTGAGAATGCTGCAGAGTTTGGGGGGGACTTGAGTGCTGTGCTGAGCAGCAACAGCTCTGCATGCTGTGTCTGTCAGCTCATATTGCCATGTGTTTACAGAGCAGATTAGCATTAGCCAAGGGCTAGCAGGTTTAATCTCTATGTGAGGTTTAGCCTCCCCGGGCTGGAACATATGTGGGGGTGAGAGATATGAGCATGTGGGGGTGCTGTGTGTGTGTGTGTGTGTGTGTGTGTGTGTGTGTGTGTGTGTGTGTGTGTGTGTGTGTGTGTGTGTGTGTGTGTGTGTAAGAGGAGGTATTAAGCAGGGTTGCTTGGTGCGGAGGGGTCCTAGAAGTTCAAATATTGAGGGTTGGTAACCTCTCCAATCCTTCACACCAAGAGGGTAATCACAATGTCAATCCTTTCAGAGTGACTCCCACCGGACTCCCCCCACATTGAGCCAGTGTTTATTCAAAGCATGTTGCTATACTGGCACACTGAATTTAGCCTGGTGATGGAGGAGATTTCCTCACATCAAGGAGATCAAGGACGCAGTGCTGAGCTGAGAAAGTAGTCAGTGCTGAGCTCCCAGAAGCCTCGAGTCCAGCCGATACTGACACAATGCACAGCCTGTCTATGGTACACATTGATTCTTTGTATACCGTTTATTAAAACCACTACCACTGATAATCAGATACAAGTAAAACAGGACACTTTACCATCACCTAATCGGTGAGCAAAAGGTATTCTTATCACATGCTTATTCATACCAGGCGTATGTTGCAACCACAGCTCAATTTAAGGAAAAATGTTTGGTCACCTGCAAATGAAGTTTGGGTTTCTGAAAAGTATTTTTTTTGCCACACGTCTATTCAACGCTAGTTTGTTCATTTTTCATTGTTAGCTCTATGCATCCACCCTAGTATCTATGTCTGCCTGTTGCTCTCTCTGGGACAGAACTGCTGCGAGCCGGCAGTGTTTCTCTGCTGATGGAGCCCTCCGATGGCCTGCACTCCCACTCGCTGCTGCTGGACGAGGAGAGAGGTCGTCTTCTGTTGGGAGCCAAGGATCACATCTACCTGTTTGACCTCGACAATCCGGCCGGAGCCCCCAGAGAGGTAGGCTATGCTGTGAAGGGCACTGAGAAATGTTAAAAAATGCTATTCACAGTGGAAGGCTGTAGAGACATTGAACTTCCGACAAGAAAACGAGGCAGGGAATACATTTAGCGCAATAAATAGACAGCAACCTTTGAGTTTCTATCTGTTCAGTCTATTTACTACACAATAAAGGTTTATTTTGGTAAACGTTTAAGCGTTTCCAGTAGATTTAAGAATCCTCACATCCTCCGACCGGATGATCGTGCTGTAAGAAATTCATGTCTGCACAGGAGATGAAGTTCCTCCTCCCCAAACAATAAATGACGCACCCTGCCGACATCCAGAGTCTTACTTGGAGTCACTTGAGACTTCCTGACAACCTCTTCCATTTGCTGTGAGCGGCTTACTGTTCTGGAGACACACCATGCTTCAAGGTCATGACACTTTTACCTGTCTCGCCGTTACTTGAGTTGATGTGAGGTATTTCTTTTTCCATTAGCGTGTTGCTAAGCTGAAATGAACTCAGCCCTGTGTTGCTTTAGAGAGTAGCTGACCTCTCAGTAAACAGCAGGCTGGAGATGTCTGTCTGGCGAGGTCGGGGTCATCGCGGTGGAGGGCACACACACACGTACACAAAGTGTACAGACAGACGCACAGCGCTCACACTTACACAAACACATACATGCCTTTGGACGGATGCCATAAGCTAAAGTTTGTATATGTGAGTGTGTGTTTATGCAGCTGAGATTCATCCGCGAGTGGGACGACAGTGTGTATATTTGATTTTTATCTGGTTATTTTACTCTCAAAGTGTTGCCTTTTTGTTGCTTTTCTGGTTATCGATACTGATGCCAGGCAGATATCCACCAAAGGTCTAATTCTATCTGACCGCTGGGATCAGAGTTTGAATGTGACAGTGATCTAAAAAAGCAATCTTTGTGTTTCACTTAATGAAGAAGCATACCTCAAAAAAGGAGCCCCAGGCACTAAAACACAACCCATTTTCTGCAAACAAACATTCTAATTGCTTCTTCCTTGATATTCGGGAGATAGCTGCTATGATATCAACGTCTGACCACAGTCTTTAAATATCCCCATATGCTGAGGTAAATTGATCACTTGATACTCTGGCTTTCAAAAAAAAACCAGTTGAAGCCCTTCACAAGCCTCACGGGGTACTCATTCAACACATCCCGTTTTAACACTGTTTTTTTGAAGGTTCCTCGGTGGCCTGCAAACATTTGGGATCGTGAGATGTTTTAATATTTGTGCTGGTGTATTTGCATGCGTATTCGGGCTCTGTGGACCAATGAAGAAGTTTGGAGATCGCTCTCCTTGGTGGGATCTAGGGGAGGTAACAGGTTAAGCACATAAGCCTGTTATGACACATGTGTGAACATGGTGCGTTACACTGAAAGGCTCTCTGGATGTTGTGCGTCCATTGCCCTGTTCTACCAGAACCTCGAGGTGTTGATTATTGTACAACTGAGATCTGTTGTTCAACCGTCCCCTAAATGTTGTTGAGAGGCAAAGTGTTGACACGCTCATTTGATTCAACCTGCAGTTTTTAATACAATACTGGAAAATGTATAGAAAGAAAGGGCAAATAACTGAATTAAAAAAGTGAAGAAGAAATCTTAAATAATTACAGGAAATAGTATTTAGAGAACTGGCTTGCCTGAACTTCTCTGGCACTTTGTGTCAGAGTTGAGGAGCACTGTTGGTTGAGGAGCACTCTGGTCTCCTGTTTTTAGCCTGTAAAAGCCACTAGAAGGACATTCTGATAGATCTTGGGAAGCAGTAGAAGGCTCATATCAGTAGTGCCTTTTACAATTGTATATTCCACCCTAAACTGCACATGTATTCACTGTAGAGATGCCAGGGAGTATTATGACCGGCATACTGCATACAGATATGTGAAATTGTTCTCCTGTTGGTTATCTGTCATTAGATCCATTGGCCGGCTCCCAGAGACAGAGTTGATATGTGCAAACTGGCGGGAAAAAATGCAAATGTAAGTTTTTCCAAAAATCTCTGAAGTCTATCAGTACACTGTTTTTGTGTTATAATATACACAGAATGGTCAAACTTCTCTCAAAATGTGAATCCATGCTATTTCTCTGCCCCTTCTTGTTCTAGTTGGAGTGCGCCAACTTCATAAGGGTCCTCCACAACTACAATCGCACACATTTGTATGCCTGTGGGACGGGATCCTTCCACCCCAACTGTGCTTTCATCGAAGTCACAGGCCACCGAGGGGTAAAGTGGATATCAGTGAATCTCAGCAATACAGCTGACGCAAGTTCAGGAGTTGCATTGGATTTTGTGAAAGTTTATTGTCAGAACCTTTTACCGTCTCTCAGGATGGCGTCTTCCAACTGCTGTCCAGTACAGTCGAGTCTGGCAGATTGAAATGTCCCTTTGATCCCTTGCAGCCATTCACCTCCATCCTCACAGGTAATATGAGCGATCACAACGCACTCTGGCAGTCCTCTTATCCTTCGTGTACCAGAGTCGCATTGCTTCGCAGCACTTTTTAACCAGGAATACATTGTCTTTCCCCTCCAGTCTCTACTCAGATGTTTGAGTAAATTTCTTTAAAAATTCCATTATATTTCCTGAAATGTTCCTCGATTCGTATTTTGGTTCACTGAGGCAACCCGACAGGATGGTAAACAATATAATTTGTCAAATGATGGTGGTTAAGCTGTATGTTGAATGACTGCTATTTGGCTTTTAATTCTAAGCACGATAATGTTCTGTATTCGTGAACGTTCCAGATCAGTACCTTTACGCGGGCACATCATCCGACTTCCTGGGCAAGGACACGGCGTTCACGCGCTCCCTCGGGCCTCCACCTGACCAGCACTACATACGCACGGACATGTCTGAAGAATACTGGATCAACGGTACACACGTGCTTGAATAACAGCCACCTTAACAGGCTGAGTGCGCTCAAAACTTGTTATTGCTTTTTTCTCCATACTTCCAGCCTCTCTGGTGATACAAAGAGCCTCTCTGTGCCCTCAGGATGGTTATTGACATTCCACTGTGGAGGAAACAGACCACTTATTCATTTAGCTGGAACTTTTATATGAACGCCATAGCTGAACAGGAGCCACACCTACGGTGGAATTTACAGTGTGCCACAAGTTTCACGTTCTCAGTCACACGACCGCGTAGCCGCACACACACACACACACACACACACACACACAAACACAGGCATGCAAAGCCATCACTGAGGAGGAAGTCCCCTCTCTGTGTAGACATCTGCAGTCCTGAGTGTTTCACAGCCACTGATGGGTAGTCGTGTATAAACTGTTGTCACCGTGATCTAAATCCTTACACTTGGCCTCGACATTTCACAACCACAGTCAGCGGTGTTTGGAGTCATTATGTCTGTCTCTCCGTCTCTCCGTCTCGCTCTCCAAGTGCCGTGCGGTGATGCAGGCATAGAGGGGGAGAGCACGTCTTACTGGCCTCTGCGTTCCTGTGAGCCTGCGAAACATCTTTCCAGTGCTGCGGGACTAACAATTACCTTCTGTCGAGTGTGTTAGCAGTCGTACATTTAAGTTGTTCCAGTTGGGGAATCACCCTCTGGTGGTTGGCTCTTCTCATAGAGGTTGAGCTAATGTTGATGAAATGTCACTGCAACACGAAGTGTAAGCTTTTGGACTGACTGTAACATGTTGTCGATCGTCTCCTTTTCCCCGCAGCTGTTTCCTACATCTCGTGCTCATCCTTGTTCTTCTCCACTTTGTCCTCATAGCTGCAAAAAAAAAAAAAAAAAGGTCAAACAAACAACATTTTTGTAACATGAAAACTGCAGTTCTCCTCAGCTTCCAGTAACAATGAGAAGCCAAACAGATTTCCCATTGTTGTTGGTGGAGACCAATATACAGAATGTATTGTTGTTATTTTGGGTTCATTTGGTTTCCAAAAACAAGCCAAGGCCAATGTTGCTCCGTGTCTGCTTGAGGTGTCAGTGGACAACGTAATCAACTTCATACAGGTGGCAATAGCTCCAATAGGTTTGTGTACTTACCCTGACATGGTTAACTATTCCAGCGTGGGTTTTGGAGTACATGATCTCTATTCCACACTGTTGCTTAACATTTACTGCCAGACAAGCTGAAAATCATCAAAAACTAACCTGAATATCCTGGAATTTGCTGTATTTGTCCATTTATCAAACTACACCGCACTGTTGAAGATTTGTGCGCAACCAAAGCCTTAGCTTTGTAAACACTTTTACTAAGTAATGAATCTGACTTTTCTGCACAGAGCAGGATAGTAAATAAACATGTGCTAAGTTTAGTGTTAATGCCATCACAAGGCAGCAACGCATGGTAAATCCATTACCGGACTTATTTTAATACTCTCCCTTCGCTCTCTCCTCCTCTGCGTGTCTTCAGAGGCCAGGTTTATATCTGCTCAGCCCATTGCAGACACCTACAATCCAGATGATGACAAGATATACTTCTTCTTCCGCGAGGTGTCGTGGGAAGGAAACGACAAGAGCATCCTGTCCCGAGTGGCTCGCGTGTGCAAGGTGAGCTGTCATACAAGAGAGGTGTAGAAAGCGTGAGGTTGTACGGAGGGCAGACAGGTACGGGGAGAAGGAGAAGTGGATGGAAGAGGGGAAAATGCCAACTTGAGAGATGGAGCTTAGGCAGAATAGGTGAGACACTGTGGCACCATAGAGAGAGACAGTAGGAGTGCAAGACCTCCTACAGAGTGTGAGGGAGTCATAACTCCTCCAGCCCCTTCTGATGGGGTTTTGTGCGTCAGCCGCTACAGAAGTGATTTACATCCGTTCTGATGCTTTCTTCTTCTGTGGTTATCCCAAAAGGACTTTACATTGAGAGCTTACGGCCTTTAATGCAAAAAGAGCTACAACCATAATTCAAACGCTAGTACAATTCTAAACTTCAAATTCATACCCAACAGGACTATTATCTATGTTCAATTTTTAGATAATACAATACATCTGAGAATCGTGTAATGCTTCATTGCCCGCTAACTTCTATTTGACAAAATCTCAAAACAACTATAAAACTTTGATTGATATGCTGATTGAGGAGCAAAAAGATTCATGATTAGGGACCAATTCTTGCCGTACAGTGCACCATTAGTCATTCCAAATGGGACTGGCCCTCACAGCAGTTTGCTATTAACGTTTGGAGGCCTATTGCTACATTCTTAGGAAAAGGCTTTCAGCCCATTTATGACTTGGGAGTCATCTGTAAAGCAGATTCCTCCGGATTACCGCTTTCTGTCCTTATCTGTAAGTGTGCATTTCCCTAGCAAAGGCACTTCACTTGATTTCTCTTTGAAGATTATCATCATTGAGGGCTTACGAGTGTGTGTGTGTGTGTGTGTGTGTGTGTGTGTGTGTGTCGAACATTTTCTCAATTATCAATTGGTTAGTGCTCTGCCCAACTTTAATTGGGAGGATCTCTTAAGTGCACCTCTTTGAATTGCATAGAACTTAAGTATTCTTACCACGGCTTAGGTTCAAAGGTTGCTGCTTAAAACAGCTATTCATATGCTAAAATACAACCTGCACCTTCAGTTTACAGCCTCACTTGATTTTCGTGCTCTCTTGAAACATGCTGCACCTCCATGTGTTTCTCTTCTCCTTTGATGTCTCTCCATTGTCTCTCTTTTTTGTCTGTTTCGATTACTCCAGACTGTCATTATATTAACAAGAAGGTTTTCCAGGCTGAATAAGCAGATCCATACTGGAGTCATACGGTTCAACTATTCATTTTCAGGCTGTGATGCCGTGTGTCTTCTCTCTCTTTAAGTCCATTACACAGATTACAAAGAGTTTGTAGTTATTTAACAATTTTTAATTTCATTTATTAATTCTGGTTTGCCCTTTTCTCATGTTGGGCCGCTGCACTATGCTGTATGGTTTTGTTTCAGTGTATGCGGTTGTGTTTCAGAACGATGTGGGTGGGCTGAGGAGCCTGACCAATAAATGGACCACCTTCCTTAAAGCCAGACTTGTTTGTTCGATCCCTGGAACAGACGGCGTGGACACACACTTTGATGAGCTCCGTAAGTGTTTGTGATAATAAATGGTGACAATCTGGACCAATTAACTGAGTATCATCTTCCAAAGTCTTCCTTTTAAGTGCATTTCGAACAATGTCAGCAGTCGTTAAGACGCATCTCTTCTTATTTATTCATTAAGGTAATAAAATAATTAACCTGCATGTTGATTCCTCTCTTTCTTACAGAGGACATATTTCTGCTCCCTACCAGAGATGAAAAAAACCCCAAAGTGTATGCGGTCTTCACCACCTCCAGGTAGGTTTGGTTTTCATCCAACCCTCATCAAGGCCAACTTTCCTCTTCCTCCGCAGCCTTAAACTGCTCTCTCTGTTTCCTCTTTCCTCTCAGCTCCATTTTCCGTGGGTCAGCAGTGTGCGTGTACAGCATGGCGGACATCAGAGCCGTGTTTAATGGTCCGTACGCACACAAGGAAGGGCCCGACCACCGATGGGTAGAATACGAGGGAAGGATCCCGTATCCCCGTCCCGGAACGGTGCGTTGCCAGCTGAAAGGCGCCGTAACAAACTAAAAGCTCGTACTTAATCAATCTGAGCTAAATAGGATTTTCTTTGCACAAATGGGATTCCGATTCATTGAATCCTCAACTTTCCTGCTGATTATATAATAATAAACACAGCCTGATTAAAAAATGTCAGGTTTAAGGACTAAATGTTCACGACGCTGTAGGGTATGCATGCTGTCATCTGCACATGGTGTATGACATAACCTTGGCTTCAACGAGGCTACTAACATGTTAATCAATGACTCTTTTGTCTGCAAAACATAATCAGGGCAAGGAAAGAATGCGTGGAGAATTAACTGTGTGCTTCAGGTATGCAGCTGTTTGAGAAATTGTTTACTCAGAAAGGGGGGGTTGGAGTGACAGATGTTCCAGATGTGAGACGCCTCCCGCTGTTCTTCATTTCACCGCCAGGGGAAGACATGCGCCACTGTATTGTCAGACAGAAACAACTAGTCATTTGGGTGAAAAGAACTGTGGGAAAGATACTCACTAACAACCACTCTAGGAGTTAAAGCATCCTACGATTGTGACACTTTTAACAGAAGATCAACATTTCTTTACTTGGTCCTTCAGTGTCCCAGCAGGACGTATGACCCGAGGATCAAGACCACGAAAGACTTTCCAGATGAGGTGGTCAGTTTCATTCGATTCCATCCTCTCATGTATCACTCCGTCTACCCTCTGACTGGCCGACCGGTGTTCACACGCGTCCGAGTGGACTACACCCTTTCCCAGATTGTGGTGGACAGAGTCCTGGCGGAGGATGGACATTATGAAGTGATGTTTCTGGGAACAGGTGAGTTACGGACCCTCTCCGCTTACTTGGGATTCTGTATTTGACCAGCAGAGGGCACTACATGACTATGAATTGCCTTTGGCCGATTCTGCTGATGCTGTTATAGTCTTGTGGTTGTAAAACAAGTCACATTTGCATCCATTATCCTGTCTCAGGTTCTGCATTTTAACACAGGAGTGCTCAGGTCAGAGTGGTCTGGTGTTTGTGCTTTAGTGTGTGGGCCAGAAGTGCACGTTTGCATGGGATAAGAAAACAACACAGTTTTAATAGCTGGTTGTTTTTTTTGCAAAGATTCACTTCTGAATTCAAATGTGTGCAGTGTGCCTTGCTAGATTCATCCCAATAACTCCTCCTGCATCCCGTTTCACTCTCTGTCGTAGACGTTGGCTCCATTCTGAAGGTGGTGAGCATCACCCAGGACAATTGGTCAACAGAGGAAGTGGTTCTTGAGGAACTTCAAGTGTTCCAGGTACTGTTTGCAGCACAGCTACACTCACACAAATGTAGAAAAGCAGGAACACAAAAGTGTTATTATAGCTGAGCTTTTTGATTGATGATGCAAATTGTTTCCTAGTTGGTGGAACAGTTTACTCATTAGATGGTGAAATGCTATTTGAGACACTGGCGGATTTTTTAGAGCCATTAATCAATTAACTTATGTGTTGTTTTTACTCAGTAAGTGCTCCAGCAATTGGTTATGTATTATTCATTGAAGTGTAATGTTCGTTTGTTTGACTTTTTGCAGGTTCCCTCTCCCATCCTCAGTATGGAGATGTCCTCTAAAAAGGTTTGACGTCGTTCTCATCCATTTCATTCCCACGCTTCTTCTTTTGCCTTCATTCATGCCTCATGCATTCATTCACGCATACTGTTTTTATCCCTAATTCCTTCATCTATTCAATTTTGCTCTCTTTCTTTAGCCTTCCCCACTTCCTTGTACCTCTTTCTCCCCCTTCGGCCTCATTATCTTAGGGTCATGGGTGTCAGTAGACACTTCAACCCCAATCATTGCCTCAATTAATCTCCAGCAGTGTTTGACCTGTGCGTGTGTCGGTATGCGCACGCTGGCTTTGTGTTTTTGAGAGGCTGTTTAGAAGTTCTGCTCAGAAATCTCCTTAACTTCCAACGAGTCAGAACATATCCTTGGAGTCACATTTGAAAACAGAAATCTTGAAATCTCTGTGGTCTGCTCCATGTGCCCGTTTGAGGTTGTAATGAGTTATTCATGTTATAAAGCCTTGACCCACAATTATTCATGAGGTCAATTCACAGTAGGGGAACTTGGAGGTAAATGTTGATGTATGGAGACCACATGTGAGTGAAATCCTTTTTCTTTCCGGGATAATCTATCAATGTACAGTTTTATGGGCCGCTTGTGTTGCTGCACTTTATTCAGGTATTTCTCTTCCTCTAATCAAAGGAATCTCCTTTGTGGATGAGACATTTAAACTAATATTCGTCTGTACGTTTGCCTTTTCCTGAAGCCCAGTGTGGTGTGTGTGTCTCCTTATAGCAACAGCTCTACGTGGGCTCAAGTGAAGGACTAGCCCACGTTTCAGTCAGTAGATGTCAACTGTACGGCCACGCCTGTGCCGAATGCTGCCTGGCACGAGACCCCTACTGCGCCTGGGACGGACACACTTGCTCACAATACGTCCCTGCGTCCAAGAGGTATGCTGGCCCCGTGAAGAAAATACTTTGTAGCATCATCCAAAACGTAGCATTCATCTCTTTTTGATAATTTTTGTGTGTGTCTATGGAACAAATGTAGGGCTGTTAAAGGTCAAATCTGTAACTCTGCACATTCAAAAGGGCAGAAAAAGAAAATTCCAATTTTTATCTCCATTTGCTGTATGTAATTATTTTGTTGTGCACTGCTTCAAATCATCAGTTATTCTCCAGAAACATGCACCGTCAACATTGTTAAGAAAATTGCACCATATAACAACATATAACCATTTTTCAACAGACACACAATATTGCATACTTCTGTAAGCATAAAACTGACAATGCAAAATATTAAACTGGAACATTTTCATTTATTGTTAAATTTATTCCCTCTTTGCTGCAGCATTGCGTGATTTACAGCAATAAACTTGAAAATATTTTGCATCCAGTGGAAAAATAAATATATCCTTTGCGTTTGTGAGTGAAGTGTGTTTGTGATCCCTTTGCTGGCTCTTTACTCTTAAACTGCCAGGCGGAGTTCCTAGTTCTTGCTAAATATGTTTCCTATTTCGGTTCTCCTCACCTCTTCAGAATATTTTTGACCTTTGGGAATCCATCCGTTGAAGCATTATTAGAGAAATGCTGTTCCTCAGCTGATTAACGCTGCAGTCATTCCTCTCTAGTCGGTCCTGTCGGTGCAATGCCTGTGTGTGCGTATTGCTTGTGTGTCCGTGCATTTTCTTTGTGTGCTTGCTTGCACGGATCGGTTCGAGGTCACACTGCCAGATTTTTGTCCAGTGGGGAGGCTGTTATGGTTTGTGGAACAGTGGAGGGCCTGCGTTTGGTCACCAGAGCTCTTTGAAAGCTCCACAGTGTCACGTCAGTGTAGGCTACAGATGTTCAAGTACAAAGGAATGACTAAAAGAGGCTATATGACCCTCTGCCAAATCGGAGGCCAAAGAAATGGCATTTTTCACTTTAAAATAGTTTCTAGTTTTAACTAGATTCAGTATTTTGCTTTTTTTTATGATAAACTATGTTTTTTGGCATAGTCTGTTATTATTAATGTGTCATTTTAAATAACAATGTAGATTTTAAATGCACATTAGCTATTATTTTCATCTTGATCAGTGTTGCATTTAGGTTATTGTGGCACATTTAAACCATTCCCAAAACTAACCTATTGAAATTCCCACTCTTTTTTTTAAAAACAAATTACAAATATTGGTGACATTTCTTTCCAAATTTGACTTCAACTTGTATCCCAATTGTGTGTTGTTTCTCCAGGCGAGCCAGAAGACAGGACATCAAGCATGGAGACCCTGCCAGTCAATGCTGGGACACAGAGGACAGTACGTACACCTTGTTCTCTTAAGAAGAAGTCTCACCTTCTTCAGATGTACACACATACACAGTAAACAGATACACGATTCTACCAAAGGTCGCTTGAGGAAACCTGTGTGATTCATTTTTTTTCTTGGATTCATAACGTATGTGCTTTCTTTAGGTCTCGTCGGGGGACGGTTGGAAGAGAGGGTCCTCTATGGGGTGCAGAGCAACTCAACTTTCCTCGAGTGTATCCCCAAGTCTCAACAGGCTCAGATTCGGTGGTACATTCAGAGACTTGGATCTGAACGCAAGGAGGAGGTCAGAAAATGCACTTGTCGACACATCGTCCAAACACGAATTACGTCGCTAAAGCCTGTCAACAGCTTATAAAGTATACAAAGTTGTATACTGAGAAGTCAAATCCTTTGTGGAATTATAGGTAATAAGGGAGCCATTCGGGATAATGAGTGTGAGAAATGACTTAATCTAATCTAGAGACCCACCTGAGTGAATGTGACATTATCTATTTTTATGAAAAATGAGGAATTCACAGATTTAGTTGCATTTTCTCACGAGGTCTTCATTCCGCAATGCAACTGCTTTTACCTGTTCGAAATGTACTTTAGAATATGCAGTATACTTTCACTTTTGTTCAGGACAGAAAATGAAGCGGTGGATCAGAAAACCAATTCTATAAATTGAATTTCAAAATTTACTGACTTCATACTAAGCATTACTGAAAAACAAATAAATCTCTTAAGATCACGTTAGTTGAATAGTGAATACTTGTAAAAAGTGGTGCATATTTAGTGTTGTTTCTCCAAACCCTAAAAAACAACTTTGATTACGTTGCACAAAAGTCACTTCAGATCTTGGGAGACAAAGTTGTACAGAGAAGGACACACGGCGACAGAAAGTCTAATGTGTTTGTATTCGAGGTGTGGAAAGGAACTCATTGGCGATGACACTCGTCTCCTGAATGAGACAACGGAGACGTGCTTACTCAGCACCTCCCTGCCCTCCTCCTCCTTATCCAAACACACAAAGCCTCCTCCACCCGCTGCGAATGGCCCACTCAACCCATTCACTCCTCCTCGCTCTCCCCACTTCCTGATCCACTGGTTTACTCCCACGACCGGCCTGCTGTCCTCCTCTGAGGGGAGAATGTAAACACACTGACAGGTGCGGAGGCCATTAAACAGCCATGCGTTGCTCTCCTGTGCAGCAGAAAGCTGTATGTGTCTTGGTGTGCGTGCGTGTTTGTGTGATCGTGTGTCTGTTTCTTTGTGATTCCCTCCAGCAGAAATGATAACATGGTGCTCCCTGGGGACGGCCATGTGTTTGGGGGGTAATCGACACAACGGGGTACATTATTTGTTCGTGTGTGTAGGCACGCAATGATATGTCACCTATGGTGCTCTAGACAAAGCGATGAAGGAGTGAATGCCGACAAATCTTTTGGGGTGTCATCATTTTTGTGAGGAAGGATCACACACTGGGCTTTACAGCAAAAGAATTGTCATAATGCCCAATGCTCTTTATTTTTATAATATCAAACTACAAAGTGCTGCTTTACTGCCTGAAGAATATTCGGATGATGAGCAAATCCTTAAGGAATCAGATGGCTCATTACGATCAAAAGAAAAGAAAATGACTATTTAAACAGCTTCATAATAAAGCTTTTACATGATAATATAATAATAATACATAATATTACATTAGCATTTAACTAAGAAGAATAAGAAATAAGATAACTACTACTAAAAACAAACTAGTTCTTTTTTAACCCACATTATGAGTTTGATGCTTGAATAATTATTTCCATTTCCCTCTAAGGCAACAACTTTTAGCAAAAAAAAGTTTGACTGTCTAATATGAGCTCCCATTTACAATTAAGCCCTTGAGTGATTTGTTTTTTTGGCTGAAGCCCAGCAATGTCGCTGACCGTCAAAACAATGAAAAGTAGTTACAGAGTTTCACGCCAAGCTGAAGGTCAAAGAAACAGAGTCCGTGTACTTATAGTTAGTTGAGTAGAGACGTGTATGAGTCGTAGTTCGATCTGTGCAGCACAGTATTCTTCCAAATGACTTTTCACAGGCGTTTTAATTCGAAGATACTCAAATAACATTTTTGACCTGAATGCCTCGGGAGTGTCTTCCCTTTTCGGTTTCCTTCCACACTTTCGGGCCTCTTTATAGGTCAGACCAGCAGCTCAGCACCTGCAGCCCGTCTCCCTCACACTCTTATCACACGCACACACACTGCCTCCTCTTATCCCCACACAAGAAGAAATCTATTAAAGATTGGAAGAGAGTCCAACTTTCTCACTGCCTGTTTGTGTATTTCACAGCCTGGAATGTTGGCCAATTAGAAAATCTACAATTAAAAAAAAAAAACATGGACAATGTTGAATTTCATATTATTCATTAAAACCAAGCAAAGACGTCCTGAAATGATGGGACGTTCTCAGACAAAGCAAACTTAAGGCTTGCACTTACCAAAAGCAGTGCTTCACTTAATAATTAAAAGTGTCTCTGCAATACTCCACATGCGTGCACGCTTGTTTAAAAATACGTATGTAATTGCTCCCTAAAAGCTTTGGATTGTTGGATTTGGATTGGCACCGATAAAGACAATCTGCGTGAATTTAAATATCTGGCATTATTCACAGATGCCTTGATTTTGGACCGGTAGTGGTAGTGGGTCCCTGCAACGTAACTGCAGGTTACATTGTTCTGTGTTTTGTCAGATGTGTCAGGAAATAAGAGTGATGGGAGAAATTTGTTTGCATTAATACGGCTGAGGGTCAAGATCCAAAGAGGCTCTTTGCTCTGCGGGTTCTGCCTCTCGCTGGGCGACACATCATCAGTGTCACACCGGAAAAAAGCCCCACAGAGCCGAGGTTCACAGGAAGACAAACAGGCAAATATTCATTGTTTTCCACGCGCTATTACACCCCTGGGGGGTCGGAGCGGTGCTGTGGGATGTATGCTGTTGAAGCATCCGCAAAAGACACATACACATAGTGTGTCATGCACACACAGGGCTGTCCTGGGAACACAGCTGTGTTGTTTTTAGGCCCCGACAGCAGCTATGCCAATCGCTGAATCATGGCGGACGCTAAATGACAAGAGCGGACTATAAACATCGCCACGCCACTTACCCTTACACCTTGATGACAAACACAATAAAACTCACGCACACACATGCACACGCCCATTTATTTTTCTGAATACTTTCTGTAGCCTTTGCGTACTTCTTTCACTCATCATGCGTTTAAAGATCTCACCACCACCCCATAAAGGCCCCTGGCTCCCCACACACAACTCCATATGTTTCCTGTTTCAGGGGTCATTACCATGTCCAACGCTGCCTGGATACAAATCAGGCGTGAACGTGTGTGTGTGTGTGGTATCAGGCTGGAGTTTTGTAATACACAGCCATTCCAATTCATCGTTGTGGTCTTTGTAAAGCTTTGAATCTCGATCTTTGGAAAGCAATAACCGAGGTCACGCGGTTGACCTTTTCCTCGGTGACGAAGCTCTCACACTTCTCTTCCTGTGCGCCAGGTCCGGCCGGATGATCGCGTGATACGCACAGATCGAGGTCTGCTGATCCGCTCCCTCCAACCCTCTGACGCCGGCGTGTATGCCTGTGTTGCCGAAGAGCACACGCACTTCACCCACACTCTGCTCCGTCTCACGCTGCAACTCGTTACACAAGGACAGCTGGATGGAAAGCCCAAGCCCAGCGAAGACCCGGCAACGGAGCTGCGGCCCGGCGCCGAGTCCCGCCAGCGGTATAAAGACTACCTGAGGGTGATGAGCAGCCCCTTCGTGTCTCTGGAGGAGTACTGCGATTCCCTGTGGCTGGAGAAGAAGCCGTCCCGGGTGCGGGGACGAGGCTTGGGGGCCGGCAAGTGGAAACACATGCAGGAAATGAAGAAGAGCCGGAACAGGAGACAACCTGAGGAGCGAGGGAGAGGGGTGAGGACAGCAAAGCAGTGAGGGGTGTGTCTGCATTCACCGGTTGGACGAAGAAACAGAACATGACACAGAACTGCAAAATTCTCAGCTCAGAGTTTACAAAAGACTCACTCTGAAATATACAGTTCAAGAGTTAAACTAGTAGCAATTTTAAGTAGTGTTGGGTTATGAATATGTCATTCAATGAATCTGCCAGCATCTGTCCTGATCGCCGATAACATGGCTTTAAATGAAAACTAGAGACCGAATAACAATAGATATCGCAATACTTGAAATTAATTTGACATCAGCTGTCCGTCGGCTTGATCGGTCGTGGAGGAGGTGAGCAGATTTACGGTCTTCCTACAGCAAAAGGGTTCGCCCCAATAGTATACAATGGCGGTTAATAGGGGCGATCATTTGATATATTGAAACCCATATTTGAGTTGGGAAAAATATAGAAGACAAGTTTGCTTGTGGTGATGTCAATGTCATGTTGAATGACTGTAAATATATGTATACCATGTACAGGAGATATAGAATGCTCAATTTGGTCTTTATACTAATCTGTTTATCTGTAATTATACTCACATACGTTTGGAATGACATTTTTTGCAAATGTCATTCCCACATTGTAGGTTTAATTGCTATTTTTCGTAATTGCTGATTTTTTTAAGTTATTTAAATAAATTTGTCCCGGGCCTCTCTTCCCTGAATGTTTTTTGTCTGTTATTGTGTGAAGAGATAAAATCAATACAGACAATATAATTTACGGTGAAAGTGCAGTTATATGCAGTCTCAAGCAGACAACAGACATGGCAGAGAATAGGTGAGGGTTAGTTCAGCTGAGATTCTCCTGTTATAGCAACACAAGTCCCTGTACACTGTATGCCGATGCCAGAATGATTCAGGACCAGCTGTTCTCTTTGTGACGAAGAGAAGGAATGTTCAGGAGAAACTGAGCTAAACGTAAAAGTTGTTATCAAACTAAGCATTTTACAGGTTTCCTAGAATTAATTAATCAATATAAAGTTTGTCATCTAGCATTATGCGACCCTGTGATATGCTCTCTCGTTATTGTAAATCGTATTTTATATGTTTTTTTATCTGTTCAGGGTTTGGAGCAAAGGTCTCTAAGCTGTGATCTGTATTAGTTAACAATAATAATTAATGCACAGTATTTCTTTGCCCGAATGACTTCTTTAATTTAACGGGTCAAATGTTACATATGATATATTGTTATGAGAATATTCTTATATGTAAGAATATGTTTACCTTTCTAAAAATGTTAGCTAGTAACGGTTACTCAGTGAACATATTAATTGGCCGACTTTTTCACAATGCTTTTTTACATAAGACATTTTACTTTTATCTAAAATGTATTTTAAAAAATGCTATTTTTACTTGAGCAAAGTATTCTTGTACTCTTTTCAACCTTCCCCATATTAATAATAAATCATGGAAAACTGATTTCATTTCTTTTACTGACCTCACAGGCCTCCTGTGGATATGTGATCGTCTTAGCTTTATTATTTCACATTACTATTATCATTACACTTACCGTACTTGCCTTCTATACACAAATGCACAAAAGAACACCACCGAAGTCTCACATTTTGTGGTGTTCCACAGGGATTTCTTCCCACTTCCCGGAACAAAGGATAATGAATATTTTAAGCATTTCCTCCTTGACTATAGTTTATTCATCAGTCAGCTTCTAAGAAGTAACTACATCCCTCCCAAAAAGGAAAACAGCAAAGAGTCACAAAGAAAGGACTGCTTACAGACTTGAAAGCTCAAGAAATATGAAACCACTTAAAGAAGAAAATACTCAATAGTCGTCTTCACGAAAAAAAAGCAGTGCTGTTTGAACTCTTCTTGTGTAACTTAGCAAACGTTAACCCTGTGCGCGACGCAATGGCCGTGTCCCAATCCACACTATATGTGTGTTGTGCTGAAATATAGAAATTTAACAATTCTAGCCCTCTTTGGGCTTCCACAAACGAGATTATAAGGAGGGAAGTGCTCAATTTGATGTGATGGACGTAATGAGCTGTCCGCTTCGGACCCCTGTGGTGGCCTTACAAGATTCACATACAAAGGCACATGCACATACCATACTCCTTTTTCACTGTCTCCTTTTTAAATGGTTTCTGGTGTCCAGTGACCCACGTGGACACATCGAGGTTAGATACAGTGCATTGGACTGGCAGCTTCCCAGCAGGAGGAGGCTCAGGTTGGACTGGCATCAGAGGCTGACTAATTGACTGATATCATCTAGGCCCTGATGGCGTTGATGCTCGGTGCAGTTCTTTAATTAAAACGAAACATACTTGTTATGCGGGGTGGAGTAACATCAAACTACAATATATGTCTGAAGGCAAATCATTGTCAAAATCCAAGAGCGCAAACGAAGGGGTTGAAAAGTCAAAATTCCTTCATACTTCAAAGTTGGCAAGATATTCACAGATTCGGTTTTCCCGGTTCAATAGCTCGTCAGCGAAACGTTATTTTACTAATACGGACCGGTCTGCGAGCTGGACGCATTGCTCCTAATGTGCGGCCGAAGTGAGACTCCGTATTGGTAAAATGATGGTAAATTCGGGTTGTAGTTGGTTGTCAACTACGGTCCACTACGCTTACAGAGAGGTGTCGTTTGTTTTTTAACAACGTTTTAGCTCATGGTTTTGACTTCCTTCCCTTTTGTTAGTGTGGAAATGGGCTTCTATAGTTCTGGGAATGCATAATTCTCAACAGGGATGAAATACAGCCAAATCCAAATATCGGGTCTGCATCATTTCCATCATCCATTTATGCAGGAGCAAGAATGCACAACTACGGCGACTTGGCCAGAATTAGGATATCAAACACACTGACAGGACTAGAGAGAGAGAGAGAGAGAGAGAGAGAGAGAGAGAGAGAGAGAGAGAGAGAGAGAAGGAAAGCAGAATTGAGATGTCAAACCACGGATGTTTTATATTGCAGAGGATTTACAGCTGGGCAGAAATGTGCATTTCCCAGGTGTTGACAGTGAACTTCTGTGCCGGGTGGAGACTTGGAGAAGTGTTGTATGGGAGCTGTCGGACTGGGCGGTATTTATTGAGGCCTGGAGGTACCGCAAGGCGAGAGGTATGTTTGTATGAGCTACAAACAGTTGTTTCCTAGAAGTAATGAGTACCTGTGTTCCCTCTGCCTGATTTACCGACACACACAATCTCTCCTCACTCCAGAATTTGTGGCAGGACATCCAAGGTGCATTAAATATCCTGAACACACCCTGTGGGAGATGTTTTCATCGGTTGCGTGAAGAGCTGCTTTGAAAATCACTGCAAATGAGACGTCTCAAGGGCTCCTTGCTCGGCCTTTCTCGCTTGTGAATGCATTTTATCGATGGCTTCGGGTTAGCTACTGAACTTTGCAAACCTTTTAAGTTGCTTAATTCGTTTATGCCCTCAATGGATCATCCAGCAGGAACCACATGTGTCTACATGTGTATGCATGCATTAGTGAATGAAGGCAAAACAACGTAGTGGGAACTGTCAAATAGTACTACCAAAAGTCACGTACTAGTTCAATCATGAAGTACCAGCAGCAAACAAAAATCACACATATCACGTTAAAAAACACCACAGGACAAACATTGGGGACTATTGTGAAAGATCTTTAGTCCTTTGATACATTTTGGATCTCAGATTATATTTCAGTTAATAATTGGCTAGTAGATCAGCCATATATATCAGTGTTGATATAGTTATGTGTATATATATGTGTGTGTGTGTATGCAACAATAGAACAGACCAAATACTGCTAGTATCTGTTTCCGTATGTGTGTGTGTGTGTGTGTGTGTGTGTGTGTGTGTGTGTGGCTCACACTGCTGCTGGCACCCACAGATCCCAGGGGCAAACACGGTGTGCGTATCCATGGAATGGATATGCCTTTCAGTACAGTTTGATCCCACACCTCATTGACCTGTGGCCTTTCAATTGTTTTTTCCAATTGGTCACATATCTCTACACTTTCACTGCATTGCTCTGCAGACACATGGACGGCTCTAATGTCATTTGGAAAATATTTCCCTAATTCATGTGGCAGATGCCAGCTGGAAGGAAAGTGCAGGGTGACTAATACCATATTGATCTATTTTGGGATATTTATGATCGGAACGAGTACCATCACATCATCACTACTGTATCTCCGTTTACATTTTAATTTAATTAGCAGTTAGACAGTATTGTACACTTGTTGGGTCATAGGAAGCAGTCCCCTGCTGAAGAGCGATTGAACCACGTCCGGCTTCCATCGGTTCAAACAAATTCATTGGGATTCAATGTAAATATGTTAGTCCCCTGTTCAGTTTGCAATAACAGTTTGCAGTAGGACATGAAGATAGAAGGACAGAAAAGGCTACACATTAGAGTACCTGGCGAGGGGTCGGGGGCTATCAGAGGTCAGGGTGAGGAGAGGAAAGCAGAGAAAAAGTGCCTACTTGTGTTGAATTAGTATCTTCCTACAGCCGGATGGCATGCGACGGCCCTGCCTTCCATCATACCAGTAAGGACGTGACACCTGAAACCAAACACCCTGCGACGCTGGCTTAAGACTCAAATTACTCTGCTTGACTCCAAGCTGAGAAAAAAATTCCACTCCTTTTGAGGGACAATTTGTTGTGCCTAATAAGCAATAACAGAAGGTTTACCAGTTGCATTCTTCTCACCGCGATCAGATATTTAATCTTGAGGGTACTAATTCACTTTCCCCATTGTGGTACGTTATGTGTACGAGCACTACAAGCAGGCTGCAGTGAGGAGTTTTAAACACGTCAACGGATGAGGTGGCTCGTGAGTCTTTTAAGACTGTACTTGTGTGTGTGACCGTGTGGAAGTATTTTCCAAAGGTGTGAATGGTGATGAGTTGCCAGCGTCGGGAGATGGAAAGCTTAATGTTTGTCACTGTAACATCTGCGCTGTGGATTTCCTCGTGACTCTGTTAGACAGTCAAGACTGCAGCCACATCTGTTCTTATATCTCCATTGATTTAATGCTGAATAAAAAGTCATTTAAAATTCCACTGGGGCAAAAAATGGTGACAGGGATAGAAAAAAAGAAATCTAACTGAAGTAACAATTAAGTTGTTCTGCTCCTGTTTTTATATTTCCAAACTATTGCCGTTTTGCAATAATGAACACAATTTGCCTGTTTGACAGGGGGATCCAGTCCAAACCGAACTGTTTCAACTTGGGAGTTAAGTTCCCAAGTGCGTCGCCTGTGAGCGATTGGCAACCACAGGGGCAGAACTCAAAAGCAGACTCAGTCAGGATGAAGAATAGAGATAGTTTACTGAAGAGGGTTTCGGTACACGTGTAGTCAGTCACACAGGCAACGGTATCCAAATCAACCGGCAAAACTCACAGGTACACGGAAACTAACACAGACAGACACACGGGGGGGAAGCCACCAGGAATTGCTGTTAAACTCGCTGGAAACAGAACTGGGATTGACACAGACTAAATACACAGGGTGGGCAACGAGTCACAGGGGGAAACAATCAGGGAGGAGCTTACAATCACACAGGAAGGGGGGGGAGCCTGAAACCAGGGACGAGTAACAGAAAACACAGACAAGCAGACGGTGAAAACAAACTATATTGAAGGACTCTGCCTGGCATCGCTAAATTCCCGACAAAAACAAAATGATGACAACATTTCTGGAAAAGCAATAAAATGCGGCGCAGGCTGGACAATAACATGAATCTGGTTTTAAAGTCAACTCAGCAACTGGATTTTAGTGGCAATACTAACCCCATTGCATGCAACGAGTAACTTCATCACCAGACAAGTATACATATATAATTATAGACTGGCGTGTCACATTTCTGTTCATGATTGTTAACAACATTTGGTGGTGACGCCACAGCATGCAACTGCAGCATGGAAGTGAAGTGCAAGGACAGATTTCTTGTATCATCCGTTTAATCGGTTACAGTTGAAATAATAAATGGAAAGGCCCATGCTCCGGTTGAAAGAAAAATCTTTTTCAGGAGTAATGAAGCGAGAAACAGTCAATGCTAGTTTCATTTGCAAAGAAACTAGCATCCGACCCCGTACACTGCTTCATCATTCAAATACCTGATGCACAGCGGGTCCTCCTTGTGCTTTAAAACGGGTTTGTATGATGGATGATTCAGTGCTGCCTGCGTTTCTTTGAGTGTGATAAGCCCCCGACTTCTTAATGAGCTCATCCTACATTCTTTGCTGGCTGATTGCTTTCCTTAATCGTCAACAGACATATGGAGGTCTAACATGCTTTTAAAAAAAATGTTAGCTTGTGAAATGGGCGGTATTTTTTCTAATGTCTTTTCTGCTTCCTTCCTCCCTTCTTCGTCCCTGTAGTGTTGACAGCCTCACCCATATGGCCTGGTCTTTGATGTCTTTCCCAAATCGACGTGCATGTTGGTGGTCATGTTGCTTCATGGCGGGAACATACCTGTCTTCCCACACACACACACACACACACACACACACGGTTCATGTTTGTGCAATGCTATTTACATTGTGATGTACAATAAATATGGGAGCTACAACTATATAACTCACCTTAATTAACCCGTATGGCAACACTGAACTCACATGCACAACTATTGAAAGAAAACTTGATTGCATTAGAAGTGCTTGCATGGTGAAAGGTTCCGAGGCATCATTTTTTGGCAAGCATGAAGGGCACAGCTATCATTTGGGCAGAGGATGTTCAGCAGCCTTGTGCAAGTGACGGATGGCCGCACTCACTGCCATTTTATAGCTCCTTCAGCATGCCTAATGTTGAAATATGTGAAGGAATAAGCAGAGAATATATTTCACACTGTGAAGGTCACATCCTACCTGCTATGAATTTCATCAGAATCCTATGCTCACCAGATATGTGTGTGTGTGTGTGTGTTACCTAAAGAGAAATGAAGAGAGAGTTGAAATAAAAGTCACAATCAACTTGATAAATGACATAACGTTCTCAGTGGAAAGTGTCATTTCACAAGATTCATGAGCCTCCGTCCTTCCAGCTGTTCAGGTCCGCTCGCTGGATTCAAGGCTGAACTATTTCTGTCGATGGTGTCTGATATCCTTCCCGGGAGCGCCAGACAATTTTAAAGACTACTGCAACTTCATTCCACTGTGCTTTTCGCCTCATTAATATAATGCATTTTATTACTGTTATTGCTGTAATCATTGAAGCAAATTTGCACTTCTCAGCAAGAGGAAATAAATGATTTTCTTTATATTAGTGTGAAGAGAACATGTTAAAGTGAAATTTCTACAATTCGAATGTGTAATATAAAAGGCAAACTATATAATGAGAATTTTTTTTAAAGAACTTGTATTTTGGCTTGATCTTGATTCTAATTACACAAATGTCCTTTTGTACCCCTTTTCACAGGCTAAGTTAATGCAAAAGATATGCTCATGATCATTTGTTCGTGTGTGCGATTGTGTGAGTATGTGTGTAAATGAAAGAGTCTGCGAGAGAGATAAAGAAAGAAGAGATTGATCACACAGAGGTATTACTCCCCCTGCCAATCCTGCAGCGCTATTATGCAGATGAGCACATTAAATGTAGTTGGACACCACCCAGCATGTCATTAAATCTAAAATGGCACCAGGATTTTAATGTCAGTCTGCTATTGTAATGCGCTCCATTTTTACGAATATTGTCTATCGAAAAACCCTGAGCCACCATTAACTACTTGACAGAACCTCTCCATCTCCTTTTTTTTTTACATTTATCATTCTCTTTGCTTTTTTTTCTGAAATCCTGGTGTAGCAACGGTCTCTATTTTGTATGTCTCGTAATCCAAACCCAAAATAAAAATGCACCCAGCAGACAATTACCTGTAGCACCCTATTATACCTCTGGACAGCAATGTGTAGATGGCCTCATACGGCAGTTTACGTTTACGATGATACGCTCACAGGCCCACAGTGAAAACCCATTACCCCAATTACCCAATTATTTCAAATGACATGATTATCAGTCATCATCACCAATACCGCTGTAGAACCACCTCTAAAGTCACTGTTTGGCATTCCTGAACATAGCCATTCATATCTCCATTTCCTCAGTGTCAACATAGACACACATGCAAACACGAGCACACATGCAGTTAGTCCTTGACCTCGCCGTCATTTCAATGATGGTCATTCACTGCACCGCGCTTCCTTTTCTCAACCATTTAGGGATACCGGGTGAAGCTCTCGTATCCGATGGCAAAGGAAACAGAGCTGTTAGTGCAGGGTCACAACCTTTCACCTGACATGTGAGAAGATTGTGTGCGCGGGAGTGTGCGTGACATGTGAGAAGCACTGGTCACACTGTTCTACCTTCAGTGAAATATTGTTTTTGAGGCTCCGCTGCCTCTACCTGTCCATCCATCTGTCCTCAAACCCAGGATCAGACTAAATAAATCGGGCACTCTTTTATGCTTTTTAAATAACAGCCTTAACCAAACAGTGATACAAACTGCATCCGTGTCCTTTAATCAGTGGTAATAGCCCGGGGTCTTCCTGACGATTATCCGTCTCCTCCTCCTGTTCACGGCTGCACTCCTCCGCCTGCTCTCCCCGTTCCCTCCTCCTCTATTTCATCTCCTCCACCCACCTCCTATAATTCATGGCATCCGGCCGGGTGATGATGGACATCTCAAGCACAGCCCCCTGTTTACGCTGTCTAAAAATAAGACTAGGTTAGGCTCAAAGCACCATAACCCATGCACGCCTTACATGTAAGACCCATCAGTAGCTCTGTGCGTGTGTGTGTGTGTGTCAGTATGTAGAGGCGTGTGTAGGTGTGTGTGTGTGTGTCAGCATCTATAGGTGTGTGTAAGTGTGTGTGTCAATAGGTGTGTCTCTCTCAGAGGTTGAAAGGGTCATCAGTCAGGTCATGTGTACGATACCTAAACACGGTAAAAGAGACGTTCAACTGAAGGACGGAGGCTCTTGTGTCACTTACCCCTCATCTTGCCTCTTCCTCCCCATCACCCCCCCCCCCCTCCCCTTAGTGGGGGTAATATAGCCAGAGCTATTCTTAGCTTCTGTGTTGAGCCTGTCTCTGGGGAGCTAACCTAACCCCCCCCCCCCCCCCCCCCCACACACACACACACACACACACGCGCACGCAGGTGTCTTGACACGTCTGTACTTGATCTTTATTAAGCAGTGTAGCTCTGAAACTAATTTCAAACTAACAGCCCTCTAAGTACAATATCCAGTTACTTCTCAATTAATTTAGTGGCATAAAGATTGAGTTGTTTTAATTTGTTGCAATGGTACCGCTTACAGCCTCATCACTGATATATTCCAAAGAGCAAGCAATACAAATTGCATTTTAAGTGTTGCAGGTCTGATGTCTCTTTCAGAAAAGGAAGATTTAAAGAAAAATAATTTGCATAAATTACTATAAATATAGAATAGTGTGCAATTTGATTTTATTACCACATTTGGAGTTGCATATGTTTTTCATTTAAGCTGAGAATGCGACACAAAATCTAATGCTCAAGTGCAAACAATCACATTTCTCTGTTTTTTATGTGTATTAATGTATGTAAGGCTTTAATTACGCATGTGTGTGTTAACAAAAGTTTAAAATTACAGAGGCTAATAATAGAATAAAATAAAGTCCTGAAGTGAAACGCCTTAACCTTGGAGCTTGTTAGTAGCTGTAGGTGGAGTTAGTCTTTATCTGTGTGTATCTCTACTTTCTACGATTCATACATTCTTACACTGTTCATAATAAGTTATGAGAACACGCCTGCCTTTGTTTCATCGCGAGACAGTTGGGGTTTACATGTCTGGTTCAGGACTACAGCTGAGACTTCCCTCTCATGTAAATCCAGTGGTAAGTGCCTTGAGCACGTCGCACTTCGTAACAAGGGCATTGCCTTACAGACCACACGCAAGATCGGCACCGAGCTAAAGCCTGGCACAGGGTACAAAATCCTTTCACTGCATCTCTGTGTGTGGTGGAGGAAGGGACACGAGGAGGAAGGTCTGGTTCGGTCCTCAGCGCAGCTGTCCTGACCCGGGTGAGGGCCGAGCAATTTTCACCATCCAGCCAGAATTCACACACATGAACACCTGGCCACGAATACCCCACCGTGTGTGCCACAGGTCCTCATAAAAGGTTGTTTCTAATCAGTGCGGTTGTAAATCACACTTGAAATCATACAGACATCCTCGGGTGAGGATGTTATGACATCTTGTCTTTAAATTGTATGACTGTGAAAACAAAGCAGAAGGTAGAGGGACATTTTTTCTTCAATAATCAAAATCTTAAAGTTTTACTTTCTTGTAATGTATGTTTGAAACTAACTTCAACAAAGTTTATTAAATTCCACTGGTGCCAGTATCTTGGATACTGTATCTCCAGTATTCCAGGATTCCAGTATCTGGAAAGTGGAAATTTCTTAATAAGCAGATTAAATTTGTGTTGAGACGATTTCTCAACACATATTTGCAGTAATTCAAGGATATTCTTTATAACCCTTAATTCAAATCTTAAATAACTGGACCAAAAAAAGGCACAATTGAGAAATGTTAACTGATGTTATTCTCCACTGTGTGTTGATGAACCACTGAAACTGAGACACATTCATATAAATGAATAAAAGCACTCTAAAGTCATCTGCATGTTGGATTAAAAAAGTCTGCTTGATTCAGACCCGATTTCTGTTCTCAGTGAACAGCTTCGGGGGCAAAAGTCCCATTTGTTGCACAATGCCGGTCCACCATACTTTCAGTTCAGTTCAGTGGTTGCGCAAAAGAGTCTGCAGTCATTTGCTCTGCAGCAGAGCTTTAATGTCGTGTTTCTGGTGGTTAATGGTCTCCCATGAGCCTGCTCCTGTTTTACTGCCCAGCCTGTGGGAGGGACGAGGGGAAAGAGTGATGGCGCCTGAGGGAGAGAAGAAGTAGAGAAGCCCAGAGAGAGAGAGAGAGAGAGAAAACAGAAGGATGTAGTTGACAGGATAAAAAGAGGGTGCAACGATGCCTTTGAAACAAGATGGGGAAAGAATACGATGACAACGGGACTGAACAATATGGGAACATGATCTCATGTTATTTTTCTTCAGCAATATATGCAGCAATACATGCAGTTTCTTTTTTTCTGTATTATTCCCCAGACACAGATGAAAATTGTTTAATAAAATGATCATCACAACGCTGGGTACGGTCAACGTGTAAACTGTGATGATGAAAATAATTAATTTGCATTGTATTATCTCACAACGTCAGTTTGAATGTGAATCACGGCCCAAATTTGAGAGGTACAGGGATTGTGGTGTGAGACATGCTGTAAGGTGACCCAGAGCCCTGCAGCCAGTCTGACTCCCGGTGATGGATGAGCGGTTGAAAAGGAAACGTCAGACTACTGGAGCAAAAAACTTGACATTTATCCACACAACATCATTATTTAGTAAGTACATTTCTGTCAAGCAGACTATGCAGGAACAAGCATTCAATACCAAACCAGATGGAGTATGTGATAAATGCTTTTTAAGCTTTATGTTGAACTACAATTATTTAGCAATTGTATCAGAGGCGCAAACTGCAGTAGAAACATAACTCTGGCTGCACACCGTCGCAATCTACTTAATTGTGTGTGGCGTCTGTGTGTGTGTGTGTTTTACTGGTTCTGGTTCAAAATCTACTTTAACTTTTGACTGCTCACAGTAAATGCTGATCAGCGACGTCAGCAGTAGACGCTTAGAAAGGGTTTCTTTTTTTTCATATTTGTATTTCAATTTAAATGACAAATGAAGGGCTATATCAAGTGGAGCAGTGTACTGTATGAAGGCAACTTCCTACCTTTAAATATATGCCCATATACTTTATTAAATGGGGAAATAAAGGATGACGGGGATGAAGTGATTTTCGGGCGGGGGGCTTTCCATCTGGGTTTAGCCTGGCTGTAAAGCAAGTGAACAGGAAGCTGTGGTTGTATTTGGGTACCTCTGTGGTCTGCAGAGTTGGAGTCAGTTATAGGGCAGCGAGATGAGCAGCCACACCAAAGCACCCTCGCTGCAGTTATATATAGAGGCCGCTCACCCCCGTCCGGCTCTGCTGGTGAATGAGCTGCAAGCAAACACATTCTACAGCTTCCAAGACCTGTTTTCACACCCACCGCCTTGGTTTTCACATCTCTTACATCTCTTGTTCACTCTTTTGGCAGTGCAGCATGCGCTTTAAGAGAGAATGAAAAGCACGAACCGGTCTGGAGAAATAGCTATTAGCGTGACATATTAGCCACGTTTCTCACGACGTTGCCACAATTTGTAGTTTTAATTGCATACACATACACGGTTTCCTCTGCCTGTGTCATTTACCCTCCAGCAGCGGCAGGAGGAACGGACAATGCGGCGAGCAGTAGGTCGAGGCCTCCCGTTGAGCTGTGGGTTTTTTCTGCGTGCTGGCTGAGAGCGTGCGAGAGGTCGGCGCTGCATGGACACTGTGGCCATTGTGCTGAGATGGCTGACGGCTCCTTTGCTCTCACTGACCAGGTGTTGCAAGGACTTTCACACATGGTGATGTAATCATCGATAAACCTTTTTCAGTGTTAAGGTGTCAGTTGTTGATAACAGCAGAAAGTATCTGCTGCACATTTACGACCCAAGGTGTCACAGTGGAAACTACAGCTACATCCAGGCCCTGAGATAACATTTATACTATTTAACTTTCAATCTTTATTGAGTTCATGCCCTTGCATGTCCCTTTGTCTTTACTCACGAGGTGTTGTTTTTTGGGTTGGTCCTGGTCACCACGTGGAGCTCCTGCTGGGTGTGCAAATCAGCACCTTGTCGCACACACCAGCTCAAAGCCAGCTGTGACAAAACACCCAGAGAAAGGCAACTGGTGGAGTAACATGAAGAAAAAACACCCGAGGAGAGAGAGATTTTTGTTTTGCCTCAGCCCTCATCACAAGACTTGTCTGTGACCGGATTGCAGTAAGTGCCAGGAGATACTTTCCCGATCCCTAAAATGTGCTGACAAACACACAAGTGGAGACCAATGTCTTCATTGTCACTAACAGCTTCTGCCGCAACAACAAAATCAAAAGCCATGGAGGAAAAATATTAGTGTGTGCACGTCGATGTAGGAGTTTAAAAGTGGTTTAGTGACAACTCATAGACACACACTCTCTCTCTCTCTCTGTGGTCCACCTGTTTTTCCCATTACGTTCCAGACACGCACTCACCTGATCAATCACATTCATTGGTTCAAGATCCTATATCCCACATCAGTCATCACTTCATAATATCTTAACAAAAACTATTTCAAACATAAAGCGAAACACATTCTTAACGAATATATCTATCTTGCAATCAATGTGAAAAAAAAGTTTCAATCATTTCCACTGTGACAACTCTTCGGGGTCGGGAGTATTATATATCGCTGTGCCGTGTTTTGGCATCTGGCAAACCTTCCAACGCACGGCTCTGTATCTCAAGCTGGATTTCCTGCATCATATTTCATGTCTCACTAGTAGCTGACATGGCCGCTCAATTTATTCTTTTAAACGCAGGACAGTACAGCCGGAACCCCCAGAAACGCACTGTTCTCAAGGGCTCCGTACTTGCTAGTGGTACACCTACATGAATAAAACCTCCTCTCACCTACAGTCCAAGCAGCCGTCAGTTCAGCGCGGTTCCAGTCACCAAACATATCCGTCTGGGGTAACAATAATAAATGTTAAGGCCGGGCAGGTCAGGTTAGGGAGGCCGTTGTGTATTTTCATACAGCTGAAGACCAGGGCTGCATACTAATGGTCTAATGCCCGACACATGGTTCCACTTACTGTAGTCGACTACAGGACCGACGCGTCCTGGACACATGATACGCTGCAGCTTGACCAGAACCTGCGATATGTCTGCGCACACTTTGTGGCAGGATAGACTCTGTACAGGAATTTGTCAGGGATTTGCAATGTCAGATAACAATCTGCACCGTGTAGTCCACACCCTGCAATCAACATTTTTCTGAGTATCAAATGTTCTCAAAATGTTCAGTGTAAAACAAATACTGTAAACATAAAATAAACTGATCTTTATATTTATAAAGAAATGTATCACAAATGTATTTTTCTTTATAGAGTGTTAATATCTGACAGTCATAGACGTGAAATAAAAATTATTCCATGATTATGACTTGTTCGCTCATTCTTTTGTAAAAACAAACAGCAAAAACATGTCCAGGCAGGTTGTTTTAGATTTGTACGTGGGATTATTAGATTCATATTACAGCCAGCTTTTTTGGCACCTGCTTTCTATTCAAACAATATGACCTCGGATCATATGTCCCATTCTCTCTCCATCTGATGTACTGAAATCCGAACAGACCTCTGATAATGTTTGCAGACATTCTTGGAAGAAATGCTTTAATTTGTCTGGAATTTAGTGCGTCAGTCAATAATGTTCCTTTCACAGTGGAAACAGTGCACGAGAGATCTCAGTGGCTGAAACAAATCATCGCAACTTTGATTTAATTGCCACTCAACCTCCACCACATTAAATAATGTAAATACTGTTTATAAAAATAATAATTAACCCAGTAATGCTCATACATGACAGCCATGTGAAAAACTGAGCAAAGACAAAGCAAAAACAAGGTATTTAGGTCCTTAACATAATCTTGTTACTGACAAAAAGGATCCTGCTGCAACGATGAGAAAACATCTGTTTAAAGTAAACACATGACCAAGTCTACGTCCCTCATGTTGGTGGATGTATGTAAACTGGTTTTCCACCAAGATCGATACTTTTTTACTTGAATAAAATTATGTTTTTTTAAATAGACTTGGCTCATATGCACTGAAGCTCAAGATTTCATTTAGTTATAATTTCTTCTTTTCATTGTGAATATTAATAGATCACGTCACGTATTTGAAATTGCTTAACAATATGCTTGAAAGATATGTGCGTGCTGGAGAGTGCATGAAACCGCACAGTCACATCCCTCCATGTATTGAATCTAATCTGCTGAATTTACAGGCGTTGCTTCTGTTGGGTGTCATTATCTTTCAATAGAAAACTGTATTTATGTGTTTGATGGCTCAACAGTGTGCACTTTAAGCGATTAAGTTTAATTTCAGGGCCTGTAAACATTATAACCTCTGATGTTAAGCAAATGATCTGGAGCCTTGCATAACTGTTGTTTACCAAATCCATAAACAGTATGCTAATCTTTGGAGACGCGTAATTATTTGTTAAGACTCTGAGACTCATCTGTCCCATAGCTTTCCTCAGATCCAACTGTTTGGTCAGATGTAATTGTCTGTGTTATGTGTAATTCGATTTTGCTGATGCAACGGTCACGTCTCAGTTAAACCAATCACCGTGTACTGTTCTGTATCATAATGAAAAAACACACTTCCATAAAAGACAAATTATTCATCCATGCTGTTTTGTAAAATGCCTCTAGGCTCAGCCGGTCTGTCTGGCCCTCTCGATGTAGAAGGACAAGCAGGAGGGACAGTAGAACACTCAGTACAGAGGGGCTTTGTTAAAGGTAACACACATGTGCTTGCAGCCATAGGCACACACACACACACACACACACACACACGCATAAACACACTCTTCTCAGCACCACGGCGGCAAGCAGTCCCACTCTGTTTGCGGTAAAAACACCAAAATTAAGCGCTGCATGCTTGTGGTTTTTAATTTTGTGTGCTGACAGCCTTCCAATAGTCCTGTGGTGGCACTGGATAACTTTATGACCATGGTGAGTAGAGCTTAGGACAGGGACCAGGACAGACACCTACCTCAGCTTTAAGCCCCAGACAAACACACACACACACACACACACACACACACTTCATCAGAAATCGAATCTGGAAAACCAAATTATTACTCCAGATGTCCAACATTTGATCAACCAAGGACGACTCTTATTGGGGGACATAATGGAGCTATTGAAAAAAAGTTATGTGGTGAAATAATAATATTATTGTCAAAAATAAAAATGTAAACACTTACTCACGCATGGCACGCCAAGTCTGTGTTGGTTGCTGTGGTCTCTGTAATTGCCTATTTTAGGAACAAATACCCACTTTGCCGGGCTTCCCGCCCAATATCAATAGCAGCCACACGAGTGCATTGTGTGTGTATGTGTGTATGTATTTATCGGGGCTTCCCCTTTGTGCTGACTAGTAGTAATTGAAATAGGTGGTTTCTCCTGTGCCAGATCCTGTGAGTGAAAGCAATACGTAGATGGCTGGCTAAGGAAGCTCCTCTTCTGTTAGATCACCATAGATCCATTGCAAGCTCTTGAGGGATGAAAACAGATCCGACTTTGTGCCTTTGCTCAATGGAAGCTCGTGGCCCATTGTCTTTACTATTGATTATGTGAACCTAAGCCCGAGTTGACAATATCGACAAACTGTCAAGCAATCAAGTGTGACCTCGGTAGTAAAAGCCGAACGTCACTGTACTGAGAGGAGTAAAACTGTTCAGAAAAACATTAGCAAAGCATAAAAAAACAGTCACTACCACAGAGGCCTGGTAAAAAAAAAGGGCTCAATGAGATCGAATAACCACAAGTAGTCATTTTAATGTACATTTTAGTATGTAGAGCAACTTGTAACAGTAATTCTACCTATAAACTGTGTGGACTGTGGGAAGAAAAGATCTACTCTAATACTAATATTACAGTAGTCACTATACAGTAAATGGCATCACATTCGTCATACACACGCAGGTCCACACATGACCTTTGACCTTCCCTGCATTCGACCCGTCCTAAGCTTTTCATTGAGCTGCTGTAAAGCTCCCATGGGGTCGACGCTCCGCTCTACACTTTGATTCCTGGCTTCTACTGTCAGTAAGTCAAACAACTAACCTTGTGGTTTCTTCCAATCTTCCACTGAGCCACAGCTACCCTGTTGTTCACAACCGAGCTTCTTATCTGTAGCAACACATCTTATTTTGTTTAGTCAAATCCACTTGTAATTACCTGAGTGGGAATCTGCATTGTGCTGAATGCTGATACGACATTCCCAGCCATGGATTCATTGAAAGACGTAACACAAATATGCACGTGGAACACATTACGTGTGGGCAGGAAGAAACGGCATGTGGTGTGGTCCAAGTGAAAGACGTGCAAACGTGTGAATCTACAGAAACGCTGCACCAGAGGCGGCCTTGAAAGATCTCTCCCTTTAGGTGCTGGAAATGTGGCTGTTCCATTGACGCATGGTGGTAAAGATTTGTGTTGATGAAAACCACATGCGATGCCAAAACCTTGACTATGTGGCTCCATTTTCTTATGGAAGCCGAAGCTAAGTGGCTTGTGGTCGAGGTTCAGTGGACGTCTCGTTAATAGGCGAACGGTGAGCTGCATTAATTCCACGTGTTGACAAGTGTCTCCAAATGATTTCTCGTTGATATGGTGTGTTTTCTGAATGAGTAAACGGGTTATATGAAGTCATCGGTTGGACTGTTGCAAGGGAAAGATTTGCTAATCTGCTGGAATATTGTGAATGGTTAGCAGGCGTGCTGCTCTACTGTGTGAAGCACTTTGGAGAGTTGTAAATCCTTGTCATTTGGGAACCCTATTCTGTACATGGAGTGGACTTTTTATGGGTCTGTGGCATCTGGAACACACACTCGGTCCCACAGTCTCCATGAATGATTCACAGATTAGTTATTCTTTGCTGGCCAGCTCCCTTCGGTACGGTTCGGTTTGTGTCTAGGCACATCCTTTCTCTTCAGGGAGATACTTGCATCTGTGATCCCCCCCCCACAGTACTATTCATTTACCCTGTACCTGCCAAGCTAGTTCTCTCTATCTCACTCTCAGCCAAACACTGAACACACCCAGGTTCCCCACAGAGGCCGGCGGGAGACGGGCGTACCCGCTGCCAGCCACTGCGCTCCGCTGAGAGCGGCTGACGTCAGCTCTCCCTGGTGATTTTGTGAAACACATCAACACTCTGACAACAATGGGATTTTTCACACCATGTGAGCATGAAAACACACGAGCACACCTGGGTTTATTTTTGAAAGACATAGGGAGGGACAGAGAGAGAGAGAGAGAGAGAGAGAGATGCTAATGATCAGTGGTTGGCAGATGGTACAGTGATGTAGCGAGGACTGATATCACTGCCCACTTAAACTCATCTGCTGTTGCTCCAACCCCCCCAACACTATAGCATAAGAACCAGAAGGTCTGAATGCACATTCATCCACAGGCTGTCTCACTCCCTCTCGCACCCAATGGCTATTTGCTCTCATTCACACTCTTGCAGATAGAAGGAACTCTAAGGGAACATCAATCTGGAATCCTAATTGTAAGTGTACACGCATTTTGTTTGTTTCCACAGCATTCTCCTTGCAGGGCATTTGATACGTCTATCCTACGTAGAAGAAAGGTTATTCGTGCAAAGGTCTTTTGGGGTATTGCTGATGTCATGCTGTCAGTAATTACATCCTTTGTCATGGCAATACAAACTTAGTTGTTGGGCTGAGTAACAGATATGTGGAAAGAACCGGGGGTAGGATCGAGGGGGGTGAGCGTGCTACGTGCTCCCACCACACAACCTGGTATTTATCAGAATAGCAACTAGGACAACATCTCTCCCTGTGCTTCTGGAGCCCAGTTTATGGAAGTGTTGAGTATTACAGTCAAAGCTATTATGGAGTCTGTAGAGTCTCATAACTTGAATATTGGTCTGAAATTGGAATAATAAGCATTGGAAACACTCACAGCTCTTTTGTTTTATTTAAGTGTGAATCTCGGGGAGAACTGTATACTTCATCATTTCAAGAATAATTTGTTTTTGCAGTTTTCTGGGCCGCATTTCAAAGACGAAGAATTTCAAAAAGAATCTTATTATCACACAGACAGACACACACACACAAATCTGCAACCCCACCATCCACTGTTTACCTTTTAGTGAGTGAGAAGCTTCGATTCAATACCCAGCCTCTGTAACCTGATAATCCATTAAATGACCCCTAACAGGACTCATTGCTGATTGGCTAACCATCTCTAGCCAAATATCTGCATGAAAAAGATACACAATGCATGGTCACTATCAGCCCTAGAAAGTGCTTAAGATGTCTGAAGTTATTCAGCAAAATTGGATTTACCACATATGGCCCTGTACTTTGTGCAGTACTCTTAGTGAGTCATTCCTCAGCTCTACATGTGTTTACACTGATCTTTGAGGTTTTACATATCTTATTACAATCTATGTACACGGATGTGTTCTCTGGAGTGAGAGTCTGAAAGGCGTCGACGCTTATTTACCACCATGCTGGCCTTTGGGGATTTTAGGTAATGGTGCTGACTGTGGCTCATGCTGCTCCAAATACTGTAACCCATACTAACCTACACCAAACACACACACACACACACACACACACGTCTCAGTAGAAAATAGATGCACTGCTGCTTTGTCTCAGGAGAGACCGACAGAAAGAGCAGACTTTACTTTCCTCAACATGACCGATTTCTACCGTACACATAACTACTAACATCAAGTATGAAACCCACCTTAAAAGATATTTCCTGTTACATTATCAATTCGAAGCCCATGAACCCATCCCATGATGACGGAGAGCAAAAGTCCTTGCATGATGTTGCAGCCTTGCTGTTGTGGATACAAAAGGCCAACATTTAGGCCAGCTTGAACTGAAAATAGAATAGTCTCCGAACATTTGGTCCACTGTTTTCCCCTCACATCGCCAGGTGCTGCAAAGCCAGAACCGTGCACATGCTTTTTTTTTGTTTCTTGTGTATTTGTGTAGCTGACCGTTACCACATGGAGGCGAGGTTCAGAGGAGTTGGCATAACACTGGGAGAAATGACTTCAACCAGAAAAGCTATGTTGTTCCTTAACGTTGCTCTCATGATGCGGTGAAGTGACTGTAAGGACTTTAAAGTGCACCACTTCAATAACACGTTGGCTGAAAAAAGAAAAAACATCGCTGTTGAAAACAAGTGGACGTGTAGCTTCCCCTATTGTTTATTGTCGTGATGTCAGGTGGCAGGAAGCATGCCAGTCACTTATACTATTTCCTCTCATTACACACTCTCTTGTATACTGGTGTTAGGGTCAGCGAGTGAGGAGTAATTGAGCCGTAGCTTGAAAGAAATGTGCTGCTAGTTTACTCCCACCGCATTCTGTCACTGGCATGCACAGCATATCCCGAGTGGCTGTTATGGTTTGCAGTTTTTTGAATGTTCGCTGGCAGTTAAATATTTGCTTTACCATAGACTCTTTGCAAAGGATCCAGACGGAATCAGCCATCGGTCAATTCTCTGCCAGGTATTTTTTAAAACAGGTAAACAGAGGAAAGCTTGGGAGTTTTTCTAGAACTGCACCTACTGTGTCTTTTTTTCATCAAAGGCAATTCTGCTTTTATTGATGTCCAGAGATCGGGAAATAATTCATTTTAGTATCATTTAGTATATAGCCTAAACACAACAAAATTTAAATGTAAAATATGGTTGATGGAAGCAGATTCAGGTAAATCAAAATAAGTGACAAAAGATAGTAAAGTACATTTATGAGAGAAACTCTGGTAAAACAGAGAACACTGTCAATGCTGCTTTCTTGTCAGTAGTTCTATATAATGCTATGATAGCAATTTAACAGGAAAAAATCAAAATAATCCAGTATATTTTAACAAATAAGGGTGCGTCACCTTGGCTTGTATTTAAAAAGTCGTAGGAATTATATTATTCGGTCTAGGATTCAGTGCAGATTCCGTAACAATGCATTTTTAGTATTAATGCGAAGATCAGCCAAGATCGCCCTCAAGTCATCTGACTATTTCTGCTGCTATTGGGTTTTTTGACCTGTATTATTTTACTGAAAGGTTAGTTATTGTTCAAACATCGTACCCTTTTAAGCTCACACAGTTGTGATAACTGATCTTAACTGTGTCCAAATCTCTGACCTTCTGTCAGTTACTATCTACAAGGTCATCTTAGAAAAAAGAACCCATTCTCACCAGCTCAGATTTTCTTTAAGTCACTGCCTCAAACTGTGAACAACAGCTTGATCTACTAGAATCACTTGCACAATTTGCTCTGTTTACTGTCTTCACTAAACTGAAATTGTCTGAAAGCTCCTCTTGTGCATATTGTTTTTGACCTCCATATGCTTCTGTTTCACTTCCACATCTATCCACCCAAAATCCCACTTTTAAAGGTTCCTTTCTACCTGTTTTGACAAAGACAAAGTCTTTCATAAATTCTTCATCCTCTCTCTTGTTCCAGCGTTCACCTCCATATCATCCACACGGCATCCTGTCCAATCAAAGGCCTGGCCTTGCTGACACAGATGGGCGCTTTGCTACTTCATGCTAGCTGACCCATAATGTGAAGTCTTCTGCCCCACCGGACGCTTCTGTTTGCAAACTGTGACAAGGTATCGGATTTACCCTTTTCTGTAGGTGCAGGTAGCGTGGAGGAACAGGGGGTCTGGTCACGTTCCTCCATATGACCTCTCCCACCCCCAACGCACCGCTGACGTATATAGACATGCGTGCACGTGCTTGCATACACACACACACACACACACACATACACACATTCACCAAACACAAATTCCGGTATAGAAGCTGGTGAGTGACAGCGCTCTGTCGTTAGACCCCTGTTTTGAATTAAAGTAAGCCTCTATGTCAGTGAAGGACGAAGCCTTATTAAATTAACCTAAGCGATTGTTTGGCATTTGCTAAAGTCGCTCCGAGGCACAGAATTTCCACACACGGATATCCTAATTAGCTCAATGAGTCATTCGTTTTAGGGTTATTAAGATAAAGTTAATGAAGGTAAGACTAATTAAGACATGATGGATCGACATGTCTATTGCACTCATTAAAAAAATATCTTCCCCCTCTGTGTTATCACTCGTCTGTGTTATCACTCCTATCTGATTTTACTGCAGAATGCTGGCTAGGAGTTAAACATTAAAGTGTCATGCAACTGGATTATCTTACAGATTTATCTTCGTGGGGAGATTTATTTTAGTACTTTTACCGATCACCATCCTTATTTCTATTCTGTAATAATGTCTAACAGGCCTGCTTATATAAAGCAGCCTGTAGCATTAGCTAAATGAAGTAACAACACCAAATAGATATGAAGCAAATGCTACTGATAAACACAACACAGAGGTCCTGCATCTTTGAATTCGCAAGAAAGATGAGGTGACCACCAGACTATAGCTTGCAAACTGCTGTTGTACCGTGTATTGATGACACCAAACGACACAATTGAACCTGTCATGATTTCAGTTGGAGATTGTGGTAAATTAGCAAAAGTGCAGTTAGATAAACCTGTATCAATTCACATTTTACATTTAGCATTTCATTTCTGCGTTCATTCTTGCCGTGCTTGTATTTCATGCCGTGCAACCGAATGGCCACTTCCCCAGACAAAGCTGCAGGCAGTAACACCTGAGGCACACAATCGTCTGTTTTGACAACCACTCGTTCAATTGACTTTATTGCTGAGGACCCAACGAAGTGCAATGTCGAGTGTAAATTGGGTCGGATGAGCGAGTCTTGTATGAGTATCTCACACTGATTTGGCCAATGAAGAATGTGAAAAACGTGCAGTGGGACCAGTTGAATAAGACACAAAATATGATGATAATGATGATATTTATTAACCCGTTGGACAGTGTAGGGATACCTCATATAAGCTTTGTGGACAACTAAACCTGGGTGGAATTGGATTTCCCTCCCTCTTGTTTAGGGAGGAAAATAGACTGTGTAGAGCAGAGTGATATGATGAGCCTGATGTCTGGAGGTGAGTTTAACTTTGTTGGGAGAACGTCCTTGAAGTGTGCCCCTCATACTGCTGACCCCCCCCTACGGAGTGACGGGTGAAGGGGCTGTGCAGGGTTATGATAAGCTCGTCTGTGCAAGAATCTGCGACAGCAGTCAAAAGGTCTCTGATGTCCACAAAAGCTCTGTAATACTTTATTTCATTGTCAAATAAAGGTTTAGCGTCAGTGTAAGCAAAGGAATGAGGAACAAGAATAGAAACCTCACGAAAAGGTTGTGGCATAAAACAATATTATAATTAGACATACATCATATAATGAACTTGAGTTGGTTCATAACATTGTTGTTGTTCCGTGGTGTAATATGCACTGATGGGTCCCACCGGCTTATTTTCCTGATAATATTGTGTAGCAGTTGAGCGAATCCTTATTTACTGCTTACTCCAATACAACACAATGTATTATGCAGACCTCATATCAGAGAGCGAGCCATGCAGGGTAATACACGCCTGTGGGTTCAGTTAACTACTCAATTTAATAATGTAGCTTACATTGTGTTCTCAATTAAGCTCTGTTGCATATTCAGAGCCATCAGGTTCACTCTGTCCCTTTTCCACTCAATTTGATTATTTTAAACAAAACATGGAGGGGTTTATTCACATAGTTACCGTATGCTGCGGAAGACCTCGTTAACAACCATTTAAACACAAGTCTACAACAATTAGATTAAGCATACTCAATGGATCCACCTTGGTAATGAAAACAAAATGACAAATTTATACAATGTATCCCATTTGGACTGAAACATGAAAGACGCAGAACACAGTGGTGCGATTGGAGATGGTTTGGCGCCAGGCAGCAGGGCAGAGCCCTCGGCCAAAGAGGTGACGGGGGCACAGGCGGAAAAACAGTAACGGTACATGTCTTTCCTGAGGTCCCTTTGTTTGTTTTTTATCTGCAATCGTCACTATTACCAGTATGAGTGGGCCCACTGTAACAGTGGTTGCTTTCATCTCCGTTCACCCACGGGTCGCTTAAGACTAGATACATCTACGAAAGATGCGATAAGGCACCGAAGCACGAGAATATGAGGCTTGGATGAGGATGAGATAAAAGGGTTAGCGAAAGGAAGGGTAGATAAAGGAAGTTTTAGACTGGGAGAGCAGTATCTCTATTGTGTTTGACGCCTTGGCAGAGGCCGATGCCTGACTAATGTGGCGTGATACACTGGCTACTGAAAGCAGGGCCAAGGGTTCCTTCCTGGGCATGAGTTTCTGGGTTGGAGCCTCTGCTTAATTGGACAGCTGCACCATTTTTCCTTATACATTTTCCACAAAGGAGGATGCTGAAAGCCTTTTTCACTCCTGCCTGGTGATTCCTGCATACATCTTTACTCTTCCCAGGTTTGATTTCCCAATATTGGCATTAGTTTGGTGTAGAACGCTCGCTATCAGAGTAGTGATCAGACATGGATATGTGTTGTGCTTTTCTCTTCCCTTCAGCTAACAGCCTCTCTCACTCAACTATGACAATCTCTGCAGTTATTGATACTTTAGTTAAGGGGGTCATACAATAATACCCCCTTCTCTTTCTGCAGGTTGCAGGGCTTCGCTATACCTACTTTACTCTTGGTATTCAGTGAGTGCCCTGTATTAACTTACAGGAAGAATGCAGGCTTCCTACTTAGAATTGAAACTAAACACACCGTCCTTTCATGATGACTGTTTGTGTCTGTGGGGACTGATTTTGATAAATGCATTTTGTTGGACTCTTTGTTGGATAATGAGTAAGGCTCTGATTGTGGTGAGTTATTATACAAATGTAATAAGACATTATTTTAAATGGTACTTGGCGCACAATTAATTTATGAGCCGAATGTTGAAAAATCTCGTTAAATTTATAGCTGCACCTGGCATACTGCAGCTCTAGTTAAAGTATGTATTTCTGAAGAAATACCTGTGAGGGAAAACAGGGAATATATAGAAGGACAGTGGTGGAAAGAAGGGTGTTTGTTGGTCTAACTGGGGAAAATGCTGAGTATTAATTCTTTGAAACTGCAGATGAGAATGTACCACGGTACATTTTAAAGTCAACACCTGGGCCGACTGCCCGGGATGAAACACAGGTTGTGTCACATTCCTTTTACGTGTCCAGCAATGAGCCCAAATTAGCTGCAATTTCCTCCTGACTAGTTAGCGTAGATTGGGCCTCAGTGAGCTTCTGTCCGGGGCTACGTAGCGCTGGACGTCGTGGGGATGATTGAAGACAGACGCAGATTAACCGGGGACAGAGTGTGCATGTGAAATGGAACCACGGCAGAAGATATTAGCCAGAGGTTGTTTTCTGTTGGTTCTGTTATCCGGGTTGAAACATAAACCCCTTCTCTTTGGTGTCGTAACGAGCTGGGAAAGATCCCATTCGTGTCATTTTAAGAGCTCAGGCGGACCTGTTGAGCCATGCAGAAGGCCCGCAGTGACCCCGCTCTAAGACACTCTTGCACAGTGGTAGTTTCAACATAGAGTTGATTGATGTTCAGAACGATTATTCTGTCTCCTAATAATAATGAATGAGTCTGTCTCAGTGTTTTCCCTAGTTGTTGTTTTTTCTCCTTTTTCACACCGTTTGCTCGTTCTCCCCTAGTTGTGTCGCTGCCCGTGTTTTGTTCTCCCTTCAAATCTTCTCTTTTGAGCCCCACAGTGATGTAGAATAGGGGGAGATTGCATTCAGTGAGGACAGCGCAGCCCAGGGCCGAACAGGGATTGGGTTTATGTCAGAGTCAAGGTTCTTATGGGAGGTATAAATCTATATGGAAGGATGGAGCTCATGGGTCCCTTCTTTCGTTTGACCCCAAGATCAACACCAAAAGCCCCATTGAAGGAGACGACCCAGGTCGATCGATCACAACCCTTCCTTCTCCAGACTGCGTGGCATCGACGAGGTCACTTAATCCATCGGTAAATGTCAGAACGTGCAACGTTTATGGGCTAAACTGACACTGCTGATGGGCGTATTTAGGGGTCAGCTGCAGCCATTGAGGCAATTTGATTAAAATGCACCAAGGAGCATTACAAGGACATGTGAAGCCCCGGCATACCATGGCAGTGGTCACTCAGTCACCGGTGCCTTGTTGTGCGAAAATCATATATAACAACAAGTTGATTATTATATCTAAACGTTGCATGACTTGGCAGGGAAAGATGACTTAGTGTATCAGCAGGTTGGCAGAGACAATAGCTCCTGTGTGTCGTCTGAACTACTGAGCCACTGACACTGCCCACATTGTGTGTGTGTGTGTGTGTGGGGGGGGGGAGAGGTTTGAGTCTGTCACATATTTGCCTATAAGAAGTTATTGTTTTGACTACTTCCAGAAAGTATAACATTACATGCTGGGCTTTTGATTTAGTGCTTTATGGTTCTCTCTTTTCCATCCAATTCCCCCCCTCGCAACTCCAGCTCTGCTGAGCTTACCAGAGAGGGAAGTGTACGGTCACGTCAATTCGGAGCATGAAGGGAGTGAACTGTGTGATGTCTAGACTGCTGTCACTCCGCCGAGCCGAGTCAATAAACAGTATCAGTGATGAGTTTCAGCTTGTCCGTTTCCACCTCACACACAAACAGGGACACACGATGTTAACAGAAACAAACTGGTCTTTCTCTCTCACTATTCCCTCTCCACCCTCCCTGCAGAGAAAGACTGCTCCGACATGTGAGCTCTGCAAACGTAGGTGTTTTACTCCCAAGGTCTTTATTACTTTTTCACAGTAACTCTGTAGAAAATGCAGCAGCTTAACAAACCTTGTAAAATATTGAATTCATGCAACAAATGATGTATTTGACATTGGAGAAAAAAAAGCCTAAACAATTGAAGATGTGGAAGGATTTTCCGGAAGGTTCACAACAAACTTTCCGGTTTCACTGTTGATATAAATTGTTTTGTATTTTTTTGTCAAAATCATATTGGTTATAAAATATAGAGCTTTAACTTTAAGAATTAACATGCATGTGTATAAACTGCGCCTGCATTTTTCTTGGAGTGGATGTTATTGTGTGCTTTCATGATGAGGGTCGATACTGATCAACAAATCAATTCAGAGTGAGAAACGGCTTACAGTTTATAAAAGATAACATCCAAAGTGTCCCTTTAGAATACTTAAACCTCACAGATGAAATGTTGAGTGCTGTGGGGTCAGTGTGCTGCAGCTGAACCTGCAAAAAAGAGGATCACGTTTCATTTTTTTAAACAAACACAGTCTAGCTTGGAGGCATTTTGTAAAAAAGTGCTGCTCACAAATACAATATTTGGTGAATGCATCTTTGCTATAGTCTACACTGTGATCCACATGGTGAAAAACATATCTTACCTTATACACCAACACGCCTTTTCATTTCTGCTGGCTAGTTCATCTTTGACTTCATTTCTTGGAGTATACAACCGAGCCGAGGAGCTTCCACTCCCCCTGTGCTCGTCGGGTAATCTCTGGCCGACTGCGTATGAGTCAGAGAGAGATTGTGTGTGTTTTTGTCGTTCCCCGTGGAGGTAAGAAGCAGGTAGCCTGAAGGTTGAAATATTGATGGATGATGATAAATTCATGTGGCTGGTGAAAGACTGAAGCAGGCCTAAACAGACGCTGGGTTTTTTCAATCATAGTTTTAAGATTCTTGTTTTCCAGGTTCAAAAAATTGGAATTGTCCTGCAGAGGAGCGAGGGATTTCAGCTTGTATTCGTCTCAGTGACGTTTCAGAATGCTGTGTGGTTATCCTTCAAATCGTTAAGAGCTTACGGAAGGCGTGCTGATAAGAAGTGGCAAATTACACAGTCTTAGTTTTGCTGGAATTGAGCCCTGTGGTTGCCTCGATGAATATGTGGTCGCGTTGCTGTTGAAAACCCAGCTCTGTTCCCAGTAATTTATTCATAACTCTAAGGTTTTTGCTGTATTTATCATCCATTTTTCATTAAAAAAGAGCAAATCACCAACAGCATGTTGTTTATTCAATCATTAATAGTGCACGGCATTACACTAGTCTATTTAAGACATAGTCTCATCAGTTTGCTTGCATAGTTTTACCTCACTTTGTTTGATGCAGCAGTGATTATTTCACCCTGTCCAAACCAGTTGTCTAAATAATATCATCAGGTGCTCAGTAGTGGTCAGACTTATTATGCTTTTCTTGTATATTGACCCTGAGGTACAGGTTAGGATGCCAATGGCTCCCACAGGGATGAAAGGCCTTTTCCTTTTTTTCTTTCTAGCAGAACGTTCCGCCTCAGACAGCTGGCTTACATTGCTGCAAGTTTGTGTGTGTGTGTTTAACATTATTGCCAATAATAACCATAATGACAAAGCATCACAGAATTTAAAACTGCGGCGCCGGTTCTGATATATCATGCATATTTTGGGGCAGTGGATTAATATCACATTCAACATTATTCAAATTCTCTCATGGTTAATTCTACTCCGGGGAATTGAAGACAGATGAAATACGAATGCCTTGCCCAGTTCTAAAACCTAACAGGAATGTTAAGTTTTAAACCTGTAATATACTCCGACTATTAAGTTAGACGCTCTCGATAGTTGTAATTCATGCACTTTCTCTTGTCTTTCACACATGCTGCCCATTACAATCACTCAATGCTGTGAAGTTGGTTGGATGAACTCTGCAGGCCGGTATTGAAAAGGGTTGTCGGGCAGCAAATGTGTTTAATTTGCTTTCCTTTGGCCCTGTGGTTCATTTTGCCAAGCCAAGTCCTCTCATTTAGGGGATTATGTTCCAAAGGCTTCTGGGGTGTAGGTGGAGGTCAGAGAGGATGAAAGACAGATGAATGGAGAAAGTGATGGAAAGAGTTTTCACTGCGGGCTTTAGGTTGTAGCAAGAGAGACATGGCGGCAGATGAGGGGGGTAACGTATGAAGTGGCGTGGGGGGAGGGGACGCCAAGACAGAGGCCGACGAGGGAAGCTGCTTGTCTGCGGGAAGATCTGAAGGTCGGGGGTGTACTTGTGTGTGTGGGGGGGGTGGTGAGGTGGGGAGAGTGTTGTCTAAGCAGAGCCGAGTGAACTCTGACGGTGGGGGGATTTGGGGGGGGGGTGGGGCTCCAGCTTTCTACGGGTATCGACAGATCCGGTGCCACTTCTGCTTCACTGGCCTGATCTGCCCCACTTCCAAACACACAGTGCACCTCTCAGCGGGTTAAAGGAGCCCTTCCTCTCTAGCTGCACTTGCACGTATGAGTTGATGAACTTTGAGATGGGCCGAGTACGCTCAGTGAATCAGATAGTTTAGACCTCGGGGCTGAATTAGTGCTTCACAAAAGGGGCCATTCTCCATGAAGCACAAAACTCCCTTTGGGGCTCTGTAAAGACCCCCGCATAGTCAAGGACGCGTCCCTCTTTTTTTATTGGACCAACATTATTCGTTTGATTTTGCCAACCATAGGCGACGCCGAGAGATAAGGGACAAAGGAAGTGTTTTCAAACATTTACAAGACTGTAAAAGTTGAAGAAAATATTAGAATCTGCAGAGCAACACACAGAAGACTTCTCTCCTGGTCAATAAGAGACAGCAAAGAATTTTTTGAACATGTATTTAAAAAAAAGGAAGAGGATAAAACATTAACACCCTCCAAACATACAGCAAACTCTCAGTGGGCATTTAATTAAGTATTTAATGTGGGAAATGGTATAATCAATAAGCATAATGCTCTATTTAGTAAAAGTCTCTGTCACAGTGTTTATCATACAAAGCAGAAATAGAGGATTCTAACCAAAACAAGAACAATTCAATCCCAATAAAACAGACAAGGCATCAATCAAAACAACCCACGTATCCTAACAAAGAGGAAGTTGTGAGAAAATGTTGGAAGAGTGCGTGAAACGTAAGAGGTACGAGCAGAATTGTGGGACTTCGGTGGGGTTCAGTGGAGAAGAGGGGCACACTTGAGTTCTCTGAATACCTCCCTTATGTCAGGAATGAGGATATTCTCACTCTTTGAGGAGGGGGCCTGATGGATGTACTGCCAATTTAAAGCTCCCACATATCCATTATTTATAAGGATCAAAGCATTATTAATCAAGAATTACAAGTGGAAAGACCTCACTAGTGAGAAATATGTTTTTTAAGCAGCTGTTACGGGCTCAAACCGCTCGGAAAGAGTACGGCCAGTAGCCGGAGTGGAGTTACATCCTCAAGGACCCATTCACTCCTTAATTCACCTCCAACAACTGCTCCGCTTGGCTTCAGTTATGTGCTGACTGTTTCACATGATCCTTGGAATAATTAACTCTGCCAATCCCACGTTTTAAAGAAAAAGGACCTGTCTGTTTCAGCCACTAATCCGGCCTGTTTGGGAAGCAGAGGCTGTGCGGTGACACTTGTTCCTCCACTCCCCGGAACCTCACATTAGCATAACGGTGAGGCCCGTCCACTCACTGCAGGATTAGTTCAGCTCTCCTCCCACTGTCTGATGGCTCTTTATCCAGACGGATACAGCCAGATAGAGGTCCTAACCACGCCATTGACGGCGAAGGTCATTATCATTCACCACCAGAAGGAATCGGCTTACCGAGAGAGAGTGAGGGTGATGGAAAAGAGAAAAGACAGGGAACTCCCCTTCAGTCCATGATGGAGTGGCCAATAAATGCCCAATTAATCTGCCTTAATCTGACTCGATTCTTAATCTGTTTTGCTAATGTTTTTTGGAAACTGTGATTATTTTAAATGTGGATATTTCTGTTGTTCACACACATGCTTTACCCTCCTAATGTTTCAGTAAAGAGATGCATTGTGGCAGTATTAATAGAAATTTGGGAATTATGTAAAAGGATGGGGATGACGTTCTTTGCTCCGTTATACACAACAGACTTTTTGACTTGAAACATTAAGTTAAGGTTGAAAGTTACTTAATTCAATCAAAACTTTTTTGTATGTCAATGAAATTGACTTAAACATTGTCCACATATACCACGAGATATTATACTGTACAGTAAAGGCAACGTCCCCACGTACCCATCAGACTCAATAGATGATGTTTTAGATTGTATAGAGATATTTCATTATTTACATTAATTAGCGTGGCGTTGTTGCAGCCTCTTTCCCACTGTCTGTCTTATTTAACCGACCGATCTGACGGATATCATGTGTCATTTGAATCACGGATATTCATTATTTTTACAGTACCTGACTTTTAACAAAACAGCCCACTAATTCCAACACATTGAATAAATAAGTGTAATACATTTGAACACAAATTAAGACATGAATTAAGTTAAATGTATTTCCTGATAAAGTTAGTCTTCTGAGATATACATGATTATGAATTAATGAAGAAAATAAGAGATAAAGTATCAGTGTGATAAAGAAACAACACTGGGGATTCAGCAACAGTTAATCCTGCATACCTTCATTATGTGGAAAAGCTGCAGATAATAAAAATGAGGGCTAAAGACATTTTGGACACAGATAATGATGAATGTGGTTAAGAACATAATGGATTCATTTAGAACAGATTCAGTCCACGTGGGGACCATGACTCATGTGCTTCCCCTGTGTGTGTCCCGGCTTTGTTAATTGTTGGTGAAAGTTGGAAAATAGCGTCTGTTCATACTGAGAACGAAATCCAAAAATCGTTTCTTTACATCCTCAGAACGTTCTTCTCTCTAACCTCCTGATATGGCCGCACGGTGCCTCATTACGTTTGCTTTCCCTTTTTCTTTTTTTTTCCCCTCATGTTTTTCTCACCCTCACTCCCACCTACACTGCACTTTCTTCTTTTCTCTCTCCCTCTCTCTCCCTCCCTCTCCCTCCCTCTCTCTCTATGACTATGCTGTCTGCCTCAGCTGTTGGCAGTTGCACTGAGTGCCTTGTGCTGTGGGGACAGGGCCGTCCAGAGCAGGGCTGAGTAGAGAGAGGGAGGGAGGGAGAGAGAGAGAGGGAGGCAGGAGACAAAATCAGTGTGAACGGGGGAGAAAGAGAGTGAGCGCAGATTGTCTTTACAAAGCAAACTGGATTAACAGCTGAAACAGACTGGACCTGTTTCTTTTTTTTTTTGTTCTGTTGCAAAAGGTAGAGACTCTATAACAACGTTGATGGCTGTTTTAAAAAAACAAGCTGCATGCTCGTTCGGTGCCAGGTCATAAAATGATGGCATAATTACCCAATTCCGCTCGCTCTTCCTTGCATTTAGTGGGGTGAAGATCTCCTCTTCGTGCTCGGTTTGGTTCAGTTCACCTCGGACCTTCTGATGTCGGAGGTGACATTGAGGCGTAACCACAGATTCTCCTCCGCAGGTTCTGTCTCCACTGGAGTTGGACTCTAACTTTGGGGTTTCGACCACGGGAACAGGAGAGGGGTTTCTGATTTTGGAGAGGGACGGGTTCTACTGAGAACCAGTCTGGACCGACCCGCCAGCACTTATTCCTAATCTGTGGACATCAGATCTGAGATCTGCGCGCACTGGAGGTGTGTATCGAAAGGACTTGTTTGCCCCAGGACCATGGACTCCCTCTTGGGCAGCATTCTGCTGCTGTGTGGGTCGATTCTGCTCAGGACAGAGGGCATCAGAGCTCAACAGACCAAAAACAACGTCCCTCGGCTAAAACTGGCTTATAAAGGTGAGATACTCTCCTTTGTATTCCGTCTAAAATTTCAGTTTATAAGATTTGTTATGAATTAATGATGTCCTATTGATTTAAAAAAGAAAAAATGTGTGATGTGATTTAAATTGCATGTGTGGTGCCAATGAAGTGACTAGAAAAGCTCATGGAAGTTATCCTGAGACACAAAGACACTTTCTGTCTATTTATCTGTAAAGACTACCAGCAAAGCAAACTGGGATGAAAAAAGTGGAGCATTCTGGTTTATCAGATGTATGCTTCTTGTGCCATGGATTAATGCTGAACTGTTTATTTAGTTAAGTTTTAATTCAGGTAGTATTAAACAGGACATCTGTTTTATATGGTGCTGGATCACATTCCCATTTAATTGTGTTTATTTATTTATACTAGTATTAATGATCTATTCATTTTTTTTTGCCAAAACAAAAAATAAACTGAAATATATTTGGCAACCTCTTGTGAGTGTAGTAAAAATAATTAAGGTCCAAACAGCTAGGAATATTAAATAGGTATTAATGGAAATAGTATACTACATGGACCACATGGTGGTATTTAGGAAACGATAGGATTTGTCAGATATATCTTAAATTACATTTATCCTCAAATTAAAATTACATATTTTCTCAGTAATTTATTCATAACTTTCACTTTCACGTCACTCTGCTCCTGTTTTTATCAAATATCTGTTATCAGTCTTGCAATACAAAGCGGTGCTCGACCTGGACTCCCTGGCATCCGAGCATCACGTATCCCTCTCTCCCTTTTCTTTTACTGGATGTCAGTTTTCCGCTTCTTTCTTTTCCTGCATGGTAATTACACTCAGGATGAATGGTGTACGTCTGTTTCAGCAGATGGCTTTCCCAAAGAGAAATGTATCTCGCTCAGCACCGGGAGATCCATAATTACGCACACGAGCATGCGCACACACACACACACACACACACACACACACACACACACACACACACACACACACACACGTGCACAGCCATCTGTACTTAGCTAATGATACCTATGAGCAAATCAGTCATTTAAAACAACACGCTGTCACTTTGGCGAAGCACGCCCGTGCAGTGATGTGTCTATTAGAAGTTAGGCCTTCAGGTAGCAGCCTGGCCAGCTTAGTTATTTCCATATTCATTATTTCTTTACACCTCATTCGTATTTTGTCTGGAGGGCAAAATATTTGGCACCTTATCTTGCTGTGGAGTTCCGTCCAAAGGATAGCGAGCAGGTATAAGCGACATGCCCGGAACGCGTTTTAAACATTATTCAGATAACACTGTAGAATTTATCAGACATTTTCCATAGCAGGTCCTATTAGGCAAGTGGCGTGGGATCATTGCAGTATGAATCATTCATACCGTGGTATACATTATGTATTACCCCTGTGACAGGTGAAGCAGACTCAGATTTACTCATGGAGGTGAGGGAATCAGATGATCCACGGTGGTGAATTACAGAGCAGTACCTGCTTAGACAGCCTGAGAAGTTGTTCTGTCCTGAGCCGGGAACATCTGATCAATGACACATGGGACTCCGAGGTGAAGGAACTCTGACCCCTACAGGTCACTTGGAATACTGGGAAAAGAACTGTGTGTGTGTGTGTGTGTGTGTGTGTGTGTGTGTGTGTGTGTGTGTGTGTGTGTGTGTGTGTGTGTGTGTGTGTGTGTGTGTGTGTGTGTGTGTGTCCAAATGAATGCATGTGGGGTCAGGCTTTCAAATCTACTGATGATTTAACAGGAAACTGCCCGTCTGGAAGGTGTGAAGCAAGGCAGCAGCCTACTCGCCAACAGTGAAGACACTCTGAAGCATACATACCAACGTCAGCCATCACAAACACACACACACACACACACACACACACATTTGCTTCTTGCTGAGCCACAGGGAATTGCAACAGATCTTAGAAAGTGAGGGTTGAAGGGCAGAAGGCCGTTGGGGTCGGGGGAAAGATCACAGTGGTTCCCCATTGCTACCTAAACAGAGCTGAGGTCCAACTGTATCAACAGCTTAGGGACGTGCTGATGATGATGATGATGATGATGATGAGATAGTGGGAGGCTTTGGATTTCTACAAAGCGCACCAGCAACCATCATCCAGTCATTTCACGTAGATCCTTTGTCATGAAATGGATTCACAAATGGATCCTCGAGGAGTAAACAGAGATCCAGGGCTTTGCGAGTTTATTGGGCAACAAGGAGTAGAAGTAGTTGTTGTCCAGGGAAGGGAAGAGGGGGTACTTCAGTTTTATGAGATGCAAGTGTGTGTACTGCCAAAAGCACTCCTTCTCCTTCACTTCGACCTGTCCACCCCTTTCCTGATCAGAGCCAAGTGTTTGCGCACACACACACACACACACACACACACACACACACACACACACACACACACACACACACACACACACACACACTCGCACACACACAAACAGGCAAACCCCTTTACAAACATCCAAAAAATGAATACTCTTGATTACCAAGTAGGAAAAGAGCCAAGACAATGATGACTATAGCAAATACCTCCTTCTTTCACTACACAATTCCTCATTGTAGTAGTCATTCAACTGTTTTTGTTTTTGTGTTATTCTGGTTTTCATTGTGTTGCAAATGGACTTTTAATCAGAGAAGAGAGTAGTGTCTTAAGCCCTTTAATCCATAAACACGTCAAGAATCTTTGCGGTGGAGTTGGGTTTCTCGGGTGTGTTCAGTACAAACTCTGAATGGCCCGTGAAGGGATTCTCTACACTTTGCGTTGGATGTTTGGGGACTTTCTCGGGCTCTGAATACTTTTTTCCCCTCCAACTCTGAACTGGATTCAGTAGGCAGTGTTTAGTTTTTCTTTAACTTGTTTCTCCGGGCTGCTGTTCCAGCTGCAACGTAATATGCGCCTGCTTTCATAGTGTTCGAGGCTATTGTCTGACAAACAGGAGTAGTGTGTTGTGGATCGCTTTATTCAATATCCCAATATAAATAATACAACTTTACAATAGCATTGTCAAATTACAACATGGCAAATGTACAAAAAAGAGCATTTAAAGTGATTAAAGTGAAATGAAGGTGAACTTGTTGCCATTGTGATCTCACAAGACAGAAATGTGGTTAGCAAAATTTAACTAGTTTTGACCACAAATAGCCTAGAATTACACATAATGACTACATGTATACATCTGTACATCTATACAGGCAATATTGATATAATGCCGAGCCATAGATGAATAGAAGGAGCTGCTGTAGCTCAGAAGTCAGCGTGACTTGATTTAATAACATTTATATTATATAACTTATGGTTCGATCACTTTCTCCTATCATCTGCACGGCGTAGATTCATTGAGCAGAGTAACTGAGCCAAAAGTTGATCCTAAAATAATTCACAGCAGCACACTGCTCCCTGGGGTTTAGACTGGAGTAGATGTAGAGGTTAGATTTCATCAATGTATTTTATGATTTACGATTCTAATAAAGTTCATCTTAGATACAGTATGTAACCCAAAATGTTGAATGCGAAACATCTTCCAAATCACTCACCATAAACCCCAAACCAGACAAGTGTGCCGAGCGCAAAAGGTTTAAAGGGTGTTTGTAGGCCTTTCTGACGCTGAACAAATGAGGTGATTACTGATGGAGCTCAGTGGCGTTTCCCCCGGAGCGTGGATGAATCAGTGACTGGATACACTTTAAGTGACACAGTGATACGTTATGTTTTGTCGGTGTGCAGTCACACACTCGGCAATATGGAGTCAGTGAGACAGCTGCACCGGGGCCAAATGTCAGTGGTCCCATACACAGTGCGGCCACACGTGGGTAATTGTTCAAATGTGTTTCTGCTTTTTCCAAGGAAGCACTTAGATAACACTCCACGTGCCCTCCAGTTGACGCAGAGAAAGGGAGAGAAAGATGGAGGGAATGTAGGGTAAAAGAGTTTATTTTTATCGGTCTCACATGGGACTGTTGATTCTTTGCGTCCATCCCATCTGCCCCCTTATTCCTCTCACTTTCCCTTTTGTAGCTCCCTATTCCTCTCTCCCTGTCCCAACTGAAAAATTTGGAGTAACTGAATATAGTAGAGGCGAAAGAGAAGGGGGGGTTGGTGAAATGTTTTTTAAGAAAACAAATTGAGTGAGGGACAGAACGCAAACGAGAAAAGGAAGGGACCAAACCAGAGGATCTTTACAGCTCGAGCTTAACAGTTACGGGCTAAAAGAGACAATTCGTAAAACATGACAGGGCAGCAGCTGACACCTGTTACAGGTCACACGTTTGCGTATCCACCTGCTTTTCGTGTCTCTGTCTCTCTGGCCGTCTGTTTTTTATTTCTTTAAAGCCAATCACATTGTTTCTGGCACAACATTAGAAACAAATTATTGTAAAATAGAAAAACTGTGAGTTCAAGGGAGTTTAGATGTTGCAGCAAAACGTTTCCAAGTCGAAGGATACATGGGAAAAAAAAAGGAATGCTGCATTATCCATGCACATGTTGTCAACCCATTGTATGTTTAACCGGAGGGCAAACAAGTTCAAACATGCGTAGGCCACTGCCCCAGGCGTGTCTTGGAAACATCCTGTTTCTTTCCAATAACACACATCAGAGCATGCTCCATAAACACATAGATTCACACACAATACCCATCCAGTATCTGTCTCTGGATGAATAGCTTTTAATAACTTAGCAGTAGTCTCTGTTGAATGGTCTGTTGCCATGGACACTACTCCCATGGACACTTTTCACAAACCAGAGGAGTGTGTGTGTGTGTGTGTGTCTGTGGTGTGTGGATGTGGTGATGCCACATCCACCGTGCCTCCATTCTCTCATACAGGGATGTGGTTTTTAGGAGAAGTGATCACGTCTGTGCAGTTTCCCTACGGCTCCTTGACACCTTGTCGTTTATATAACAAGCCTATCATTGCATGGGGAATCACTTATTTCCTCGAGATAAGAAAATTACACAGCATTGGCATTTTTATGTGTGTTTGTGTGTACAATTACCCTGTGGGATCAGATCAGATTCCAAATTGGATGTGACCAAGTAGGAATTTGCTACAATGTACAAAACCATACGTTTCCTTCTGGTTCTATGGAGCACGAGTAAAACTACTACCCACAAACGCGACAATGTTGTAGGTGAAAGAGGGTCAGAGGAAGCAGCAAGTGTTTCTGTCCTGTCAGTGATTGATCACCAAGGTCACTACGCGGGCAAACATTTAGGACAACACTTTCACTGCAACGTTTTATGAGATTTTTTCTTCTTTCTTTCCATTTTTAAACTATGCTATGTTATGTGGAATCCATATATACTTGTGTAAGTATATTCATCGACTAGATATGTTCTTTATGACTTGTAAAGATGTTCCCTACTTTTTATTTTGTTTCCTACAGCTCTGTGTCCTGAATTTTTACAAATTTTCTTTTTCAAATCCATTTTTTTTTACTCCATTTATGTCATCGCACTTTTTATTTTACATATCCTCTTAACAATAATTGTGACCATCATACTGGCATCATCAATAGTAACACTAGAAATGCTACTCTACAAAGTTCATTCATTCAAAACAACTACTACAACTAAAGATTTTCAGCAATAATAATAATATTTATTGTATTATAATTCCTATTTATTCATATTAAAATAAGTATTACTATAAAACAAAAATGTGTACTCCATTCATTGTTGCAGGGTAAATAATGAACAGATAATGGAAGGAAGTCACCCTCTTTCTTGTCTTCTTTAGATGCTACAACTTATATAACTCTTTTCATTGTACATGCATATGAAATTCTCGGATGCTCCTTCTCTTCTCACTCTCTCGGGTTCTGACACACATCAGAAAAGGGACATTCTCCGTGGTAAAACATTCATGAATGTATTTGCTATTTACTCCCGAGGAAGAGCGCGAGAGAGAGAGAGAAAGAGGATTGTCCTGCGCTCCATAACTCTCCGCTCGTTTGTGTGTGCGGTCAATGGGAAGGCGTCATAGTGTGAGAGTGTATTTGTGTGTTTGCATGAATACACGCATTACACAAGTAAATATACACACATTACACAAAAGGTGTTTTAATGCCCAAGTCACAGTGCCACATTTAAAGGTCGTTCCGGTTATAAGATTTGTCGTGACAAGTTCGGCTTTCTTCCATGAGAGCGAATGTTCCATCGTTGCCAGACCTGGCAGACCGCTGCATTACGCTGCAAACCGTGAGCTGCAGCCCATGGTAACATTTCCGGAGAGCTCATGTGGTTTAGTGTAACCCTGCAGTTTGGACTATGACACTTTAGCAGATTTATATCACATCATATGTTCCTCCCAGTTTTCCACTAACAAATTCTGCTTGGCCGTTGTGGTGAAGGTTACTTTCCCATGCAGACGGTTTGATAATTGGCTACGAGAGCTGGCATTACCTTCCCTGTCCAGTTCGGCTTGCCAGTATTTATCACTATCTGTCAGTCGGCTTGTTGGGCCAAGCTTTACAGTTTATATCCCCACTATGATTTATAAAGGAATGGAAGCTACAAAAAAACAAAAGCTTTGGGGGGAGATTTTCATGACATAAAGACATTCACTATTTAAAGTAATGGCCAAAACAACCTAATGTAACATGTATTTTGTGCATGTGGAACATTACAACAGACAAGGCAGACTAGGGAATGAAGAGGTGAACCTCTGGTTACAGAAATGTAGTGTGGTTGGAAATGTTAAAAGCTTTCTAAAACCCAGGCCGTGTCTTTCAGACACCAGTGGAATTCTTTAGTATTGACCTGGTGTTTTTTTCTTCTTCTTTTATGGTACCCACAGTTACATTTTTCTTTCAATGTTACTATCATATTATGCTGAACATCACTTTTCCTTCCACTTTTCTCTGCAGACATGCTGGAGTCAAACAACCTGGTAACGTTTGAAGGCCTTGCCAACAGCTCAGCTTACCACACCTTCCTGTTGGACGAGGAGAAAGGACGACTCGTTGTGGGAGCCAAGGACCACATCTTCTCCTTTAACCTCCTCAACATCAGCAGAGACTTCGCGCAGGTACAACCGTTGTTCGATTGTCTGTCTGGCCGTTTATCCCAATTAATAATTCATCGCGACATTAAGTTTGTATTCATTTCCGACCGACTTAATATCTTCCTTCAGCGTACATCTGCATCCAGAGTGCCAGTCAAGGGCTCAGGTATCCTGGGACCTTCTTTTCTGTTTTTAAAGAAAAGAGCCTCATGCATATTTCAGAGCAGGGCTGTCGCACACGATCACACGCTGCGTCAGGCATGTTAGCTGCTCTCTGCATACCCGGATTAATAATGGAGTAAACTGAAACAAAGTGGATAACAAATCACATTGTGACCCGCATGTGCGCACACAGACAGTATCTGCATAGGCTCACTTTGTTAAAACCATTCGAGGTAGGGGGCGATTCTTTTGCTAACATGCACAGTGGCCGTGTTTGTGTTGCAGGTCCCTTGGCTGGCTTCCTCCACCAAAAGAGATGAATGCAAGTGGGCAGGAAAAGATCTCTCGGTAAGAGCTAAAACCATCCATCTCGCAAGTTGGTTGCAGCATTTTGCCCCTCCATTTCCCACCGCCGCTGAAGAATGGCAACTCTGCATGTCCGGGCATGAAGCTCACTTGAAGTTGTGCTTAGACGACATTTCATCTGTGCTCCACATGTATGACATTTTAATCTACAGCAATCTGTGATGTTTCATTATCTTTCAGCTTGTTTATTCTACTGTGGTGACATATTCAATCTGTCTGCCAAGATCACCATCGGTCTGTTTACAATCCCCGTGACTGAGACCACCGTTCTCCCTTAGTGACAATCCTCCATTTCAATCAGGAGAGACTCAATTGGAAGGAAGCATTCATTTATTAAACATTTGAGTGGTACAACGTCTTGGTAGCTCGGACCCCATCCTGCCGTAGGGATGTTGAGGTCGGATGAGGCATATTTCTCTCTGGAGTAAAGACTATGGTGGTGGCGGTTGTGGTAAAACTCTGTGTAAACACACGGGGAGGTTGTCTCTGCTACCGTCAACTTGTGTTATGAATTTCTATTTCAAAATAAAGCCTAAGGCAATATGCTGGAATCTGAAATCATGTCAATGCTGTTTGTGCCTAAGTTTGCTTCATGGACATTGGCCAACCTCTCCTCTTTGTGTTTTTTCTGTAAACATTGTGGCGTGGATGAATAAGGTGCCTTGAGGGGTGGTCTTTCTGTTATGGAGTCGAAGGGAAGTAAGAACTAAAGGGAGCTGGAGGAAGATGGAGAGTGAGTCTGCTGAGTACTGCAACCACTTCAGGAGATAAAGCTGAGAGGACAGAAAGAGATTGATGGGTGTCAAAGGTGTGACTCACAATAGAAAAAAATAAAGCTGCTATTGCGTAAATGCCAAATAATACAAATCCATTTTCCTACAAAAATAAACGAATATTTCTGGTTTCAGTTTCAGGTCTTGTGCTTGGATAAAGAAATCTAAAATGATACCTAATATTTATATTTAATTTCAAAGAGATCATACAGAAACTGCAGTAGCATGTTTATTGCTTGGAACAATGATGCCCATTACTGAGATGAACCCACGCATGCAGGCATTTCAATGCAGGCAAAGACAGCTGCTTAGATGACAACAAAAGTTTATGCAAACAGGGGCTGCTATGTGCCGATGACCGGAAGCCAGATGAACTTAGTCCTGCAAAATGTGTGTCACTATTGTGTTTTTCTTTCTTATAGAATATGAGATTACACATTCAGTTTTATTTTAGGTCAGGTCTGCTCAGGCAACGTGCTGCCAGAGCACAAGGAAATATGCCATATGCTAACGTAGCAAAGCATCCAACAAATACAGATGCTTGTTGTGATAACTATGCCTATATTCCTATAATAATCATGATGCAACGAGCTAAATACAATGCAGGATCAAAACCCCCACGTACGTATTCTGCACTGACAGAATGACAGTAAGCCAGCGTTGGCCTGCACTGCAGTGATTGGTAAACTGATTTTCTGTGTTTTCTTTCATTTTTAGCAACTCTCAGCATAGTTTGTAACAGCCAGTGTCCAGAGAATTACTGTAGATTACTGTAGAGGGCTTTGCTCTCCGTTATCATTGGAGTTTTTTCTATTGTTTATTCTATTGCATTGAATTTTGATCTTTAATTTGATCTCCGAGTAAGATCTGCTCATTTATCTCTTCATTTCACACCTTTCTTCATGACCCAAACGTCAGTTGCTATCACAACTAGCTTTTGGTTGACCGTGACACCAAAGTCTGTAACAAGTTTTGTTCCTAAAGTCTATTACCCATCCAGCTTAATCTGTTCCTTGTTTTTCAGAGGGAGTGCTCAAATTTCATTAAAGTGTTGCAGCCGTTCAACCAGACCCACCTCTATGTGTGCGGGACAGGAGCCTTCCACCCTGTCTGCTCCTACCTGGAGGTTGGCAAGAAACCAGAGGTACACACACACACACACACACACACACACACACACATTTCTTTAGAAATGTGGTTTAACACCACAATGACCGTAAGCATTAGTATATGAAAGCTATGCCAAGTAGCATGTCAAAGTAAAGTTTGAGTATTTCAAGTTGTGAAATACTATGTGTCGTCAGGCACGATGCGTTCCTGATAATCCTGATCATTTGCTTCCCCTCTAAAAGTGGTATATCAAGGTCAAATTAAACACCAAACTGTATGTACTTTGGAGTCACGTTTCTGTGACTCACTATGAAACATTGTTTGATGATGTTGGATTCTGTGATTATTTCTGTTGTTACAATGCCATACTATAAAATACCATAACGTTCTCCAAACCGTCACCTGTAACTGCTTCTAGAGAGAATTCCAGTCACACTGAACTCTTTTTTTCTCAATGTAATTTGCCTCCTTAACTCGTGAATATAATGTTGTGACGTGTATTTGTCAGTGTAGTGGAACTGATGTGACTTTCTGTCTCTCCTGGTCCAGGACAGTGTGTTCAAACTGGAGCCTCTTGTAGAGAATGGTCGAGGAAAGAGTCCTTATGATCCCAAGTTACTGACTGCCTCCATGCTGATTGGTGAGTTTACGACTGGATTCACTGCGCTGTTCCTTCCGTGTGTTTGTTCAAGGTCTTATAAAACAGGAGAGTCCTGAAAACACCCTCTGCCTCGCTCTTTCATTTCAGAAGATTGAGAAGGTTTAAAGTCAATGTAAATAACAGAACAGGGCATCCCTGTCATTCATTACCAGTTCATCAGCTCTGTGGTTTGTTTTTACGCACTGGGAACCCCCATTGGCAGGACTGCAAACTCTATTTCAATCTGAATATACCTCATTTAAGTGCAGGGCGTGCATGGCAAATTAGGCTTTATTTAGCGTTTTCTTTGTACTTAATCCACATTCTTTCCAAATAAAGCAGAATAACGTGAGCATGTCTTTCCTCTTTAACCCCAATTATTCCCAGTCACATTGTGTTATATCGCACCGTTTAACCTAGCAGATGGCCATTTTCCAGCCCGTCACCTTCCATCTCCTCTTCCCTTTCTCTCTCCCATCTCATCACTATTAGTATGTACACCCCCTGTCTTGCACCTCCGTCCCGTCCCTCCTTATGTGTCTCTCCATCCGCTCAACCTTCCCCTCACAGCCACCCTACTGTGATGATGTCAATTTCACACTCCTGATGTTCATCACATCCTCCACAGTCTGTGTTTTCTCAGGATTTGACGTGTGTCTGTCCCGCTAAGCACCTCAAATAATTCTTCAGACTTTCACACCTGGATCACTGGGTAGAAATAACCTAAAGCCATTTTCTTATTCTTTGGTATTGAACTCTTTACTCTTACTTTCAGATGGAGAACTGTATGCTGGGACATCAGCTGACTTCATGGGGCGCGATTTTGCAATATTTCGCACTCTCGGAAAGCACCACCCGATCAGGACGGAGCAACACGACTCCCGATGGCTAAACGGTGAGAAAGAAGAGAAAAATCACAGGTTTAAATAGCCAAGTCGCTTCAAATATGCAATACTTTTTAGTACCTTGATTTAATTAATCTGGTCAAATTTAGTATCCTAAAAATTGCAAATGAATTGCACATGATGCACCGGTTTAAAGTTATTGTTGTTGTACAACAAAACTTTGTTTGGTAGCCCTGTCTAGGTCAACAATGTACGATGTACAAGATACAACAAACAATGTACAAGATGCTAACATTATTTATTTATTTTATAATATTGACAGGGTTATTTATTACAGGTTTTAATATTTTCATTTTATTGGGCTGACACACAGCGGTTTTAGTGACTCTTTAGGATCCTGTTTTTTTCTGCACGGCTCAAACTATTGCAGGCTGTGTTTTAACGAGGACGAAGCACAAGAAGCACATTACTTCTCTCTCTGGCTGCAGGTGGAGTTCAATATAAAACCTTTTTTATTACCTGACATGCTCCAAACTCTCAAGCCCTGCCCAATCATTTGCCTTCCCTCATTGCTCTTTTATCATTGCTCACTAAATAGATACTTTCCTTGATTTTTGTTGCAGATCCCAGGTTTGTGGGCGTGCATCTAATTCCAGAGAGCGACAACCCAGAAGATGACAAAATCTACTTGCTCTTTAAGGAGAACGCTATAGACGGAGAGCACGCTGGGAAGGCCACACACGCCCGCATCGGACAGCTCTGCAAAGTATGAATGAACACAGTAACACGCAGAGAAATGGCCCTTCAAGCACGCGCTTACACTTAGCTGCTGTATCTGGAAAAACACTTGACGGGTGGCTTTCATCTGGGTGGGTTTCTGGGACTGTTATCTGTGATTATTTTTAACCTGGAGAAGAGTGGGGCTTTTGTTGTGTGTGTGTTACAATCAGCCCCCCCCCCAAGACAGAAACCTGAGAGAAATGTTAAATGTCACCAGAACCTGAGAGGCAAAGATGCTGTCAATGGCGGCACTGTTATCCAAATGCCAGGCGTTTGGCACTGATGGGTCTGCTACACCCTCCAGCTCCAGGGAATGGTTATGTAAAAATCACCAGCCTTTTATTAGCTTTCGCGTTCCAAATCGTACTCGTACTAATTACGCAGGAATCCACCAGGCTGACTGCAGATCAGCGAGTAATGTCCAGCCTCAACCATCTATTTAGCTGCATACTGTGCCTCTGTCATAATCTCTGATTACCCAGTGTCTCGGGAATGTGCTGTGCTCGACGAAAGACAAGCCATCTATTTTGCAAGATGTGGTATTAATTATTGCCAATGCATGTTTGGACACATTCTTATTTCAGGAATCAAAACCAACTGGGATAGGACTTTATGAGCCAGCATTCTTTGCCTCTGTGTTTGTGTGCAATGCTGTAGAAAACAATCATACAGTGAGGCGCATAGACCCCTCGTTAGGGTTTGTGCTGGAACTTAAATACTCTAGAGAAGTTCTAAAATTGAAATATTTATGGGTTGATTGACCGGCCTCCAAAATAATTAAGTTAAAGCACTTTCTACTCTGAAAAGGCTTTTCTATCGATACTCCGTCTTGTTCTGAGCAAGTGAGACCCTGGTTACTCTCTGCTGCAGCTTTGTGAGGAGAATGACGTTTACCACACTCCTGATCTTACAGTCTTACATGTGTATTACAACTTCAACTACACTTTCTTGTGTTATACCACATCCAATTTGAGTATATATATGTATATATATATATATATATATATATGCATGAAAGACTTTCAGCTGGATATATATATATATAATTATTAGTTTATGTTTGAAAATACTATGATATGCACTATACAAGGGAAAGAAATGTACTAAATAAAACAAGGATTTCTCAATTTTCTCAATATTTATGAGAGCTCTGAATAATCTAATTTCCCCACTGAGCTTGTTGATCTGATCTTGCCAACAGAATGACCTGGGAGGTCACAGGAGTCTTGTAAATAAGTGGACCACCTTTTTGAAGGCGCGACTTATTTGCTCCGTGCCTGGCAGCAATGGAATAGACACGCACTTTGATGAACTCCGTGAGTGATTGCTCCCGTACCGTAAAACGTGTTTCATAAATGATTTTGTTGGTGGTGAATGAGTCTGCTATATCAAATCTGTCCTTTCTGTTGCTCACAGAGGATGTTTTCCTCATGAGCACAAAGGATCCTAAGAGCCCGATCATCTATGCGGTATTCACCACTTCCAGGTACCGTCCCCAACAGGGAAACAATTTTTGCTGTAATTGTGTTTTCAACAAGAACCCGACCGTTCCTCTACCGTTCTTTCTGCCCCATCAGCAACATCTTCAAAGGCTCGGCTGTGTGCATGTACAGCATGGCGGACATCAGGAGAGTGTTCCTGGGTCCTTACGCTCATAGAGATGGACCCAACTATCAGTGGGTGCCTTTCCAGGGACGCGTTCCCTACCCACGGCCTGGCACAGTGAGTGTTTACCGGGGAGTCGTTGCCTTATGAACTGGGCTAACACTTACACCTTCTTCTTTTTTTTCTCAACAGTGCCCAAGCAAGACGTTTGGAGGGTTCGATACAACCAAGGACCTGCCCGATGACGTTGTAACCTTCGCTAGAAGCCACCCTGCCATGTTCAACCCTGTGTATCCCATTAACAATCGGCCAATCATAGTCAAAACAGATGTGGACTACCAGTTCACCCAGATAGTGGTGGACAAAGTGGAAGCAGAAGATGGGCAGTACGATGTCATGTTCATCGGCACAGGTATACATTCATGTACATTAGAGTAACTATTGTTTTATACAAGCACACATATTGTTGCAGTTTATTCTTTATTGTAATACATTGCATGGTTTGTGCTTCCTTGTTTGTGTTAGACATGGGGACGATACTGAAAGTAGTATGCATCCCCAGAGGCTCCTGGCATGACCTGGAGGAAGTCCTATTGGAAGAAATGACCGTCTTCAGAGTACGTTTCTTTCTTGTTGGCTAATGAATGACTGAATGACAGCAGGTGTCGTCTAATCCGTCGACTTCATTGTCATTTTCTGGTTATTGCAGGAGCCAACAGCCATTACAGCGATGGTACTTTCAACAAAACAGGTATTACGTGGTCGTTCTTATTGTAAATAATACCAACTCAATACATTAGCTGGAAAAGATAAGTCTCCTACACTGCATAGGGAAGAAACACATGGAGATCAGATACATAATGGAAAGGTGGTTTGTTGTGACAACCCATGTCTCATAGGCAGTTAGAGCTTTCTTCACAGGTGACACCTTGCTGCTGGCCTGAAACAGTGAACAAAGACATCCTTGTTCCCTTCAAGATGAAACACTTATCTGACAATAATTCAGCTTTTTGGCAGAAGTCTCGTCGAGACATTTCCCCAACTTGTATTTTCACGTCGCAAACAGACAAGCTGAGCCAAACATAGACGTATTACTCATTGAGACGTAACACCTCTTTGAAGCTCCTCTGGTGTAAATTTGGTGAATTTAAGTTCTCTCTTTTACCCCTCGCAGCAACAACTGTATCTGGGCTCGGAAATCGGTGTGTCCCAGATGCCTTTGCATCGGTGTGAGGTTTACGGGAAGGCCTGTGCCGAGTGTTGCCTGGCGAGGGACCCTTACTGTGCATGGGATGGCACCGAGTGCTCCAGATACTTTCCCATGGCTAAAAGGTATTGAATGCGTACCTCCACGTTTGTATCATGTCGCCACCCTGTCGTTGTGTATTACAAGCTGTCTGACACCTCGTACACACCCACGAATCAGACCTGCAAAACATTGCCACAAACCCATTATGACTTCCAAACAACAATTTTACGTAATCATTAGGTATCTGGCAAAGTATTAACACTGAATTTAATGAATAGTTTGGATAAATCACTAATTCTTAAACTGAACCTCTCAAAGTAGCACAGCTAGGACGGAATATACAAATGAAAAGAACAACATTTGTGTTTTCCACACGGTTACCGCGCCCTGTTTCAGATAGATAAACATGCAAAATGTGCAACACATGTTTGAGTCACGCTGGTCTAAGAACTACTTTTGTTTATCATATTGACTAAATTTAAAAGAGGTAATACCAGATTATGAGGAAGGCTTCCCACATAGCGATTGAGGACACAGAGCGGAGCGAGGGCACAGCAACAGTGCCGGCTTTGTGTATTTTCCCAAACCCCCTTAAGGTAGAGGGTCGTGTTTCTAGCAGGGAGTCAGAAACATGACCTGCCTCATGTGTTTACCGTACACGAGACCCAATGTCAGCCATGTCTGGAGGCCTTCTGGGTGAACCAGGGCTGAGGTCGACGGTGGAGGTTCGGTGGTAGTGTGGTTGTAGCAGGGAACTGACCTGCATGTCTTCATGTATGTGTGTGCTTGTGCTCTGTGTGCAGCCTCCCACGCACAGCTCCATAGGGCTTATTGATCTGAAGGCTAGCTGCACAGCGTCCCGTTCTTGCTGCTAGTTGGACTCCTGACTCGAACATTTAAGCATAAGACAGACAGCGCAAACTCTCCTCTCAAATTACCAACAACTACCGACGTCGTTTGTTTCAGCGTGTCCGTGGTTTTATTATGCTTAGGTTTATGTTTCACGCTTTACTTGAAACGCTTTTGTATCTGCAACTCAGACGAATGACAGGCTGAAATGATTGAGTACTTTGAATTCCTACACACCCTCTTATTAAAAGCTTGTCTACAACGCTATTGGCTGCCGGCTGTTTATTTATTAGTATTTTAGTACTTTTGGTGCCCATCCAAACCCACACCTGCACAAAAACTCTCTCACACACACACAAACAAGGGAGCCGGTGTGCCTACTGACTCATGGAGGTTTTGTTCTTTCTGCAGGCGGACAAGGAGGCAAGATATCAGGAATGGAGACCCGCTCACACAATGCTCAGATCTGCAACACCATGGTACTTAATCTAAAAGAAAATGTATTTAACAAATAATTCTTTAATCAATACAATAGGCAATATCTTTGTAACAAAGGTTTTGCTCTTTTTTTCTAAATCACATGCTTAGCTTTTGTTTAATGTATTTTATTTAACAGAAAAGTATAAAGTTCTGTCCTTTTCTCATTTGATCAAACCGGTAGAAAGTTGCCCAGTTGAGAGTGTGCGTTTTCTGTTTGTCTGGTGGTGTGAAGACTTCATTTGGTCCATGTGTAGCTTCTAATTAACATGCCTCCCCCGTGTCGGCGAGGCCTCCGCTCTCCTGCCCTCTAAGTGGTCTTAGTCCAAAAGCGGGACACTTTTTGGTGTCTAATACACTGTGATTATAGAATTCTTTCATTTTACTGGAAGGAACAGAAGGAAAACAAATGTTATCAAACACTGAGGCTTTGAGGAGGAGTGATGCAGACACACAAAAAGAGTGTTTACCGGTTGCTGCCTACTCGGTAAGCAGCAAAGCTGCTAAAGTAAAGATTGAAGGAACATTTTTTTTGAGTGAATGAGAAACAGATTACAATTGATAATCTGGTCTTGGATCATAACCTTCAGCCATTATACCAACTGCTAATGTCACATACTTCAGCGCAGGGACCTTGGTGACTAACATCCTGTGGTTTCCATCCAGATGAACTAAGTGGACAGACAACTCTCCTGGATAAGACAGTGTATGGTGTGGAGAACAGCAGCACCTTCCTTGAGTGCAGTCCCAAGTCTCAGAGAGCCCTGACGTATTGGCAGTACCAGCCCTCCACTGATGACCGCAAACAAGAGGTGCACACACCTAATGTCTAAATATACTCCAATACATTGATACACGATGGATGGGGCTTTATAATGAACATCATTTTAGATATTTCTATCAAATTTCATTAATATTTCATTTTATTTCATTTTGTGTAATCAAAACAGTTTTAGTGACTTGAAATTGTTTATCCTCTTAACTAATCTGTACCTCTCTGTGGCTGCAAATCCATTATTCTGTAGATCAAATCAGAAGGACGTTTCATCCACACAGACCAGGGCCTGCTGATCCGCACACTCATCAAGAAGGATTCCGGGATCTACCTGTGCCAGGCGGTGGAGCACGGCTTCATGCAGACGCTTCTCAAGGTCACTCTGGAGGTCATTGACACCGAGCGCCTGGAGGATCTGCTGCACCGGGATGAGGCTGCCGCAGCAATAGTTCCCGCCCAGGATCTCTCCCCACCTCAAGAAACCCCAAACCAAAAGCTTTGGTACAGAGACTTCCTCTCTTTAGTCAATCACCCAACTCTGAACAGCGTGGACGAGTTCTGCGAGCAGGTATGGAAAAGGGAGAGAAAGCACAGGAGGCAGAAAGCTCACCTGGTGCATCAAGTCCAAATACACCAACAGCAGCAGCAGCAGCCGAAGGCTGTGAACCCTCGCGCCCACACGCACGCTCAGGGGCTCGTGGCCAAATGGAAACACCTGCAGGAGAGGCAGAAGGGACGCAACCGCAGGACCCATGAACTGGAGAGGGTCCCCCGCAGTGTCTGACCCGCAACTCTTGACTCACTCGAACCACAACCTTTTTTTCTCTAATCCCGATTACACTATCCGCCTGTTTTACTTCATGCTGAGATACTGACATCTTCAAACACAGAATGGATAGAAGGTGAATTGGTAAATGGTGATAATGATCCCGATCAGCCGTCTGGGTGTCTGCGTCCAGCCGCGTTTACCTGCGGGACTGTGCAGAGGTCTGTACACAAGACGGGACGTCGTATCACGCCAGAGTATTCAAGCACATCATCTCCAGCTGGCCTCTGTGGCCCGAACACTGAAGAAGAAAAAAATACAAAACAGTGTGAAGCAGCAAAAGGACGGGATACTCGTACCGCCGAACAGACATGAATAATTCCACACTGTCAAATATCAATGGCATTGTTTCCTGGCATGCTAGTTAGGTGTCTATCAGTGTCACTAAGTACCTAAAACTACCTGATCATGATATGACATGATTAGGTGTGATTGCATAAGCAAATAGTCTCGAGGGTAAATGGAAAGCAGTGGAATTGGAAGCACAAAATGGAGCGGAGCTCATGGAAAGCACAACTTTGGAATGTTTGGTTACTTTTGGTGGTATAGAGACTGTTAAATGCGTGAACACAAGAAAGGAAAACGCCCAAGCACTGCAAGCGCTTCGGTCACCAATTGACAACAAATACAACTATGTAGCAAAGAAGTGTAAATAATGTATTTTGCGGCGTCTCATCCGACTAAAGGGAATGGCTTTCTTGTTGTTTCATGTTGTCTCACCAGATACACATTTATTTAAGAAAACGTCTGTAAACAGAGAGATTTTGTACTTGTCGTGTGTCTGCGCCCTTGATAAGCTTCTAAAACAAAGTCAGGTTTTATTATTTTGCATTATATCAGTGCATGGAATGAGTTATTTCATGTTCATTTCATTTGTATACACTTGGTTTCCGCTATATATGTATTTATTGATATACAGTTATGTACATTGTGAGAATATTTTCTTGATGCGCACGCTTCTTTTTGTCCAAGGTATGATAAATCTGATCTACAGGACCAATCTCTTAAAAATATCTGTATCATCAAAAATACTGACTGGAAGATATGTAAACCTATTCGTCAACATTACACGCATATCAATGCAAACACAAGCTCAGCACAACCCAGCATCCTTATTTGTCTTCCACATGTTTTGCCTCATAATCACAGTCTCCTCACAGGCATCGCAGTGAAACAACTTCATTTCACTGCATGTTCCATAAAAACTATTTTTTTCTGATTTTAACAATTCCTCATTAGACAAAGCACACACAAAAACACAAATATGTAATGTAGCTGTGAAGAGTATGTAAATAAAATACTATAGTGTGTGTTTGACACTGTGTACTAGTGCATGAATACAATTGTAGTGTTCCTATTTTGCTTTAGCAATGATATTCTAGTCTGGTGCTGTCACTGTTATTCTGTTTTTGCCTACTCAGTACACAATATTAAGTATTTCAAAGATGTACATATTATTTCTGTTAGGACTCTTAACTGTACAACTGATCATTCCTGAGGTAGGCGTTCATAAAAAAAATATAATGTCAGATGAGCATTAAAACATATCAGTATATCAGATGACCACGTCCAGTCGGGGTCTGCAAACTACGTCTGCAGCCGTGTGCGAGAGAGCGAGTTTAGGCCAACGAGACAAGTTCAAAGCCAGAGTTGTGGTACTTTCAGTAGGGCTGTGCATACGATAAGCTCGTCATTGTGAAGAGAAGACGTAGGGTGTGTCACTGCATCGGTCCTGGACACGCAGTGGAAGTGAGGGAATGAAGTGCTGCTGCTCCTGCTGCTTTTTGGCGAGACGACGATGATGGTTGTGATGTACTTTACTTATCTAATAAATGTCTCTTCATGAAGTGTCGGTTTTATTAAATCTATTTTTATTGTGATCTCACCTGCTTCTGTCAATGTATGTGGCTAGTGAAAATAGTTTCTTGTGGCGTAGATGATCCGATTAGATTTTAGATATGCTGCGTTGGAGAGAGATGGAGAAAAAATAAACTGTTGTACTACTGCCCTCTGGTGGCTCTGATAGAAATGCACACGTATATACTATTACATGTATAGACATAGATACTGATACACACAGTATATTTAACCCACATGGGAAAAATAATGTCTGTATAGCATACATGACGCGGCAGGTAAAAATATGGCATTCCTGGTGCAGAAGTTCAAAACACAACTGTTTTTGTCACAATAGAGCTTCTGTTTGCAGATCGGGCCACCTTTGATCCAAGGTCACAGGTCAGCGAGCGTATGTCTCACCTGGGATTTGACCTTGACCCGTCAAGTAAATTAAATTGCTGCCGTGGGTGCTCGTGAGCTTCACTCTTAACCTCCTCAGTCACTTCAAAGGAACATTAGAAAGGATCGTGATGATAAAGAACACACAAACATTGTTTTATTATTCTTGACGGTGATCTTGATGATCTGTAATCGGATTGCTTTGATGTGACCAGGTCACGCTACTCAATGCTACACTATAATAACTGCAGAAATATTGGAACATCCGATTTACACTTTGTCAAGTATGACCATTTGATTATGCCGTCCTCTAAGAAAAGTAGGGCTCGTCAGAGCTCCTCCCCATCTGCATCTTCACGCAAAGGTCTTCATCATAGCATCTCTCTACGTAGCGTAGAGCATGACTGCCCTCCAGTGGCTGAAGGGACATCTTTTCATACCGTTCAACTCCTCCGGCCTCCGCTCTGCCGCATGGAAAACAGCAGTTGTGACTTTGACTGCAGGCAAAGGCCGTGGGTGAGTGAGAGGGACCGCCCAGACACTCACACAAAGGACCACTACACTGGAGGGAAAAACTGACACGTGAGTGAGTGCAAGAGCACAGGGATTAGAGGTTAATAATCCTGCTTTCTTATTGCACTGAAACTATTCCAGTACCGCCGGGGTTTGTTTGTTTGTGGAGATTAAACTGAAGCTGATTTTGCTGATTTAGCTGATTCTCTTTAGGTTAAACTTCAAACAATCATCCCAAAAGGGAATTTAATTAAATATTAATTGAATAAATTACTTTGTAGAGGTGTGATACACCTAATACACAACACGCAATTTCAAAATACCTCAAATATGGTACACTCAATAGGTATGTGTGACTCAATGGAGTGTGATTACTCACCTTCTCTGTTTCATCAAGTGAAACTCACCTTGCCCCAGCATGGAATCCACAAAAGAAAGGTGTGGATTAGGACTCATCTGGCATGCAGCTGAGTGAATAGATGAGATCACATGTTTGCACACACAGTGCGTTAGACACTCATCATGTATTTTACTGCCTGTTTGGGGAAGAGGCTTGGGAAATGTGAAATGGGTGCACAGGGTCATTTGTTTTGCTCTAGTGACAATATACCGGGTTGATGCTCCACTAGGCCCAGTAGGCTTCTGCTGGAGACGTGTACACACATGCGCATATCACCAGTACGTTCCAGCTGGTCTGTTCTGAGGCACCCACCAAGAGACACAGCCCACTGGTTTATCTGAAAGATTGATGGGAAAATTCCAAAAGCAGAAACAAATTTAACAGCAAGTTTCAGCATGTAAAACCACGTATTTGTTTATGTTTGGATCATAATGCAAACCACTGAAATGGATGCTCCCAATATTTGAGATATTTCCCTAAAAAGGAGGACACGCCACTCGACTGCGAGCGGTGGGGAGAGCCTGATTCTCCCCGAGGGCCCCTGGGGAGCCAAACACTACCCGCTCAGAGAAAACATGCCTGATATTTACTCAACTAAAAAATGACCCTAGACAACATCCAGCCCATTAGCCAGGCAAGAAATAACACTCAGATGTCACCGCGCTGTTCTGCCAGCTAATAGCGGAGCACTGCAAGGTATATCACGTTCACCGTACCGTCCCAGTGAGGTAATGATCTATTCATCCCCTCCAGATGTCACTCATCAAAGGCTTGTCGATTTCTGGCAGTGTCCCTGTCCGCGTCACCGAGTCAATACCCTCGGTGGAAGTTTCTGCGAGTGTGATTGAGTGCAGGGGTCAGAAGTTATTTTCTGGAAAACTTAATTCCGCAGGTTGGAGGTGGGGGATTTTAGGAGATCGTCGAAAAAGGGAAAAACTCTTTGAAGTGCGGTCAGGGTTCTAAGTCTGTGTGAGCTGCTTCCCATCAGACTCGTCTGGCGTGTTAATGTTCTGTTTGCATGCAGGGGCACATCTCTAGCCTGGGGTAAAACAGAGGACAGAGTAATTTAACTGTGGCAGCTTGGCAGCAGCGGCGGCGGTGTCGGTGGTGCCGGTGTGCAGGACCTTGGCTTTCTCTCTGCTATGAGTGACAGCGTGGCACAGAAAGTTTACACTGGACGTATGAGAAGACCTTTAACTCTGTCCCTTTTAGTGGAAAAGACCTGCAATAATGTTTTTCTTTATATGACTGTGTAGGAGTCGACTTACTCTTTTGGTGCAAATGTTTATAATGGACTTAAGCACATTTATTTTACACTGCAAGCTAATATATCAAAACACAGAAACCATTTTTGAGAACGCAAAATGGAAAATGTATAAATAGAACAACCTGCCTCTTAAACCTCCACACGTTGTAAAGGCAATTTAAAAGTTCACAAGAACAACAGGGTTTTTATATCATTACATTTTTTTTGTTTTTATCCGAAGCTGAAGAGACTTGAGGCAGTTTTGTGACATCTGACAGATTAAGTAAACAAAAGTGTCATTCTTCCCTCACCTTTACTAGCTCGCCCTTGAAAAATAGAGCACACCCATAAACACACAATTACGTTGGATTAAACTTCACCATAATGGGCCCATCACCCAGAGTCTGTTTGTAGGAGCCCGGAGATGTTTATCCAGTGATAATGATGTACAGGTCCAGTAAATCAGTTCATGTGGCCGGTACTGTGTAATGTAGTCGTCCAGACAGTCCAAGATTAGCATCAGCAAGAATGTGAACCTGGGAGAAGGTTTGTGTTTATCCTCAGATGGAGCGAGGACAGTGTGGCTATGATTTTTAATTGAGGAAAATGTGTTCAAAATTCACAGTCTCGAATTCTTTTCGGTCCACCATTATTGTTTTACAAACAAATATCTGATCAATATCCAAGATCCAAAAGCGCAGGCGGGAATATCGTAAAAGTAAAAACTTGAGAGATTCGCAAAGCAGCTGCTGAGTGTGAATGAGGCCTAAGGCCCGACCTCGGCTGACCCCGTTATGGGTCAAATATCTGTGCATCAAAGAGCACAGGTCAATTCATCCAAATTTGTCCAGGCAGTGTGCTGCGTGTTGAACTGTTGCATGGCCTCTCCATTCCACGAGGCTAATCTGTGACTGATTGGGGTCTGCTCGAACACGGTTTGGCTGGAGCTCCTGGAACACATCACCCAGCGGAGGGATTAGTTATGTGTCACTGTGGCTCAGCCCCGCGTTAAGGATATTAGCGAGATTAAGAGTCACTGATTCTCCTTCTAAAAAGAGGCAAAGCCTAAAAAAAAAAGGTATTAACATAAAAAATGTTAACATAGCGACAAGTGAAGACTTTCCCTTGATAAACAAAAATTCAAAACAAAGAATATCCAAGACTTTGCAAGAATATTGAAGTACAAACAAATGAATCTCCATCTCCATCCCTGCTCCCTCCCACGTGTAGCCCCTTGCTCAATGTTGAAATGTGTTGATGAATGAAAGACATGGAGCTTAAACACTCACCACCCAAATTCATCTTTGTCATTATAGATTAGCCACTGCAGCGATGTACTGAAGAGGGAACAGCTCCGTGTCGTTTCATGTTAAACACTGTTATCCCCTCTCAGTCCAGCTGGGATTAAAACCCGCTGCAGAAAGACACCTCTGACATCCAACATTCACAACTCATGCAAAAATGTTGTATCCCAAAACAGGGCAAGAAAAGAGACACAGAGTACGTTAATCCCAGTGGGAAATCATGTTGTAACAGAAGCAAAGTCCTGTCAATCATAAATCAATGCTTAAGGCACAAAGTAAAAAATGAAAAATACATGCCATGACGCCATTTGAGACGTACTGTAGATAAAATACAGATGCCGAGAAGTTTTCAAAAAGATTACAAGGCTTAGAAACCGTGCTCTTCACAGCTGTTGGTATGTGAGGATCATTTTGCAACAAAACTGGTGTTTAGCTTGAACTTTAGATGCAGGTGTTTTCTTACCTAACCTTTTCATGTGGGGAACAAATGAAAACAGCACATCTGTTTCGCACTGTTGCCACATTACAATTAGTGGTCAATGAAAGAAACTCTCTCAGCCGCAACACGTGATTTCTCACAGGTCACGTTTGCTGTCGATGCGGATGCACTCAAAGGGTTCAAAATGTATGTGACCGAAAACAAGTGTGTTTTGTTCCGGGAAAAGAGTTGATTTAATCACATTTCAATGCTGTTTACCACAGGTTCTTCTCACACAGTCAATACGGATCTTGTTTTCATGGAATTCTTACTCCGTCAAAAGTGTGCAGTGTGTTTGTGTGTCACGCTCAGACAGATCGGACACCAGCCTTGCAGGCGTTGCTCTGATCGGGGGCCGCACTCGCTTCTGTGTGACATTGTGACTTAATGAGGTGTATTGCATTTTTAACAATGAATTGCCGTGAATGTTTTAGTTGGAATGAGGCAGAAGGATTAATATAACTTTAAGCCTAAGTAATTTAAATGCTTTCTAGAGTCAGAGAAAACGTTTGATTTCACACTCAACTTGTTCATACAGTAATGAAGAAGCTACTGCCCCGCAGTCATTTAATCTTACTGTAAATAGGATAAATACAACCAAACCACAGCGATCCCTTTCAAGATCATAGGATAATCAGTGATCTTTGAAGGTGGATTTCGTTTCATTTGGTTAGACTAGATGTTTTCACCTGGTAACAGTCTTTGTGCTAAGCTTAGAGAGCCATCTCCTGTTGTTACAGACATGACACTGCTAGAAAACAGTTCTCCAAATATCAACCTACTCCTTCAAGGTAAATTGTATTTGACCCTGCTGGAGAAAAATGCAAAGGCTCAGGTTTTAATACCGCCTTCAACATTCTTGTGTTTATGTGTGTGCATATGCATCAGCTGGCTTGTGTTTCTCTGGAAAATGTCTCGTTGGGGTGTCAACAGTTGGTAAAGGTCATACATCAGAGTTAGGGAGACTTGTAAACTACGTGACGTGTGCAGATGGATAAAGAGGAGATTTTGACCAAGGTCACTGATTGCGATAAAGCGGGTTAACAGGTCAACTGATAGTTCTGCTGAAACCAACAGTACATCTGCAACAAGCATGAGCCCTGATAGCCTCCACCCAATCCCCATCTCCCCACTCACATTCTTACTCATGCTTGTCAAACACATGCTGCATGCAATTGTGTGAGCAGCGGGAGCAAAACAGACAGACACCATCATTTACAAAGAGAGATATACCAGCAATGAGATAAGTATGAGTTGCACTCGTAATTCGCGGATGACTTTTTTGAAGCATTTGGCCTCAATAAAGGTAATTTGTTTTTCAGTTTGTCTCCGTCTACATCAAACAGCAGATTGTTTTTTTTAATTGTTGACTAATCAATTAATTCATTGAGGCTTTTGAGGAACTTTTGCTGCCTCAGAGCAAACTATCAGAAAATGGAGGCAGGGTGGAAATTCCACAATATTTCTCCCTGTTGCAGCAAAGCATGGCTGTCCCGGCCTGGAGCAGGAGGGGGGCACTCTGATTCTATTAGTGGGACCATTCATCTTTCATAAACACGGAGGGGTAAGCGTTAACATACGAACGTCGTCTCCCACACAAAGATGGACGAGGCAGGAATTTACACCCTGGTTACAGTGAGCAAAGTTGTCCAGCCAGTTTGCACTTCGTACGAGCAAGCCAAAAGTCTAAAGGTTCTATGAATTGAAGCAGTGTACAGAGCAGCGCGGTATTTTCCCCGCATTGAGTCCATTTTTTTTTTTCCACACTTGGAAATCCTTGTCTTTTTTTTAGCTTTTGTCCTGAATGAACTTTGTCTCACATTTCTGTGTGGGGATTCCCTTAAAAACCAGTGACAGAAAAAACATCCATAAGTACATGGTGAAGGCGGATGTTTAGTCTATCCTTTTCAGTCATTATTATTATTGTTATATCAATCTTTATTTTGTCTGCTAACAGTGACATACAGACAGAGCTAGATGACAACAAAAAGCATTCACAGCCTGTTTTTTCAGTTGTAAACGTTTCTATATAAATACACTCATGACGCTCTGCCGAGCCTGAGGGATAAGAATACTTTGGGGATTAACAGCTACTTTCACATCTCTGTTAACGTTTTTGTCCTCATGCGCAAAAAAAACCCCATAACTAAAATGTACCTGTAGGCACATAAACACATGCACACAGTATACATGCGTTTGCAAAGACACAGCAACACCTGAGTGAACACCTGCGGATTATGTGACGGTTACCATGATGATGGATGAGAATACACATGAGGGCAGATGGTCACTTCCACTTATCACCCCAGAAGAATAACCCATTCCTCATCTTCACCATCTGTGACGGCAGAGCACTGGCCCGGCCTGTATTTCCCATTACTAACCGTACAACTACTACACGAGCTGAACCACAGGAAGCCAAAATCCAGGCATTTGAGCTTGAAAGATAGGTGTTTTTTGGCATTACAATTACCACAGAAGAATTTGTATTTCCTGTGCTTTGTTTGCATCAACACTCATGCAAAACACACGCCTACTCAGCGGAATGGTTTCTTTATAAACCAGTGCTAAAATTTGTATTCCATATGGGTAAATGTGTGCGCGGTGGTTTCCTACGATAATGTTCACACTCAACACACCTGGCTTCTTAGTCAGAGTAGGTCAACACTTCTTCTCACCTTCCCCTCACGCCTGAATGTTTATTTGTGGCTTAAAGACACTCCCTCTGGCTGGTATCATACGCAATGCAACACGCAGGAGTGACGATAACACCTGTGTGTCACTCACGTTATATTGTGTGATGGCTGATGTATAGCGGGGAATTAAGGACTTTACCTGCCGTCAAACTCTGACCGATGTCTCTGAATTCAGTGAGTGCCGTAGGGAGAACCTTCACCGGCCATGTGATAGCCACCTGTGTAAACGGTTGAAGTGCCTAGTAGCTCTGAAACACTGGATCCTCAGAGTATCCTGCTTCTGTTGCCACGGGAGACCGGGGAGCTGACCTCTCTTTAGCTGAGCCCAGCAGGCAGCCATTGGTTGACATACTCTAACATACACTCAGTTTCATGCATAAATGCATGTACACATACTTACCTACTTAAATTTATCTTGCCTTTATTATCTTAATATCTCTTTTTTTCCTCACTTCCTTGCACTGTACCGCTGCAGTTCAGTGGAAGTAACTATTAGACACTCAAACAGTGTCCATGCTTGAGGGTTTGGTAGGTGCGCTGCTGGGGATCCAAACAGGAGGTGAGAGAGACTTCTGGTGAACACGTTTGTATATTGACACAGTACGAACATGAATGAAAATGTTTTTTTTGTGTTCAGAGGGCATGCAAGGAAACGCCACCAGACGTTTGGACATGACCTGTCCAAACAAACGGCAGACATAAGCACTCAATCACACGCAACCTTAGCCTCCTAAAACAGCAGCTTACATGAAGGTGACTTAAGGTAATGTGACAGGCTGCTGCTCCGGGTTTTGTGAAATCAGCCATTTTTGAAATTTGACGTATTCATAGAATTTAGACAGAAAATATCTGCGGTGCATGTTGAATAAATATTCAATCTATTGTTGGAATCCCAGGGAAACACGTAGAGAAGGACAGCATTTGAATGGAGGTGGACAGAAAGTGGGTGTATAGCAGCCGTGTAGGAGGTCTGCATGTCTCAGAATCATACTAATGGAAACATCAAGGGCGGAGAGTACAACACAAATCAAGAAAGAGGGGAGGGAAACAGGTGAGGGATTGAGCTGTTGTTCTCGTTGCTGCTGTTTCTGGTCCCAAGTAGATTTGTGACGGATTACTGCCATTAGAAGGAGAGACCTATCCAGTCACCGTGGGCCAATGTGAGTAAGTGGAAACTGCACTCACTGGCCTACGTGCATTAGCCTCCTTAAACGGCTATCCGTCTGAAGAAGTGGCTTAAGAGATCAGAAAATGAATTCACCGGGATGAACAACTGAAATATGCTGGTGGTGTCAACTCGGCGGCAAACGGGCGGTGAACAGTTGTCCCACCGTCGGCGATCTACAGTTGCACCACGGAATGGAATACCAGAGATAGTGTATGTTACATGACGACCGCAGACAAAAAGTCCTTCTGTTGTTCCGGGGGGGAACAGGTGTAATGTGGGAGTTGGAGTCATTAGATCTCTGGGAGGGGCTGGGGGGGCAGGGTAGGTGGGCGGGGGCGTACAGCTGCTAAAGGCTATAGGAATCATTTCCAGTTTTGCATGGGTCGAGTTTTGTAGGCTTGCCATTTGTTGATGGGCGAGCATTCACACTCATGTTCAAACTGTGAGTTCATCCCTTGTTTTCCGTTTACAGCCCCTCCCTCTCCCCCCTTCAGCTATTCGCACTATTCAGTTTTATTTCTGCTCTGAATAGATGTGGATCTCTATTATGAGCGAAGGTTTCGGGTGTGAAGAATTCTGATAAGATATTTATTTTCACATTTCACATCGCACAATGGACCATGAGCAGATGTTAACAACCCAGAGCCGTTATTTTCAGACATCCACGTTCGGGGTGAGCGTGACTTCGTGTTGATGTCACCGCACCGCCATTAGAAAGAGACACAGAGAAACAGATGTATTACAGGAGGTCTGGCGGGAGACAGAGAACACTCTCCTCCAGAAACTGGACGCCTGTGGGACTTCCCTGTGGGACGCGTGCACAATTCAATAACGATTCCAGTCACATCTTGTAGATGTTTTGCTTTCTTTCTTGAATATGTTTGGGTTCAGAAAGCTGTGGACCTTGAGACAAAACAAAAAACTACACAGACCAAACACAACATTAACATTAGACACAGTACTGACGATACCAGACTATGTCTTCCAAAAAACAAAAAAACAACTTTCCAACACATAAACAAATCGACGTAGGCGGTAGCTCATTTAGACAGAATACAGATGGACAGACAGAGCAGCCAGGCGTGGTATGACAGGGAGGGACAAAGTAATGACTAGTTTGCATAGAACTGAGGAATGGGTGAGGTGCAGATAAACAGAATGACATATTTTATGGGCGGGGCATGAAAGAAACGGTGTAGATAAAAAAAAAAGCCATGGTAACAGTGATAATGATTATCCACCTGGAAACAAACACACAAAGAAAGGTAATAATTGAAACAAGTGCCTGTTGAGAGGCTGAGGACCTTGGCTCGGGTCCATGTTAATGCAGCGGAGGTAGGAGCGAGATAAAAAAGGAAGGTGGAAGGAGGACGGTAAGGGGAGAGGAGAAGGAAGGGGTGGTCCGCGGAGTGACATGTGAGGCAGTGTTTCATAGGGGAGTGCAGAGTTGTTCTGAGCCTGCCGGGGAGACACTGCACATTTATTCCAGCTGCCTGGGAGGGAGGGAGGAAGGGAGGGAGGGAGCTCAAGAAAATACAGAGGAAGGAGCCGGCAATATAAAGACCTGCAAAGCTGACACTCAATGATTTTTTTTACTCAGAGACACCACAGTGAGGCAGGTGGCCTCGGCTCAGATCGGTAGCTGTGGCGTAGAAGCCATCCTAGCCGCACTCACTAAGGCTTGAGGTGAGGTTTGGATCCTCCCTGACCATCGGAGCGTGGGCAGAGTTAGAGGAGCTTCACTTTCTTGCCCGGTGCGGGGAGACCGACACACGCCAGGCACGAGGCTCCCCGCTCCTCCCCTCTCCCACTCTGCCTTTTCCTGGGCTTGCGTCCAGAGAATGACTGGCTCCAGAGGACCTAAGAAGAGGAACGCAGCCTGAGGATACAGTAAAGCAGCTCCAGCCCTGCCTGCCCGCTTGCCTGCTGGGAAACAAAACAAAACAAAAAGGTGCTTCCACAAGTCAACTCCAACAGCTTTCTTGGATTCATACGCTTGAATTATTATTTCATGCTTTTTCTGTCATCAGATCGGGAAGACAGGATTCGAGCCGGGCGTGGAGACGGACAAACAGACAGAAGGACTGACATATGGAAGAGAGCAGTGGGCACTGCGGCGTGAATGTAGCAACTGGACTTTTCTCCCTGGTTACTGAGACCAAACAATCCTGTCCGGCGAGGTGGTGGGTGGATGCAGCTTTCATCAGGCTGCTAAAGGGCAGAGCAGAGACTGAATAGAAGCTGCAGAGACATATGGTTGTTCCACATTGTAGGGATAGAGAGAAAATGGACAGTTACGTCCAAGTAGACTTTGGTTGGATCGCTATCTCTTATTAAACATTGTTTGCACAAACTTGCAGCAAAATTACTTTCTTTTTTTTGTGGACTTTGCCGACCACATTGAGTCTACCTGCAGGATTTCTATGTGAATAATCGTGAGGAGAGTTTCTAAATGAAGATGGGCGAGTGCATTCGGACTGTGTACCTGACGCTGATGCTGCTGTATCTGGTTCTGCTCGGTACGGCTCACAGCACCTACCCGAGGATACGGCTCTCTCACAAAGGTAAGTAATACCCGGGGCAGGTTTATTTTAATACATTGCATGTTATGTTGCGCAATTTAAAACGCTCTGTGCCGTTGCTTCAATAGGAAGGCAAAATCAGCCTTTAGGTAATGCAGCATATGGTGCTGACCTCTCAGGAATAGTCAATACAGCCATAACCGAAACAATCATTCCCTGTCCGTGCCGTCAGTGCAGCCTGAGAATAAGACTATGATAACGGAACAGAAAATGGACCTCTGCTATCAATGTATAACAGTATTTGTTATAACGGTCAAATTGATGTGATGAATGTAGGGAAAAAAAAGTGATAAGTCAATTCTCTTCAAGAATATTACGTAACATGCAACATACTACAAAAAAACACAGGAAAGGGTGCTCGTAAATAAGTGAGGTCAGAGAAGAGGCGTCCTGTGGGATAGTGCTAAAGAAGCCGCAGGTTATCATTAGCATGTGATGACACGGCCATTGTTTCAGCCTGATTCCTCGGCTATGTGGGCCGTGTGGTGGTCTCTCGTGACGTAGCGGTGGAGGGGTTTCTTTGGACATGGGAATGGAGGTGGCTGCGTGGAGTAGCTGATATGGACGTGCATGCAGCGCTATGGTGGTTTTATCTCTGTACATACAACTCTTTGGTAAACATTACCTCCTTCGCACAGTGTCTTTGATCTCTGCAGCAACAGAAGGTGATGATTCCACACAAGCCAAAGTTAGTCATGGTTGAATATAGGTGTTGAATTTGGTAAACAACTCATCCCTAAATATGCTGCTGTAGGAGAGTTGACAAGTCTGTTACATTTTTGAGGTGGGCTTGTTGTGAATTACGATACGCATATCTACCACGATAAGTAAATAAATACACTAACGCGCTTTTCCAGTCAGACAGTGCGAAGTGGAAAAAAAGAGATTGTCTCTTTTGTCAGTGCTTGGTTATAAATACCATATGATTTGTGTTGACCAATTCTTTAACAACCTGAGTGGAGGTCTGCTGAGCGAGGTGATTGACATCCAACCCCCCCTCTACTCCCTACCTACCGATGGCCTACTACATGTTCTGGCTGGCATAGAGCACCATGGAAAGGCTGCAGTCGGGTCCTATTATTATGGAATGAGAAACATCTAAACCCTAATGTAGACCTCATGGGTTTTGTCAGTGATTTTTGCACACACACACACACACATGCAAAAGCAGAATAGTGTGAATTCCTTTGACCTGGATGTACTTTAGGGAGATTGAGAGGCATGTGGTTTTAACTGTACACCCTTAGGTCTAAAAAATATGACCATGACATCTGGAATCAGGGTGGAAAAACTAGATTCTGCACTTTTACATCAAGATTGATACATCGTACAGAAATATTTTCACCAGCTTCCAGTCACATGGTAGCATAGAAAGTCAAAATCAAAACCCATCTCAATAATATAGCAGCTGAACTTTCCCTTATATTCTGGGAACAGATTCTTTTGAGCACATTATCATGTGATTCAAGTTCAACCGCACTATCATGGCTACCGATCTTCACATGCTTTGATGTTAAACACACCTCACAAATGGAGTGGAATGATTATTAGCTCTCTTTCATCTACTCCCCATATTCTTGTCTAGACTTCTAGAACAGTGGAGATTTTTCCATTTAAAGTTTTAGAATCTCAGACTCACAGCCGACTTAGAGGGAATTTAAATCAAATCGTTGACTGCACTGCTTTTGAAGCCCTAAACACAATCTAAATGCCTCAATTGCTTTGGGCCTATCAAACATCCTTAATCTGTATCCATTGGATTGCCCTACATGGAGATGTGCTCACTATAGCAGAAAAGAACATTTTATTTTGTTTTTAATTGTGTCTTTGGAGACGCATTTGGAGCTGCGTTGTCGTGTGGCCTGGGGAGTGAAATGAGTTCTTCTCTGAGCATGACCATCAGTTCAGCTGCTTACGAAGCTCTTACGCATCTAACCTGTTCCAGGGACTTATACGGCTGCAGGTGAGTAGCCAGGTTAGACTTATTTTGATCCCTCTAAAGGGCTGTCGTCATGCCCGCTTGGGCTCCAGAGGGTGCGATACAGCAGTTTTTGTAATAGTAACGACTTAATTATGATACTTTGAAAAAGGCTGCAAGTCTGCACATTTTGATATATTTGCTTTGTTCATTTTGCATTTGTTCATTTCCAAATTAAATGTGAGCATGCATACTTTCAGCATGTCTGCCAATGATTTGTTTACTTAAAAGTCGTAATAACTTATTGCGGTAAAATCATTTTTCCTCAGCAGATCGGCAAAGGTGAATGAGGTTCATCTGGCAATGTCGAGCTGTTCTGACATCATAACATCATACTGTATATGTTAAATAAACACAAACGCTTAATCCTTATTGGAAATGTAAACAAAAGTTTGTTAAATCATCACAGCTGGATTTACTCATTCATGCATGTGTATGCAGTCTTAATAAGCTGAAAGACTGAAAATAAAAGTAGGCATACTAAGTGGACATACATTGTTCTACAAACACTTATTTCCTAATAAGTTGTATTTCTCAACCTATTTATTTTCTTTAGCTTTCACAGTAAAATGATGAGATTTAAGCGAAAGGACCTGAGTGAGGTATGTGTATGTTTGAACACAGCGATTACTCAGGTAGCAATTACTGCACGTATGAAAACCCCCTCTGAGCTGTAATTTTAAGCCTTCTTCTCCAGACCAGAATCTCCCTCTCTGTATTTTACAACCTGGAAATGATGTGGCTGTAGGTGTCTTCTGAGGGCGAGATGGGGAATACCAGTATGGCCTCAAGTTGTGTCTGCCTGAAATGAAATGAATGGGAGGGGGAGTTTATACCTTTCTTATTTTTTATGTATAAATCTAATGTGCACTTTATAATTAACGTTTATCACATTGGATCTTGTCTGTCTGGCAGCAGTTTTAGAACTGACATAAAAAGAACCTGGAGAACTGAGGTTATAGCAATGATTAGATAAATCACACGTTTGTCGGTCAGCAAAGGAAAAGCAATATTTTTTCAACCCCCTTCCCTCCGCTTCACCCTCACCTGTCTCGCTTTTTCATTTTGGCTGAGTCCATCTCAGCGCCCTTTCTTCTCCCGTTGTGTTAAGTGTATGTTCTCCAGTTCATTAATGAGATGTCCACAGGGGAAGGCATCTGGTGAAACGTTAATATCCTTTATGACCTTTTCCCTGTGAGAGGATCAGGGAGAGCAGATGAGTAGAGTCTGTGGTCTGGATAAAAAAAAAAACATTTTTTGAGTCATTTGAGAGAGAATGTCGCAATATTATAAGAAAAGATGACGGATGACAACTGAGGTGAGCGCTCCGACACACGTAAATCCCGATACATTTGTCGGCTTGCAGGTAATAAATGTGGGAATAAATGTGAGAAATAATTACTAATACAGCAAGAAAATATATATTTGTAAATTTAAGTTTGACTTTCATGCATTTACACACAATATCAATAACAAATGTTTTGGGGCTCCAGAGTAGCATCTATAATTGAGAAAATGTAGTTCGGAGCTCACGTAGATTGAATGAATTTAACCAAGTGTAAGTCAAATACAGCAGACTTGCGACACAGTACGAGAGTACTGCATGGTTCAACTGAGAGGTATGTACCCGTCCAGGCCAATAACAACAGCTGTCAGTTGTAAATTTGTCCCTCTGATTTACAACATCAATCACAGTCACACTTATTCACTTATCCTGCTCTCTTTCTTTCTCTCCCTCCTCCCGCATGCACTCCATGTGGCTTTCATTTAGCACTGTGACATCATCCTTCCCCGCACACACTAGAGAATATGTACCGATAATGGCATACCCCCCCCCCACCCACCCCTCAGGACGGCTCCACAGTCTCAGTCCCCATCTGCAAAAGGAGAACAGACTCCATGCTTATTCTTGTCCCATTTAACTCCAGTCCGTTCCAATCATTGTGTTTGTTTATGTTCCTGCGCAACTCCCATTACTCGATACGTAAACCCACATAGGCTCGTTTCACTGGGAATATCAGACGGCCTGCCGCCAGTTTTATACCTGACGTGCCATGTGTCCGTAGGAGAAAATACCATTTGTGTTTTTAAGTTTCCAGATAAACATTTTATGTGATCGCCAGTGTGCATTTATCTTTGACTAAACACAGACATTAACCGCATCCTCTCGGTTATCTCTCCGCACTCAGGGAGCCCTTTTTTCCTGTGTATTCCACTTGAAGTGGGATCCCAGTGGAGCCACGCGTCTCCCTGGCTCAGGCTCAAAAAAGCTCTGCAAGAAGATGGAGTGAGAGAAAGGGGAACGGCGGATATCCCTTCTTCAGTTTAAGCAGCACACTCAAGTGTCTGCAGCAGATACATGTAATAATTCGTGGCATCTTTTACCAACTGAGAGAGCTTTAGCGTCTGTATGGGACACGAGGTGCTTTTCAACTACCTCCAATGTTCCTGTGCCCACACGTATCGCTATCAGATGCTCAGCGCGACAGTAGTCGCATGAAGTGTCCAACAACAACAGGCTTTTCATCCATGACGGCTCGTTCAAGTTAATGTCGACCACAGTGTTTACTAGACACGTGTGTTTTCTACTGACTTCATATGAAAATTGGAAATTGAAGTTTAGAGTTGCAGACTACACATCTTAAATATAATATGTAGACAACCCTGCACAAAACATAAACTGAACCATCTTGCCGTATGTATGTGTCAATATACAGCAAATCAGCCGACAGTCGTGATTATTAACAAAGACAAGTAGAAAGTAGAAGGATAAAACATCCACGTCTATCTGAATAAATGATAGCAGATTGATCTTCACACAAACAAGGAGCTGAGACTGAGAGGTTTTTCTTACGCTTGTGGAAAAATATCATATACTTTCCTCAGTACAAGTTTAGCGTAGCACAAAGGGACTGTGAGGAGATGAGATCCGGTTTGAGGCTGTGTGTGTGTGTGTGTGTGTATGTGTGTGTGTGTATGTGTGAGCAAGAGAGAGAAATATCTCCAAGTGTGTGTGTGTGTGGATTAGATAATTACAGGAAGCATGTCTGAGACCTGGCAGAACGCCGCTGCCACATCCCCTCAGTCTCTGCCACCTCACCACCCGAGATCCAACACCACTCAAACAAACAGTCGCTTGTCTCCAACGTAGAAATCTTAATGGCAACAAAAATATACACAGTCACGCACAGTCCTCTGTGGATACCTAATCCCTTGTTAAACAAACAAAACCTTCCACAGAATGCTTGCCCTTCAAATGAGTAAATGAAAACGGAAAATGGATTAAAAAAAGTCTTTCTTTCTTTCTTGGAGATCAAGTATCCCTAAAAAACATACAGATCCTGGGAAAGCAAATCATTCAATTGCCCCCTGCAGCTCCTGCATTTAAAGACATCTCAGCGGCGTGTGAGGTGGCCGTGAGGTTGTCACAGAGTTACACTTTACGTTGCGCCATTTTCTTTACTCCTCTCCTCATTCGAAGGGAGTTTTCTGAAGAGTAGTGCACAGATGGCCTGAAGTGTGTGCTCCCCCGAGTAGTGAATGCAGCTCAGGGTGTAGTGTTGTGAACAAAGCCCCAATGCCTGGCCGCTCTCCCGCCTCATTCTGCAATCAGCGTCACATATAAAAGGCACCTGTTTTTTGGGGGGGGGCCCTGTACACATGGTAGTGTTTTTGTGTGTTACACAAATCCCATCGTTGTCCTGCATACAAAGAGTGACTCAGGCCAGTAGTTCACCTGCGGCTGCTTTTCCCTTTTTTGATTTTGTTATTTTATTTTGTTCTTTTTTTTGTTGCCCCTTGTTGTGTTGTTTGATGTTTCACCGTTAAAACGTATTTGTTAGACTTCTTTTGGGAAGTAGATTTAAGTCTAATTTGCCCAATAAGCTCCCATTCCTGCCGTTACTATCAATTATTTAGATTTAGCCTTTGGTTTCACTCTGGCTTGCCTGCTCGTCTAAAGTTTCAAGGGTTGTGCTAACACACACCAGATTCCCATTTAGTCTTTTACAAGGGACACCCGGTCTGACCTGGTCATGTGTTAATGAAAGGCTTTTCAGGCCAACGTGCACCAGAGGAAGTGCACACCTCTGGGCCTCAGCACTTTTTTCTTTAAATCCTTCTCCCTCGCCCTCTTCAGAAGCTCACTAAGAGAGAGTAGTGAGGAACGGCCTGTCAGTTCCAATCAGGTGCAAAGTGGGTGTGTTGCATGTGTGCACGAAAGCTGTTCGCTTGGTCTGTAATTATGCTGATGAGTGATGTATTATTTTTTATGACATGTCTGTCACAGTCCACTGCTTCCTTTTTAAAGTAGGATCGCAAAACATCTAAAAGCGAGACCAACAGGGAGTCGAAGCCGATCTCAAACTAACGGCTGATTGAGAGACCGGATCCGTTTCCTGTCTGATAAAACTGCTTCCTCCTATGAAAAGAAGCCCATAAACCCTGCTTTGTACATCACATGTTCCCTCCCTTCAATCTTAACATCTTTCCCTGGACTCATATTCCACTTCTTCCATTTCTGTTTTTATCAAAACACACTGCTGCATGTGAGTGTGGCTCTGAGCGTCCAGTGCTCTTTTATGCCGCGCGCCCCTTACCTGAAGAAGACTCTTTGTAGATCAATGACCAAGCCGATGACTCGTAGAAGCGTATAGCAGATTTTAAGTAAGAGGAAGCAGAGATGCCAAATGAGAGGTGAGATAGAAAGATAACCCTGCTGCTGCCCTTTCACCTTCATTTGGGAAAAGCTATGAATGAGAAACACATGTGCAATGTGCCCATGGCAATTGGGCCACTCGGGACTCAGACGCAGGTTATCGGAGCAGTTACAAAACCCTTTGAGGATTTGAGGAGGAGGGTTCGGTCAAATGTAATCTTCCTCCAGGTGAGAGTGAAATTAAATGAAAACTCCGTCTTTCTACCCAACTATGACGTTCTAATCGCAAAGCGCCCCGATCTCTTTCCACGTGCGCCCGTGTTACCTGCAGAACTCTGGCAGCTGAACAGGACCTGGGTGTTCCAGGGCCATGGGACGGCATCGCTTCAGCCCCAGACCATGCTGCTGGACGAAGGCCACGGGAGGCTTTATGTCGGGGCCAAGAATACTCTGTTCTCCCTTAGCCTGGACCGGGTCAACACACAACACAGAGAGGTGGGCCTGTTTTCATGCCTCGTTGCTTATGAGGAAGACAGACATGTTGTAACTCATACACCCATGGGCCAATAGGTTGGCTGAACTATTTGAGCATGTGTGTATTTTCCTAGGATGGTTATCAGTACAAAACTTTCGTTTAGAAATTCAAAACTGTTTTTGTTTTCCCACAGATCCAGTGGGCCAGTACAGAATCTCAGAATGAGGAATGTTTGATGAAGGGAAGGGAAAAGGTACGGGACACAATAGTATGGATGTGATTGATTTTCAAGGGAAAAGTATAAATGTTTCATTAACAATGTGCATTAACTTGGTGTGTGTGTGTTGATAAATCAATTTTGTAAATAGATACTCTGAATCAATGATCTACATATCTCGCTGTCCTTATTGAACTTTGTTCAACCTGGCGTATTGATTTTATCAATGTTATTGTAAAAAGGCCTGGAATCTTTCCAGTACACCCTCTTCTCTGATGGCCTCACCCGCATCTCACCCAACGACCCTCCTCCTCCCCCCCCCCACTGCTCCATCTCTGTCTTCCCCAACAGTCGGAGTGTGCTAACTACATCAAGGTCCTGCAACAGTACAACCAAACTCATTTGCTGGTCTGTGGAACAGGAGCCTTTAACCCCATCTGCGCCCTGGTCAGAATGGGACACACAGGGCAGGTGAGTCCTACGGGCAGAATTAGAGTTTCTTTCAACGACCACGTACTGTGAAAAGGTGACCAGCTCCTCGGTATTCTAATGGAAATGTTCCATATTTTATCCGGGGTCGTTCAATGATATATGTCAGCAGCTTATAGGGGGGGTTTAGGGTGCATGCTGGTAACCATGGAAATTCGCTTGCATCCATCGGTGCAAGCGCCTGTCTGTCGACAGTGTGACACGTACGGTTTCTCCTAGATTCAAGGTTCTCCTAGATTCTAGGTGTTTTTGGAGTTTCTTCCATGCATTCCAACAGTGGTGAGGTAGGTTGACCGGACTAGTTAAACTATCCAAACAGGTCCACTCATATCCTTCACTGAACTCATTGGAATGCTCATTGAGTGAAAAAAACTGGGTCTTTTCAGAGTACCTAATCTCTGTCCTCGGTTGCTTCACAAGAATGTTTCACTTGGTGTGTGGGATTACATTTACCCTTAAGCACGAGCAGAATAATATTTACATAACAATCAGCTGTAATAGAAAAATACTCAATTTACCAAGCAGACCAATGATTACATTATTGAAAAACATTTAGTTTTGTAATAATGTACCACTGGCCTCAAAATAAAAATAGAAATACAGCTCACATTCCAGAGTATTTAATGTAAGGTAATATTGTATCAGCCTGTTTTACCTATTTAACGCTTGGTTATATGTAACAATACAATAGATGAGTTCAGCCCAAAAACTGACTCCTGTTACAGTCATCTGCCGGTGAGCAGTCACAGCACATTTCAGGTTCAGGGGCTGCTCGTAAATCAACGCATGACATCCCCTCTGCTCTGCCAGTGACAGTCATGAACACTGCGGTGGCCCACAAGATATAAGCTTTGCTTCTGTCGGGAGTTCTCTTAGAGTGTGTATGAGTGTGTGTCTGCACGTGTGTTTCCTGTGGGGTCATAAGAGTACAATCGGTGAACTCAGCGTGTTAGTGTTACACATCCAGAGAGTAATTATTCACACTGTCATCCATCACTCCTTGTCTCATGTGTATATCTTCCTCTTTCCCATCCATCAATTTCTTAATCTCTGCTCTCCTTCCCCTACACCTCCCTTCTCCAGGGTTTGTCCGGATGTTGGTAAAGCTGCTGCTGCGTGCATGTTTATGTGTTAACGCGCGTTGTGTTCACATTGTCAGGACAGGACGTTTGCTCTTGAGGAAGACAGCATCATGAGCGGCAGAGGACGGTGTCCATATGACTACAACAGCCCTTCCACGTCTACGCTCTCCAGTAAGACACCCCTCCGTCTGTCGCTCATCCCCCCAGCACCCTCACTCCCGCAATGCTGCTCCCCGCCGAAGGGATGCGCTGGCTTTGTTGTCCCGACAAATCAACGCTGCCATCTAGTGGCCTTTCCTCGCAGTGAAAGTGGTTGCACATTTTAATCACAGCACGTTTTTGAACGCATTGTTGTGAATTGTGTGTCTGTACGTGTGCATACATTAGGAGGAGAGCTGTATATCGGCCTGTACACAGATTACTGGGAGAATGATGGAGCGTTTTGTCGACTGAACAACCAGACCTACACGCGCACTGAACGAGACGACAAGCAGCAACTTAATGGTTGGTATATTTTTCAGAAAAAAAACAGATATCCCTTTAAATAAGAGGGAGTGCAAAGATAACTGCTCATGTCAGGATTAGTTCTATTTGAAGATTACCGACAATCTGTTTCATTACACTTTCACATAATTAAACAACCACATTTCACTGTTTCTTAACTGGTACCGTTTATGAAATGAACAGATTACAAATTACAGGCATGCTGCCCGTCATATTTCATTACTCAAGCCTTTTTTGCCTTCTTCTGCCCACAGAGCCTAAATTTGTGGGGTCTGCAGTTATTCCCGACAACGATGACAGAGACGATGATAAAGTGTACTTCTTCTTCACTGAGCGGGAGATGGATTCTGAGGGAGGGAACAAGGCGATGTTCACTCGTGTGGGCCGAGTCTGCGCGGTGAGAATGCAAATGCTCTAAAAAGATGCCTTGCCTTCATCCAGGGCCAAAGTACAGCAGCATTCACAGCCCGTATCTGCCTTCGTCTCTAAGAATGACCAAGGAGGACAGAGAATGCTGGTGAACAGATGGAGCTCCTTCCTGAAAACCCGTCTCATCTGCTCTGTGGCCGGACCGAATGGCATCGATACACACTTTGATGAACTCGGTGGGGCTACAAGGAAACTCTTTGCGTGCCATCTTATGTATCTGTTGTAAACAGGTTCATAATGATTGAGACTATTCCATGCATCTGCATGTACATCCCTAAATATGCAAATAGTCACTGTGTAATAGGGGATTTTCTTACATTGTGGTTCTGACCTGCAGTAGTACCAACCGATATTCAGTAGAATAGAACATTTCAACACTTGTGCCAGTAGCCAATGTGTGGTATGACTAAAGCCGAGTAAGCGCCTCTCTTTTATTACCTTCTGGCTGGATTCTTTTCACAGTGATATTTTTCAATAAAACACAGACAATCTTTGAAAACCCTTAAAGTAATCTCACTTCTAAAGATATTACCAAAATCCCCAAGGACTCGTCTATCCTCATGGATAAAAAAAACACATATCCCTCCGTCTGCAAGAGGATAGGAACAATTTAAAAGCACTTAAGACGCAGGGTCCCAGAAGACTGTCTGTACTTTCTCAGCCGAGTTTGAGGAGCTGTTGTCTAAAGGGCTCATAAAGAAAGTGCTAACATGTCAATGCTTAGAAGGTACTACGTTTACTTTGTCAACTATCTATTAAATGTAATAGATACCAACGACACCTAATATAAATGTTTTCTGTTTTTAGAGGATGTGTTTGTGCTTAACAACAAGGACGGGAAAAACCCTGAAATATTTGGCCTCTTTAGCACGACAAGGTGAGCGGATTGTGACTTCACTGTTTCATTGTACAGTCCCAAGGAAATCACTAACGGAGCCTTTCTTTGCAGTGCGGTGTTCCAAGGCTTTGCAGTATGTGTCTACCACATGGATGACATAAGGGCAGCCTTTAATGGTCCATTCGCCTACCGAGAGAAACCTGAGCATCACTGGACAGCTTATGAGGACAGAGTCCCCTACCCTCGACCTGGATCTGTGAGTCTTAACGTAAAATACAAGTTATGTTTGCAGCATGTGATTTTCTACTGATCCGAGTCCATGACGGAAATTATTTGTGAGGAAACAGTGTTGATGCGGGCAAACTGCTGAATGTCAGCACTAATTTAGCTTCCTCAGCAGGTCGTACAGGGAAATCCTCAGCCAGACGAAAGCAGTTTTTCCATGTTTTACACTGTATAACGGACCACCTGTCCCTGCCCCCCTCTGTTCCTGTCGCGCCTCTCTTTGACAGTGTGCCAGTAAAGTGAACGGAGGTGGCTTCTCAAGTTCCAAGGAGTTTCCCGATGAGGTTCTGCGGTTTGTGCGTTCCCACCCTGTGATGTATCGCCCTGTCTTTCCACACCGCGGGAGGCCTGTGCTGCTGCAGACAGAGACAGGCGGGAGAAAGCTGACCCAGATCGCCGTGGACAGAGTCCAAGCGCAGGACGGACAATATCATGTCCTCTACATCGGCACCGGTACACACACACACACACACACACACACACACACACACACACAGTGAAGAATGCTGAATATATTGCAAAAATGAAATACAGAAGAAACACAAACTTTTGAATAAAAGTTGTTTCTTGTACTAATGCGGTTTGCACTGGTTGTGATTTTCTTTTTTTTCTTTTTTATTGCAACCCATTAGCACTTAGCTGTTGGAACAGTGTGACATTGTTTTCCTCTTTGTTAGACGACTCGGTGGTGTTAAAAGTAATCACCATCTACAACAAAGACACAGACACTATGGAGGAGGTGCTGCTGGAGGAGCTGCAAGTATTTAAGGTACTCATTGTTAGCTACACAACGTAAAACAAGAGTAGACACTGTAAGTCACTCTAAGTCCATTCTGTATTGCAGCGCCCACAGACCGCAGTCCGCAATAACGGGTTATTTTGAAATCCTGATTTGCCTCTTTCCCATCATGTGAGGGGCGCAGTTGTGATTTAGCAGGCCTGCCCGTTAGAGATCTTCAGAACGATTTGAAGAAAAAGATCTGAGAACTTTATGTCGGCTCTCGTTATGATATTCTTGTAGCATATGATTGCCATTTATTTTTGATTAACGGTACGATGTGCCCTGTCTGCAGGTGCCAGCACCAATCAGAGAGATCATAATATCACCTAAACGGGTAAGAGGACCTTGTGAATGCATCTTCTGTTCACTCATGCTATTCTGCTTTTCAGCCACAAGATGTCAACATTTTCATTAACTTGTACTGCCATGATTGAGACGTTCTGTTGCTGTTGGATCATTATCACAGTTGAATGAGACAGAAAACATGAATATGGATTCCTGTTAAACTGTGTGCTGATATTAACGGTGCTCGTGCTGTTGGGCCCACAGCAGCGGCTGTATGTCGGGTCAGAAGCGGGTGTGGCCCAAGTCGCACTGCATCAGTGTGACCTCTATGGCTCAGAATGCGCCGATTGCTGTCTGGCCAGAGACCCTTACTGTGCCTGGGATGGTCTCACCTGCACCAGATACTACCCTGCTGGAATTTACACCAAAAGGTAACTGAAAACCCACTCTGAGACAGGACCATATGTATTTCTGAAGATATTTGTATTTGTGTGTGTGTATGTGCGTGTGTGTGTGACAGAGTGTGTGGGTGATACCAGCTGCTCACACCTTCCACAGTACTTCGGTTCCATCACAGTGTGTTGCAATGAATGTCGCAATGCTCTGAGGCTGGTCTGCCAAGTCACCATCACAGGCTGCGAGCAAAATGACAGCCAGTTGTTGTTGTTTAACATCAATCAATGTACCCTTCATCACCGTCCCCCTTCATGCATTTTCTTTCTCCATCCCCATATTGGATATTTCTCTATTCTTTCACCCGTGTTCTTGTACATTACACATGTAATATGACTCCCTCTACTTCCCTCACTAACATCTCAGCAGAAGATTCAGACGGCAGGACGTTCGCCATGGCAACGCTGTCCAGCTGTGCAATGGGCTGCAAATTGAGGGTTAGTGTATAAAATGGCTCTATGATGTGTGTGTGTACGTGCAGTTTAGTGTGCTTCTACTGAGGCAATAGATTGGAACAATTCCCTCCTTTTGTCATCTAATGAAAGGTCATCTAATCACGTCGTACCAATCTGTGCATGCGTGTGTGTGTGTGTGTGTGCGTGCAGATGAACAATGGCAGCGAGCCGAGGAGAGGCTGGTGTACGGTGTGGAGAGCAACAGCACTTTACTCGAGTGTGTCCCTCGATCACTTCAAGCCACGGTCCTCTGGTTCCTGCAAAAAGACGGAGAGAAACACGAGGTAAACTGGATGGACCTTTCTAAAGAACATCCAGATGTTAACACGTTTAACAATATATAACACTACAAACACCAATATGAAAAGTAAATACATTACACTAGATTTAAAAAAATCACCATAATACTGTTATTGTGTAACAAAAACAAATGTTCCTCCGACCCCCTTTCGCCCCGTCCTTCAACGCAAGTAGTTTTGGTTTGACCAAAACTACTGCTGATGTTTTTTAAATAGCGAGGTTTGTAGACAAACTGGGACTTTCCTTATCCAGGTGGTGTTGTTAGGTATTTGTATTGATTTATCAAGTTACTAGATTCCAATTTTAATTTTTTTTTTTAAATGTAACATTAAATTTCAAGATGCAGTATAAATTAAGAGATTGAAACCTGGGATTGTGGCTCAACTCCTATAACGTATGGAAGTCACTGTGTTGAGTACACTTTTAAAGATCTCTATAATTCAGTTCTTCAGATCCTCAGGATTTTTAATCAAATCTTCTGCCAAAACAAGCAACAATTGACATGTCTGAACCGACTTGCATGAGCGGCACATCAATGGTTAGAATGCCTTTTCTTCCCTTTTTTCCTCCCTGCAGGTTCGAGGTGATGAGCGAGTTATCGTCACGTCCCACGGGCTGCTGTTTCTGCGAGTGAGAAGCTCCGACGCCGCCGTGTACGTTTGCCAGACCGTGGAGCACGGATACGTGCACACGTTGTTACGCGTCTCTCTGCGCGTACTCAGTGGCGAACGGGTGGAGTCAGCAATCCACCAAGCCGACGACGGGGAAGCGGCCAAATCTGCACTTCCGTGCCCCTCCTTCATGGGCCCCCCCCCAGATCCCAGCGTTAGCCCGAAGGCTCGAGGGCCGTCCGCGGTCTCGGGCCCCCACTCCAGGTTGTGGTACAAGGAGTTTCTCCAGCTCATCGGCTACGGGGATGCACAGAGGGTGGAGGAGTACTGTGAGAGAGTGTGGTGCTCTGATAAAAAACGCAAGAAGGGCAAACGGAAGTATTCTCCTCCGAGTGGCGAGAGGAGAGGGAAGGGCAGAGGAGAGGAGAATTCCCACCGAGCGCCGAGGCACACCGCGGACACCTGAGGAGGACAGAGCGCCACTAAACACGCACACACACATGCATGTGCACGAACACACTCGAGAGGTGGAACTCAATCTTTGGTTGCACCATATAAAGGCTTTTCACTTTGTTTTTAACCACGGTAGTAAGAGAATAACAGTAGTAGGTTGCTGTAGCGAGCTGTCTAGGGGTTCTAGGGATATTCATCATTGGTCTGACGTTGATGTTTCACTTATTTCAAAATGCAAGATTTTGCCTTTTTGTATAGATAAACTGATTATGTGGTTAAAACCCTGTGTAAATATGTCAGTGTCAGGGCAGTAGAGGACACACGAGGAGATGGAGGACAGACTGTCTCTGATCTGTAGAGAGATATATGAAGAGAATATAACGGTGGACCGATCCAGCCCAGCAGTCAATCCGAATGGACACAGACGTTACCACAGCAGACACGAGGCGTCATTCAATGGCTCACAACGATGAACTCTTACTGTATTATTATGAGAGAAAGCTCTGTTCATGCTAAAGGCCTACTATCGTTTTTTTTGTTGGTACTATGATAACTTATTTTCTCGGTTCATGCTTGGAGTTCCGTAGTTGTTTTTAGTTGTCACAAACTGGAAACTATATTGATGTTGTTTTTGCACAGTAAATAATGTCTTTAGGTTTATGATGATGAACCATACACTCAATGCTGCAATTCCACTATCACTGATAGTTGAGTCATGTTTTAGTAATAATAATGCCCTCCATGGAATCATTACTATTCAAGCACTCGTGAAAACTGTTTCAGTAGATGAAAAGTATTCCTATTAGAGAAGATTTTTGTAAGTGTCATTTACATCAACGGACCAACTCTACCAACAGTATTGTGCATTGTATATTGTAATCAACCAACATCCGAGGGGGGTCTTTGTGTGCAAATTTAGAAACTATAACTGTATTCATTCTTCTCTCTCTCTCTCTCTCTCTCTCTCTCTCTCTCTCTCTCTCTCTCTCTCTCTCTCTCTCTCCCTCTCTCTCCCTCTCTTTCTCTCTCTCTTTCTCCCTCTTCTTTGTTTGTCTGAAACAATGTTGCAAATGGATTCATAATTACTTATCATTCAGCCTCATGAATATTCAGTTAACTGAGATGACAGAAATATTAAATAACTGAATACAATCATGACAGTAAAATGCAATGTAGTGTTTTGGGATCACTTTTTACCTGGTTTTATTCCCTGTTTTCATAATGGGGTAAACATATTTAATAGAGCCATTCATCATTCTCCTTAAATATTCTTTATCTCAGAGCCTTGTCTTAGATTGAACATGTTTTATCTGCTATACCTGTTTTAATTACCTGCCATTAAAAAAATGGAACATCCTATCCAAGTGTCACTTCAGTCGCTTAGCCATCAATAATGTCATAGTGTACTCGGTCCACATTCACACACACACACACACACACACAAGTTGGGGAGAGAGCAGAGAGCAGCAATCACCTTAAAACATACATTTTCATAATTATGTAAAGCTATATTTTTGTTCAATAGAGGAAGTGTTAAGTACTACATAGGTTTCTCTGTTTTTACTCATAGAGAGATTATATATAGATTATTATATATAATCTCTCTATGAGGAAACAGAGAGACCTATGTACCTATGAGGCCTATGAGAGACCTATGAGAGAGATTATATATATATATATATATATATATATATATATTATATGCTGGTGAAACACAAATTCCAAACAACCAGCAAGGATTCGTTATGATTTTGCTTGTATCCTGTTTAGGTGCACCGTGCTCATTCAAATTCTGTCTGGGTCTACCTGAGTCAGTGGGTAGCTGAAGGCATTTGAGAATGGGATTAATGCTGCTGATTTATTACACATGGCTACCATAGCAACAGGCTCTGAACTGGTACAGCTCTCCCCCTCTCTCTCTGTCAGGTTTCAGCTGTTGCTCTGGTCCCTGGCCTCGTCTAGCCCCTGGATCACACTAGTGACTAGTCTAATCGATGAGACGGGTCCAGATGCAAAAACCGTGATGAACCTTGAGCTGCTCTACATCTATCTGTCACTGTGTGAAAATGACAGTGTTTTTTCTTTTTTGCCCTGTTGGCACCTCACGTGTTTTCTCTTGTAGCTCTGGATGTCCCCATGCGGTGCTGTTTCCATCAAGCCAATGCACCAGAATACTTTATTACAAATGAAAATGTCACAGAGGGAATGAAGAAGGAACAAATGAACACTGGAGGACAAACAGTAAACACACCTCTCCTCTACAACCAGTAACACTCCTCAGTATGTACATTACAGTATATTGTATGTCTATGTGCACATATTTTTGTGAAAACTGAATTTACATACAAGCCTTGATGGGTATGTTTGTATAAATGAAGAAATAACCAGAAAGATATCCCTTACTCTCCTTGTAAGCAATCCACCATGGCAAAATGCCTTTATGTTTATGCATTTTGCTTCTGTATCACTTAATACACTACAATAATGAATAAACTACCAATTCAATTTGATAAACATTCATTTTTGCAAATAAAAATAATGAAAATGTTCCTATTCTGGATTTTCCTAATCAGTTATCCTACTCGAAGTTCTTAACAGGTGTGAAAATTGAAAGTCAGGCATCCAGTGATCCGATAAGCTACAGCAGCTTGGATGACATGTCAGGTCAGGACAAAAGAGAATCCGGTTTTAAATAAGGTATATTCTTCTTACCTAGAGATATGATTTCAAACGCACACAAAAAATACCAAATTACAAAGGGATTCTGAAATAACACAGACATGAGCACACTGTGGACACAAAGCGGCGTGTCAACATGTACTCTGTGTTGTCTTGCTGACACAGCTGTATGTAAGCTACAGAATCGGCCCCTCGGCTGTGAGAAGCTCTAAAAAACAACCAGCAATGGGAGAGGTCGGACTGACCGATTGCGATTTTGTGTCTAGAAATATTCCTGTGTCCATTTTCTTTTTTCCTCCCACATGTGGTTTCCAAAACCAGATGCAACATACGGCCGAACAACAATTCTCTCCATCCATTCAACATTACTCAATAGGCCGTATAAAAGATGCCTACCACCCACAACACTCTGTTTCTCCCAGCTCACAAATCTCATGGAGGACAGCCGAGTGGGAACGAGAGACGCGAGACATAGATCATCTGGCCTTTTTTCACTGCTGGCATTCAAGGGAAGCCGAAACTGCAGAGTGAGTCAGTGAGAGCGTAGAGCGAGCGAAGCGGTGAAAGTAAAAAGCAGAGGAAGACGTGGTTGGATGTGAGTCCCTGTGAGTCCCTGTGCTCTCCTGGGACCAACGCTTCTTTGAATTATAGTGCAGCCGGATTTGGTACCTGATGGAAGATGTATAGATAGGTAGAAATGAGGTAACGCTGTCAGGCATGACTAAGAAAATGACTACCATTGATGAAGAATTAATGAATGAGTTTTCCTTTTTTGAAATGCCCGTCCAGCAAACGTTGGACTGGTGCTGTGCATATGTAAAACTCTACGTCCTCTTTGGCCCCTTGTTTTTGTGTCTGCGTGCATTAAAGAACATTATGTTCAGTGGAGGTGATCCTCTGGCCGTGGATTTTGTGAATGACATGTTTGTGACGCATGTGCTGTGTCATTAATCTGGGTGTAATCACTACATCTGTAGCCCCTGTGGGGGTTGCTCTCGCCTCTAATCCACCTCTTTATCCCGGCATCTTTCTCATTACATCACTCTGACCTCTGCAGCGCCAACAGCTGGTCAAGGCTGTTAAACAACAAACAGTACTTGCAGTCAATCAACACACACCATGTTGGCTCTACATAATTTATGAAGTCTAGCATTGTACTCCAAATGCTATTGCGCAATAAAACACTGGATAATGGGGTTTCACTTAAAGATCACTTACAAAGAATATGAAACATGAAATGGAACAGCTTGAAGCACTTCACTCAGGCATGTAGTGTAATAACAGGAATTGCTCTATATCCATAGTCATAAAAAATGTATAGATCCAACATGTTATCCTGAAAAGGTTTTATAAAAACATCATAGATAAATAAGAATTGCATAAAATGAGCATTTATATAATATGCTTTAATGTCTGAATCATTCATTAGAATGACAAACAAGTCATAAATAAATAATCGAAGATTACCAAACAATAACTAATATTTTTACAAAGATAAAAGGTATGGTTTTCTCCAACTGCGGAGAGGAGATAACGCTGCATGAAAAGTGAGATTTTCGTCCCCGTAAAGGGACGAAGAAAACAACGCTCAAGGCGACATTTTGACTGAATCAGCAGCCTGCTGACTCAAAACTGCAGTAAGAGACACTGCTTTGGGCTGCAAGTTGCCAACAGTCTTTACTACAACAGAAAAAAGCATGGATTTATTTGAGTGATCTAATTAAAAGTATTAAGCAGATTTTTTCCCCTTTGTGACATTTTAAGAAACAGTATTTAAGGACTTACATTTGTAAATTATTCAATTTGGCTGGTCTCAAATGTAAGACACCACTGAAACTAATGCACCAGCTTTATTTGCCCTCCACCACCTAATTCCTACTAGACAGACCCATTACTGTACAAAATAAAACAAGGATTTTGTAATCAGGCCTCATCAATGCATTGGAAGACTTCATCAAGTGTCCACATTTGCATATCACATCCTTGCAAACGAGTATTTGCATTATTATATGTGTGCAATGAAGATTTGCTCCAATACATTTCTGACGCCGTCCATCAACCAATCCTGTTACGTTTAAGGCACCGCTGCTGATGGCATTTAATGATTACATGAAACAAGTCATCCATGAAATGAATTCCCCAAATAGGAATATTATGACCGCGGTTCTATGCGCTGTATCTTTATGTGTGGCCCTTTTGCAGAATGGATTTTGTGAGGAGGTCTGTTTTACCACATCGGAAGCGAATTATGATTAACAGCTCCTCAGTGGTAACAGTTTACAGTATCCTTAAATTATCTTAGACATTAAATAACAGTTCACATTTGAGTCATATTGGATTTTAAGTCAGATTCATTTTTTGTTCTATTTTCAAAGATACTATCATTTATAAATGCATTAGATGGAGGTGGATCTTGTCACAGGGCTAATTAAAAAACTGTAAATAAATAAGACACCCTGCAGTGTAAATGGAGACAGTGACGTTTATCCTTTCTCTTCTTTAGCCTGGTCTTTCAATCAAACTATTCATATGTCAATCTTGGCTTTATTCGTTTATTAACATTGCCACCACTTTGTTAGACAAACCAGATTTGCACAATGGGGGGGGGGGGGGGGGGGGGGGGGGCATTATACAAACAGCCTTAATATTCTCTGAGTTTCCCTCTGAGTGGGAATGAACGCTCACGATCTAGCAAACCAACCAGCTCGCATTCAGGTGGGAGTTTCCCTCCATCCATGTGTAGCTGTATGGACGTTAGACCTGAAGCGGAGCTGCATGAAATGAAAGAATATCCTCATCCTTGTCTGTTCAAGCATTTTATCAGCCGCATTACAGCAGCAAGCAGCTGGGAGCCTGTAGCTGCTCGTGAATATTTGATGGGAGAATGGATCGTCTCCCCGGCCAGGTCGAGTACAGCGTGCAGACTCAATCGCACACACACACACACACACACACACAAGGTGGTACAGTTTCTCTGCCGTTCCACAGACTAATGCCAAGAAGGTACCAATGAAGATGGTATTAGAGTTCACTACTGCTGATGAAAAGAGCACCAGAAAGTGAAACCTTTTCTCCATGATCTCCATTTCTGAAATCCTGGGGAGAGACACTCAAGCACACACAAGGGAAACTCCTCTTTGTCAAAGGAATAGAGGGAGTTAAAGTCTAGGATGCCTAGAAATAGAGTGATGTATTGATACAACTGTCCATTCATTCATATTCAGCTGTGCCACTGTTTACACTGTTTGAGGATCATTTTTGAGTATTTATAACAAGTCGTTTTAAGGTTTGATGGTGTTGTTGAAGAGAGTGGCACGTATCTGACCACAGTGTCAAAAAAGGCGCTAGGTGTAAACCTTTGCTTACAGTTTATTGAAAGGATACTATTAGTATGTGTGTTTGTTACAGTGAAAGCCACTTATCACCTAATTCATTTGTTAAAAAACTGTACTGAAATACTAATGCAAATTTAAACATTTGAGCCCTCCTGTAAACCTTAAAAAACAATTTATACTGTAGTTTGGTGTGATTATAGTTGCCCTTGTATAGTAGAAATTAATACATCAAGCAAGATATGTCTGATGCAAAAAAAGGTCTAATTCCAGGTCTTTGCCGGTTCCGTTAATGGCATAAATAAGTTTCTGTAACTCTGATACATCCTCCTTCCTTTTCCATTAATCTCAACTCCTCAACTCCACTTCAGCCCTCACACCTGCCAATGATTTTTTTCCTCCTTATCTTTATGGTATTTATCCTATTGGTGTTCTTACTGCCATTAACAAATGCATTATTTTCTACTCACTCTTCTCTCGTCTATTTATCATTTCCTCCTGCTCTTCTGCCCTTTGCCAGTCTGACTGATCATCAGAGATAAACTGCTCACTGATCTGCAGGATTTGGGGGCGTGGACTCTGTAATCCATACAATTCTCCCATGATATAATACCCGAGGGAGGGGCTGGAGGGAAAGTGAGATAAGAGCAGCGTAAATGGCAACGAGGGTGTACTGATTCCTTGTGGACACTGTCCCTTTAACAGTATTTTTAGTACGTCAGATGACAATGGTCACTGGTGGGGTAAAAAAGACAGGGAGGCTTTGGGGACTTATGCTGTGTCCTGGTGTGATGTGGAGCGAGGAAGAGAGAAGGCAACGTACAAACCGAGCTCCCTTGTGACACACAACGCACTAAAGTAAAGGCTTGGTGATTCAATCAAGTTATCAGTCAGTCAGTTACGTTGTTGGTACATTTATTATAAAGTATGTGACATTTTGTTTAATAAGTCTATAAAAAAAGTCTATAAAAAGTTTTGAGTCAACTAATTTCATATTAACTGTGTGAACCAGTGTTATTATTGTTTTAATTTGTTTTAATACACCTAGACTTAAATGTCAATCAACATGTGAACTGTAATTGCACTTATTGTTTTGGGACATTCCAGCGGTCTTTTGGTTCCTTTTGGTAGACATTAGTGTAATGAGTGAATATTTTTCCTTTCCTCTGCGCAGATATGTAAATTTAATGATACTGGCAGTGCGTGTGATCAGGTTACTGTGTATAGATTACATGGTGACCCTGCCGATACACCTCCATGCAGGCTGCTGCTCCACACAGCTCGGGCTCCACTGCAGAGATAACCATGCCGGGGAAAAACTGCTTTCCTTTCCTCAAGGGTCAACGCCAGAGGTTTGTCTCTTTTTGAAAACTAGTTCCTTAAACAAACTACTTTGCCATTTGTTTGGGACTGTTGAGTTGTTGTTGTTGTTATCGTTGTTGCTGAAGTTGCAGTATCATCCATCAGCCATCCAACGGCTGAGGGAGTTAGAAACTGCTCGCCAGCATTACGCTCCAGTGTGTGTGCTTAATTAAAATGAGAGAGCGAGATAAGCGCTGCCTCTGAGCTCTGTTTGTTTCAGTGTGTACGTGCATGAGGAAAAAGACAGAGATGAAGATGGCTATGCGGGGGCTGGGAAACGGGCTTGATCGTGCACAGAAGAATACAAATGCTGTCTAATTGCGGCGTCTTCCTATTGGTGCACGGCTGAGTGGGCAGAGAGACAACACTGCTGAGAGGAGAACCCCAGAGGCACCTGCAGTCCGATGGGACGTGCCCTCACGTCTGCATTTATGTGTTGGAAAATGGGATGGAGGAATAAATCAATTTTCAGATTGCATTATAGAGTGTTTTTTTCCCTTGGCAGCAAACTGGCCTGATGGTTATTTACGTTTGGCTTTTTGGAAGCAGGTCCAGGATTCAAAAGACTTGCAGGTCTAAAAATTTGCGGGACTTTGTGCAGTAAAACCGGGGTAATGATTCTTCAAAAAAATGTAAACTGTAAGCAGAGACGATCTTAGACAAGCGTCAGGGCCTGCTGTTACACTTACGCTGTTCAATCATACCAAATACAAGCCTTCCTTATCCAGATGTAGAAGCAAGTGAATGTTATACCGTAACTAAATTACTACAAGCTTCTGGTAATTAAAGATAGGCTTTGTATCTTCATCAGGGCTATTCAATCACACCACAGAGAAGGAAGCAGAGTGACTGATCATAATCATCCCTTGAAAAACCTACTAAATTTAGTGTTTTCTTTTATTATATTAGAAAGTCTTTGGGTGAAGATTTTATTTCGGGCCCCCGTGTGAATTTACTCACATGTGGTAAAGCCAGACAAAAGAAACCCTCGGGTGAAAGCCGTTTTAATATTTATATTGTTCCAATGAGCACTTTGAATTATTTTCAGTCCTCCATACACGTTCACTGCCTTCATGCATGCAATTCATTTTCGGAGTTATCTCTACAAGTGACACAGTACGTGATGCTTCAGTTGTGTGAGCGCAGGATTTCAGTCTAGTCTGGCGTTATGAGAGGCTGCGTGGGAGAAAGTGGATAGCGACGCTGGAGATTTCAGTTATGGCATTTTTACTGACAAGCGGGGAGAGCTCAAAAGAAAAGAACATGATGGTGCCGCATCCGGTGATTGCCTGCTGTCCTACAGTGTTACATAATATTGTTAACAGACTGACACAACTCACTTGTGGAAGCTTCTATCCTCCTCCACAGCTACGTTCTGTTTGTCAATCAAAAACATTATTATTATTACAGTATAATAACATCAGAAATCTTCATGATAAATTTATATTGTTAAACAGCGGTTTGTACACTGGGCTTGTTTCTTGAACAGCAGTTAAATCTCCCACCAATTCATTGGTCTATGGTAAGGACATGAGGCCTAATTTAAATATTTTGTATCGTTAGGATCATCATTCATTTTGTCTACCAAAAACATTTCAATACCTCGTTACGAGGATGAGGGAGACATGAGTATAGTCTGAGATTACTGAAAGCATTTCCGGACCATGTAAAAAAAAACGAGAGAATATTTCCCCAGATGGAGAGGACTGTTTCCACTGTATGTGTGTGTGTGTGTGTGTGTGTGTGTGTGTGTGCGTGTGTGTGCGTGTGTGTGCGCCTGCAATGGAGCCAAATCTGGCGCTTACGAAATAGATACCATAGCAAGTCCGCCTCTCACACATCACACGTGACGTAACTCTCCCACACGCCCGCACACACCACTTGCTCTTCATCCCTCCCACCCTTTTCTCTCTCACGCTTACCACACATACTGAATAGGAATTCATCTACTGTGTGTGTAGTGTAAATGTGTAAATGTGCATGTGACTATGGGCCGATGGAGAAAGGGGGATCCGTTTAGAAATTCCCCCCAAAAATTCCATAATTCCATAATTGAGAATATGAATAGTTTTCCTTTTTTTTTTTACATATTTAAATGGTTACATGATCGTGGGATCTTACTTCAAGACTCAGTCCAGTGTCAAATATAAGTCTCTACGTGTTTATTTATCTGTTCTGGAGCCGGGAGGTGAAAATAAGGGAGCCAGCAAGTTGTTCTTATCACTTTGATAGTGGCACACGATAAGATTGCCAAGATTGTCTCTTCACATAGCATCGACTCGGTAGAAAAAAACTCTTGTGGGAGAAATGCCAGCGTAAGAAGACAAGGTGAGAAGAGACAGGTTGTCCAGACTGAACTGGAATCTTTGTGGATTGTGTCCAGCATATCGTGGATGCAAGTGGATGGAGAAATTAGTAGAGCTGAAACCGGCAAAGTCAAGGAAATTCGAACAGGAAATTTTCTGCAAATTGTGTTCTACTGACTCCGGAGGGGACAAATAAATCGCACCTGTCCCCTTTAATTTCAGATTTCCGTGCGTGATATATATTGTGATCACCTGTCAGATACGGCGCCTGCGCAGTGGAGCAGGAGGCGGAGTGTGGATGCTGGTCGCTCTCTGTCTCGCTGCCCGGTGCCCTCCATCCCGCGGCGAGCGCACACACACACACACACACACACACACAGAGCGAGAGAGACAGACACGGACAGGGGGAGATCCGAGGAGCGATGGGCGAGGATAGGGGAACAGCCCATATGCTGTTGATGAAGGTACAACTCCCCTGCGCTTTTCACTGGAAACACCGCGCCGCGCGTTTTGACATTGTGGCCGCGACGGGGTGAAGGATGCTCGGCTGCATGATGGGAGGGGATGAGTAGCGGGGGGGGGGGGGATCAAATGGTACTTCGTGACATGCCACCGATGACATATGGCTTCCGCTGTGTTTCCTCGCTTCGTGTTCAGGAATGTAGGGATATTTAGACTTGGTCCGATATCGGGACACGCACGCGCTCAAGGGCACACAAGTAGGTGATAACGTGTTGTGGGTTTTTTTGTGAGGGGGGTTGATTTATCTTGTATCTCCACCCTATGCGGACTAACGTGTCATCGGGTATTAGAAGGTTTCGGGCTTAATGCACGTTTCCGTTTGATCCACTACGGTAAAACACTGTAAATCCATCGGATCCACTTCACCGCCTCCGGGTTCACCATCGCCAGCAGCACTGCGCACACGCGTTTATCCCCGCTGCTTCATATCCCCAAAAATCATAATAAATCATATCCCCAAAAATCATAATAAATTTAATGTCTCCCCCCCCCCCCGCCCCCCTACCCGGATGTGCCTGCAGTTTCTCCAGAGAGCGCGCTAGATTTCCTGTTTTCTCGTCTCGCTGCCGTACAACACGTCCCGCTTGATATTTGTCATCAGCACCAACGCTTGGTGCTATTTGGGCGATGGGTGACATCACAGGACACTGTTAGCAGCCAGAGACCAATCATTTGACGATATTTGAGGTTGGAAGGAAAAACAATGTAACCCGAGAATTCACCTTGTGTTGTCATTCCAGTTGTGTTTGTATAGTGCGTCCATCTGGAGAGCTTCATCACTCTCCTGGGTTACACAATGACCAGTATTGCAATGTTTGCTGAATGGGATCTCTGAGCTTTGTCCATAGAAATGATGATCGCATTCACCTAAATGGAATGTGTTTTGAAGTATGCTGTTTAAAGATGCAGATTAAGCTGTGTTAGCCGACATGATAATATGGATGTGGAGTTGTTATCTATCATAATTATGTCTTAACACAGATAAACAGCATCGACAACTCACCTCAGACAGTAAATCAGTTGATTGGTAATATTACGTTTCCTCTGCATCCGCTATACTTTCCACTCGTTTTTTATTTTGTTTAACAGACAATTGTATTGTCTCAAACAGCGTGGTTTACAGTTCCTCCTGCTCTCCTTCATCACACCTCCCTCTCGTCTTGTTCCCTGTCGTCTCACACTTCCTCTCTGTCTGTTTCTCTTGCATTTAGGAAGTCTGATGTAGACGCTGAGCCAGAGGAGAGCCCAGGGAGCAGCAGCAGCAGCAGCAGCAGCAGTGGGGCTGTAGATGCCCTCTCCACAGCTCCGTCACCAGCCCCCCCTCAGGCCTCCCAGGGACTGGCAGGAGAGAGAGGAGTCAGCTCCTGCTCTGACTCCGACAGCCCTGTAGATTCCAGTTCCTGTGAGGAGGAGGAGGAAGACCCAACTATGTTCTCCTCCAAATTCCTTAGTGGGGCCAACCCACTCAATGCTGTGTCCTCTGCTGTGAATAAGTTTGGTTTATTTGGAGATGATGGGGATAAGAATAAGAAAGCACCTTCACAGCAGGGGGCTAAGCCTGGACAGCAGCCCGGAGCAGGGCCAAGCCTAGGCCCTCAACAGCAGCAGGGAATACAAAAACCAGGCCCTACGGAAAAGGGACAGCCACTCCCTAAAGAAGGGTCCCCTCAGCTACATGGGAATGGAAAGGCTGAACCTCCAATCAAGCCTGGTGGGCAACACGTCGCTCCAAAGGCAGGAACACAGCCTGAAGGTCCGCTGAAAGGAGAGCCTCAACAAAGTCAAACTAAGGGCCCACCACAGCAAGGTTCGCCTAAACCTGGAGCTCAACAACAGATTGGGAGGAGTGGCGCTCAATCAGGTTCTCCAAAAGCACCACAAAAGGTTCCACCTGAGGCTGAGATGCAACAACCGGGGCCTGCTAAGACTGGGATGCAACAACCGGGGCCTGCTAAGACTGGGATGCAACAACCGGGGCCTGCTAAGACTGGGATGCAACAACCGGGGCCTACTAAGACTGGGGTGCAACAACAGGGGTCTGCTAAGACTGGAGTGCAACAGCAGGGGTCACCCACAATTGGACAACAAAGCTTTAGGGATACACCCCAACAGCAGTCCTCAAAACGGCCTGAGTCACAAAAACAAGACCCAAGGGGACCCACTGCACCTGGCATGGACAGAGCAGGATCTTCAGCACCAGGACCAACCAAAGCTGGATCTCAGTCAAGAGCAGTAGTTAAGTCCCTTTGCCCAGTGTGTAAAACAACAGAACTCAATGTACACAGCAAGGACTTGCCTAACCATAAAACCTGTTCACACTGTAAAACTGAAGTGTGCAACCTGTGTGGCTTCAGCCCTCCAGACTCTGATGTAAGTAAAGACTTAAATATTTGCTTATCATTATGAAGTGCTTTTTTCAAACTAAATGTTATGCCTTTACAATGTATATTAAAGTAACTTGTGCTATCAATATGGTTCACTTTGAAGGCAAATTATAATTGTGCTATTCACTGCATGTTAGTACAGTGCTAATTGTTGAAAGTGTGTTTGAATGAATTTCAAAATACTGATTTATATGCATTAATGTCATAATTGTCGTTTTTGTTAACAGGGACGTGAGTGGCTTTGTCTTCCCTGCCAGATACAGAGAGCTCAGGGGGCTTCTGAACAACAGGGACCCTCCACGAAGAAGCTCACACCTAACAAAGTCCCTTCTGCTCAAAACCAGACACCATCTCCTGCTGCACCCGTCAAAAAAGAGATGTTAGCACCCGGTTCACCCAAGAAGATGCAGTCTACATTGGCAAACGTTCCAGCCAAGGCTGACGCTAGTAGAGGTCATGAGAGTCAAAAACAGGCCAGCCCAGCTTCTGTTCATAAAAAGACACCTGAGACCCAGCATACATCAGGATCTCACATACCGGATAAGACTAGTCAAAGTGGACGCAAGCAAAGCTGTAGCCAACAAGAGTCAGGAGGATTATTTGGCCTGGGTGGCGTTAAAACTGAAGCTGCAAAGCCTGATGAGTCAGTAACTGGAAAGATGTTTGGTTTTGGTTCATCTATTTTCAGTTCTGCATCTACACTGATAGCTTCAGCTGTTCAGGATGAGCCTAAATCAACACCGCCTGTTTCTCCAAAAATACAGTCTGCAAAAGACAACAAACCAGCTACTGTACAAAAGTCAGCAAAAGAGGCACCACAGCAGGCAACGGCTAATCCAGCAAGACAGATAAAAGGAGACAAAGCTGCATTCCAGAGTCCGAAGGCAGAAGCAGCCGCCCACAGCTCTCCTAAAGAAGGTCCATCCACTTGTCCCCTCTGTAAGATGGTGCTCAATATGGGCTCGAAGGATCCGCCCAACTACAACACCTGCACAGAATGCAAAAGCACTGTCTGCAACCAATGTGGATTCAACCCGATGCCAAATGTCAAGGAGGTAGGACACATGCAATGTTAATTAACAGCTGAATTAATGAATGATTGAAGAGGGCGAGGAAGGAAAGTTCTCAAAAAAAGAATAATTCTTACACAAATCATCATTGTTTCCTGTTGTTGAGTTCTATTTTACTGGTCAGTGTGGTTGCTTAAGACATTTTAATTACATTATTTGGAATATTACACACAAACTTACATACATGAATAGCATGGCGATAATATTCCTTCGGATTCAGAATATGACATTTTTAAGATACCTGTTTTTCCCCTTAAAAAACGTACGTATACGGGTGGTATCTGTCTTTTTTTTTCTGGTCAACGTCAAATCCACAGATGAAAGTTACAAAGCCGTGGAGGCATTTTAATTCAGTATTCTCAGTGCCTCTGGTCTCGAAACAGCAAGACGGCTATGTGTCAAACGGTAGGCCACACAGGGCAGACGAGGAATAGACACACACACACACACAAATGCAACTTCACACACCTCGAGGTTCAGTTAGACTTAACACTTTTTGAAGTGAAAAAATAATGTTACAGATAACAGTTTTACTAAATTGTCACATATATCATTTTAAAATAATTGATTCAAGGTTTTTTGAAACCAGTTTATCAAACCATTAATCTCATTGGAATTGTCTTGCGCGGAATACCAGACACAAGGTAAATGGACATGACCTACTGATGCTTCAAGAACTTTTTACTTTTTAATTCAACCCATTTACTAAGCTACCTGGCCAAGGACTGTCCACGGCTACTTGATCTTATGATCCTCAAATATCAACTACTGCAGTAAATAATAGATGTAACAAGTATTATAACTGTGTTACAGGGTTCTTTTTGTGTGTAAGAGCTCTGCCCTTAATAGAATCCTCAGCTCCTAGATTCTCCATATCCTTTTACGTTTAAAATCTGCCCATGTATAATTTGTTTGTTTGTTGTGTGTTTTTAAGGAAAAAGAGTGGCTCTGTCTAAACTGCCAGGTGAAACGAGCTGCCAGCGGAATTGAACCTCAGAAAGACGCATCATTGGTCAATTCCTCATTTAAAAAAACTACTCAAGCACAGCCTGCACTACAAAAGACATCTGCACCGGGCTCTCCTCGGAGGGAAATATCTACACCTACTGCTCAATCAGTCAAGGCTGACACTGCGAAAGTACCAGACAGTTATAAACAGGCTTCCCAATCTCCCGGTCAGAAAACACCTCAGGAGAGCCGGATAACAGCTCCTCAGACACAACCAGACCAGGCAGGCCAAACTTCACAGAAACAGAGGACTGTCACAGCAGTCACACAGCAAGAGTCGGGAACGTTTTTTGGCTTTGGTGGCCCTAAAACTCAGGTCGATGCTGCAAAGCCTGCCGTGACCGGAAAAATGTTTGGTTTTGGTTCCTCCATCTTCAGTTCCGCGTCTACTCTGATAACCTCAGCTGTTCAGGATGAGTCAAAAACTACACCACCACTTTCTCCAAAAATGAATGCTGCAAAGGACTCTAAATACCACACTGCCAAGGAGGGCAAACCAGAACAACCCCAGCAAGCCAAGCGTTCTCCATCAGTACAGCCAAAAGTGGACAAACTTCTATCAGAGCAGCCAAAGAAAGCATCGTCTTCCCCAGTTGATTCAAAGGCAGTCCAATCTACCTGTCCTCTATGTAAAGTCGGACTCAATGTGGGCTCTACAGATCCTCCCAACTACAACACCTGTACAGAGTGCAAAAGCATTGTCTGTAACCAATGTGGTTTTAATCCCATGACAAATGTTAAAGAGGTAAGATAAGAGCATTGCGGATTACAGAAAAGTGGTTGTGTTTATTTTTACTGTGATTTATATGTTGTAGTATGTAAAGTAGAAGTAAAATACTTTGAACTGTACAAAAAACAGATCTAAATTTCATTATTTGACTTTTTTTCCAATTAGGCCAAGGAGTGGTTATGTCTCAACTGCCAGATGCAGAGAGCACTGGGAGCATCTCATCCTCCAGGAACTCCCATGATAAAGCGACTGGTCTCACCAAATAAACTCCCTGAACATCTCAATGCCACGAACAAAGACATTCAAACAGCTACAGAGTCAAAGAAGACCTCTGCACCAGGCTCCCCTCAGAGGAAACCACCACCAGCAGGGCCGCCAGCAAAGTCTGAAGTCATAAAGGGACCAGAAAGTCAGAAACAGGTCAGCCCAGCTGCTGGTCAGAGAATTCCAATGCAGGACCGTGCGACAGCTCCTCAGAAACCACAGGACCAGCCAAGTCAAACCGGACATAAACAGACTAACACTGCCTCAACTACACAGGAGGTATCCGAAGGGATCTTTGGATTTGGCGGTCAGAAACCTAAACCTGACAGCGCAAGGCCAGCGGAATCATTAGGTGGAAAGATGTTTGGCTTAGGTTCCTCCATCTTCAGTTCTGCCTCCACTTTGATAACCACAGCTGTGCAAGATGATTCCAAAACAACCCCACCAGTGTCAGCCAAGGTTCCTGATGCAAAGGCAACCAAACATCAGCTCGCTGAGAAACAAGAGGAAGGGAAACTAAAGCCCATGACTTCTCCATCTCCTCAAGCCAAAGTAGAAAAAGCTTCATCAAAGCCTACAAAGGATGCAGCTGTTTCCCCAGTTGTTCCCAAGACAGGCCAACCTACCTGTCCACTCTGTAAGGTTGAACTCAACTTTGGCTCTAAGGAACCTACCAACTACAACAAGTGCACTGAATGCAAGAAGAATGTCTGTAACCAGTGCGGATTTAATCCGAGGCCAAATGAATCAGAGGTAATAGCAGAAAAAATTGAATATGAATATAGATTAAAACCAAAAATGATGGCTAGAAGTAACAAAATGGCTGCCCATAGTTGAACACCAGAATCTATAAAGAGCACATCTTGACATAGTAGAATGTTTGCATGCTGGTGTTAAAAATTATATTTTTATTCAAATTCTAATGTTGTATTTCTTTTTTTGGCAGATAAAAGAATGGTTATGCCTGAACTGTCAGATGCAGAGAGCTCTTAGCTCATCTGAACTCGCAGGTCCTCCTTTGAAACTTAACAATTCAGCTGACAAAATGTCTCCATCGACTATGCATCAGAAGATAACCGCTCCCACTCAAGTGGGACCTCCAAAGAAAGAGTTATCAAAATTTAATGCACCTTCAAAGATGGAGACTCCACTGGTTGATGTACTTCAAAAGAAGGGGAGTCTGACACCAGGTTCTCCTCAGAAGAAGCAGGCAACCAAGACTGCCGAACGACCAGAAAGAGAAACGCAGGCTAGCCCTGCTCCAGGCCGGAAAACTCCTATAGATATTGGGGGGGCACCAGAGCCTGAGGCCTCAAAACCCACAGAGTCAGTGAGTGGGAAGATGTTTGGATTTGGTTCTTCCATTTTCAGCTCAGCATCAACTTTGATTTCATCCACTGTTCTGGACGAATCACGTACGACACCGCCAAGCTCTCGTAAGATGTCTGCACCAGTCTCACCCAACAGGTCTGCTGCACCCAATGTTTCTCAAAAAACTACACAGCCAGTTTCCCCCAAAATGTCCCACGCAGGAGAGTCGGAAATACTAGAGAAGAAAACTCAACTACAGCCACCAAAGGCAGCATCAACCTCAAGAACGAATCTTAATGAAAGCCAGGCCACCTGTCCACTCTGTAAGGTTGAGATGAACATCAGCTCCAAGGACCTTCCAAACTACAACACCTGCACTGAGTGCAAGACCACTGTTTGTACCCAATGTGGATTCAACCCAATGCCCATAGGCAAGGTAAGAGAATAAACAATGCATTATTTCTTAAAAACATATAAAATAATCTGTGATGTGTTTTTGTATTTGCAATACTCAATTCCAAAGCAGCATATAACTGGTTTACTGTTTTTTCAGGCAAATGAGTGGCTATGTCTCAACTGTCAGATGAAAAGAGCAATTGGAGCTGAACCGCCAGGACCTCTCACTTTGAAGTCTCAGACATCTACTTCACCAGCTGCAGTCCAGTTGAATGATTCTCCCAAACCAACCACACCTCAAAAGAAGGAAAGTACAGGCCCTGCTGTACTGAAGGAGTCTTCAGAACCTGCCTCACCCCAGAGAAAACCGTCACCATCTGTGCAGTCAGAGAAACCTGAAGCTGCTTCTGTACCATTGAAACAGACCAGCCCGGCGCGGAATCACAAAACACCACAGGAAATACAGAAGGCCGTTCTGAAAAAGCCACCAGATCAGGCAAAGCCTGCAGAGTCATTAATAAATAGGCAGACTAAACTTCAGCAGAGTGATGCCTCAGCAGCGACACAGCAGCAAGCAGGAAGTTTCTTTCGTTTTGCTAGTGGGAAAACTCAACCCGAACCTGGCAAGCAGGCAGAGTCAGCAACTGGGAAAATGTTTGGCTTTGGCTCTTCAATCTTCAGCTCTGCATCTACATTGATGACCTCAGCTGTTACTACTCCTCCAGTGTCTCCCAAGATGTCTCCTGCTAAGGAGATCAGGTCCCACACTGCCTACAAGCCTGAGCAGCAGAATACAGCAGGGTCATCCGAGAAGACCAATACACCCCCAACAGGACAGGCCAAACTGAGCAAAGCCCCACCAGAGCCTCCAAAGGCCACAGTGGAGTCACAAGTAGCTGTCAAACCAGGCCAATCTACCTGTCCACTCTGTAAGGTGGATCTGAACGTACTTTCCAACGAATCACCCAACTACAATACCTGCACTGAATGCAAGAACCTTGTCTGTAACCAGTGTGGATTTAATCCTATGCCAAATGAAACAGCGGTAAGACGAAAGAAAATCAATATATGTATCATGCAATTGTACTGTTGAAAGACTTAAAATATTTGAAAACATCCCTTGCTCTATATATACTTCTTCTCAAATCATGCATGTCTTCGCTTAAAACTTCCATCTACTTTGTAACTAGATTTACAGGTGCTGAAATATTACATAACATAATTATACGCAGATTCATTTATAATTAATTCACCATTTTTCCATGGTTTTCTAGGTAAAGGAGTGGCTGTGTCTGACCTGCCAGATGCAGCGTGCTCTAGGCTCAACACAGCTCCAAGGAGTTACTTCTGCCAACACCCAGATACCTCCAAAACCCCAGAGGAGAGAATTCATCAGCCCGGCTGAACCTGAAAAGAACAAATCACCTCAGAGGACACTGTCTGTTGCAACACAGCCGTCTACAGTGGAAGCTGACCACAAGCCAGAAGGTCAGAAACAGCCAAGCCCAGTTCCTTCTCAGAAGATGCCACAGGAGCCTCAGAAAATATCAGGTTCTAATAAATCATCAGACCAGACAAGGAAAACCGAACGTGAGCAGAGTAACGCCACAGCAGCGTCACAGCAAGATACAAAAGGCTTCTTCGGTTTTGGTGGTGGAAAAACTCAACCTGCTGCAATGCCAACAGGGTCTGCAACTGGGAAAATGTTAGGCTTTGGTTCTTCCATTTTCAGTTCTGCATCCACTTTGATAACCTCTGCTGTTCAGGACCAGCCTAAGACCACTCCACCAGTTTCTCCCAAGATGTCCCCAGCAAAAGGGATTAAATCCCCTTATCTCCAGAGGAAAGAACAACAGACAAAGCTTGAACAATCCCCTCAGACCAAGACACCACCATCAACACAGACTAAAGTGGACAAAGCTTCATTCCAGCTTTCAAAGGATGGTGCAACCTCTAATGCCACTAACAAAACAAGCCATTCTACCTGTCCACTCTGTAAGCTTGAACTCAACATGGGGTCCAAGGATCCACCCAACTACAATACCTGCACTGAATGCAAGAATACTGTCTGTAACCAGTGTGGATTTAACCCCATGCCAAATGTTTCAGAAGTAAGTGAGATTTTCTTAAGATGTTTATATTACTCATATTTATTCTGTATTATATCTACATTTTACTTCAGTTTAATTTGTAATTCAAAATATACAAAGGCGCTCTAAAAACATCATATATGTGGTGTACCTAATATAGAATCTCGTAAATTGCGCTGTACTATGATGTTATTGTACAAATCATTTCATGCTTAAGATTCTCACTGAAAATAATGTGGTTCTCCCCATAGATGAAGAATTGGTTGTGTCTGACTTGTCAGATGCAAAGAGCTCTGCTGGCAGCTGAATCTGTAGAGCCTCCATTGATGAAACCTCAGGCATCACCAAACAAAGTGTCAACACCTCTTGCTGCCCAGAAAGAGATTTCAAAGGACCATCCAATAACAACTGAACTACAGAATAAAGAAGAAAATAAACCTTCAGTTCAAATGGATGTCACCAAAACACCAACCACTGCCGCGTTACCTGCTAAAGAGACCCCAGATACTGTTTCATCTCTCACAGAGAAAAAGACTACAGCACCTACCAAGGAGGTTCCAACCTCATTTGCACCCATCGAAGAGCCGACAGCTGTAGTATCAGACCTCAATAAATCATTGCCTGCTCAACTCCCTCCTCTAAACGCAGATACTGTAACTTGTTCCCCAAAGAAAAAGGATATCATTTCACAGAGTTCGCCCTCGCGTATCAAACTATCAGAGAAGAAAGCTGAAATAGTCCAGAAATCAGCTGATAAACCGGTCACATTCTCTGATGATGTACAGCCCCCAAAAGCCCCAAATGGAGAATCGACCCCTGTTGAAATGTCCTTTGCCAAATCTGCTCTGCCAGCAGCCCAGGCAACAAATCAAAAAACAGGTTTATTCAGCATTGGCGGCCCTCAATCACAGCATGCTGAATCAAAAACAACTGAAGCGATGACTGGAAAAATGATGGGATTTGGCTCATCTCTCTTCAGCTCAGCATCTACCTTGATAACATCTGCAAATAAGGAGGAGTCTCGCACAACACCACCAAGTTCCCGCAAAATGTCTGCCCCAGCTCAAGTCTCTGGCAAGATGGCAACATCACAGATTTCTCCAAAGTCTAGTTCCCCGGTTTCCCCGAGGATGACCTCAGAAAAAGAAGCCAAACTGCCCCCTGCTGAGAAACCACATCCGGATATCATATCAGACCAAAGTCAGGAGGCCAAGGTTCCCCTATCAATACAGTCCCAAGTTAACAAAGATCCTTTAGAGCCTTCAAAACCAGAAGTCTCCCAAGGGGCTCCCAAAGTGGGGCAGTCTAGCTGTCCACTTTGTAAAGCAAAACTTAATGTGGGCTCCAAAGAGCTTCCCAACTACAACACCTGCTCTGAATGCAAGACCGATGTCTGCAACAAATGCGGATTTAGCCCTATGCCACATTTAGAAAAGGTAATTCAATTTCTTCAACTTTTAGCATTTGTGGTCACTAGACGTTTCTTATGATCCATCTTTATACATTGGGAATGGTAGTAGTCACATGTTTCATTTTTGGTTTCGTTTGGAAGAAAAAAAAGTATTTTAGAAGTTTTAATTAAAAATGAACATGTTCCCATGTCCTTTAATTAATTTAGTTCTGTGTTTGTTTTTTCAGGGGAAGGAATGGCTTTGTCTCAACTGCCAGATGCAGAGAGCACTTGGAGCTTCTGAACCTCTTGGCCTTCCCATGATAAAACCCAAATCGTCGCAAAGCAAAGAGGCTGCCGCCACACAGAAGAAAGAGACCCCAATGTCAACTTCTCAGGAAGACATCCATCAACCAGCCGCACCCAAAAGTGTGCTTGTTAAAGTGGAAACAACCAAGGATACTGAATCCCCAGTGCTTTGTCCACCACTAAAGGAAGTTGTTCCCCAAAGAAAAAGTGCAGATGTTTCATTGCCTGACAAAACTGTCCTATCCACTACCACAGAAACCAATGTATTACCAGCCTCACAAAAGCCTTCTGAAGACGCATATAAAGGACACCCTGGTACATCCCAGCAACAACCTAACCAATCTGTAACATCTACTCCTCCAGCAGATAAAGAAGCAGAAAATCCATCCCAACAACAGTCTCCAAAGGCTATGACCACTATCGCTAAATCTGCTGCCCCGCTAGATCGACATTTGGAAGAGCAAACTCCAAAACAACCTTCAAAAACTGTCACTTCAATCGCTAAGTCTGGTCCTCCTCCAGATTCAGAAGTGGAAAAACGGCATCCACAACAGCCTCCAGAAACTGTGATTTCTGCTCCTACAGCCGATCAAGAGGCAGAAATGCCATCCCCAAAACAGCCTTCAAATGCCTTGACCACTATCGCTAAATCTACTGCCCCGCCAGATCAACACGTGGAAGAGCAAACTCCCAAACAGTCTTCTGCTCCTCCAGATTCAGAGATGGAAAAGCTGCATCCACAACAGCCTCTAGAAACTGTGATTTTTGATCCATCAGATCAAGAGGGAGAAAAAACATCCCTAAAACAGCCTCCAAAAGCTATGACGACTATTACTGCTGTCCCACCAGATCAACATGCAGGAGAGCCAACGCCAAAACAGCCTTCAAAAACTGTGAGTTCAATCGCTAAGTCTGCCTCTCCTACAGATCCAGAGGCGGAAAAGCTGCAACTACGACAGCCTTCAGAAACTGTGATTTCTGCTCCTCCACCATATCAACATGCACCACAAAGAGATTCTATGCAAGATATGCAGATCCATTCAGGTACTGAACAAGGGCAAGGCCAAAGCAAGGTTGTGGCTGGCCAGCAGAAACTTGTTGAAAAATCCCCACAAGTCCCGATTTCACAAACTCTGAAGCCAGTAGTTAGGCCAGGTCTTGCAAAAGAAGTTGGAAAGACATCACAACAGCCTTCAAAATCTGCAATTGTCTCTGAAAAAACTGCACCTCCACCAGCTCATCCTGCTAAACAGGAGTCAGGAGGATTTTTTGGCTTTGGTGGTCCTAAAACCCAACCTGCTGCTGCAAAGCCTGCTGAGTCTGTGACTGGAAAGATGTTTGGCTTTGGTTCATCTTTCCTAAGCTCTGCATCTACCATGATAACGTCAGCTGTTCAGGATGAACCTAAGACTACACCACCAACTCCACGCAAGATGTCTACTACAGCCAATGAATCACCTAGAACTACACCGGTAGCCTCCCCTAAACTTTTACCTGCAAAGGACACCAAGCCTACCGCTGTCAAGAAAACTGAAGAGAAGCAACCAGAGAAACGATTGCAGGACAAAACTCCTTCAAACCTACAAGCCAAAGTTGACAAAGGTCTACCAGAGGCCTCCAAGGTACAAACAGACATCCAAGGTGCCTCAAAAGCAGTTCCAACCATCTGTCCGCTTTGTAAGGTCAACCTCAACGTGGGCTCGAAAGATCCTCCCAACTACAACAATTGCACAGCATGCAAGATGGATTTCTGCAATCAATGTGGATTTAATACAATGGCAATTGTGGCAGAGGTAAGTCAGTGCCTACAAGTCTTCGCCACTATAAAATATAATTCTTTGATATACCATGTTTTTTTATCAAACACTGTTTGCACCGTCTAGCAGGTGTATTATTTCTATCCTCGGTATCGTAAATGCCAACCAACATAACTTAGGGATCAACGGATTTCATCTGTATAATAGGCATGATTTTAGGTGATATGAATTAAAGATCTGTGAATAAACACAGAACATTAAGGGGCTTGAATACCCTATGTACTTTTTTCAGTAACGAAATTACTTAAAATGTTTCACTTGGTTAGTGAAAACCCTTGCTTGTTTTTTAAATTATGATGAATACCTTTTATGCCCTTTTTTTCAGGTGAAAGAATGGCTTTGTCTGAACTGTCAGATGCAGAGAGCACTAGGCGCATCTGGGCCCACTGGAAGTCCTGCAGTGAAACCACAGACCTCCCCGTGCAAGGTTCCTGGTTCTGAACTGAAGGAAATGCCAACATTTGTCCAGCAGGACAAGTCTATAGGATCTACAGCAGTCACAAAAGAGGTCACTCATGCAACTACGCAGAAACAAGGAACCCCAAAAGTTGAGGCTCCAGTGCTGATTGCAGTCAAACAAGCTGAGACACCACACAGAGATTCTGTACAAGAGACGCAGATCCTTTCCAGGACTGAACTAAGACAAGGGCAAGGCGAGGTTGTGGATCACCAGCAGAAACCTATCGGAAAATCCCCACAAGTCCAGCTTTCACAAACTCCAAAGCCAGAAGTTAGGCCAGGTCTTGCAAAGGAAGAAATTGGAAAAACACCACAACAGCCTGCAAAATCTGCTACCTTTTCTGAAAAATCTGCACCTCCAGCAGTTCATCCTGCTAAACAGGAGTCAGGAGGATTTTTTGGCTTTGGTGGTCCTAAAACCCAACCTGCTGCTGCAAAGCCTGCTGAGTCTGTGACTGGAAAGATGTTTGGCTTTGGTTCATCTTTCCTAAGCTCTGCATCTACCATGATAACGTCAGCTGTTCAGGATGAACCTAAGACTACACCACCAACTCCACGCAAGATGTCTACTACAGCCAATGAATCACCTAGAACTACACCGGTAGCCTCCCCTAAACTTTTACCTGCAAAGGACACCAAGCCTACCGCTGTCAAGAAAACTGAAGAGAAGCAACCAGAGAAACGATTGCAGGACAAAACTCCTTCAAACCTACAAGCCAAAGTTGACAAAGGTCTACCAGAGGCCTCCAAGGTACAAACAGACATCCAAGGTGCCTCAAAAGCAGTTCCAACCATCTGTCCGCTTTGTAAGGTCAACCTCAACGTGGGCTCGAAAGATCCTCCCAACTACAACAATTGCACAGCATGCAAGATGGATTTCTGCAATCAATGTGGATTTAATACAATGGCAATTGTGGCAGAGGTAAGTCAGTGCCTACAAGTCTTCGCCACTATAAAATATAATTCTTTGATATACCATGTTTTTTTATCAAACACTGTTTGCACCGTCTAGCAGGTGTATTATTTCTATCCTCGGTATCGTAAATGCCAACCAACATAACTTAGGGATCAACGGATTTCATCTGTATAATAGGCATGATTTTAGGTGATATGAATTAAAGATCTGTGAATAAACACAGAACATTAAGGGGCTTGAATACCCTATGTACTTTTTTCAGTAACGAAATTACTTAAAATGTTTCACTTGGTTAGTGAAAACCCTTGCTTGTTTTTTAAATTATGATGAATACCTTTTATGCCCTTTTTTTCAGGTGAAAGAATGGCTTTGTCTGAACTGTCAGATGCAGAGAGCACTAGGCGCATCTGGGCCCACTGGAAGTCCTGCAGTGAAACCACAGACCTCCCCGTGCAAGGTTCCTGGTTCTGAACTGAAGGAAATGCCAACATTTGTCCAGCAGGACAAGTCTATAGGATCTACAGCAGTCACAAAAGAGGTCACTCATGCAACTACGCAGAAACAAGGAACCCCAAAAGTTGAGGCTCCAGTGCTGATTGCAGTCAAACAAGCTGAAACACCACACAGAGATTCTGTACAAGAGACGCAGATCCTTTCCGGGACTGAACAACGGCAAGGCAAGGTTGTGGATGACCAGCAGAAACCTGTTGGAAAACCCCCACAAGTCCAGCTTTCACAAACTCTGAAGCCAGTAGTTAGGCCAGGTCTTGCAAAAGAAGTTGGAAAGACATCACAACAGCCATCAAAATCTGCAACCTTTTCTGAAAAATCTGCACCTCCACCAGTTCAACCTGCTAAACAGGAATTAGGAGGCTTATTTAGCTTTGGTGGTCCTAAAGCACAACCTGCTGCTGCAAAGCCTGCTGAGTCTGTGACTGGGAAGATGTTTGGCTTTGGCTCGTCTGTTTTCAGCTCTGCATCTTCATTGATAACCACAGCTGTTCAAGTGGAATCTAAAACTACACCACCAACTCCACGTAAGATGTCCACTACATCCAGTGTCTCTCCTAAAGCTACACCACCAACTCCACGTAAGATGTCCACTACATCCAGTGTCTCTCCTAAAGCTACACCACCAACTCCACGTAAGATGTCCACTACATCCAGTGGCTCTCCTAAAGCTACAACTCCAGTTTCCAATATTTCAGCTGCGAATGACTCTGAGCCACCTAAACAGACCAAGCCTGCACCATCAGCAGAGGCCAAAGTAGAGAAAGCTCCAGCAATGCCTCAAAAATCTATCCAAGCGACCCAAGTTGCTCCTACGGCACCTCAGTCAACCTGTCCATTATGTAAGGTCGACCTCAACATTGGCGCCACAGATGCCCCCAATTACTCAACATGCACCGAATGCAAGAACACGGTCTGCAACCTTTGTGGATTCAACCCTATGCCACATACAGGGGCTGTAAGTGCAATTTATTTTATTTCCCCTTGTCATTTCTTAAAATATAATGTTTTCTTTAGGTATCGTCCTTGCTGTTTAATGTTACTTATTTGTAGTCAACGACACATTAGTTTTGGCTGGGTTATCCAAGCAATTCCATGGATTATTAGTACTTTCTTTCATTTTTCTTTGTGGTATGAGTGTAAAAAGTGGACACTTGGTAGATTGTCCATCATACAGCTTAATTTACATCGAAAGTGTGGTACACAATAGGCCAACCTTTGGTCAATTGGTCAATATTTATTATTGGAATAACAAATTACTATGTCAAAGCATAAAACCTATAAGTTGACAGAGCTTGATATAATTTATTATTGCTTAAGAAGTCTGTGTTCAATTAATTCATGTAATCTATTGTAATTATGGACGAAAGAGGTGTCAAAATTAACACCATACCAAAACGCAGGCTCTGTGGCTGCTACTATCAGTTCACTAGAGTGGTCCGAGTTATTACACAACAGCTCTTGATAAGGCAACTTCACCAGACCGGCAGCACTGCAAATGTATAAAAGTGATTGAGGGTTGTGCAACAGCATTAGTGAGAAGGGATCTGCTCCCACAGCTGCGAGGGAATCTCCAGCCTCTGGAAAAGATCTGAGTTGATAAAGCCCTGTGAAATACCAATAAGTAGAGGTGAAACAGGTTAAGTTTTACACAACGCTGTGCAACACATTAGCGCTGCAGACATTTCCTTTCAGGCCATCTGCTCAGTCACAGATTTGTGGCGCCATTTGATTCTTCAGTTTGCCATTTGTTTTGCGTGGGTGGCAGTCGCCCAAGCGTGTCTGTGCTTTTTAACGTATCCACACATCCGTTTAATTGTTGAATGCAAGATTGTGTACCTGTGTACTGCAGTGCAGGGCTATGTTCCCCTTGCAAACTATGCAACTGCATTTCAATAACTGGCTATATCATGTTAGTCGTTTTACTGGAGGCTTTATGCATTTTGATGGTAACACTTTCATAATGTGAGATCCTTGTAACGTTGGTTACATTAAATCTGAGAAATATGTAGGAACTATTAATGCTTTTTAAGGGTGACTGTGGGTGAGTGGGGAGCACGGTTGTCCTCCAATCAGAGGGTTGTGGGTTCAATCCCAGTCCTGGCTAACCTGCATGTTGATGTGTCCTTGGGCAAGACACTTAACCCAACATTGCTCCTGTAGCTGCGACTACAGCGTATGAATGTTAGTTACTGATGGGCAGGTGTCACTGTGTATGGTTCTCTTGTCATTAGTGTGTGAATGGGTGTGAATGATGTCATGTAGTGTTAAAGCGCTTTGAGTGGTCGGAAGACTAGAAAAGCGCTATACAAGTACAGTCCATTTACCATTTTTGGTCTTTTATTTGATGTTGGGCAATAGGGTATTTCCACTTTCTGTGAACTGTTACAATTTGAGACTCAAATTGCGCTCTGTAAACCACAAAACTAATATTGAGGGATCTAGTGGCTGTAAGCATTTGTTTTACTTTCTCTTTATTTTCATTTTACAGTTTGTTGGGGTCAGATTACCACATGCTCAGACAAAATGTCACATTACCGTCAAGAAAACAAATACAAATAGAAACAGAGGACATGTTCTCATGTAATTTACATCTGACACGTTTATCGCTGACACTAGAGAGGGAAGAAGAGCCTATGGTAAGCTGTTAAACGGGGGTAGGGACAAGCATGGACGACTGCTAGTGTGTATACAACATCAATGAATTCCTCTTACTATAATAGCCATGGAATAAATAAATAGCTTGGCCATGAAACCACTGGACAGGATGAGCAGCAATACATTTTACTTGAAAGACAGACAAGTCACTTTTTAAAATCTAAAATGTACAGTATGTGTAAGGTTTGATAAGAAAAGGCCACTTTGACCAAAGTGAGTGCTCGCAGCGAGTTTATCCATTTTGCCTTTTCTGCTTCAGCTGATGCCATCAAAAGCCTGCGAGTGACTGTTGGCTCATAAGTAGGACACACGTGGGTCGTGCTTTGCCAGCTAGAGCTTGGTGTATTCTAGGCAGCATGAATAATGTTTTCTCAGCAATTTTCTGAAATGTTAACATGAAGCTATATCTTTCACCTAAAATGTATTTAGATGTCCTATTACAAAACAATGTGTACTGTATAAGTTGTTTAAAGTAATCAGTCATTATTAGATCCATTTAAGAAATCAACTGACAAATGTTTTGTAAAGCTTCCATGAGAGACTGCCACAAGACTTTTGTCTCCCTGGTAAAGTGAAGAGACTCCCTGCTGCGCCCAGTCATGGTTTTAAAAATATCCACTCTCTGGAGAGACCAAACATTGCCTACCTGCTGCATCCCTTGCTTTTTTCACAACCTCTTTGCAATGAGGCAAGCTAATTGAGTCAAACCTGATGTTGCATTGGTGGGAACACAGGTTTTTTTTAGCTTATTGTTTTCCAGTATAAATTGTTGTGTTACTCTCTTTCATGTCTGATATTTGAATACATTTCTGTCAGAGGGAAGGAAAAAGGCCTCACCCAAGATTTTCTTAATTTACCTCCTACTGGGATTGCCTTCTATATATGCCACACCCTCTCATTCCCTCTTTTACCCAAGTCTTTACCCATTGAATCCTGTCATGAACTGGAAGGTTGCTGAAGGTTCATTTGTCATATTGGAAAAAGCTGAGCGTGCATATCCTTGTCTTCAGAATGAAGCACTCTGCTTATTACGGATTAGTAGGTCAACGTTCTCTATTATCAGGGGGTTTGATTTATGAGCTCTACTACGCAGGGGTCTTTTAAAGCCAAGTATATTAGCTAGCTACAGCTTTTGCCAATGGCATCTGCGAGAAAATCAATAAGGAACTAACAAGCTCTAGAATCAACATCAGAAAAGCACTGAAGAGAGGCTTGGAAACACTGTGCAGTCCACAGTTCATAGGACGTTCCTTCAGTCTCACCAATAAAAAACGTAAATTTCACGATAGTTGATACCAAGTATTTCCCGTTAAGAGCAGTTTGATAGTTATTTGGGTCATTTAAATTGTTGCTAATAGTAAACTAGATGCATTTCCTCTCTCAGATATCATAATGCATAGCAAAATTTGTATTTGTACTTAAATTATGTAGAAAATAATGTGCAACTTGATTGAAAGTGCAAAAGGTGAAGGTATCATACAATTTTGAGGGTAATCTGTGCCCAGAATGAATGGGCTTCTTCCCCAAGATATTGCATTGATATCTTGCTATACATTTAAGTGGGCATTTCTTTCTACTGCTGAACAGTAATCCTAATGCAGCCCGCCTTTGTGTCAAGAGCATACTTTCCCAACTAATGTCATTGTGGAGGTTTGGTAATCCAGCTCAGGCTAATCGGAGAGAGCAGCCTCTCCCACAGCTCTCTGCTTAGGGCTCCTGCTCTTTACTCATAAAACAGATTTAATTAGACAAAAGGATGATGGCGACTTCCCAAACCCTGTGGCTTTGATGCATGGCTTTGAGACTGTGTTACTGAGAGAATGTGACTGTCGCTGGAGGGGAATATCATAGGATTAGGTATTTTGTTTATGGAAATATTTTCTTATTTTTTTATTGCAGTCTGGTGTACATAATTACTGTAGTTCAAGGTTAAGGTTAAATAAGTTATCATATGCAAGGTTGGTGCAGTACTGGTGTGTAAATTCATTCATTCATTTGGCATTCATTTGGTGTATAATGCATTATTCTGTGATTGTTCTTTCTATCTGTTCTGTCCGTTACTATGCTGAGATCTACTCATGTGCAATACCATCACGCGGAGAGGCGGGAGGGGCGGAGGCACATTTAGATTGCATGAGGGGGAGAATACAGTACACCACCAGAGAGGCTTAGGAATGCACGGCAACGACCATCCGCTAACACTTCTGTTTTATTCTTTTCGATCACTGTCTCTGGGTAGCTCTTTCAAGTCACAAGGGAGCAAAAGTAGAGTGTGGAGTAGACCAACCTGTTATGCAAATATGGGTTTTGACCACCCTACTTCTTAACAAGTAAAAAGACATTTAAAGAAAAGGTTAATAATACATTTTTGAAATAAGTATGATCATTTTTTCATTTTTGTATGGGTAGAGTTGCATTCATTTCCTTGGCAAATATGGCATCGGTTTACAGTATATGAGCTGCTTCTCATAAGGCCATGGTGGTGGTTCTAAGCCAGGGGTCTCAAACTCAAATCAGCTGCGGGCCAGATGCAACCCACTTCAACCGAACGCGGGTCAGACTAGCGTCCGAACGGCATGGTCGACAATAACACAACTTAACACTCACTTTCAAAAGCAGTCATTGAACCCCACCCTGGGGGATCGGTCCGAATGAGACTACAACACTAGTCCTCCTTTAACTCAGCGGGGGAGACCTAAGGTCATGTGACTGTGGAATTCCTTTATAGTCAAACGTGAAGTTACGTGAATCGAAGCTGCGTAGTAATGGACGGAGACGCTCGTCGGTGACGTCAGATGCTTCATGTGTTGGTAGTGTGAGTCGTAAAGGAAAACTTTATTAAACGAGCGATGCTAACGGTTAGTCACATGATCACCTGCGCGAAAGAGGGCAGGAAACTGAATTTCACCCTCCTGCTCTCTGCACCTCGGCCGACACACACGACCCGCCCCCCATGTCAGTCACATGCATGCCACGTTCACTGGACAAGCACACAGTAGGAAACCAGAACATCATAACATGTCCCACACAGCAGCTGACAGTGGGGTTACAGTATAAAACTTTCGGGCCGCACTAACATTACACTTTCATATTAAGGATGGGGCCACAAAATATTGTCCCGAGGGCCGCAATTGGCCCGCGGGCCGCGAGTTTGAGACCCCTGTTCTAAGCTATTTGGTTCAAAAGCTATTTAAAAATGTAGATGAACTACACAACAATCAACAACTATTGTACATTTTTGCAAATAATAATGACATTAATAACCATGTGAACCCATGTATTGATTAGGGTTAAGTTTAATAAGAAACATTAGTGATGCTGAGCTTGCGTCAGATCAGATGCAATTGAGGTTTTAATGGTTAACAATATTAGGATCTTCATGCACTATGCTGGTCTGTTTGTTACTGTTTGGCACTAATACTGAATCACAACTGTCTGGATAAAAGCATGTCAGTATCAATCAAAATGGATGCATTAGTATCAAGTTAAATAGATAAAGTCAAACCTTGACAATCATGTTTACTGTGAACATTCCTTAGTGAGTGAAGGCATCATACAGCAGCTATCGTGCCCTTCATGTTACGTTGCTGTTACCCTCTGATCTAGGGTAGAATATTATCCTTTATATTTCCAGCCATGCTCTCTGTATTGAATTATACTATGTTATAACCTAAGTAGGACAGAAAATACAGATTACTTCAGGTGATAATATTTTTTAACATTCATGTTTAAATATTCCCTCCAACCTCATCTTTCTATAATTATATATGTCCACACATTTGGGAGGAGGTCTAAAACTGGGTATTATAGAGGGTGGATAATATCACTTATTCAAATGGACTACTCATTTACATCATTGCAGTCTGGACAAACCGTGTGTTTAGATAAACAGCACAATAATCCTCCTTTTTATAGATTGCATTTTCATTAGTATGCACAAATGGGAATTGTGGTTCCATTATTAAGATGGATTTAATGTTTTTGGTATGAGTTAACCTGCACCTAGGTCTACTTTAAACCGGATTTGATAAGAAGTTTGCATGCTTTTTCGCATCACCTGAATGTATAACTAAATGTGTTCTATGTTGAATGTGGTATACCAGTGGTCAACAACTAACTAATTACAAGTGTTTTATATAAATCTGGTGTGTTTCCTGATCACTTGTTGGGTTTTTGGTTACAGAAGGAATGGCTGTGCCTGAACTGCCAGACTCGGAGGGCTTTGTCTGGAGAGCTGGGAGATTCAGGAAGAATGCCCCAGGTTACACCTGTATCTGCCAAGCCAAGCGCCCTGTCCACACCTGCAACCGCAGAGGTAGAACCCAAAACTACCCCTGCAAAGGCGGAGCTGACATCTGTGGTGACAAAATCACAGCTCACCCCTGACTCAATCAAGTCGATGCCAACAGCTCCAACCCTAAAGCCAAAGATGGAACCTATGTCTGTCGAAAAGGAAACCACGGCTACAGCAGCTTCCGAACATGTGAAGATCCAGCCCACACACATAGCCATAAAGGAAACGGTTTCACCTGTTTTAGAAGAAAAACAGCCATTGGCAGCATTCACAGCAGAAGTCATGCCACCCGCTAAGGACACAGCAACACTAAAGGCTGAAGTACCAAACACAGATCATAACAGGACTGTAACAGTGGAAGACAGAGAAGAGTCAGTGAAAGTGGAATTCATAGAACCACAATATCCCAATGCTGAAGAGTCTAAAGTTGACCTTTCAAAAGACAAGTTGGAAGCAGATGTTGCTTCAGCTTCCCCCCTACCTGCAACTGAAGCTATAGCTGTACCTTTCCATTTTGCTGCAGAGGTTGTCCCAGGAAATAAAATAAAGCCAGAATTGTCTGCTCCACATAAGATTAAGGAGTTACTCACGGATGATCATATTGAACTGACAGAGCCAACAACATCTTTACCACAAGCTGAGGTGCAACCAAAGTCACAAGAACCACAGCTGGTATTGGAAAAACAAGCAGCCGGCAAAGAAATGGCTGAAGAATTAATTGAAAAGATCAACGACATCACCTTATTTCCAGAGACACAAGTATCTGCAAATAACATCATAATACAAGTAAGTTTGTGTCCTCTTTTTTAAAACTTTATTATTTTATTGACTTCAATAACAACATATCAACATACATATCAATTGTTTTTCATACAATTTTGAGTAGAAACAAGAGATTCTTTCAAGGAGGAAATTGATTTGTTGTTGTTTTCTTGTTCTTGTTCTTGTTGTTTTTTTACAGCCTCAGGGTCAAGATGAAATAAACAAAGAACCAGTGAAAGAAGTAAAGGTCACCATACCTACTGAAAACAAAGTTGTGACTGCAACAGCAACAAAGCCTGAATCCAAAACAGAGGAGCCTGATGAAGATCAACCTCAAATTTTACCCATGGCACAAGATTTTAAAGATGGGAACGTTGTTGCAAGTCAAAAGGATATTCCAGTATCTACACATACATCCATTCCAGTAAAGGAGGGAGCTGAGAGAAGACGCTTAAGTTTCCAAGCAATGGCTGAGAGCAGTGAAAGTGAGTTTACACCTTCACCTAAAGTCCAGAAGAGAAAACTGAAGGTCAGGAATGTTTCATCCAGCAGTGAAGACATTAAATCTGAAAGCGCTGACTCCTCTATGGAGGATGAAGAATTCATCCGCAAGCAGATAATGGGCATGGGTGATGAAGAAGATATTTATCCTTCAGAAGATGAGAGAGAAAAGGATTTAGTAGATGACGAAACTATCAACATTTTTGAACTTGATAAAAGTTCAGTGACGGCCAAACCACTGTCTAGAAAGAGTAGTACCGAGAATGAAGAAAGCCCAGTCAGGAGAACAACCCTTCCAAAAGCATTGGCTGAAATAACTCAAGATATTTCTGAAACCATTCCCTGCTCTACATTCAAGAAAGCTCTTACAGTCATCAGACACAGACAAAGCACTGATGAAGAGGTGGAGAGCATCACAGAATCCCTGTCAAAGGGATCGTCCAGTGTTCAGGTATCTAGTTTTACCCCAGGATCTTCACCCACTTCTGCCTCATCTCTGGAGGAGGACAGTGACAGCAGCCCCAGACACAGGAAAATCTGTGGGGAAAAGCAGCTTCGCAAAGGAAGACACAGGCAGCCAACTCAGCCTCTCCCAACCATTGAAGACTCCTCTGAGGAAGAGAAAATGAGGGGGGGTGAGAAGCCTAGAAAAGAAAAAGAAGAACTTAAATCCCATGGGACTTCCCTGTTCCCAACAAAAGATACTTCCTCAACAGAGAATCTGAAGCAGATCACAACAATGGATGAAACCAGTAGATCTGGTTCTGAGTACTCTGCTAGTATAGAATCCGAGCCAGAGGTTTGGCGATCAGTACAGAGAGGGGATAAGCCATCACCAACAGTAATTCCATACAATCTCTCTGATCCATTTAACGAGAAGCATATTGTGACATCACCACTGAAGAGTGCTGAAGAAACATATGAGGAAATCATTCAAAAGACAAAAGCTATTCCTGGGGAGAGTCCTCCTGATATTGAGCCACTTTATGGAGGGATGTCCATAGAGGACTATCTTTATGGATCCTTAGTGGAGGAGCCTGAAATGAAGATGGGGGAATCTCCAGAGGATACAAGCTCTGAGTGTCTCAAACAACTTAGGTCTCCAGAGGAGGTCTATGAGAAGATGATGCAGAAAAAGAGAGAACTGATGATGATAGAGCAAGAGTTCCAACAGGCCCAGGTTGCCATTGCATCATCCTCATCGGGGACTTCCGTCACTGGGCCTCCTTTGATTGCAGAGACCTGTGTGGTGACCATAACCACAGAAGAGACATCACCTACTGAACAATTTGACATGCTTCTTCCAGGCACTGAAACCTCTAGTGAAGTGCCAGTGAAGAGAAAGAAAAGGCCTGCTCCACCGCGACCCACTGAACCCCCTAAGCGTTCAGAAGTGAATGTTGTACTAATTACACCCGGTGGATCCATTGGTTTTGCTAGGCCTATGGTTCGTCAAGATCCTTCACTCGGAAAGGCATTGTTCCCCATACCGGACCTCAAGATTACCCGGTGCTCATCTGGGGAGGAAGAGGATGACAGTCTTGCAGACGAGTATGGTGTTGGTATTTCCTCTGACATTACCCCCAGTGATGACTCTGAGACTAAAGAGTATCCCTCCATAAGCCCACCTTTGTCTGAAACCACAGAGATGGATCCTTTCTGTGTGGTCTGTGAAATTCCAGAACCACAACCTATTCCAACTCCAATTTCAGCACTAGAACTAACTACCACACCGTCCCCCGTATCACCATTGTCACCTCCAACTTCACCAGCCTCTCCAGAGTCCAGTATGGCTTCTAATGCTACATCCTCATCCTCACTCCAGGCTCAAACACCGCTTTCATCGGATTCAACTCCGCTGTCTACACCAACACATCCAACTTTATTTGTAACCCAATCACCTCAAGATATCTCACCACCATCCCCTAGTACAATTGCAAAAGTACCGTCTACTGGGGCCTCCGTTTCTTACCCCACTCTTACCAAAGTTATAGCTACAATGCCATATGTGGTGTCTGGTCTATCCAAAGCTCAAACAGCTGCAGTAGGTCAAGGTAAGGCATCTACAGCTGAAGCTCCAACTCCAGCCCTATTGGGGATGTGTAGTCCTGTCACTGTTGTGGTTCAGAAGCCGGACCTAGTTTCATCTCCATCTCAGGTGCCTATCGTGGCTCCAGCTGTTGTACAGGTCTCAGCACAAAGACCAGCACCTGTTGTCTCAGCTCTACCCCCAGTCTTATTTACACCTGTACCTGTTACAGTCAACAATGAATCTTCAGCCCTAGTTGATATTAATTCTGTCACTCAGGCATCATGCCCTTGGACAGTCAAAGACCAGACGATGCCTGACCTAGTTTCAACTACATCTTCAATCTCTGCACAAACCCCATTACCGGTCTCAGCACTCGTAACCAGTCCAACTCAAGGCCAAACCAAAGTGGTACACCCTTTCCGGACAGCCATCTTACCAGTGAGCCAAGCTCCAGTACAACCAGCCCAGGGTCCAGTACCATCTTCAGCATCAACTATTATAACCAAAAAAAAGGTCCCTCCTCCTCCACCACCTCGGTCTACTTCAGTGTCAATACCTGAGAGTAGTGCAGAATTTCCACTTGTAAGGACTGTTCAGTATGTCACCCCCACTATGACCACCACCATAGCTAACGGAGCCACAGTGACTGGTCAGCCAATGCAATCTGTATTTGTGGATATACAGCCAAGAATGGAGGATATACAACTAGATAGTGGGGCTGTACCTCAGGTGGTTACCCCAACCAGACAAGGCCATGTAGTCATCATAGTGCCAAGTGTGGAAAACAAATCTCTCCTTGGACAAACCCCACAAGATATGGCTGGCAAAGGATCTGTTTCTGCTACTACTACTACTACTACTACTACTCTACCACAACGTAGTCAAATACCTTCAGATATACCCAGCACCAATACAGATGCATTATCGACTAAGTTGTCAGCAGCTTCAGCTTCACCCCTTATGTCGAAACCTACAGCAGTCGTCGATCCAGTTGAAATTCTTGTAGCAGATACATATCCATCCTTTCCTACCAATTTAACCAAACCAAACGTGTATCCAACACCTCTGGTTCCCTCGTCAGTGACGATTGCCACAGCAGCACAAGCTTCTTATACCACAGATAGCCCTAGTCAAACTGCAAAGCCTCCTCCACCCATACCACCTAAGCCTATATCAATTCCAGCTGGACTGGTTTTCAGCCATAAGCCAGGAGAGAGTGTCAAACCACCTCCCCCTCACGTGGCTCCTAAAGCTGCTACACTACCTAGGATCAAAGAACCTCCAAATGCTCTGTCCCTCAGCCTTACTCGGCCAGTGGAATCTAAGTTCAGTGCAACATCTCCTAAGTCACCTATGTCTCCCAGACATTCTAAATGTTTGCAAACCTATGTAGTGATAACCCTTCCATCTGAGCCTGGCTCACCGACAGAGGTTATAACAGTCCAGGCACCTGTAAGACGAGGCTCCATCCCATCTACAAAAGTCTCAGGGGTAAGGACCACACCTTCAGAGCAAAAAACATCCACTGAGGCATTCTCAGCACAGGCTACAGTTAGGAGGGCCTCCGTTCCCACTGTAAGGCACCCACCTCTAATATCCATAGATCCAACTCAGGCAGTCGAACAAGTAACTTCCTATAATGTTCTGAATAATAAAGTGCCAGCCAGGGGAGACTATCTGCCTTCTGCGGTACAATCACCATTTATTGCTGATGTCGTGGTGGAGCCATTAGGTCAGAATACATCTATTCAGGAACATATTGTACCCCTTCCAATTAAGAAACCATGTGTGCAACAGCAGCAAATAATTACTCCGGATCTGCCACCACCTCAAACTATGTATGAGGTCCTCACAACGCACCCAGAGCCAAAGGTTGTTATTCAACCACAAACCGTCCAATCTGCAACACAATCCCAGTGTTTACCACTTTTTGCTCCTCATGCACCAATAACAATTGTACCTTCGCAGCGACAGGCTTTGACAGAAGCTGTTGCTTTACCACTGCAGACTGAGGTAACTTTAGTTGCACCACTCCCCCAAGATAGACCAGCTGCAGTTTCCACAACTGTTCTCAATCCACAAGTTGCAGCTCAAATAAAAATGCCAAACCAGGAACAGTATTTGCCTACTCATGGCATGGTAACTGAGACAGTTGTGGTTAAATCACAAACACCAGTAGTGAGTCAGCTAATTCCTCTTCAACAGCAATTTGCATTAGTTGAAGTCATCCACTCTACAGAGCAACAAGTACCTACAGTTTTCAGCAAGACTCCCACCATTGCAGAAATCCCATTAGCACCACCAACATTTTGTCCTTTAGAAGTTCTATCTTCCCAGCACCCACTGCTCATTGATGAAGTGTTGCCCTTTCCTACAAGCGAAGTAACTAAAGAGATCATTACATCCGAGAATGCCGTTAGAACACCTGGGTTAGCAGCAGTATGTCCAGTTCCTCAACCTCAATCTTTCATTGTTGAAATGACTCCAACATTACAGGTAGCTGAGCTAATGCCACTAACTACCGTAGCAAATGTGATAACTCCTACAAGTGTGAATTGGACACCATCACCTCTTGCAATGCACTTCCAACCAATGGACGTACAGCCAGATGTACCTATTCAACAAGTATATCGAGCAATTACATCAACGGTCATGTCACCTTCAACGCCACCACCGGAGGTTATATCGTTGGAACCTGAACATGAGACAATCACAGAGATTATACCAAAGGACAGTGATTTAAGAGCTTCAATGTCATCATCAGTGTGGCAGCCCCAGGCAGCTGCTGGGATGCCATATGGAGTCATTTCAACTGGGGAAAATACCAGGGGAAGGAGGGAATCTATGTCGGCCATAGTGCAGCCAACATACACCACAATTGAAATGTATACTCATCCATATGAAATGCCCAACCAGATGGGGACAACTGAGGCTTTTGCTGCCACCAGGAGAGAATCAATAACCATCCTGCCATCTTTACCATTGCCACATGTAGTAAACATGCCAGCTGAAAAAGATATTCCTATTGATAGTTATGCGGTTCAAAGCCCCTACAGGAGAGGATCCATTTATTCAACAGAACCAATACCACAAGTATCAACCTATTCATCAGAATATGAATATCCTCTGGAGATAATATCCACTGAAGCATATACCAGGAGAACCCCAATACCCACTGCACAGGCCATTCCACAGGCTGTATCTGTGGCTCCAGTCACAATCACTAAAATTCAGCAGGAGTCTATTGAGAGTCAAGAGATTCGAGGACTAGAAAAGGTGGTCTCAAGTATGAGTCACATGTATTCTTCTTCAATTTCTACTTCAGGCCAGCCTCCTGAAAGCCTGCCAAGTCTTGTAACTCAGGTGGTCACTACTGAAGTCCAAAGGACCACTGTATCCGTTGTTCATGAAAGACTTCCACAAATCCCTCAACACAGTGTAGCAATCGCCATCCAACCAGATGTAGCTAAAGTCCAAGCTCTGACAAAACACAATGCAAAGAGAATCTACCCGGGTGATGTTGTTGATTTACGAACCATGAAGGTTGACATAAAGATGACTGAACAAGGCATGGACCTAACGCCACCTGAGTCATGTCGACAGTCATTTTCAAGTGACTGTAGTGGTCGCCAAATCACAGCAGTGCAGCCTGAGATAGTAAATCTTAGTGCAGAGATAACCCCTGCAACCACGCTGTCTGTGGTCACAGACAGCATAACAATAGTCGCCTGCACAGCCACCATTGCCTCATATAACAGTACTCCAGCTGAGAAACCACTCGATTTGCAAGGTCATGTTTCATCATTGCCACTGCCTCTCACCACATACAAACCATTCGAACCGCTTGCTCAGATTGTCTACAGACCTGTGAATACCCAGCCTTTAGTCAGTGCTGTAGCATCCGCAGCTCAAGACCTGCCCATTAATCTTTCCTTTGGAGCCTTGGTCTCCTCAGGTGGCGAACAGCCAATGACTTCCCCACTATCTATCAGAAACCAAGGTGCTGTGCTTTCTCTGGAGGCCACTGGGGCTATGGATCTGTCAAACTACAGACCAGTGAGAGCTATGGTAGCTTTGTCTGACACAAGCCCCGGAGTGGTGACGACTGTTGTAGAAGATGATGGGACTCCAGTTGACCTTACAGCCGGTAGCAGGATTGTTTGCTGTGATGTTATTTATAAGCTACCCTTCACAGGAAGCTGCAGGACACAGCCACCTGTTACAAGTCAACCTGACAATCGTTTTGGCTATGGTGCTGACCACTATCAATATGATAATGCTGGACTGTATGGTTTCCAAGGCATGAATGGTATAAAAGCCTCAATGTCTGAGACCAACCTGACAGAGGCAGAACTGTTTTCCTATGATCCCAGGAATGACTATGACCATCTCAGTAGATCTTCAGATGGCGCTATGGACCTCACTGCTGCCAAACTTTCTTCTGGTGAGTACAGGGGTATTTCTGTATTTTTTGTATTACTTTATTTTTATTTTTATGCTCTGTGCTTGCATTTAGTTGTTTTAATAGACTGGACTTTTATTTACCATGTGCCTTTAGTCTTTAACCTATATAATTACAGTCCATTCCCTTTGATAAGGCATGTGTAGTTTTGTTCCCTTTATGTTGATTAAGTCATGCTTTCCATTACTGTTTAACTTGCTTTTTTTAAATACATATTAAAACCTGCTTTTTATTTCTTTTGTCTTCATACAGATGCATGCGTGTGCCTCCGTGTGCTCCCTCAATATTTTGGTTTTGCGTCTTGCTAGCCAAACTGACAACCGATATGCATGTGAAATGACAGTCTTTTTAAATCCAAATTGCATGAACCTTTGTTCATTCAAAAATGATATATTTGATGAAGTAAAATATATATCTTTGGACTTATTATGGCAGGTAAAGCTCTAGACTACACTAGCAAATCTACTGGATTCTACCCTGGGACGATTGCTGCTCCAGTTCCATCCACAAATACAATTACAACTCAACCGGGCTCTATCTTTAGCACCACCTTACCACCTACAACAACAGTCCAGAACCAGTCATCGCCTTATCCATATGGCTTTATTCACAGCACAGACCCTGGACAGATAATAACTTTTGACACAGAAATACCTAAGGATCTTCTACCCACAGCTTTGGCTGATATCATTACAGGCTATCCGGACATGTACTCAGACACCACCCTGGAAGCAATTGCTGCCTCTCTGGATGCCTTAGCCTCTTCCCCAATATTCCCAGGCTTAGACAACACCAAGATGGCTCAGTATCAGATGGAAAGGGAGTTTCTAGAGCTGGAGAAGCTTAAGCAGCTTTGTCTTGCTGAGGAACTGGAGTGGGAGAGGCAAGAGATCCAGCGTTACCGTGAACAGGAGCAGCTAATGGTCCAGAGGGAGCTTGAGGAGCTTCAAGCACTGAAACAGCAGCTTCTTATGCAGCAAGAAGAAGAGCACCATGCCCACATGGTAGCCCAGCAGGAGACCTATGCTCAGCAAAAAGAGCAGTTGCAGCAAATCCAACAACTCCAACTGCAACTCCAACGCCAGCTTGATGAGCACTATGGTAGCACTGGTCACACAGGAAACTTCTTAGATGCCAAATATGCAGGGGTGGGGGACAGTGGCCAGTACTGGCCTGTCAAAGATGAGTCTACTGTCGCTATTGGTACACATTTAGAAGAAAGTCAGGATCAGTTTAATATTGTAAAGGGCATTCAAGCTGAACAGGACGCAGGAAAAAAAATTATCGATAGTGGGGTGCAGACAGATGATGAAGACTCAGCAGAGAAGCAACATGTTGGAAGGAGAAAGAAAAATAAGAGAAATGTTGATTGCTCCGCTCAGACTGATGATGAGGACCAAGATGAATGGGATGCTCCCACAAAAGCTCGACGACGATCTCGAAAACATAGCGGCGATGGGAAACACGGCTCCAAGGTCTCTAGTATAGCTATCCAAACAGTGGCAGAAATATCTGTCCAGACTGACCACTCTGGAGCTATCAAACCACCTGGTGTCCACATGGACACTAAGGTGGAAATTATCAAGCATATCTCAGCTCCAGAGAACTCTCAGAGAGGTGGCAGTCTCAGCTGTCAGACAGAATCAGATAGAAGTGTCACACCTATTGAGGTGGGGTACAGCACACACCTAAGAGCAGATGTCCCACTCAAGTCAAAAGTCTTCTATACCTCAATTTCCCCCGTGTCCCCGGAAAAGTCCCTTGGAGGGCAGAGAATGTTGACTGCTGACCCAACCAGATTTTCCTCTGGTCCTCGTATGTTAAAGTCTAGTCAGAAGTCTCTGTCTGATCCCAAATCCCTTAGTCCCACCACAGATGACAGGATGGGTGGATACTACGCAGACAGCTATTCTGTGAGTCATAGCAGAATATTAATGGATACAAATATTTGTTTTGTTATTATTGATAATGAAAATGAATGTGCTTGTGATTAAAATGTTTTTTAATACAAATATAATAGAGAAATATAAAGTGAATTATATTCAATATAGTATTTTATGTATAGTGTTTTGATCATTATTCAATGATTGACAGATTTATCATTTGTTTTATTTTCCAGAGCCGAAGCTCTCCATCTGGGACAGGTAGGAAGGTCAAACGGACGCTTCCAGATCCCCCTCCTGAGGATGACTCTATGGCAGGACGTGCAGGCTACAACAGCAACTCTGCACGTCGCCGTCTTGCCCGCAGTACAACAATGGCCCGGGCAAAGATCCTGCAGGACATTGACAAGGAGCTTGATCTGGTGGAAAGAGAATCTTATAAACTCCGCAGAAAACAAGCTGAACTAGATGAAGAAGAGAAGGAGATTGACGCCAAGCTACGGTAAGATGCTGCAAAGATCAAAACAATTCAAGATTTTGGTTCTCACCTTTTTTCAGACCATGTGACATTATTTCATTAACAAATAATAGTAACCAATAAATATGTCATGAATTAATTACAACTTTTATCATTGCATTCCCCCCCTCCTGCAATTATTATTACTAATTAATTTACATGATTCCCCTTTTACCTTAATAGCTTATGGGCTAAAAGGCTGCCTTGACATCACTCAGTGAGACCTCTCAACACTCACACATGTCATACTCATACAAAGGTACTATTGTGTGAGACCCCAGATTTTTTTTGCCTCTTTAGTTGTATGCTTATGGATTTATCAGTGCATAAATAGTAAAACTATTTGTATAATCTGTTGTTATTACTGTAGCTACCTTGAGATGGGTATCAACCGGCGTAAGGAGGCCTTGCTGAAGGAGAGAGAGAAGAGAGAGAGGGCCTATCTCCAGGGGGTGGCGGAGGAAAGAGACTACATGTCAGACAGTGAGGTTAGCAACATCAGAGAGTCCAGGGGTGACGGCCTGGAGAGGCCACGGACAGCTCCCCAGTCGGAGTTTGACCAATTCATCCCCCCCCAGACTGAAGCTGATTCCCAGTACAACACACTAACTAGTCCCTACTCTCACTATGCCCAGTATGTTCCCCAGACCCAAACCACCAGCCACTACACCCAACAGAACCTATATCAGCAGCAGCAGTCCCTTTACCACCAACAGGCATCTCCTTACACAAACCTATCCCTCCCCCATTCCCAAGGTCAGTCTAGCAGCTACCAACATGCGCTGCTCTTGCAGCAGGGAAAACAACGACGATCCACCATGTCCGAATTAGAGCCTAAGATCACCACCAACTATGAAGTGATACACAACCAGCCTCTGCTCATTGTGCCAACCTCCACAGAAAGTGTTTATGGAGTTGCTCACCTTGGGGATAAGTATGGCAGCTTGGACTTGAGGCTAGGGCTAGGGGAAAGGAGCATGGCCTCTAGTCCCATGTCTAGCATTTCTGCTGATTCTTTTTATGCCGATATCGACAACCGCAATTCCAGGAACTACGTGCTGATAGAGGACATAGGGGAGCTCACCAAGGCCTCAACGGGGCAAAGCAACACAGGCATGGGTTCTGGATTCAACATTCCTGATAAAGAGTTGTCCAAGGCAGACAGACTACTCAGGGCAGCGGAAGTCAGGCGCACAGCAGAGGTAAATCCTTTATTGTGACCATACACATTTTACCTTACTTATCCACGTGCTGTGTTTTCAATAAAGTATCAATCTATCTATCTGTTTTACTTTTACAGCTGCATTGACTTCATGTAAATTATTTTGAGAATGTATTAGCATTGCTTTACTGCTTTTTTTACCTATTTTTTACAATTGAATGCAGAAACAAAGTGTTAGATTTTGGGCTGATACTAACAGATGTTGAAGTATATGAAAAGTTATGTTCTTAAAAATTCAGCTCTTTTCACAAACAAATGTAGACCCAATGGTTCAGTCTGGCCAGATATGTATACATGTAACTGATCAAGCATTCTCGAGGTATATGCAACAGACATAAAACATATTTGTAACTGTCAAATTAATTCCCATTACTCTTAAGAAAACATTCAATGTTATTATTATATTTTTGTCATGTTATTTTTCCCTTTTAGGTGGCAGATTTTTTAGGCTCATCTCGACTTCATAGTTATGGCAAAGCAGAAGATGAGACAATGGAGGAGCCTTATGAGTTGAAGCTTCTAAAGCAGCAGATTAAGCAGGAGTTCAGGCGAGGAACTGAGGGACTAGAGAACCTAACTGGGCTAGGCCTTCCCCATCATCTCCCCAGTGATAGCAGTTTTCGTCACTTCCCTAAAGGAGAGAAATATAGTATTGGCAGGTTAACCCTTGAAAAGCAGGCTGCAAAGCAACTCCCAGCAGCTGTGCTTTACCAGAAACAGATGAAGAACAAAAAGGCTACTATAGATCCAAAAGCCATCACAAAATGTTCCCCGATTCAAGAGAGTAGGGATTTGGAGCCTAACTTTAACAATTATATGGGATCTGGGGTCTCCTCTGTGACCAATCTGGCTGCTACAGCTAGGTTGCTTCAGGATGAGATTACATTTGGATTAAGAAAAAATTTATCTGAGCAGCAGAAATATTTAGGCTCTTCCCTAGGCACTAATTTAGCTGGTTCTCTTAATTTTGGGCAATCCCTCGGACTTGGACCAGCTATCAGGGCCACTGCCCAGAATGATGGCACCTACCCAAGTGGAACCCGTTCCCGACCCTCATCGCGCCCTTCTTCCCGCCCCTCTTCTGTCTATGGCTTGGATCTTTCTATCAAACGGGACCTATCCAGCTCCTCGCTTAGATTAAAAACCGAAGGAGAGATCCTAGATGCAGCATTTGCTCCAGGGGTGGCCAGAGCGAAGCCTACTAGTCTACCTATAAGTCAAAGTAGGGGGCGCATCCCCATAGTGGCTCAGAACTCTGAGGAGGAAAGCCCCCTGAGCCCGGTGGGGCAGCCTATGGGAATGGCCAGAGCCTCGGCTGGACCTCTTCCTCCAATCTCTGCGGATTCCAGGGACCAATTTGGGTCCAGCCATTCCCTGCCAGAGGTACAGCAACACATGAGGGAGGAATCTCGGACACGAGGCTATGATCGAGACATTGCGTTCATCATGGATGACTTGCAAGGCGCCATGTCCGACAGCGAAGGTAAAGATGCCGGAGACTGTTGCAGCAACATGACTGTGTGGACCTGCTTGTCATGCATGCAAAGTGTTCATAGTGAGTTTGTGCATTATTGGTCTTTCTTTATCATCAGTGCTCCAGATAGTTGTTGTTGTTGTCTCTATTTCCCTTACTCTTGGTATACGTCCCATTAGATATTTGCCTGCTGTTTCCTTTATGTTTTATACCTTACCCACCGATACATAATACTCTTGGCCTGAGATTATGTATGTCACGTATCAGTTCAAGCCATGTTTGTCATGAGATTTTTTAGCATGCTTTGTTTTTTATTATACAGTGGCTTTACCTCTTCATATTTCAATTATTATATTTGCTCCTAAAACTGAGTGGTAGCACAAGTGTTGATGCTGAATTGATGCTTTTGACATCATTCATACACAGTCTCCATTACAGCTGCCTTATTCGTAGTGAAAAACCATAATGTATGATCTTCCCTGGACCTATTCAGTTATAATGCAGTGATGCATATGTTAAGAATGGCCTGCAGTACATTATTGCAGACATGAATCGTTATTTAGAAACTTGCTGCAGGGCTAGAATATTTTTTTATCTTTAAAAGTGAGGTAACACAAAGCGCTATTAATAGAAGTTACATAAAAAAATGAAGGGAACATTTTCTGAAACATGTGAAGTGTAAGTATTTTTAAAGAACATATTACATTTAAATAATCAACTGTCTCATAGTCATATCCTCTCTACCTCATAAATATGCACTAAATTGCAGTAACTTATTTATGACTTCTATGGTCGATATGTAAATATTCTTTACTGATAATACAAATAAAATATACATGTTTCAAAAATATTTAGCTAACAACATTTAGAGCATTTTACATGAAGGTATGACAAGTAGTGTCTAGTTGTCCTCTATGTCTTTTTTTAAACCCTCGCCCTACCAATCTTCAAAGCTATATATTAAGATCCCTTCAGAAAAACGTTTATTTATTTGTCCTACACATCCTTTTAGCTATTTTGGAATACAACTAGCAGCAGTAAGTTTGAATTAATACTGCCGAATCCTTGTGTCTATATGTGCTCAGGGAGCAGTTGAGGCAAATGAAATGACTTTTCTTTAACTCCTAGCAAGTCAGTAAAACAGACCTACCAATCAGAGAATAATCTAAATTCCAGGAGACAATTTCAGCCATATAACGCAATGCAATTAGGTTTTCTCAAGGACTACCGAGCAGTTATCTGTACTTTTAGAAACAACATTAACAACCATATTATTGTGTCTTATTTGTTTCCTATGTATGTGTATGTCTTTATTTTAATGTTTCTTTACACTTCTGTCTGATTTTGCATCCTTGCATGTTGTGCAATATTTATGTTTTACCATTTCCATTTCAATAAAGTTAATCTTTTGTGCTTGTTGGTTTTTGCTGTGGGTGTCTCGTTGTAATGGGAGATGTCCATGTCACAAGTGACTGTGATTGATTGATAGCAAATATTGACATGTACTATCTCCGTCTTTGTAAGAGTGGGATTGGCAGTGTTCCTTTAGGTTAGACAAATTCCTTTCTGTAGATGTTGAGGGGTTATTCTTAAAATTTATAACCTAAGATTTAATTGGATACGATCTGTTATGCATTCAACTGGAAATAGTTCTACATTGTGTTTTTTCACAATCTAATTATAAGGCCAATGACTTTTATAAAGCGGTTGCCTTGTTAGGACTAAGTTCAAAAAAGGTTTGTTGTCAATCACATTGACATTATCAATATGCATAACAACAACAAATACAAAATGTTTGGTAACTAGTTATATTTATGGACCATTTGCTGAGGATCAAGATGGTTACATTTTTGATAAAGAGGTGATATTTGTCCTGAACCCAGGTAAAAGTGTCCGTCTGCCTTGATTACAGCACTAAGTGAATCCACGCTGACTTTGAACAGAGATGATGCCAGAATCTTTCATGAAAGTATCAGACACGGTAGAGTATCTTACAGTACTAGTTAAAAAACTTGACTTAATTAGTATTGCTTAGGCTAACTCATACATTACCTGATAGGTTTACTTTTTGTTTTGTAACGCTACTGCTTAAATTACTCTCAAATTATATTTGTCAGACAATCTGAATACATTCAAGCATGCATCTAACATTGACTAGTGATTTCAGTGCATGTGCTGAAGTACAAATCACTATACAAATCTAGTGGTAGCACAGTTACTATAGTTTTTAAGATGACTGAACATGTGTTGAACGCATTTCTGAAAAAAACATATAATTTTTTACCCCAGCTGGAGGCCCAAACTGGAATATAGAAGGTGAGAGAGCATCACAATTCCATTTAGTAACCTAGACTGTATGCCTCCATGCTGCATATCATCGTTCTGAATGATTCACTTGTCTGGTTATTTTTGGAAACAAATTCAGACTTATTCTGGAATGACCCCCATCTCAGTAGCTTACAACACAATACACGGCATATAACAGATCTGTAGTAGCCAGCATGTCAGATCAAATCTAGGATGAATCCTATCTCAATGGTACTAGATTTATTTATTTTAAATCTTAAGTTATATACTAACGTGACCTCCCTTGTGAATAGTTTTGGAATGACTGCATTACAGTGCTTCCACAAGCCCATTTCCAGTATTCATGTTCATGCAATTTCGCAAAGAAATCTCATGTATATGGTGTGATCATACTGTAAGTGTTACAACGAAAACATATTTAAAGTGATTTGCAGAGCATATATCTTACGACATTGTATCCAAATTGTTGATAGAATTCTGAAGTTTGATGTTGCCATATAATCAATATAATCAAATGCATTTAGCCAACAGGCACCATTTCGCTAAAGTCTTCTACCCATTTCTTTTCAGCACTATTGGTGCATCTCCTTGGTGGAATTATATCACTGACAATACAAAGAGACACCTGGCAGACCTGTGCACATTCTATCTTTAGTGACAATCTATTGCATCGAACATCAAAGTGATGACTCACGTTTCTAATATAGACATTCTCCACCAACCTGCCTTGCTACCATGGCTTTGGATGTTTTTGGAGCCTTACAATAATGATGCGAAATGTAATACAAGACGTTCATTGTCTTCTGGTATTAAGTGGAATTGCTTTGTGGTTATATGGTTGTTGATTCTGTACTATAGACAGGGAGTTTGAAGATACTGTGTAAATATTATACAATTATTATATTAAGAATAAAATACTAAATTATTTCAATCATTTATGCTACCCCACTACAACATACTGGTATACTATATCCTCATAATTTTAGTTTTTTGTATTATTATTATTGAAATAAAACACACAACGGGACAACTACAATCCAGTGTTCTGTCTGAAATTATTAAGTAATACATAATTTTGAAGGGCTTCTTTCAACAAAAACGTTTCATATACACCAGCTATGAAAATCTTGCACAACTTAAAATGCTCTTGAAAATGTATTCATCCTTCATTCAGTGTTTGCAGTGGCCATCTGATCTCACAGTCAGCATTGATAGGGTGGACCAGGTTTATCCTTTTGCTTTCACCGATCCATTCAGAAAAGAGCCAGCTGGGATGTGTTTTACACTTTGTGATGGATAGTAACTGTTTCCAAAAGCTTGATTGCAAGCGGGATCTCTGTCCAAGTAGCCATTATCGTGTTTTTATCAGATATTTATCGGGGATATATAGAGCGTGTTCAATTTAAAACTCTACCTCTGCCTGTCTAGCCTACCACCTTAGAAGAGAGGACACAGATTGGTTTGATAAGCCAAGAGAAGGGGATCCGCAGAGCGGAAATACATCAGACAGGAGACAGGTGAGATCCGAGCTGGCAACGTTCATCTTCCCACATTTATTTTACTCAAACAGTGAACTTGAAATGTTTTCTGGAAGTAATCACATTTCATCATTCGGTAAATTCTTTAAAATTCCAGATGAAACTGGTGCATTATGCCTTCCCTCACACTTGCATCAAGCTAAAGAGAGACCCGAAAGACACCAGCGTGTCAGGTAGAACACAGAGACATTTCATCATATGACTGAACAGAATCAAGTTGTATCACCATTTAGCTAATTTGGATTTGCTTGTTTATTTTTCCCTCAGGAAACGGTCTTGGGATCCGTGTGGTAGGTGGGAAGGAGGTCCCGGGGAGCTGCGGTCAGATTGGATCCTACATTGCCAAAGTTATCCCTGGTGGTGTGGCGGAACAAACTGAGAAAGTTGTGGAGGGTAAGAGGAAATTGAGGAAAGGAAAAAATATAAGTTAGTGTATATCTACCCCAACTGGCTTATTTTCCGTACTTTAAAATGTAATTATTGTCTTTTTATTGTCAAGCATTCAAAATTGAAAAAAAACTAGAATTTTAAGTTAAATTGGGAATAGTAGATGACTTGCTTTGAATTAAGGTATAGAAGGTGAGTTCCTTTGACTTTGCTACACGATAAACACAATAAATATCAGTGATGAAGCCGATGAGATTAATGGTGTAAATGTAGATCTCTAAACTGCTACAGTATTTATGTTCGGGCCGTTCTTTGCCTCAATCACTGAATTCCAGATGGAGATGTGGGAGGCTGCAGTAGCCTTCGGTTGTTGTGGTCACGTGGCCTTCAACCAACACAACACGCCTGTCGACTCACCCATAACAGCACCGGCCCCCATTAGTCTTTGGAATCATTATAGACTCACAAATACGGGGATGAAGGAATAGACAAAAACACACGTCCCTATTTATTAATTTAAAGCAGAAGTCTAATATGCAAAACCGGATTTTATCTTTTTAAGTGAAGCTTCTTAATTCTACTAATTGAGATGCAATTGTTTGTCTAGCTGTATTTTCATGTCGACGTACTGTGTTTGCAATCCTGTAATGATTCAAAACCACAACCAAGTAAAAACATAATAGATTCTCACTGGGTGTACTACAAATTAGAGCATTTCTTCTGCTGTGTGAGTGTGTAGAGGTAATCATGTTTCACATACAGAGGGGGGGGGGGGTAATTTGCCAAAAGCATATTACATATCATGTGGGAATTGATATCGCACTATGACTCTGAAGGTTTCTGCCTGCCTTTCTCTCACCACAGGGATGCAGGTGTTGGAGTGGAACAGAATCCCTCTGACGGGAAAGACTTATGAAGAAGTGCAATGCATCATGGGCCAGCCATGTGCTGAGGCGGAGCTCTGTGTGAGACTGTGAGTTACATCTGTCATCATTTACCCCTCAATTCCACTTACAGTACAACCTGGTAACGCGGCACCCATGTACACCTTCTCTCCTCCCTCCTTTTCCTTCTTCATTCCACACCCAATCATCTGACAAATACCACTCTCTCAATTGTTACTGCTGAAATACACTGGTTGATACTCCATTATGCATTTCCTGTATGCATCCAAACAGCGACCTTAATATGCTGTCTGACCCTGAGCACCCACAAGCCCTGGAGCACCATGTCCAGCTTAAGGCTGGTATGTACACACATTTGTTGATGAGTCTGCATGCATGCACGCACGCATCAGTGTACCGATTTCACATAATTACAAGGTGAATTACGAAAAACATTTTCCTCAGCAGGTGGGCAGCGTTCCCCTGGAGTGGATCCTAAGCAGTTGGCGGCAGAACTGCAGAAGGTGTCCCAGCAGCTGGCTCCTGGAATGTGCGGAGCCGGGCTTGGGACCGGGGATTTAAGTGTCCTCTCCGCACTTGAGCGATCCGCCCTCCTGCACTCGGGTACCGGATCGGCTGCCTCCAGTGGCGTGCCAAGCCCGGGCCAGCCTGCATCTCCTGCCATCAGCAAGAAGCAACGACACAAGGTAGCAGGCGTTCTACTGCCTTAGCTCAGAACGGGTTGTGAAGCTGTAAAGAGTTCAGTACACAGTGTGATGACAAGAAGGGACAAAGAAAGGGGGAGAATTATTTCACAGTTCAAAGGTGGATACATTGTGTGCTCTAATTTGAGCACAGGACTGCGGAACCCTGCAAACACCCTATTGGTATTATAGCATGCATGCTGGCACTGGTAAAACAGTGTGGCTTTATTCATTCAAATAGGAGCAGGCGCTTTGCAGGAGCTATAATAAGCTATGGTGCAGTTCATGATCCTGGGTATGTGTGTACACACGCAATTGGATTTAAATGCAAAAGTGCCTCATTACATGCAAATATTTTTTTTTAATTCCTTATTTTTCTATGAAAGAGGATGTATTATATAATACCAAATACCATTTATTGGTACTGAAATTATAACGGAAATCAACCTGTTTTTACCTCAAATAATTGTTTAACGTTCTGGAATTTCACTGAAGGACTTTTGAATCCATTACACAGCTCCTATAGTGAAATGTCCCCTGAGATAGACATAGTGTAGATCCATTGAAAAAGCATTACTTGGCTTATTTTCACACACGGAAAACCTATTAATCTGTAAACTGACGGGAGCAAAGTCAGAGCACCATTTATAAAATCATAATCCCATAAGTCTGTTAGGAGATTTTATTTTAGAGTAAAAGGTAATGCAACGATCATTTTACATTTCATGTATCTTCCTTTTTTTCCTGAAGCCGATAGAAGCAATGAGGACAACTCATCTCATCACCGGAGAAATTCAGGTATTAAAAACTCTGATCAAAAAGTAGCAGAGAGATGTGTGGCGGCTGTAGTTTGCTCGTTCTCACGCAGCCTCGTTTTCCCTCAGCTCCAGATCAACTACGACAGGAACCTGGGAAACCTCATCGTCCACGTTCTGCAGGCTAGAAATCTGGCTCAGAGGGACAACGACGGTTACTCCGACCCTTTTGTCAAGGTCTACCTCTTACCGGGGAGAGGGTGAGCTCTGAGTGTGTTCACAAATGTCCGGTCTGTGTCTGCCTCTGTGCATCCGTGTCTGTCCTGTTTTCTCTCCCCCTATTTCTTTCTGACTTTATATTTACTGTCCCGTACGGAAACTGACTAACTACGCCAGTTTGTATGCGAGAATGAGACTGGACATGATGATATGAGGCAGTCATTTGTAGGTGAATTGATCATTTAATTGGATTCAATGTCTGTAAATGGATAGATGGGTGTTTAAAACTGTATACAAAAGCTGTTGAATTACTTGGACGGAGACAACATACGTGTGTAAATATACTATATGCTGAATTGAACAGCTTGACTGAACTGACAATCCCGCAGTATCTTGCCTGATCCACCGTCTTACCAAGAGTCTGTGAACAGCAAGGGAACGGACCGATGCAGCCTCTGTCTGCTCTGCAACAGCATCTAATCGTAGATAATGACCCCATTGGACATGTTTATGAGATTACTAGCCTTCTCTGTTGTTACACCCTGTGCTGATTGGAACTAAAAGCTCTGCAGTAGAGCACTTTGGTTCATCTGGTGTTTCACTGGAAGTGTATTTAGAAATACATTTGTCCGACATTAATAGTCCACAGCCCCCAGAACAGTGAATTAGGCATTCACCCATGAACCAGTTGTAATCATTGTGAGGTTTTTTCAGTCTTGCGTCACATACATTGCTTGGGCACAAAAAGAGAGATACACCCTGCACCCAGAATGTTGATTGCCTCAGCTCTCTATCCTTTACTGGCTTTTCGTTGAGCTCTCTGAGCTTCTCTGACTGTTTTTTGTGTTTTTGCTTTTCTTGTTTGTGATATCCGCCCTCCTCTTCCTCTTCTGGACTCCCTCAGCCAAGTCATGGTTGTCCAGAATGCAAGGTAGTGTGGTGCTGATCTTTGCTTTTTGTTGGTGTTATGTTTTTACTTTCTGTAACTTATGTCTCCCCAAGTGTTTTTCCATCCTTTTGTCGTGGCCTTTTGTCGTTCGTCCAATTGTCGGCTCTATTTCATGGTGTCTAAGAACACTCCTGCCATTGCTTTTTTCTCTCCATGCCTCTCACCTTTAGCTTTTCACAGTCTCTGTTGCTGAAGTATTTTATCATTTTGTGAAAGACAATTTCAAGAAAAACTACATTTGTTTGTTTCTGATGTCTCCACACTAGGAGATTGATTATTTATTTATCTATCTATTGATCTATGGATTGAGTACATCATAGTTTGGTGAATGTCTTCCGTGGGGTCAGGCAGGAAAGATACATTTTGATTTATTTACTCACAACCAATCATTCTGAATATCATGACTTATCAGTGCTGATAACAAAAGAAGGACCAGGTACGCCCAGAAGACCATGAACCCAGAATGGAACCAGACCGTCATCTACAAGAACATTCATTTGGAGCAGGTAAAATTCAGCACGACAATAACACAACATACTGTATGTGCCAGTTTAGGTTAAGTGGATGTCTAACACACTGAAGGTTTCTGTCCTTGTGTCCCTGGGGCTGTTTGCTGTATCCTTGTTTAACCTTTTCTCAGCACTCCCAAGACTCGAGTTAACAACCATCATTTCTGCTTTCACACATTACAGGCGGCCTAATTGTGTGTCATTTTTACAAAAAGAGTGACAGAAACGTGTTGGTGTTTTTCGTGGATGTCTGTGTTTGCTGATATGAGCGGTTAGTGACGGAGACACCACCCAAAGTACAATTACCACGCAGAGGGATGAGTGCAGATACACCACATTGGCTCCTCCAGCTTCTGCTAATCAGCCAGAGACTGCCGGGCCATAAAATCCTGCTGCTTTGTTTGCTTGAACACACAGAGATACATTTCCATGCCCCCCCCCCCACGTTGCTGTATCAAAGTACACATTCAAGTTTATGCACTCATGCGACATGTATTGGAACAAACACGTTCTAATGTAAATAGATGTACTTGCTTCCTTTCCTATGACATTAGATGACGCTCATATTGTGAGCTTGCATTCATGCCTGTTTTATGCTTCCTCCACTCACATGCAAATAAACAAGGGCTCATTTATCGCCATCACACATACATGCACACAAGATCCTTCATCGTAACATGTGCCCTTCTCTCTTGTTCTCCCTTTTAATATTCAGTTAAAGAAAAAGACGCTGGAGGTGACAGTGTGGGACTATGACAGATCCTCCTCAAATGACTTCCTTGGAGAAGTGAGTGCTTTTGCAGTCTTATTAAAAGTGTGTAAAAATGTCAAATGCATTTAGTGTTCTTCGGTGAGGTGAGCTCATAAAAATGGCTCCGTTCCTCTGTCTAGAGTCTGGAATATTTATTTCTCTCGTCACTGTGTGTTTGTTCATTTTGTCTTAGGTGTTGATTAACTTGTCAAACACGGCTCAGCTAGACAACACTCCTCGCTGGCTGCCTCTGAAGGAGCAGAGCGAGAGCATTGAGCATAGCAAAGCCCACCACGCTTCTCAAGGCCCTCCGGGGTCTGGGTCAGATCAGGGTTATGGTGGTCTGGGACACAGCCTGGGCCATATGTCAGTCCCCGGGATGGGGACGGGACATGCTGCTGGACAGGGTCAGGGACCAGCCGGGAGTCAGGATTTACCTAAGAACTCTGTGATCAAGAGCAGAAGCCACGGCATCTTCCCTGATCCATCCAAAGGTGAAGTAAACCTCAGTGTGAACACATTCAGGTCCTCAATTCCCATCATTTAAATGACATAAACGCTATAAACTGTATATGAAACATGGAACAGTGAGGGCGCAGTAAAGAGAAATGCCGTAAACACGGTGGATTCATCTGCATTTACTTTCTGTTTCTTTTCCCCCCCAGACATGCAGATGATGCCTTTGGAGAAGTCGCACAGCAGCCCCGGCAGCTCCAAGTCTTCCTCTGATGGTCAACTGCGCTCCCATGGCCCCTCGCGGAGCCAAAGCAAGAGCAGCGTCACTCAGGCCCACCTTGAGGACGCCGGGATAGCCATCGCTGCCGCCGAGGCCGCCGTGCAACAGTCCCGCCTGCAACCAAGTAAATCCCAACCTCACCCATAACACACATTCCCGAGTCATGCTTCCTTTTTCCCTGTGCATGCAAGCTTTGTTGAGATACCTAGTTTATTAAAAACCTGAACCTCTAAGCGCTCACCTCCTTAACATTTGAACTTTGTCTTCGGCCCACCTTATCTCTTTCTCTAAGTAATTTGATTTTATCAATAATCTTAGTTTAATATCGTCCTTTAAGTCATATCAATTTTATTAATATAATCACTAAACAACTACAAGGAAAAGGCAAAAGACCAAAAACTGTCAAAAGTTATTTAATTATGTATTTTATCGTAAATTTAATTTAATCGTATCGTAAATTAAATGTTTAGAAATATGTATAAATTTCCACATGTCATTTGGCATTTCCCATTTATTTATAATTTCTTGATGCCTATTTTTAGAATCCTAAGTAGGTCATGAAGGTGCTTTATAATTTTACATATTTACACAGTAACAAAACACAAAAGAACATGTGTACATTTGTTTAGGTCCACAATAAGAGTACTTCCAAGTGAATTGTGCATGTGCCAATCCCTCGCATATGGTTTCTATAGACCCCAAGTGTGAAGAGCTCCAACCCCAGAATAGAAACCAACTGGGATGGTAGTCCCTGACCTCTTGCACCATATTAACACAATCTAAACAATATCCACCGTTGTGTTTATGCTTAATCTTTAGTGTGATGCCCTGACAAAAAAGGGACTATATTTTCTGAGACAAGGAAGCCCAGTGTCAGAAATATTAAAGCATGCAGTTGCAGCTTCCCTGGCTACTGTTCCCTGGCCACTGAGGACTTTGTGATGCTGCAGCCTCTCTGTGTGTGCATGCATGTGCCATATGAATGAACCCTTAGATAAGTGACAAAACACACACAGACACACAGGCTCCCCTCCCCACCCGATCCTCTGCAAAACCTGCCGCCTTAAAGAAAGGGCACACAAATGTGAGACTGAAGCAGTCAAACCAGGAAACACAGGCACCCCAAGAGGTTCAAAAGTCAACAGGATGCTCACTCAGCGGCCAATGAGAGTAAAGCGGTCAGCTGACCATGAGAGGAACAGAAGTGTCGAGGGAAGGTGAGGCAACGTAGGATGTACTGCTAAATATTATTGATCCTAACGTATTAACCTTCATGCAATATTACTAAAAACAAAAAAATGAATAAAAACAAAATTACTTAACCATATAACCAAATGTTTAATTAATTGAAGTAACAGGAAATGATCATTTTTTTGTTTTGATGTTTGTTAATCTTTGAGTGCATGTTCATGTACTGTTTTGTTTATTCTTTTGTGGATGGCATTGTGTTTTTGTAATTGCCTACACGAGTTATGCTTCGCACTTTATGGAAGTACATTGTTTCATAGCAAATGTATGACGTTGATATTGTGAAAACCTTCAGCCGAGGACAGAGACACTTCACATATTCCCTGAACTGATCACGTTCTGCCTTACGCAAGAGCATAACTCAACAGCAGCCATGAGCCGAGATTAAACAATGAAATCTCTGAAATAATATAAATAGTTGATCACTCAGAAACTCAGTTTTTCATGTGTGGATTAAAGGGAGCATTATATATGTCTTGTGAAGGGAACTGCTGTTGTGATCTTTCACGAGTTAACCGAGGTAATTTCCTCCACACTGCTAAATTCAAGGACGCGCTGTCATCTACGCTGATTCGTCCTCGCCCTGATACGCGGTTATGTGACGCTTAGTCACATTATGTGTGGCAGACAGTGTCGCTGTCGGTGGGTGATAGCTGGGGGGTGTGAAGTGTTTCTGTTGGACATGTATGCATGTGTGGCAAAAAACTGAGTCTGTAAAGACGCTCACGGTTTGTTGCTGTGTTCAAATAATCACAAATGAATGTTCAGATAAGTAACTAGGCAGAGTGAGTTATTATTTCCTCACCATCACACTCCCCCCTGCCACCCTCAGGACCAGGACACCGACTTGGTGATGTCTCAGGGTCTGTGGTGCTTTCTGCCCCGAGTCTTGTTGGAGACGCCTACGAAGGTCTGGACGGGGACGAGGGGACAGTCATTGGAGTGGACAGTGCCATTTTTCAAGTGCCACGCATGTGAGACCATTTGTAGGGTTTTCCTATTACGTCAACGTAACGGCATCGCATCAGATTGGTAATCAATAGGTCTGATGATGCTCATATCTTTTTTTTTTCTTCCCCACAGCGGAAAGACTATTCCAAACGGCACGGACAAAAACCAAATAGTGACCCCAGAAAATGAAGGCAAGCTTAAGAATTATTCTCTGTTTTTAGTTGTTACTCGATTTTATGTCTCCCCCTGCTGGGCACTTTGTATAACAACATTGTTTAATTCTTTATTTATTTACTGAGACACGCTTTTAAACCACCTTCACTGTGTTTTCGTAATGACTTATTTTAATCATGGATTAAAATCCTCAGTGAAGTGCTTAAAGTCTAGAAACAATATTTCCCTTCATGCAGGAGGAAATGTGGATGTCACAGTATCCTACCCACTGTCATAACTATGTCTACATTTCATGTAGCTCAGGTGTCATGGTGTCTGCCGTCCATCTCCAGTTACAGTTTGGAACAAAAGAGATCAAGGTCATTTTGGGGCTTGGCTGCTGTTACATAAAATGAGGGTCTTGGGGTCTTTTCCGTGGTGGCCGATAACTCATATAACACATTTAACTCAACCTGCCTTCTTAAATGTCACTGGAGACATATGACAGTAAATAAAACTTTCATCCTGCTGCGAGTCCGATTTTGTTATGTGTAATTGTTAAATACTTGACATAATCATTTCTAAGTGTGGGAATTTGCCTACAAGTTTTTAGCAGAGTTTAGCCAATCCCCAAAAAATACATATTGAAATAACCATCTTATTCTAAAAATGCATGACCAACATCTCTCTTTTATGTCTGACTTTTAGGCGGTAAAACACAAGTAATGGGGGAGATCAAGGTGGCTCTCAAGAAGGAAGTCAAAACAGAAGGGGACCAACTGGTCTTGGAGATCCTTCAATGCAGAAACATCACCTACAAGTTCAAAAGTCCCGACCACCTGCCAGGTCTGCAAGTAGTGTGTAGCCCACTCGCGCACATGCATGAGTGCAAGTATATTGATGTGTTGTTTTAGAAACAAAAAAGTAGTCCGCAGGTTCGCTAATCCATATTCGTGATTCCTCTCATACGCCTTTAGATCTGTACGTGAAGTTGTACGTGGTCAACGTAGCCACTCAGAAGAGGATCATTAAGAAGAAGACCAGAGTTTGTCGACACGACAGAGAGCCCTCTTTCAACGAGACCTTCAGATTCCCCCTGAACTCAACTGGACACTCCATACAGGTAAAGCAGGCCACCAAATGAGAAAGATGCAAAACATGGAACTAGCTTTGACCATCTATCCAACCTGAGTCACACATCAATGTGTCCTTCGATCCGTGTTTAATTTGAATCCTTTGCATATCGGTTAGACCAAATTGATACTGATTTGCAGTAATATGTGGGCTAATTAATCCTGCTTGTCCAGTTTTGTTGGCATCCCGCGTCTCATTGTAGCTGAGTGTCAAGTCTTAAACGTCATTAAGGCGAGTGAACCTCCTGAGGGGCTGTATAGGACACGAGCGTCTAATAACAGGCTAATTCAATACAGACTGTAGCATTTGACTAAATACTGGCAAATCTCATACTCAGTGACTCGGTAAAGGGAGAACTAAGTGTAATGTGCTATATATATATATACAAAAATATATATGGCCTTTTTTGTAATTAATGCTAATATTAATATTATTAAAAAGGCTTTGTTTGCTTTGTATTTATCTTAAATATAAATATCCATCATCAGATCAGACTTTACCGGTGCACTTTTCAAAATGAGATGGGATTTGGGAAAGCACAAACATTTAGAATAAAGTAACAACAGCGTAAACCATGTCGAATCTGCTTCCCTCTCAATTGTATCTCCAGCTTTTCTTGGTGTCCAATGGAGGAAAGTTCATGAAGAAGACCCTGATAGGGGAAGCCTACATCTGGCTGGACAAGGTGGACATGAGGAAGAGGGTGGTCAGCTGGCACAAGTTGTTTGTCAGCTCCACTCAAACCAACGCCTGAGCGGCGCCACACCAAAAAGACGGAGACTCGATGGAGGGTCGACGAAAGGTGAAGCCGGAGAGGTACTAGTTCAGAGATTCCATTTGACAAAGACATGAATATGGGAAAAAGAAAAAATGTCATGAAGGTAAAATGAAAAGATTCATTTGTTTAACTTATTTTGTCTAGAATTCATAAGAAGGACAGAATTATGTGCTAACATCATAATAACTCCATCATCAGTCCAACACTGCCAGCACACGTGTCCTCCTCTTCTGGTGTCTGCTGGCTTGTGTGATGCAAACAGGAAAATACCACAGCAGACACTGAAACACACTTTCTTACCATAGATTCATTTACATAATCCACTTAAACCTTGTTGTTTTGGTGCTGTGCAACTGAGCTAACATATCTAACTGGGGGAAAGATGTTTTTACTTTGATCATCAACTGAAATTGTCTTTTCTTCATACGACAGTAATTATTGTAATTTCAAAATGACGTTTGTAATTTGTGTGGACGGTATTCTTGTTTAATGATGAAGGAATGCACGGTGTTTGTGTACTATCGTCTTTCAGTATCATGAAAAAGAGACAAAAAATAGAGACACAAACAGGCGGACAGATTACTTTTGCTATGGGCTGAAGAAAAAAAATGTACAGCACCACAGACTGTATATAGATATATCACACATGCAGATTACAGGCCTATCAGAGAACCATATTGTACAGTGTGATGTTTATACAATATACATAGATATCGGATGCACAATATATCTAAATACACTATACACTATAAGAGTTGTTCTGTTGTAACTAGATTATATATAATAACATATAGACACCTGCCCTTTAATTGAGGCTGTGGTGGCGCGCCGACAATCCAGTAGGCTACGTTAGTCTATGGTGCAGGCGGTCTTAATAGACTTGAACGTGGACGTGGACCTATGTGAGCTCAAAGATGTAGCTCCTTCCGTCCTCCGGTCACACCGATGCACCATTAGACATTCAACAGGGGTGTGATGGATAGCACATTTTAAAAGGCTGAGATGAAAATACAGTGACATATTCACATTTTACTGGTCTTCTAGAATCACAGGTATAAAACCACAATAAAATGAACAAGTTGCTGTGTTGAACGTTACTTGCCAATTACAGGGAATGATAGGATTTTACGTTCAGGCTGTTGTAGTTGCTCAGAGTGTGCTGAAATATCTCTTTCTGTGTCGCCTCTAATGTTGTTGCAGAGTTGGGATTCATACTAGTGTGTCAAAACCATACATGGGTCATTACCATCCTTGGTTTTACCTAAAAAAAATTATATTCAAATTCAAGATAAAATGTTCCAACCAGTCCAATATCAAGGGTTCTCTGTGCGTGTGGCTGTGCTGTAGAAGTCCCTATAGGCGGTTTTTATGCAGCAACACGGTGAACCAGCCTTTCTCACTGCCTGTGACCAAAATACTCCCTCAGGCTCCCTGGGGTTCAGTTATGTGGAGAAGGGAAAACGTTTTCATCTTATCACATGTTGCTGCCATATCTACAGAATGAAAAAAAATACTATCAAGTGACCCTCATTTCTGTTTGGTGTATTTAGACATATCACAGGGCCTGATGCAATTTTTTTAAGAATTAATATAAAAGAGGAAAGAACAGAAATGCGTAGAACAAGACGGCACTGCATTCTTGTATAAAAGGAGAGCAAAAAAAAAGAGAAAATATTAAAGGAAGGGAGCGTGGTTGGTCATTCACACAATTATTTTGCTGTGCCAACTTAGCTTGTTTTCAAATTCCATTGGTTCTTAATTCTATGCAACTTAGATGTGTTTAAATGCATTCGCTTTTTTGGAAATAAATGTTATATCTGTAAAAAAAAATGTCTTATAGAAAATAACTTTAATTTGTACATCCCTGAAAGAAAATATTAAATGAATTGATTTTTTACTGATTTTAATATAAATTGTTAACACATGTTAGCATTTACTTGGAGCTTGTGCACTTTATTATTATATATTATTTTTTCTTCCGGTCTCATTTTAACTGTCATGACATGGAAGATTATGTGGTTGGTGTTTCTGAACTGAAATGAACTGGATCAGGGTGTATTTGGTGTCAGAAATAGTATGGTGCAATTTTGTATTTATGTGGCAAAAGAAAAAGCAGCAGACACGTTCGGGTTCCTAAACTAACCGCACAATCTGGGGGGAAAAATAACTACTGCATACTTACTTCATCCCGTTCACAGTGTACCTACCAGTCTGTGTACAAAGTACAGTTAATAAGACGTATTCCCTAAATGCTCAGTCATGACTGTTTAAGCCCTCGTGTTTCATTAGACTTCCTTCCAGCTAATTACTGTTTGTTCAGATCAGATGTTGCCTGTATTTGTGAACCCATCTATTTGTTGTTGTTGTTCTGAGGGGTGTGAATGTGACTCAAGTCCTTTGACATGTGTACATAAAGTGTTTATTTTCTACAAAGATTGAATGTTTATATTGTCCAAAGTTTGAGCATGTGAGTGTTGAAAAAAAAAATCACAGCAGACGTACAACTGTACAGCAATGAGTGTCTGTAGTTGTTTAAGGGGAGTTGACTGTGTAATCAAAAAATGTGCTGTCAACCAATGACTATATGTGCAACCATGTCCCGCTGAAACAACTCAAAGGGGGAAAAAAAATCTATTCAACTTCAATAGTTGTCTGAGACTTTGTGTTTTGGGTGTTGCATGTTTTGTTGATGGTTTGTCCAGATATTTTGCATACAGATTATGTTTAAAAAGAGACACGATATGTATAGATTTATCTGTATGCTGACTGTAAAGAAATATGCTTGTAAAATGGTCTTGTTTTTCACTCATGTGTAAAACAAAGACTCTAATGTTATGGTTTTGTGGTTGTACACAGGATGTATTGAGATAATATGCAAATTGTGCTGTAAAATCAGCTGTTTTCCCCTGAGTCTAAAGAATAAAGAAGAGCTATATTACACATGCGGGCTTGAGCTTGTTTTTGTTTTGATTCCTGAAAATGGGACTTTTCATAGTATACAAAAACAACGAAGCAGTGCGGGTTCTCATCATTACCACTATGTGGTGCTAGAGTGATATTTAGATAAGGCCTCATTCGCAGTAAGAATGTGACCTGTCTTCAACACCTACTTTTCTTATATTTTACAGTTTGATCATAGTTTATTAATACACGATACTGGAAGGTTTTAGTTTAAAGCGAGTGCATTTTTAACCTGAACCACACAGCATGTCTGTTCTTTATTATTTACCTGTAATTTGAAGAGATAACATCTTAAATGTTTTAGAAGGACATCTGGGTTTTGGACTCATATTGGTTGTATCACAGTCATACTTTTATATAATTTATGTATCGAGATCTGGTTTGGGACTTTCCACTGTTACACCTGTTACGTGGGACTGAGGATACAAACCTCATGTTATGACAGAAAATGTTGACAAAATATAAAACCTGATTAAAAACAACCAATCTAGGGGATAATAATTGATTCTACCTTAATGAAATGAATCCAAATCATTTTATTTATTCTAACTTTTCTGTTCATTGAAACTAAATTGGGTGTATTTAAGAATATTTATTAGGCTGGTTGATTAATCCAGCCAACAGAAACACGTTGTGTAGTCTCATCTGGGTGGAGTTTAAAAGATAATAAATAACATGTTTGTCCCCCACATGTAATTCAGACTCTGCTATGTACAATTTGGTTTTCATTGCTTGTATTACTGTTTTAAATATAGAAGCATGTCTTCAAATATATAAATGGAGATAAAACTATTGATGTACCTCGTAATGCATATATTAACTTTAAAGGATTCTTGTGATTTTAATGAATACCCTGTAGATGGCAGTATCCTCTACCAAATAACCCCTTCTTATACCAGTGGTAATTTTAACACACAATAACCTCACGATAACCAGAGATTTCCATGTCAACAAGTGGTTCCTAATATCAACCTAAAAGTCTGATATTAAAAGTGGCATTACTATATGTGCTGTATGTCATTAGTCTGTCACCTCTTTCTATTCAGGATGTAGTGTGAGAGGTTCCCAATTGATGAAGAGAAAATACATTGAATGGGGACGTCTGTGAAGAAGGCCTCCATCCTCTCCACGCCACTTTTTACTATTATTATGTTCTCCACTCAACGGCACCTTGTCAGTTCTCAACCATTCACTTACTTTTCCCCATCCCATCAGCAGGTGCATCTCTTCCACTGCAGTGAGGAAATGAGTGTGAGGTAAGTAAAGTGGGGGACGTGTCAGGGAGTCAAGGGGTTGAGAATAGTGGAGAAACTGAGGGGGGAAAAGCAACGGCGCAGTACAGTGCGCCAGGGGAGAGGAGAGACAAAGAGAGAAAACGGGGGAAGGGAGGAGGGGCAGGTGAGAGGACACGAGAGATGGTGGGCGGTTGCCAAGCAACGATTGATAACCAAATCCCCAAGCATCTTGGTGGTGCTGCCCTTCCCTCCCTCCAGGCTGCACACACACACACACACACACAGTAGGTTTACGTATCTGATTTAATATTCAATTATTCGTATTATTAAGTGTTGATGCTTTGAATTTCGAATGATACAAACTGTGATTTTATCGGTGTCCCACAGTGGTAGGCACTTGTATATATTAAATATACACACACACACACACACACACACACACACACATGTTAGGAGACTGAGCACATGATTGCTGGTACTGAGATTTATAGGCCTCTGACTGTACTTTGCCCATTTGATTCTGCGTGTGAAATCAATAGATCTGTCACACTAGCACTGATTCCCAGGCGGGATGGTCTCTCTGCTCTCTGCCACTCATGCTATTAGGATGACTGATAGCGAGTGGCAAAAGAGTGTGCTATCAAAGCCAGTAAATTCTCCCACCTCTCCAGGTTGAGGGGAATTGAAAGGTTGTAGGGCGCTTTAAAGAGTCAAGCCCACATCTGTATTCAGCGTGCGCCTGTGTGTGTGTGTGTGTGTGTGTGTGTGTGTGTGTGTGTGTGTGTGTGTGTGGTCCCTGTGTCAAAACCTCCTCATGGCAGGTGTTTCTTTACGGGGAGGCAAAAATCAAATCAAAGGGGGAATGACTACACCTTGAGGGAAGGAAAACAAAAATACTGTAAAAGTCTTTTATTTTGAAATATCACGCTAACACTATTATAGATAATAGGCTACACACAAATGGAAAAAGATTCTAGATTGCATTAGGTAAAGTCATATTAGAAGATAAAAAAAAACACCGGTCTCTGTGACCCCCACCGCCCCCCCCCCCCCCCCCCCTCCCCCTATGGTTAAAGAGAAGGAGGGTGGAGTGTTAGAGGTGCGAGTGAGTGAGAGGGAGAGAGAGAGAGAAAGGGAGAGAGAGACAGACTGAGGGAGAGGAAGAGAAAGAAATCCCGCCGCTTCGGTACCTGTTAGAGCGCCGGGTGGCCGGCCGGGCAGATTACAGGCGCCAGGGTTCGTTAACCTCAGAGGGGAAGCGACGGACTGCCCGCCGCTCGCGCTGCCGCCGCACACCGCTCCCCCCTCACCGGCGGCTCAGCGGGAGCGCAGCGGAGCGCATTCGGTGTTGACGCGCGTCGGAGAATTCCCGTCGCCCCCCTCCTATCTCCCTCCCACCCCCCATCCCCGGCCCACCCCCCTCCTTTTTCCACTTCTTCTCTTTTTTTTTTTTGGTTACAATGGATACCTACAGGGTTGGAGCCTGGGTGTTTCTGGTGCTGTTGTGGCAGGACGGCTATTTGGCATCGGAGTTCCCGACAGAGCTCATGTAAGTACCCCCCCCCCCCCCCCCGAACCTCCCCCTTCTGTAATCCCGTGCAGAGCAGCTGCTGTTGCGGTCTGCAGAGTTCCTTCCAAGAGCTCGTTGTTAGGAGACAAGTGGCCTAGGGGTTAATGAGCCCCTCGCAGTGTGCTGGCGTTTCCAGTGGGAGTGGGATGGGCAGGTCGGTTCATTCGTGCACCAGTGGGCATGTTGAAGCTTCACTCTGGATGAACCGTTACAGCAGATCGGGGCAGTCTGGCCGCGGAGCTTTGGGAAGTTGTCGAGGAGTCCCTGGTCCCGTTCCTTCTTGTAAAATGACAAATGTTGCCTCTAGTCTGTGACACCGAATCATTTGGAAGAATCCAGTCTAGCCTTGTGATATTCATTCCCCAGTAATGATACATGTTCTTCTCCAGGGTGGCAAAGCAATTCTATGATTCATTCTTAAAACAATGTGTTAACTGCCATGATGAGTGATCCCATACAAAGCTTGAAAGCCAGTTCACGTTTAGGATTGTTCACATGAACGTTCATGTGACCATATTAGGAGCCACTAAACATGATTTTGTGACCAAATAAGTGTATTCACCATATAACTCATCAATCTGAGTGGTACATAGATATAAATATGCATGTTTTTAAACATGAACCACATTTTAGATCTGCATGGGTAAAAAGTTTTAATTGCAGCACTAATGCAACCCCCCACATTTGTTTAATGGGACCTAGAATACTTTATCCGAGTGTCAATGAAGAGTTAAAATCCAATATGTTGGTACATTTGTACAGTTACCTGTATCTAATTTATAATATTTGTACTTGAATCCAAAATTTGAAACGTGAAAACAAATGTAACCCTATTAATCGCATGATTTTTGGTGATTAACAGCGATTAATCGCTTGTTGCGCAAAATAATACGCTAAAAGTTATTGTTTTGCACGCTTTTATTTGGAATGTTATCGGAACAACAGGCACTCTCGGAGGAACAGCAAGTTAACATAGAGTATATAAATTGTTTTTCTTTTTTGTTCTGAACAGAAGAAACATTTGTGTTTTTATCAGGGAACAGCATAATGCACAGTACTAAGGGCCCCTGTTAGAGGGAGGTAAAGTGGTCTAGCACAAAAAAAGACTTTCCAGTCTGTAAAGATTGTGGATTCCCTTTGAATCTCAGTCAAAGAAAAAAAACACTTCCAGTGATGCAGGTTGAGCAGTTACACAATGACAAAATTAACTTTTAACTACGGTTGGGTACCGAGAACCGGTGCCATATTGGTACGACCGGTATCTTCCGTACCGAAACACAACGCAGATTTCCGATGGACACAGGCAGACACTAGCGCGCGCATATCAGACATGTGAGCGCATACAGGTGAGCACGCGGCCAACGGCGGACACAGCGTGAGTCCGCAACGGCCACTCCCCATTCCCATCCCCTCCTCTCCCGTACCAGACGGGGTCTGAGGGCGTAGCGGCGTTTTTCCATGTTGTTTGTCATTATCCGCATTGAGTTGCAGACACGTGACTTCATTTCCTCACGCGAATGACAGGAGATTGTTTGATTCTTGTCGTCTTTATTTTACTCAGCAAAGCTTTAACTACACGGTAGAAAACGATACGCTCTCATGGCCCAAAGCCGCTCTTCTGAGTGGCACCTGGTGCAATCATGACGTAAATAAATTAAGACAAAAAAGAATGAAAAATCAATGTGACATAAATGCTTTTCATTATATGTTACATATCTGTAGTTCCTGCACAATGAGCATACATCTAAAATGAAATGATTAATATACCCCAAATTCTAATGAACCAATATATACACTATCTGGCTCTTACAGAGGGTTAATAGTGTAATTACACCGTAAACTATAAACCTTTAATATATTGTTCATAGTTTGAAGTTAAAAAGTTTGAAGATGTTGTTTGAAGCCATGTATTTTTATGTTATTTATATTTACAGTGTTGTTCAAACGGTTAAGATATGGTTCAATATGAAGAAAAGGATTTGCCTTGGCAATAAAAAAAACCTTTAATTTCATCCATTGTTCTTGACTTTTTGCACCGGTATCGGAAAAAACCTAAACGACACTCATCCCTGACTTTTAACGTCCACTTTTTTCTGACTCCGCTTCACCGAGCCAGTTGCTAAGATGATGATGCCAGATGCTAATTAACCTTAACCATCTTCTGAACAATATGACCTGCAAGTGGAAACCACCTTTCACACGGTGCAGATGTTGTACTTCAGACTGCTGTCTAAACGCCGTTTCATACAACTCATGTATTCTCCTCTCGCCGGTGCGCATTGGGGGAGGCTCGTTGCGACTCTAAGGACGCTTCAGTCTTAATGTGGTCCCGGTGTGGGTTTATATGTTTTATTTTGTAGTTTCCTGCCTCACGTGCGCCTGGGTTAACTGAACTTCCGGCCCTTGTGGTTTCTCCTGTAGGTGATTGTCTCCCGTGTCCCTAATTGTTTCCTTCCGCGTCCAATCACCTTCCCAGTCTATCTAAACCGCGTGTGTCCCTCGTCTCTTGTCGGTTCATTGAGTTTCCTACGTCCCTGATTGTCCTGTCTATGTCGGTGAGACAGTTTGTTTGCTCGTGTTCCTGGTCCGTGTTTTTCCCCAAGGCCTTTTTGATTTTCATTTAATAAAGTGGTTTTGCTTTTACAATCTGCGTTTGAATCCTTGTGTCTGAGGTCCTGGACTTTCCTCGTGACAGAATAAACCAACCAGAGACAAGGGACACTCATGGTTTTAATACACTGGGAAGGGGCAGGTGATTGGACACAGGAGGAAACAATCAAGGGCATGGCAGACAATCACCCACAGGAGAAGGATGAAGTTAACTCTGGGACATAAGAGGCGGGAAACTACTAAATAAAACAGGGAACGAACCCACGGCGTGACACTTGCGTTGGTTCGTGCAACGTAGTCTTCAGAAGTCTCTCGCCACTGGTTGTTTGGGCAGCTAGTGGGCTGACATCAACGCTGCGTAACGCTTTAAGTAGTACTTTACGCTCTTAGTACTATTTACTGTCTGGTAAATGAAATGCCGTTAACGTATGATAAAATCATTGCCGACCTTAATGGATTGCTACGTTAACGCGTTATAAATGAGAAGAATCTACCGCTTGGATCATCTAATCACCCCCAAATTCATCTTCTCTAATTTTGTGACACTGTATCTCTGCATGGTTAGATACCACAAATGGGATTTGAGTGTAATATACCTCAATAATGCTGCAATATTCCTGTCAAATAAGATGTTTTTCGTTGGAGTGTGACTGATTGTGAGACGTAAAAGAAATTAAAATGAATTGACTACATTTGGATGCATCCGCTTACGATCCGGAATAGCTCTGTTGTTCGAGTGGTGGTTCATTGCTTTTGGTGTTTCCATGCCTTATTCTGCTTCGCTGAATGGACTTCTGTCTTCCCTCAGTAATGATGGATAATTAGACTGTAGTTTAACCCAGCCGGCCACCGAGATACACACTACGGGCCAGCTCATTAATCTCGTGCCAAAGTTATGACTTCACCACATCTGTCTCTCTCCTGCATTGTCTCTCCGTTTCTCTGTCTGTTTTGCTCTCCTTTGCTCTTCCTGTGGCTGAAAAACAATCTAGGCCGGTGTCTGACCCAGTTGCCATTTGTATGTGCATTTTTATATGTGTTTAATTATCTAGCACGATACCAGAGGCTGTAGTAATCAAAGCAAGCAACCAGAGCAGAAAAAAGCAGTAGCTCAGCTTTACAGTATTACTCTTTAGGCATCTCTTAAACCCCAATGGTATTTTAGCCATTAAAAAGAGCATACCTCTAAAAGTGTGGTGGTAATAACATATTGATAACTATAAATCACCTTTATTAGTTTATTAGTGCTGGGCAAAGATTACAATTTTGAATCGTGATTAGTAATTAATTCAAAAGTGGTGTATTGTTGAATATGGCACTTTTATTTGTGCAGAAACTTTAAACAAATAAGAGGATTTAATGTGCAGGTGCTTTTCAGTCTGTAAAGTCTGTCTGTACAGATTTAAAATGAAAATGTCCATGTAAAATCGTTCTACCTTGCAAAAACAAATAATACAAAGAAAAAAAAAAAAAAAAAGATATATATCTTTTTTTAATTCCCCACTTTTTCAAGGGGTGGGGGTGATTTCAGGGTGGGCGGGGACGCCCCCGTGTTATAATCATAGGGTAAACATTGATATTTACGTATGGGAAGAGCTGAACTTAGATACATTACATTCAAGTGTTGATCTGACTTCACGTAGATCCACCATGACGGGATGAAAGGCATCACCTTATGGTGTTTATCGCCAATAAACCAGGCTGGGAGCTCAAAGGATGCTTAGAAATGTTAGATCTAAGGACCGGGAGTTAATGTGTTAATGTTAATGATCTCCCATGTCTCTGCACAATATGTTTGACCGTTTAAGGCCAATTAAATGAGATTGGGAGTTGACCCCAAATGTCACAAGTGCTGAATGATGGCATGTAAACAGGTAGTTTCTACAAATTGGATAGATATGTGAGACATGGCAACTTTACTCCTGTTCCCAGCAAAAACAACATGGCAACATGTCGTAAATCATCTTCTTATACATTATTACATTTTATTTATCTTAGGTCTTTAAGTGGATTCTCCTGTCGTAGAGCCCGCCCCCGGGGCAAAGTAAAGTGGCAGGTGAACACTGTTGGCTACAGGTGTATACAACAGAATGCATATTATATACAGTGCTGTCACTCATCAACATATTCATACAATTCTCAACTCTGCACCATGTAAAAACATGCTTGCTGTACATGAAATGCATTAACACACATTGGTGGGCGTCACACAATCGTTCACAAAAAAGGTATTTTTTACTTTTAATTGTCTCTCACTGCATGCTAACAAGCTAAATGAGCGCAAATATTATAAATAGAAGTGGATCTCACCCATATTGGACGTGCAGAAGAAATCACTCATACATACTGAACCTCGGACCGGGTTCTCATCTCATGCATCTGTTAACACCTGAGGGGTTTTTGATATAGAGATTTGCGCCGTTATCACTGGAATTCACAGAAGCTAAAATCTGGATGGATGGCCCTGTGCTTCTCTGAATGTCAAGTCCCTGGAAACACACACGCACAATCACATGAACTCAAACTCACAACTGACTTGTCAATACTGCAGGCATTGCAAACTCAGTCGTCAAAGGTTCACTAAAATACCTTTAAATTGAGGGTAAGAAATCAAAAACAGATGTGAACAGAGAATGGAAGGGAACTGGCAGTCTCTCAATATCTTATGAAATACATTTAGCTAATTCAACTACTATCTAGCAAGAGTGAAAAATTGTTTGATTAAACCTATAAAATAACAGATAACTGTATACATGAGGAATATTTTCTGGGTGTCAGTATGATATTTTTCTTTGCCATTGGGGAGGATTTCAACTGAGTCTGCAATAGTGTTCATGCATGTAAATGACAGCATCTGTAAGCCATGGCAACCTGTTATCATTGCCATACAATATTAATGGATTTTCTTAGTGTGCCTGTGTGTATGTTCATGCTAACAGTGTATATGGAGAATTAATGCATCCACATGCACACAAGTATTTTGATCGCGCTAGCCTCTCAAACCAGATGCACCTTTAGATGTAATGGTCACCGTGTCACTTAATGCATAATGTCTTTGGTCTTTGACATTCTTCCCTCGTCTATCTGCATCCACAGCCGCTGTAGAGGGAGGATACACAGCGCAAATTAGTACTTCAGTACATTATAACACCGGCTGTGAGCTCATACTGGTTGGACAATATGATTGGAGATGGATGAAAGGACAGTATAATCCAGTGTGACACTAGAAAGCTGGAGCTGATTTCCCCCGAGCTCGTCAGTCCCGGCAACCTCAGTGTCACCAGTCACAACGTTGGCTGACACTTATCGAATTTGGTTGACATCCTTTTGAATACTCAGAAAGTAATTGTATTGATTGATGGGACATTGTTTTTGCTCGATCTCCCACAGTGATACTATTTAGCCGCCTTTTATTTTATACATCTAGGTGGTCTTCTTAGATGATACTCGTATTCCAAACTGTTTATACCTGAGATACGTTTAAGGTTAATTGTGTGCTCCTGCCTTGTTCTCTAGGATTAAAGTGTGGGTTGAACAGATGCAGAAAGAGCTTGTAACCCTGGCAGACTCGGCGACAGCTGGACAAAGCCTCACTCAGGTAATACACAACAAATGTGTTAATTGTAAAAGAAACTTTTTTGAACCTTTAAAACCGCTATGAAACTACAATAAATACACCAATGAAGATGCAACATTCTTTTTACATGTTATATTCACGTTTTTGTTTAATAAAATACATTTTTAAAACATGAATAATGTTAAATCATCAATTATGTTTGGTTGTACATGTTTCTATTCTCTCTTTGTGTCTAGATTTTTCTAAAAAACCAACACCTGTACACTGTGGAGCAAAATGACGCAAAGGAGCTCGTGGCAAGAGCCGCCCGGAAAATTGAACAGCTGCTGCGGAAGAGGTCTGCTGCCTTGGAGGTACAATTCACTCCACTTAGAGGAACCAACTGTCACTTTGTAATTTTACTTTGGGTTTTATAGCTGAACAGAATGATGGCTCCATTAACAAGGGCTTCAGAAATATTTGTTCTGGCTGCGTCTTGTCACAACATTGTAGACTTGATTTAGTACAGTGAAAGTGAAAGTGTATGGAGTGAATCACATGTTCAGTCCTCTGCCAAATGTACTGAAAAGCAGCCAAAAAAAAACCTTAACTTGGGTACTACACATTTTTTGGAAATGGTACAACTTGTGACATAACATCAAATCAAATTGAATAATTTAAGGCATTATGTGGACCTAAGCAGGGCGGCACGGTGGCGTGGTGGTTTGCACTGTCGCCTCACAGCAAGAAGGTCCTGGGTTCGATTCCGCCCAGTGGCCTTTCTGTGTGGAGTCTGCATGTTCTCCCCGTGTCTGCATGGGTTGTCTCCGGCTTCGTCCCACAGTCCAAAGACATGCTCTGGGGATCAGGTTAATTGGGGACTTTAAATTGCCCGTAGATGTGTGAATGTGAGTGTGAATGGTTGTGTGTCTCTGTGTAGCCCTGCGATTGGCTGGCGACCAATCCAGGGTGAACCCTGTCTATCGCCCGAAGTTGGCTGGGATGGACTCCAGCCCCCCCGCGACCCTGTGTGCAGGATAAGCAGTTTGACAATGGATGGATGGATGTGGACCTAAGCTAAACCTACCAAGCACCTGGACAGAGATATATATATATATATAACTTAGAAACGGTATTCTATATGTTCAAACCCAGCAGACGTAGCGCATCTGGTGTGCAGATTGTTATACATATAATATATTTTAATTTAAGATAACCTGATTATAGATTTTTGCCTTTTTCTATTGAGAAATGGGTCAAAGATTCCCATCTATATCCAGAGTTTGAGCTGTTTTTATCTACTCAGTGCCTAATGTACGTACATTTGCAAACCTAGCGTTATCAGCGCCACGGCCGACCCGCGGATAGCGCGCGATGTTCACTTCACGTCGTCTTCACAAAACCTGCAGTTCATCAGCGTCTTTCTCCGCCCACTGTACCGCACATGGGCCCCCTTCTCTCCTTCATCCTGGATCAGCCAAAGTAAAAACAATAAATAAATAAAAAAATTCAGCGACAACAACGTTGGGCATTAGTGGTAGCAAAGTGTGAAGTACTTGTGCTGTGCAGACTGCGGTTATCCGACTGCTGGTGCTGTGACTGTTTGAAATGATCTTGATGCCAATCATTGTAATGTAGCAAACAGCTCAACAACTTCTGCAATGGAATGTGAACGCTGAGTGGGAGATGCATCTTTTGAGTATCTTCCAGTACCTGTAATATTGCTGCTTCATCTGTAAGGGGAAACAAATACGCCCAAAGTTGGACGCAAAAGTGTGAGTACACGAGGCCCTCAGAGTACCCCATATTCTACCTTTTTAAGGCAACACCCTCGATGTCTTATTAGTAATGGAGAGAGAGGGAGAGAGTATTATGATTGGAAATAAATACAACGCCTGCCAAATTGCCTGTCTTGTGTATATTAAATAAACACACCTGTGTTCTTATCATTTTTTCTAGTACTGGTGCCATGAAATGTGTACACAGCAGGGAGGAAAATGGCTTCAGTAAGTCGTAGAAGAAAGATGCTTGTGAGGGTTGTGTGAGCGTTTATTGGTGGCCGTGGAGTCAACTGGCACGATGCCGACAGGCCGTCCAACCAGCCGCACATTGCATTCTCACCTGTGTGTAACCTCAAAGATATCGGATGTGAGCTGTGTGGATGGGTAGAATTGAAGAAGGGGTAATGTTAAAATTGTGCAAATTCATTGAATTTAATGGATACAAGTAGTTAGGACTTTAGGGGTCATCTAGTGTACACAGGGGGCAGTCACTAAACACCTGCAAACTCACACCAGCTTGTTAATCTGACAGAATACAGGCAGATAATCTTCATTCCATTTGCAAGATCAGGACACTTGAACCACTTCCCCTCTGTTTTCAACTACCTTCAAACTTTCATCCTCCCTTTGCTTAGGCAATTTATCTGCATCTCTCTCCGACCCTCAGACCTTTGATAACTCTGCATGCTGGATGTCCTACCAAGGACCCCAGTTTACCGAGCTACAGGTGTGAAACAGGTGTGAAACAGGTGTGCGCGTGCGTCTATGGGTGTCTAATCCTACTACCATAAGTAGGTGTGTGACAGAGTGTAACATGCATTATTAATGAGAACTTGGCTGCACACTGTTAGGAAAGATATATTTATATTTATCTCAATTATCTTTATCTCAATTTGGCGGAGGTCGCACATGGTACTATTTAAATGCCCAGCTACTTTACCTTCCTGTATGGAAGTTAATTAAGTCACTATATATGTCGACTCAGAGCACTTACTTGCCAATACATCATAATCAACCATTCCTAAAATGTTAATTCAAGGGGTCTGAGAGAGAAACTAGACATCTGCATCTTGCCTCTCTTTTTAAGGCTTTAGAAAATCTGGGTTGTGAATGGAGACTCGCAGGTCATTTCAGCAAAAGCATGTTCCTGTTAGCTGTTGTACAAATCCATTTCCATGTCCCTTCAGAGTCTAATTCAACAGCAAAAAATATCAGGAATTTCAGGGAAAGTTACTATTCCAGCATTGGCAGTACGTTTGTGGACTACACTGCAAAAGAAAACCTTAGCTATTAAAAAAAGAGCTTCGTAATATTTGCAAAAGGTATTTACCGGCGTAAATACAAACGCTTTCTTCCCCTTTTCTGATGCAATTTGACAATATTGTAACTAGCTAAGCTAAACAGATTCTTGATTCAGTCATTTCAAAGGGATTAGAGGCCAGAGAGTGAGAGAGAGAGAGAGATGACCCTGAAAAGGTTTTTCGAAAGTTGACCACATAGTGAAAGGCTGCGATGTGCTGGAGGCTAGATCCAATTACTTCAACACATCTCTCCCTCCCCCATCCACAGCCTGCTCTGTGCTTCTTTCTGTCCATGTTCACTGTAATTAAACCCTTAATTATTGATCCTTCAGAGCTTCAGTCCACCTCTCTCTGTCGCTGCTAACAACCAGCAGCCATGTCTGGTATGCCGTTTACTTTTTTAATCTGCAAGAAGTGAGTGTGTCTGTGTGTGTGTGTGTCACTGTAATTCCCTTTCCTCTCCTGGGCTGAAGGGCTCTGTCCAGTGACTAATGAGACAGTCTACAACATTACTTAGTGTAATAACTCAACCTGCACGGCTAAAACTCTGCAGGACACAGGTGGCCCAGTAATGTGAATGTGTGTGTCTGTGTTTGTGTGCGTGCCGTTACTGGAATGTAATCAATAAAAACCAGTGGAATGTAGGGCTTCTGTAAAGCGGTCATTAATTAATTATGGGAACATTTGACTTATCTGCATATTAAACATCAATATCGATCAATTACTAGTATTTATCTCTGGATAATGCTTCGTTTTAAAAAAAAATGTTACACATAGAGGAATTTGACTTGATTTATATTTTTCTCATCTTCAAAAATCTTTATGTAAAATAGTTATCCTGTTTTATTTGTGCATGTGTTAAATAGTATTCACGCCACAGGTGTTGCACCATATTTGTATTAATCTGTAGCCTTCTGTCACAATGTTATAATAATGAGCACAAGATGAGACATTAATATGTTTTCATATGTCTGTGTTTGTGTTTGTGTGTGCATGTGTGTGTGTGGCGACATAACAAAGTAATGAACGCAGGTTATGACTCGATCAGAGATATTCCAGCCTCCAGAGCAGATTTTATCCGACCTCCCATCTCCGCATAGCGCTGGTCATATTAAATAGTAAAGAGGTGTCTGCACGTGTTTGCATTCATTGTTTATGTGTGCGTGTTTGTGTGTGTGCGTGTTTGTGTGTAATAGGCAGAGAAACAGAGCCGTGCCGATATAGAGTCTTATACATACATTGAGGAGAAATCCAAGCTGCTTCGCTGGATCACAACAGCGCAGCATGTGTGTGTGTGCGTGAGTTTGTGTGAGATTGTCAGTTTTGTGGTTCTTCCTCTTACGTTCCCGGACACTGTTAAAAATGTCAAGCACCGACACCTTCCTGTTCTCACAATCTCCTACGTTTTATCCTCTGTCCTGCGGGAATGAATCTTCATTTGCTTACACTCTATCCCAGCTGCAAATTAGGAGACACAATAAATATAGCCTTATCACAACTGATCAAAGATTCTCTGCTCAGAGGGCCTTGAAATTGGTTTTAGAAGAGAGTAACCCATTTGATGATGATATAAGAGGTTTCAGAATGTGAGGATCACATTTCAGAAAATTCAGTCTGACAGTGACTTTGAGGAAGAGGATGAGATTGAGCTTCCGCTAGTTCCAGAATGAAGACGAGCTCCAGAACAGACCGTCAGCAGCCAGCTCCATTTAGTCATCCGCTAGATACGTGTAGAAATATGGATCTCATAAAATGGTGAAAAGTAATGTAATGGTCTTCTTGCCCCCAAAAATGAACGACAGCGCATCGCTGCCACTGAGATGAGGATCCAACCAGGGCCAATATGTATGGCAGTTACTTATGTGCAGGACATCAAGTCTTCTATAGAGTTTTTAAATTCCAGATTGTATTAAAGAATTATTAATTAATAATAATCAGAAGGAAGGCGTGTTTTTGGAGTTAGAAAGAAATTTACCAAACCCATTACACGCCCTCTTTTTATCCTTGCTGGAGTTTTTCCGTTCCAAAGAACACAGAATCCCTGTGGGATGCAGAAAACGGCAAAAAACTCAGCCGTCACGTCCCCGGTATCCTATGTGCCACTCTTGGCTTGATTATAATTGATTTCCTGTATCAATGAATAGTGCTTTAATTCATAAATGTGAACTAACAAACGTAGAGCTCTAATATTAACCATATTAGTTGTTTATATTCCTTGTAACTGGGATTAGGTAAATGTATTTTAACCTACAATTCGTCCACCAGACCCACGAACACTGGCTGAATAACAAAAACATGATCACCGCACGAGGGGTTAACCGAACGAACAGAATATACATTCTGTGAAGTGGACAGTAGATATACACACTTCTTTGAGATCAGAGCAAAAGAGCCTGCGGAGCTGCTGCTGCCATCAGAGGGTTTGGCCTCTGAGAGAAGTCATGTGGAGCAGCGCGGATCTCTCGGGGGCTTCGTGAGCTGCAGATTCCTCTTTTCTTTTTCCTCTTTTTCCAGTCTATCCTGCGCTCAGCTCCTTTGACTTTTGTCTATTTTCTCTGCCAAACTACAATAGAAAACCAACCTCTTCTCATCTCTACTGACCTCTGGTTGTCTTGTACCGTGCTCACTCCTCTCACCTACGTCTTCCATCTCTCCCTTTGTCCTCATTACCGTACTTTGTGCTCTTTTGTATCACCCCCTCTTACCCACATTCTGAAGTCCCTTCTGTTCCCTCTTGATGTTCTGTCTGCCGATCTCACATCTTTTCTTTAATCATCTCCCACTTTCCCCGTCAGCCCCCCCCAAAAAAACTGTCCTTGTGTACATGTCTCTTTATTATCCCACCGTTCATTCGCATGAGCTAAATTCTAACGACAAGAACAAACACTGAGATCAATCCGAGTGAGTTTCAATAATCTACTCATAACTTTGATATTTTACTCATCCATATTCTTGCTACTCTTTTTTTTTCTGCTTCTCATACTCACCCTTTACACCTCCCACAGTGTTTTACTCACTCGTCCTCGCTTACCTTACGGTAACCAGCATTCATGAATGCAGACACGAGATTGGATGTGGGTGATAATGATCTTTTACACCGCTACTACTCGTGTGTGTATTGCTGTGTTTTCGGGGCGAGAAAGCAGTGTGCTCTGCATCGCTCACACACACACACACACACACACGCGCTGTCTGTGTCTGGGAGGCCCGGTGAGGTTTAGCAGAGCTTTGTCTCATCTTCCTCGTCCATCCTTTAAGCTGTGCTCTGCTTTCTCACTAAATGCATGGTGGGCTGCCGGGCCGCCCTGGCAGAATGACAACTAAGCCGGGTGAGAACAGTCAATAAGCACCAACCACACAGGCCTCCTCTGACATTGCTCTCTACAGCTGTGGTGGTATGACGTCATGAAGATACATGATCACATCATTTGCCCTATTTGGCTGTTAGGATCCTTCCAGAAGTTGCGGCATTGGACACTTCTAATGTCCAAGTGGGAATAACATGTAACCAATAAGTACCGGCCTTTGCCCCGTTTTAGATTACATGATTCCCATTTAGTTCTTTTTGCTGTTTGCTCCTTTTTCTCACTGAAGCACCTCGATCCTGACACCAATTCACTGCCCTGTGCCCATAGAGCCAATCCACAGTCCCTCACCCCCCCCCCCCCCCCCCCCCCTCCCCCCCTCCCATTACATCTGCAGGGGAGCGGGGGCTCTCCTCGGGCCTGCGGTGGTCATCCAGTGACAGAACGGACTCATTACAGTGTGGAGCTGCGATATCTATGTCACAACATGTGCGAGGGAGACTAATGAGCTGCAAGATCACGCTACTGGCAGCGTTTAAGCGTTTTGCTTTTAACTAAATGTTTTTTAGTAATAAATGTGTGTTTCAAATGAGAATTTCAGTTGGCAGACGACAGCTCACAGTGTCTCTGTAATGAACCGTTCAGAGAGGCTAGGTGCCACTCAGGGAGCGGTCTCACCAAGTCACGGTTCTGTAGATGTGATTGGTGGGTAACCTCTCCCTGTGTACATGTTTGACACACAGAGACAGAAAGGGATGCATAGAAAGAAAGAGGAGGCTAATTAGTTTCTTGGTTTCCCCCAAACCCCCACTGCACACGCTCCGCCATGTCTCCCAGAGGGAAGAGGAGCCTCGTCAAAGCCCCCCGTCATTAATTTTTTAACAACCCTGTCGGTCTGCTGTCTTAGAAGTGTGTATGTCTAAGTGTGTGTGCGTTTATTTGCATGTGCATGTTAATTTACAATACGTGTGGGAGGGAGAAGAACAACTGTGATCAATATCCCAGCCTGATCTCCAAAACCTGTTCGTAAAAATGTATACGAAAATCTTGAACAATACAAATTCGTAGTGATACATACTAAATAAATACAGACTGAAACTGATGACGTCACCCTATTCAAAGTGGATGGGGACCTGCACCCCGTAAACACACTTCCTGAAGTCTAACGATGTAAAATAAACGTGTTATGCTTGCATTTTTCACGAGAAATCAATGTTAAATTGTAAGAATAGAATACTAACCCTAACCCCCTCAAAAAATCCAACATGGTGGAGAGACGTTCACTCAAGAATCCAACATGGTCCGCCATGTTGTTCACTCAAGGGGCGTGGTTAACCACCGCCAGTTCGTATGTATTGTTACGAATTGTTCAAGATTTTTGTATACATTTTTACGAACAGGTTTTGGAGATCACGTTGCAATATCCATCTTTTCACGCACTCTGTACGTGTATTTCTGCATACATTTTCAGTCAAATCACACACGTGCACTTAGCAAACTAAACGTGTTGCGATGTCTAGAGTTGAGCGGAGTGACATTAACATGGTGTGATGTCACAATGACATTAGCTGACATTAATGACAAGGACCTCTGCACATGACCTTTTCAGCATGTGTATGAACCGCCGCGTTTGCTTTATTATAGTCTTAAATCAAATCTTTCCTTTTCTCATGAAACACCTGAATGACAATATACATATTAATTAGATTTTTTGTTTTGAATATTGCCACTTTGAATGTGTTTGCACTGTAGGTGTCACCTTAAATGAATAGTTACAGCCTCGGCACACTCAGAAAAGCATTGATGCAAAAGTCAGCAGCAGAAAAATGAAATTGGGTTTTGATGAATAGAAAATGTGTTGTTACTGACGGTAGCCTGACTATTTGAAAATAGGGTTTTATGCATACAACATCTCTTTTTATGCGATTTGGCTTCAACTTTGACATGTTTTTGAATACTCTACTTGTAAACTCAAAATGTATTAAATATTTATACTTTATTAGAGCTCTAGATCCATAGACTGAGTCGCTAAAGTAGTCTGAACATTATTAATGTGTGTTGAAAGCAGGTGTAATTGTCAAATTGTGTAATTAAACAGCTATTTTTGCACATAGCGAACATGGTGCGTTTAACTTCGTCGTCATTGTGTGTGTATGGCTGAAATGGGAGGTATATTTAGCTGCTGACAGCTAGTACAGAGTAGATGGAGGTCTGGACCGGAGCCCAGGACTGGAAGCCAAAGAATAGAATCATTGGTGACAGCAGACAGACTTTCGCATCTAATCCAGTCTTTACTCACGCACAGATCTAACATGACCTTTGTTAAACTTTCTTACTTGCAAAGTCCAATAGATGGAGATTGAAATATGACTAAAGTTTGATGCAATCAATCCCCGAGAGGAGGGTCAGGGTGTCCGTCAGGTCATGTTAACTTCAATGTTATGAATAAAGTCGATGTGTAATACTGGGGAGTTTCTTTTAAGGCCAATGCTTTCCTTCACGTGTTTAATGAGGTAACACTTATAGAACAACTGCATTGTAAGTCAAAACCATTTTGGCTTGTGGCCTTCATGAGTGTTATCATGAAACACATTACAAACAACCTGGTTTGACCTTCTCCCACCTTGGCAGTAGGTGAACTTCACAGGGTTGTCATTACAGTACTTTGTACCGCTGGGGAAGGATCACGACTAATATGCTTGTCCATCTTTTTTTCACTGTCTGCCTTTGGATCTCACTCAGTGTGTTTACATGATGGTATAATTGGAATCTTTGCTTAGTCGGACTATGCTATCTTTCGGGGGGCGGTGCTATTATCCTGATATACACGGCAGTGAATAAATCGAATCATTGGTCGAAAGCACGTCATATCCGATACGATAGGTGGCGCTGTTTTCATTCCAACTAGTTGTGATACAGCCATTTCCGCTTGACCGCTTCACCACTACCAACAACAACAACATCAACATCAACATTACGAAAAAGATGGCGAACGGAGAGCAAGGTGAAGCTACATCCCTCTACCATCTTTGCATAATGTTAATAGGAGCACAGCGAATGCGAATGGCGCTATTGGCTGATTTGATAACGGAGAGAAGACGCCGTCGGGATCTCAAGCATGCGCAAAGTCCCAAAGTCCAGTTCCTTATCCGATTCACCGTTACATGCCGCAATAGTCAACTATCAACTGGATCGGATCGAGTTATCCAGGGGTGTCAGTCGGATCGTAGTCGGACCGCACATAGTCGGACAAAGGTGTTTACATGAAACGGATCATTCGATTTTAGTCCGACTAAGCCAGTTATTCAAATCCATGTAACCACGCTGACTGTTTTATGGTTTAAGGCCCAACAGCCAGTCGAAATACACAACAAATACATACATGAACAAGTTACATGTTACAAATATAAAGAGGCCCCACAACCGTGCACCTGCAGCATATCATAAAAAAAGTGGAGCGGTATCCGACACAAAGTCTCCAGCAGACGCGGTCGACCCATCGCGTGCTAGAGAGAGATCCAGGGGATCACCAAAGTCATTTGGGGAACACGCATGTCCGTACGGAATTTCACAGCCGACTAAATGGTTCATGAGACATTTCCGTCTACCACACTTTGTGTTTTAGGGACTTCAGTGATAAGCGCTATCTTTGCATTTAATTATGTAAATAAATAAAATGTATGACGAGAGTGTTCTTGGCTGAACTTCAAGGCACTTGCCCAATTTGACATCATCGCTGATGAACGTTTCACGGTTTCCTGTCTTTTTTTAAGAAATCTTATCCAGCACTCTTGACAGTTCAAAACTCTTTAAAAAAGCACTTGAATTACATCACAAATTAACTGTAAAATGTAGAAATCAGATCGCTGTCTCCCCCATTTCTGTGTTTTTGTTTTCTGGTTGATGTTGCTCTCAGTTATTCCCTCATTTTCTCTATAATTATGTTGAAAAAAAAAAGGGGAACGATCACAAAGCAAGCCAGGTAAACCATCGGCTGTATTATGTAATTGGAAAGCAATGTTGAAATATGTCTCAACATCACGGTATCCTCCCACAATAATAAGTGCACACACCAAACCGGTATTTTTTCATTTCTGAATGAGCACTCCCCTAGATCTCGACAGAGCACTTAAGCCACTCATTTGTTCCCAAAGTGATGAATATGTGCTGTTTTATTGCTTGTACTGTGACGAACACGTTCTAGTATGATAAATGAACTAGTCCACTATTATACTTCTCTATTACGTCTAAAAGTGCGGGTGTGTGTGCATGTTGCACGTTGCATGTTAGAGGACTAGAGCACCGGTCATGTTAATAACAATTATATCCACCTGTTATTCAGCAGTATTCATTTTGATTGACAGGTGGCATTCAATTTGCACTCGACTTTATTCAGGGATCTGCTGTTTCTTATGCTACTGACACTTTTTTTTCATATCATTTTTCCGGCTTACACACTTTTTCACTCACACATACACCAACAAACACACTGGTCTCATTCTGCCAGTACTACAGTGCTCTGTGGCCTTCAGCAGTAAGACTGTGACAGCTCTGCGGTTTGAGCTCCTAAAATGAGATCATAATCACGTCTCCGTCTCAGGGAAGGTCTCCGTCGTGGGTTTTTTAACACGCTCTCTTTTGCTCTGAGACTCTGAAGGAGGCGTACCTCGTTCCGTTTGCAATCTAAATCCCTGTTTTGTTTTACTCCGAAGAAACTGGCCACAGCTGCCGAGAAGCTTCAGATGGAGCATATGTGGAAAGACGACTTTGAGGTAACAGGACACAACAATACAGATCCCACACTTATAGGAATACTGCTAGCACAAGTATATGTATACTTTATGTATGTGTTTTACATACTACATTAGTGTAAAACGAGGTGACACATTAACGAGGTGAAGCATCAACGGCTCTGACCTCGATCTGAATTTACAAGCTCTAACTTTTTGTCTCAATAGATTTAATCTGTTTTTGTCTCTGTGTCATTTGCAGTGATTCTATCTCCATCACGTAAATTGGTTTATTGCATATTATATTCTCTGTTATGACTCCTTATGCCCCTCATTTTTTAGATGACAGACACTGATTTCTAAAAACTGCAGCGGCACGCAATTAGAGCGCAGAGTAAAGTAAAGAAAAAAAGATGCTCTCTAAGCTGTGGATTGCCGTATTGGAGCATGGAAATGGCTTTAAGGACACAGTTACAGATGTACAAACTTGACAGAGCTGTGGAGCTTACAGTATCAGTAGTGCAAACTAGGAGAACATATCAATGTTGTCACATAGCTGTTTAGAAGAAGATTAAGCATTTCTCCACCGCGTAAATGTTGGACTTGTTTGTGAAGCAGCCACTAAAGTGACGGGGTTTGTTGTTCCTTGTTTGCAAGGGTGATGAAATCTCCTACTACAACGCAAAGGACAATGTGAGTGCTTTTTATTTGCTCTTCTTCCATATTAGCCCCTGCAAACACACAGGTCACACTCGGACACGGGCCGGTAATGTGCCGTTGCAACACATCACCCTCCCTTCTCCTCCCGTCCGCCCTCCTCATGTTCCCTCCTCTCCTCCATTCTTCTTCTCCTTCCCTCAACACAAAAGGTACCCCATGTTCTCATTCTCGCTTTCTATCATCGCCTCAGCCTTTTAGTGTAAAACCCCTCCCTATTTTGCCTTCTCTCCAAGCTTTTTCTCCCCCCCATCTTTTCAATCACCCCCCCCCCCCCCCCCCCCCCTCCCGCCCTCTCGCAGGTGAAGAGGTTTCTGCCATGTTCTTCCTCTAATTGACAGATGAGATGGATGAGCTGGCTACACTGTTGCTTTATTAGGAAGCAACACTCTCTCTCTCTCTCGCCCCCCCCCCCCCCCCCCCACCTCACACCCTCTATATACCCTGCATTCTTTTCTCCATATCTCATCATGCTTCTCGTCTCCTAGCTCCCCGTCTGCATCGCTCTCATCGATGTAAATTGGTGATTTCACGCTGGGAGTTGTAAATCAAGGCGCATGGACAATCTTGCTGTCGCCCGTTACTCCTACGAAGTAAAGATAATAAGAACGCGAGGAAAAAAGATATGAGGAAGACAGTCGATGATGCGATTTATTCTTAAACGAGCTGGGAGGGTGTAAAAAGTGCGGCAATGACATTCTCACATGAGACATGAGTTGCTTTTAAATAAAATCAGGGCCTTTTTTTGCGTGAAATAAAAAGGGCTTCTTGTGGTTTCTTAAGCTTTACTGTCTGCATCTTGATGGTTTTGTTTTCCTCAGCTGGATGCAAATGAGACAGAGGGAAGAAAATATAGGATCCGGCCAGACTTTAAAGAGGACCCATCCTTTAAACGTCTGACTGACTACAACCATACGGCTGTCCACATCCCCACTGACATCTATGATGGCTGTGAGTACACACACACACACACACACACACATACATGCATACAAAACCAATGGTTTCCATGGATACAAGTGACACACCAACCTATTATGACATGTTTACAGATAGAGCCTCTGGCAAATTTGCCCATGGTTAAATAATAGTGATGCACCGTTATATGATATTCTCCTCTAATCGAAGCCTTATGTCCTTGGAATGTGAATGAATAGAGGGTCCTCCAAATGAAATGAATTGGTGCCTTTGTCTTTTGAGTAAAGCCATCAATGTTTTGAAAAATAATGTTTGGATGTTCCAAGGCTTCAAATGTATTGAAGCATAATGCAATATAATATATAATGTTACATTGTAGATAATCAAACTGTTTAAAGAGCTGGTAACCGTGGCGGCGGCGCTAACACAAAACAAATCAATGTCATTACATTGTGACACATTCAGCCTCTTTTCAGCAAATATAAGAAAGAAAGTAAATAATAACGTTATAATGATGTGTTCCCTTGTAACTCATAAAATGTAGCGTTGGGGAGAAACTTGAATAAATCCCCTCGTTTGAAGGGGATGTTATCATGACAATATAAATAGTTATTAGAGCTGTTAACATTCCGACTAAGCATCTTATAATACTTTATTAGCGATACTAATGACATGGATTTTGATGGTTAACACTGACTTCAGAGCAGTTGAAATTATTTTTTTGATGATAGCATCAAAAAAAAAGAATGGTCTTGCACACTGTTTAATCACACAACAAATGGATCTGTATCGGTCTAAATGGATCATCAACGATCATCAGCTAATGTCAAAAAAACGTCATGAGGGATCGGTAGAAGTCCTGTTGGATCCTTTTTTATTTTGTACTGATCCGTCTGTGACAGTGATCCATGATGCAACGCAAACCGTGAGGAATTGTGCTTCTTTCATAACACAAGTTTACGCTGCCTAGTTTACAAAGTGCTTTGACAGACAGCGCAGCTAAAGAAAAGCAATAAAACATCAGACAGCTCAACAGAGGCCCAACAAAGCAAGCCGAGGTAGGCTAAGAGATGAAACAGTAGATAGATAAACCCGTGAAATTAACTGTTACAATAAATGTTTGATGGCCATGTTCATCTTGCGAGTTGTACTTTAACAGTATTGTTCATGCCTGCATGTAAAGCGGTTTTAGTTTTAATGAAACATATGTGCATCTATTACAGTGGGTTTATCCCGAACCAAAACCCCCCCCCCCCATATATTCCTGATACTTTCATCATTATGTGGTGACATTTACCCTGAGTGATTCAGAGGAATCTGATTCTCTAGTGTCCCTGTGACATTAGCACAGCTCAAGTTCAACTCAAACGACTTAACAATGGTCTGTTGAATATCTTAACCGTGACGTGAATTATGTATTATATTTGAATAATCTTTCATTTCTTCTTTTTTTTTTTTTTTCTTCTTTCATTTCGACACGTTGAGCACGTTGGTTGTGTTCTTATCGCGTAAAGCATTCGGCGCCATGCTCCAGGGACACCTCTCGGTCCCTGACTGGGGCTGTGCTTCATGATAGGTCTATTTGTAGCCTGCAATGAGTATGCATAGATACGCTGAGCGGCTTGGACCTGTTCATGGGGGGGGGGAAATCTGATCTCAGCGAGATGAAAGAAACAAGTTGTGTCGCAGGTGCAGGACTCAAAGATGGCAGCGCGGCTGCCCCTGATGTTTATTTTTCATTAACCATTTCCATATTTATTTTCTTGATCAGTTGATTAAACCCAACGACAAATGCATTGATTTTTCTAAAACAATTTTCTTTCTGATCTCTCCTAAAAGTCAAAATAGCTCCGGTGACAGAGATTAACTTGATGTGTTCGAACATGATGTACGGGGCGACGATGGAAGAGATTGTCAATCCAAATGAAAACGTCTGTAATCGATGACGCAGACTTATCGCCGCAGCCTAAACGGTTAGGATACATACGGAATCAATCTTTGAAAAAACAGGATTAGGCTAGAGATAGTATGAGCTCACGGTATAAGATTGGCCCTTGTTTATTCAAAGAATAGTCCCACTTGTGTGTATTTTTACTGGTATATTGTGTCAGTCTTGGGCATACATGCAGAAGTATATGTCTTGTATGCCTTGAGAAAAAAGAAACACAAGATTTATACGTTTTCGGAGTTCCAAATCTCCAATTTGATCTCCACCCTATAAATGTTCCAGGAATAGCCTTTGCTCAACTGGAGAAAATTGGATTTTCTGGGCAAATTGGGAAGCAAGTTTATGAAATCAGTTTCCATCGGCAGCAGCATGTCATGTGAGATGAGGGTACAATAGGAAGCAGACGTTCTCTCCAGGTGACGCAGAGGTCACAAAAACCGCCGTGGTTTATTCTCTTCCAGAAAATAAAAGTGTGTCAGTATTGCCGTCATGAGTAGCTCCCATTTTTAAATAAATGATATGGATGAATGAATGGCCTGTTGCCTCTGGCCCTGTCCTACCTTCTAATACTGCTACCACCTACAATGTGGATCTACAGTGTCCACTGGATGAAAACCATCACCACATCACGGGGGGGTTTCCTTAGTATCCGACTGAGATGAAGTCATCGTAGGATGCAGATTCAGTCTGGCATCAAAGCCGTGCCGGGTGCAGCCTGGGAATTCATTAGTATCAGTGGCAATATGGCTGAGCGGAGGACACTGTATCCCTTATGAAGCAATACTGGATTTCAGCTCATTAAATTAAGTCAGACGTTTTCAAAACCAAGTAAAGAAAATATTACCACTGGTTTAGATGTGATTTTGGTCTGCTCGTTTAGCACAGTTTTTTTGTTTGTTTGCGTAGACAATGTGTGCGTGACTAAATATATTCTGTGTATATCTTACTATACAGTGATTTTGCTTCCATGTTATTTTCTACCATTTCTCTCTCTCTCTCTCCTTTACAATAAAAAACATGCAGTCCTGGCAACCACAGATTCATTAACTCACCCCTCTAGAGGATAGCATGCAAATGAAGTGTTTGCTTTGCACATCAATGAGCCACGTCACACTCAATACAGAATACCAATATTTTCCACACATGCAACGCACATACGCATGTACAGAATCACACAAAATCCTATATATATATTTATATAGTGCTGGACTGACTGACTGACTGACTGACATATATGACTGATATATATATATATATATATATATACAGTGCTGAATGACTGATAGTTGGGGCAGCGTGTGTCTCCATCCATCATAGTAAGTGTTATATGGCTGTGAGCCGCCTGGATGCTGTCTCATTGCATCCATAATGTGGGTTGCCTCTCAGAGCACATGCTATCAATCACATGCACCTCCAAACAAACACATACAAACACACACAGGTTATCGATTTGTTTCAGGTCAAATTAAGCAAAGTTCACTGCTGGCCCCATTACAAGCCAAAAACCCCCTATCTGTTACCAAATCCCAGCACGGCTGGGTGGGCCGGCCTCACATTTGCTCATGCGTCCCGCTTGGCGAGCGGGCAGACTGAGCAGACTTGTGTCCGTCAATCTTAATGCATTTGTTAAACCGTGATGTACGCATGTCTTGGAGAGTCTACAATGGCCTGCTCATATGTTTATTGCTCATTATTACAGAATACACATGCGCAACACTTCTGCGCTGCATTGTTCTGTATATCTGTCTTTTCAGCACAGGTTGTTTGATGTGCATTTGTGTTTTTATTTTAGCCACCATTGTGCTGAATGAACTGGAGTGGTCGGAGGCATTAGAGGAAGTGTTTAGAAAGAACAGAGAGGATGACCCGACTCTCCTCTGGCAGGTGTATGGCAGCGCTACAGGGCTGGCTCGCTACTATCCAGGTAACCAAACAACCAAAAAAAACCTTTCCGCGCAGGACAACTCAGAAGGATTATGTAGCCTCCAAAAATTATTCGTGCATTTCAAATCAGAGGTGCACTCATCAGCCGAATATTATTATTTGATTGACCTGAAGTTTGCTTGTTCTCACAGCACTGAGCAAAAAAAACCTCAATAAATAATCTTGGTTCAACTGATTTTATCTGTGTTGTATATTGTGTCATTCTATTTTTAACGCCGTTATTCTAGTGCGTCTCGCTACTGGGTGTTGAGTGTTGTCCGCGCCGAGCTATTTATACTCATGAGATTTACTGTCGTCATTGACACTATAGCTTTATGGAAAAGGTTTATGTTTATTAGATATATCCTATTATTCCAATTGGGTGTGTCACACGCACCTTTTTTTGACTTGACTGCTGAATCAAATACGTCACTGCATGTTGTCAGATATTTGCAGATCGACACTTCATTCAGAGGTGTCAGATGTTATTCCCTTTTATTTCCTTTTGGATATAATAACCTGAAAACACAAATCGTATCTCCTCTGACAGCTTCTCCCTGGATGGATTCTCGCAAGACCCTGAGTAAAATTGACCTGTATGATGTCCGCAGGAGGCCATGGTGAGACAACTGTTTGACCTTAATTGAATGGCAGGTTTCAAGTCAATGGTAAAACGGTAAATATGAAAAGTTTAATCATGTTGTGTAGGCTTACAACTCACATTTAAGACTCGAAAAACTCTTCATTGATTGTAAATTTAATTCTGTAAACTGTACAGAGTAGATTTGACTGTTTTGTATGTAATATATGTGTATCCATATCAGGATCAGCAATATTCCCCAACCTTAAATACGTACATGTGGACGAATAGTGTAATGTGTAGGTAATATTGCGTCATAAAATATATATTATTAGGATTGTTTTACCTTGGCTTTAAACATACTTGACCTGCTCAGAGAGTGTGTACGTGTCACAGACCAAATTTCCTTTCATTCATTATTTTCCTACTAGGTACATTCAAGGAGCCGCCTCACCTAAAGATATGCTAATCCTCGTGGACGCGTGAGTTACTTTATAGCCTCATTGATCTGTAACCTCCTCACATCAGTCATGATTTCCCCAGATTGCATCACATGCCCTCCTATAATTTCCACATATTGTAATGCATTTCCCAAGGCGGAAGCACTTGTAATTATACATCGAGTAAGAAAAAATTGAGCCGACAAATTGCAGCGAGAAGCTGTCGGGTACTTTGTTGTTGTCGCAGAAGCGGGAGTGTGTCTGGCTTGACTCTCAAGCTGATCAGGACCTCCGTCAGCGAGATGCTGGAGACTCTGTCTGATGACGACTACGTCAATGTAGTTTATGTGAGTATTATTTTATGCATCACTGACTGTTGGGTAGACTCTGTGCGCTACGGGGAGCACGATACACGCTGGGAAGAAGGGGCAAAGTGACAGACGGATTCAGAATTGTGCTCATGGGCACATTTGAATGGAGACATTGGTCACATAACCCTGCAGATACACAACACACACACACACACACACACACACACACATGCGCACATACAGACAGGAGAGACAGAGATGGATGACAAGTAATGAAATATGGATTTCTCTCAGGTCCGGCCACCCTGAAACAGACCTTTAATGAAATATCCACTGCTCTATTTGGTGTGCAGGATTAAAAGTCTACCCCCACCCCACCCACCCCCTTACCTTGTGCGCTTGTGTGTGTTTGTAGGTGTGCATGCGCATGTGTGTACACTCTCACTTCTGCTTTTTTAAATCTAGACTTTTGACCAGAGTGGAACTCTTGGAAACACTCATTCATCACCGTCTTAATCGCTCCATCACTCTTTCCTGTCATTGTTGAGACGTGACATTCCTCTTGGCATGTTGCCATGTGAGGTTCCTCCATACATCTCTCTGTGTCACTGAAGGAAAAACCTTGTACGTCTCTTCTTTACACACAAATTTTCCCCTCCGTTCTTGTTTTTCCACCAATCCCGCCGTTCCACCTTTTACCTCCTTTCCGTCTATTTCAGCACGTCCACATTTGTGATTACACTCAAAGAGAGCTAATGTTGTGATACTGAAGTGGGTGGTTGCGAATGTGTTTGTTGAGACGGAGCGTAATGCAGACTGCAGCCGTCTTCTATCATTCAGACTCTGTTTCCTCCCTCTGGGGGCCCTTTGTCTTGGACACAATGTATTCTGTTTCACAGCAGACTTGTGATTCTGCAAGGATGTGCAATTATCCGGATCTGTCGGGGAGCTCAGTGTGTGTGTGTGTGTGTTTATGTGTATGTCTACCAAAGTGAGACAGAACGAGAGCGATTAGCTGAGAGTCGGATTCAGTTTGAACTTTTTTTCTTTAAAGAAATGCATTAAAACCGATGCTGTTAGTGGTCCTAGGAAAATGAAAGGCACCCATTTAAAAGGTTGCTAACAGGATCATTTACGTTTATTACAATTTTGGGAAGTGTTTTACTATATTACAATGACTTTGTCCTTACTGAAGTCGATATTGAAATCTGGGGATACTTAGAAGTTCAATAGAGGGAGAAACATGAACAGTCAGAAAAGTTATTATATGCAAAGCTAATGTGGTCTGGAGGTAAAACTGAAAGGGAGTTATAATAGTAGAAATATCAATCCTCCCCTGCACAGTAAAACGATGTAGTAGAACCCGTGTGATCAAATGATCGCGTCTCATCATGACTCTTTATTTCTCTCTATTGTTTTTTTAATCTTACCACATTTTCAGATCCTAGTATTGTATATCACCAAAATGAAGGATTTCCCAAATTACCAAAATAAGACAAAAGTAAATTGTAATTTACCCTATTTTTTCCTATCCAGCTTCATCTTTCTGTCTTTGGCGGTGTTCTGCTGATGGCTGTTTATTTTATTTTCAGTCTATCCAACGTTTCTTCTCACTTTCCATCACACTCCCTGGACCTCCTTAACCTTCATACAACCTGTTCAGCCGCGTTAGTCGGTGTCAGCCGTGTTAGCAAGCATCATGCAGTGACGTCCGGACAAATCAGAGTACTAAACCAGCAAAGCAGAGAGTCCTGCTGGATTAGGATTTGAAGATTAGCCTTCTCTCTTGTGTGACATCACTAATCCATTACCAAGACCTGGACCGTCTCACACACACACACACACACACACACACACACACACACACACACACACACACACACACACAGAGGTGTTGTAATAGGATCACCAGGGGAACAGAGGAATTGGTTGTAGATTGTATTGACATATGTGTGCAAGGACAATAACAATTTAGCAAAGGCTGAGACAATTGTTTTCAAAAATCTTAATATTTAGATTTTATGTTAAATTCACTGTGATCAATACCATCTCAGCAAAGTAGTTTGAAAAAATAGTTTCCGAATGGTGAGAATGGTCCAGACCAAGGAAGAACCCACAAAGCTTTGCGAGGCGGATGCACACATTATTTTTTTTTCAGTCTTGGCAGAGGTCTGCCCTTATATTTTGCTCAATGACACATATAATCTAATTTCTTCTGCTTTTGAAACCTGCATTCGCACCCTCCTCTTTTGTGTCCTATTCGTGTCATTTCCTGTTTCTCACCCTCACACATTCCCTCCCCACCTTCCTCCCATCTCCTTTTAATAGATTACGTGATAAATGATCCCTGTCTGCTGCACGAGGGCAATTATGCGAACTTCCATTGTGAGTGCGTGCATGTTTATTCGCTGTCGCCTTGATTCAGTCTTTTGTCAAGTCATAGCCGTTGTGATATTGCTTTTCCATTAAATGGAGATGTGTATGTCTTTTAATGTCAATCTAAAAGCAACTTCCAGGCAGTCGGGCTCATTGGAGACACGCGCTCAAACACACTCACACACCCATATGGTCAGAGTTCGGTTTGTCTCCGTGCTTGTCAGCCTGGATCAGTGTTTTCAGCCTCCCTTTGGCCATCTCACAGACACATTGATAGTGGAGATCGATGAGGTGCAGTTTTGTTTCAGAAGAGTTCTGTAACACGGTAGATGTGCTGCATGGTTTCAGTCAACGTTGGGTGGATTATGTGTGCATCATGTGTGCATGTGGGACGGTAAATGAGCAGGTCGCACCTTTAAAAAAAAAAAAAGATGGTGTTGCTGATAACCAACCCTAACCCTAATCTTGTATAGCAGAATCTTGTTTCCATGGATACCAAATCTTTGAGCTCCCAGGATGTGAAGCAATTAGTGGGACTTGATGAATGTGTCTGATAGCTGCCAAGTCCAGGTGGGAGTGGTAGTGTGTGCTGTATTTATTACAAATGCAGACATGTTGTAATTATATGAGTATTTGTTGGTTGTAACTGATTGTTTCCCAGTTTAACACCAGGGTGAAGAAAACAGCGTGTTTCGAACATCTGGTCCAAGCCAACGTAAGGAACAAGAAACTGCTGAAGGATGCCGTTCAGAACATCACAGCTAAAGGGATTACCAACTACACAAAGGGTTTTGAGTTTGCTTTTGAGCAGCTCTCTACGGTAAGACTTTCAAATTCAGATTTAAATAAGGTTTGATCATTGCGTTGTACTGCCATCTGCTGGCTGAAAGTGTTACCTCCACAAAGCACTAACCCTAACCCTGCATTAAAACAAATAATAGCAATACTTTGGGTTGTGATGGTGTCGGGCTCGATCACCACTTTTGAAGCCTTTGCTATCAGCTGCATGTTCATAACACCCAATGATTGATTGTTGACCAACAAGCACTAGAGAAAAGACAATTGGGTTATCCACAACGGTATTGGATTGTGAATTTCTCTGAGAGGGAGATACAAGGAAATCAGGTCAGCAACAGTAATTGGCTTTACCCTCCGGGGACTGTGCATATTGACAAGAGGAAATCACTGCTTTTGACCTGATGATGACCTTAGACAGGTCAAGGAAAACATCACATGTGCCAAAGTGTATTTATGGGTGAACAGGTATTTTTCTCAAACCCAAATTGGATGGACCAGCAGACCGGCTGAGTGGGGAAAAAAAAGGTTTAATTAGAAAAACTTGTGTTTTCCTTTGATTAGACTAATGTGAGTAGAGCAAACTGCAACAAGATTATTATGCTGTTTACTGACGGAGGAGAAGAAAGAGCTCAGGCCATACTAGAGAAGTACAACGCTGAGAAAAAGGTACGTTAAAACGGTGCACAGCGACACACACGCATTGGAAACCGCAGTGTGACATGATTTGCCGTTAGCTATGTGGATGTGCTCCCGTTTCTTTTAGACTTTTTGCCGCTCCCTTTGGGTCCAGACTTCCGTGTGCACTTCCTCCCAAACTAAAAGTTTATGCACGGCGGGAGAATTTCTTTTTATACATATTATGCATAACAAAGTCCGTCTCACTACACAAATACGCTCATGCTCAAGGTTGAGGACACTATTTCCTTAAATCAAAATCTCTCATATTTTGCTTTTGAATATTTGATTATTATTTGTAGTTAATTTGAAGTACCATGGCACTACAATGAAAACCATACATTTAAAACATATGTTAAATCTTTTTTATGTATTAATGATCTGATAAAGTGTCAAACGTGATATTTAGTTTATAATAACATCATATTAGGGAGAAGACAATCATCAATCATTTGGCATTTTATATACAATATATATATGTATATTGTATATAAAATGTATATGTATATAATGATGTATATTGTTGAATTGAAACTCCAGGTGAGGATCTTCACCTTCTCAGTAGGACAGCACAACTATGATAAAGGACCCATTCAGTGGATGGCCTGCTCCAACAAAGGTACAGCACACATCATAGCACACGTCACTACCACATTATTGATTAAGTTTAAGGTTTAAGGTTTTTTGTACGGATTTGAACATCATTTTGGAAATAGTGGATCAATCTGTAAGGCCCTTATTTACTCACCTAATGTGTTGTGATGTCACGATGCAGCGGACAGCACGTCAGTGTTACAGGCCGTTTGCTTTGCTCTATGGTTTTGGGTTACTCGTGCACCTTTGCCATCTCATCTCACCATTGTGTGATCCTGACATGAAGTTCCAGCAAAATAATGTCTGATCATTTATCCAGGTTACTTCTATGAGATTCCTTCCATCGGGGCCATCAGAATAAACACACAGGTTAGATTGTGGTTTGCTATTTTTTTTTCATATTCCAGTTAAGAGTCATGGAAGCATTGATTAGGGGAAATGTGTTGTCCATTTTAGGAGTACCTAGATGTCCTGGGAAGGCCGATGGTTTTGGCAGACAAGCAGGCCAAACAAGTCCAGTGGACTAACGTATACCTTGATGCTCTGGTACCGTTTGTGTTCTCCAATTCATTACATGGAAATATGGTTTCTGCCATGTTTGTTTAACTTGAAAAGATGCCTGGCTTGAACAGTGCATTTGCTTGGCTCTCCATCAGGAACTGGGTCTGGTTATCACTGGAACATTACCTGTCTTCAATAAGACAAAGACCATAGATGACAGGAATGGCGAGGTGCATTAAATAAATGCATGAACGCATGAATAAGTGGTGTCAGTGGGAGTGGATCGTGTATTTTTCCTGTTACTGATCTTTTTTTTTCATTCTGTCTCTTAGCACCAGAATCAATTGATTCTTGGCGTAATGGGAATTGACGTGTCTCTGAATGACATCAAGAAGCTCACTCCACGCTTCACAGTGAGTCACGTGCATGTAGATAAATACAGCTATAAAATGTCTTGTGACTGGCCAGGTTTCCCCTTTGGTAAATTAGAACGTGATATGATTCCATTAGACATTAAACGTTTCCCTCCTCTGTTAATTGTTTTCTGCCTCAGATTGGTCCAAATGGGTACTATTTTGCCATTGATCCCAATGGATATGTCCTGCTTCACCCCAATCTTCTGCCAAAGGTACGGTGCCCGAGCCTACGCATCACTCAACAGGTCCAGGTCCTAGCATTAAATTATGTTCTGACCATTCCATATGATGACACATTGACTGCTTGTCGCAGTGAATAATATGCAGGCCAGCAGATGGATCAAGTTCTCCTCGTACATTTATGTGCCGGAACCGTATCATGAATCATCATGAAAGTAATGAATTATCCAGTTATGGAGTATGACTTGATACTTTCAGTCCTCACATGTGGGCTTGAAGGTCACTCATTATCATGTGGGCCAAAATAGATGTGAAGGCTGCAAAACGGGAATATATATATATATATATATATATATATATATATATATATATATATATATATATATATATACTGTATGGATTTAAGAATGAAGGAATAAAAAGGACTGTGGCATAGAAAAGAGATAATGCTATAAATGGAAAGGGACTCTGTTAATGCTACTTCCATTCTGAATTCCTTCCTTAAATATTTTCTAGGATAAAAGAAGTAATGTGATTTTATTTTTAGTAGCACTTAATGTACTATCTTACTTTTAGCATCATATTCGAGACGTTAAACATATTTAAAGATTTAGTATGAATGAAAATATATGAAAAATTCAAATGGTATCAGATTAATATTATCGGAAGTAATCTTAAAGCTCCTTTTTAAATAGAGACATACTGCAGATTATATTCTTTCCATCTTTCTTTCTGTTTTTTTCCTCATGGTCTTTTTTACCCAGACTGAAATCACGGTCAACAAATATGTGCTTGTCTAAATAGTAAACAGTTGCTGAGTTGCAGTTGGGAGTGACACAATGTGTTTGGTGGGCTCTGAAACCCCCACTCTGCGTACGACATAAAACAAATGCATCACTGTGCATCTTTTCAAAACTTTCCTAGAAAAGGATTCGTAACAGAAGGCTCAGGCTCAGTAATAAGTATGCTGTCACTTTTCATGAGGTGAGACTAAGAACAAGTGCTGTAGATTGCACAAGTAGTTCCTAAAGATATCTGATTTAGAGTTCTTTTGTATCGTCGACCCGTAGCCTTTCCCTCCTAATTCTCTGTACGTGTAGTAGCAGTAATTGTAGCTAATAATTACATTTTTGCTGGCCATAATAAATCCTTTGTGGGAACATTCTTGTGTAGCTTGTAATGATCGCTCTGGTCATAAACATTTTATCGTTAATTACTAATGTGTCTGTATGTTTTGCTGTATTCCCACGTGTTTGTGTGAGTGTTTCACTGTCAGATCGATAGAACATACCGGAATGAGGGGGGAAGTTGCTGTAGTCTACAGTCTAACATTGAATGACACAAAATATGACCCTCAAATAGAAATGGTTCAAGTTTTATTGGCAGAAATTAAATATAATATTAGGAATGCTACGGAGAGCACGCGATCATGCAAGAATTGCGCGGTTACATATCAGACAAAAATCAATCTTCTCAGACTTCAAGACCAATCAGTTCCTTGTGAGGAGCGACCTGCAGCTCAGGGCAATACTTTTGTGATTAATATTTAAAATATAAACTTTATTCAAAGACAAAAGATGGCTTTCCTTGATGGAAAGGATTCATGTGTCTGTTTGTGACATTTTGAGCCTGTCAGTCATGCATCATTTCATTGAATCCACTGAATGGGAGATCAAATAAATACATAAGTCGTTCAGCCCTTTGAACATATTCCTTGACCGTCTCTGCCTCTGCAGTGACACTTTCTCTATTAGATCATGTTTGTATGTATTTCACATAAACTCCTTCGTTACAGTAGAATTTTTATTCTTTGCTCCACCAAAAGTCACTCTTATTTTTTGTTCCTCATCACTTATTTCTCATAGATCTGTTTTACTTGTATATGTTTGATGTTTCATTCAGTGTTGTACCTTTTCATCTTTTATTCTTTCTTTTCTCATGTTCATGTTGAGATGCTTCGTCTCCTCATCTTCCTGCTGCTTCATTTAATTTCACCTGCCATCAAATGTAAGGAACTCAATTGATGTTTTTTGATGGATTTAGTTTTTAGTTCATTGCTCTTCTTTTCTATGCACTGATTCACACGATTATCTTTATGTTCACATCCAACGTCATTCCCTGTCTTCCTTTAGAAGTTAGAATGCATTGTTTGCATGTATTGATCTACTGACGCAGTGTTTCCATATATCAACATAAAAATAAGAAACTAGGCAGAAAGGCCTAGTACAGAATGAACAACCACTGTAGTGGAAAGGCTGGTGTTGGATTCCATGTACTGCTGTTTTATAGAGAAGCATTAGATTCCTGCCACCATTTAATAACCTCATAAAGCCACTCAGACATATGGGTTTTTTAAGAGAAGACATTAATAGGGTCCAGTGTCACTTTGTATCAGGTCTGATTCAGCGCTGTGGTGTCACAGCCGCCATACAGTACCCTGTAATTTGTATGCTATGGATTTGATTTGGTTTATGTTTTAAGAAATTTTGCAATTTCTTCAATATAGAACAAAACAAAATTGCACTAAAGTCAACTATTTGTTCATTCACTGCAAACCCGGTATTGAGATGCAAACATATTACTCAAAATGGCGGATCGCTACAGTAAGAAGAACCATCTCTGAATACAAGTTGTTAAATGGTCCACTGAATATAATAGTTTTATTCTCATCTACTCAGCTGGCTTTATAAAAAAAGTGGGTTATTACAATATTAACTTTGCTTCCACCCAAACCCCCCCGATATGAGCCGATAGGGTTCCTTTTTGGGGGTTTGGTTTTGTCTCTGTCCAAGTTTCCTAAATGTCATCACTTTACAAACTGCAACATCATCCTTTCCACAGAATCCTAAATTCCAGGAACCTGTTACCCTCGACTTCCTCGATGCAGAGCTGGAGAATGACCTCAAAGTGGAGGTAGAGTGTGTATATGCATGGCATTTATTTTCACACACACACACACACTCAAGGAAAGGGACTGAGGCAGTTTTACTTTGTGTCCCTAACTCGTTAGCATGAGGTTATACGGCAGAAAGTCTTCCATGATACTGATCCTCTGTCAGTCAGACACAAGGATGCTTGAACTGCTGTCTGTTTCTAAAATGTCTCCCTATAGACCAGGAGAATGATGATTGACGGGGAGACGGGCGAACGGACCATCGACACACTGGTTAAAACTCAGGATGAGGTAAGACTAAGTACTGGAAAGGACTTACAAGTAGTATTGCATTTTATGTTTCTGGAGCCAGTGGTTGAATGTCACTTACCGGTTTCTTCTTTGGCAGCGGTACATAGATCGGGGCGTCAGAACCTACACGTTCGCTCCGGTCAATGGGACAGATTACAGGTGAGCAACGTCAGTCATTTTGTAATATTTCTTTATGGTTCATTAAGCTGTCGCTGTCACTAAAGGCAGCGGCACTAACTACAGAGAATATTTCCGGTGATGGAGGACACTACTTAAGCCAACAGAGGTCACTCTCTTGTTTCTAACAGAAAGTCTGTACTTTTGTTACTGTTCACTGAAAATACAGAAAAAAAAGTTGTGTTTTTCTTGATTGGTTGTTTTTCATGATAAGTCAAAGGATAATTTGGAAAACACTGCAGGCTTTGAATCACATTTTTGTTTGTCTGACCAGACATCATTAATTCACACAAACCAGACCTTACATCTCCAACCTCAAAACTCTTGTAACCATGTCACGTTTGCAGCCTGGCTCTGGCTCTACCGAGATACAGTGAGCACTTCATTCAAGCCAAACTGGGAGACGACTTAAAAAACGCTATATGTAAGTACAGCACGCATCCCCTGTGTCAAACTCCATATCTAATGTAGCTTGTGCCTCACAAGCCCCTCCCATGCCTACGTGTCGTAGGTCGTAGTCTCGGGTATCTCCTTCTTTGATATTACTCACTCCGAGCTGGAACCACAAGCGCTGCCTTTGTGTTTTTGCCGCTCAGATTGGCACCATGAAGCTTTTTCCTTTCGTAGTGTGTGACCCAGCGGTCAGTTGCCCCGCGCTCCCACACACTCATCCACACGCTTTCCCCGTCCAACACACTGCAGCCCAAGCACCAGCTCTTTTGATCTTGTCTGCAATTTGCACTTCCCTCGTTCTTAACCCCCCCCACCCCCCAACCTCCTCTCTCCCGGTCGCCCTTTAGACTTGATCCTCTCCATCTCATTACCGCCTCTCCTTTTCTTTTCTTTTTTCCCCTCCTCCCCTCACCACTTTCCGCTATGTTTCTATTTCCTTACTTAAATGTTTCATGGGGTAACAGACACACTTATATCTGGATTGTTTTCTCGCTCTGTCTCGGTTTTCCTACATGATTGGTTAATCTGTCCTCAACTCGTTCTCTTCATTCCTCCTATTATCCCTTTCCGCCCCCTTTTTATTCTTCTTCAACTCATTTATCAATATATTTTTCCTCCATTTGTCTCCGATAGCTCAATTGAAGTAATTAGCGCGAGGATACTGTACAATTCTTTATACATACTTTGTATTCTGATATAAATGATCTTCTCTTGTCCTGCATCCACACTGGGATCGTTTAGCTTCTTCTTGGGGCAAGTACTCACTATTCTCTGTATTCTGTGTTCATCACTCTTTGGGATGCTCTTCCATTATGGCGTTATATTTGTGCCACAATCCTGAGCGCGTAATTGTAAGTTTTGAGCACAGAGAACTATGTTGTAGCAAAGAAAAACATCCCGTGCGCGCAGTTTACTGAGGTGCCCTTATGGCGTTATATTTGTGCCACAATCCTGAGCGCGTAATTGTAAGTTTTGAGCACAGAGAACTATGTTGTAGCAAAGAAAAACATCCCGTGCGCGCAGTTTACTGAGGTGCCCTCGCCACAAACTGGTTTTCTGCGCGCAGGCAGCCGTTGCTGCGCTCGCTCCACCTCTTCACGCTGCGCTCGCTCGACGGTTCACTCACGCGCTCGCTCGACTTGCAGCAGCGTTACATTTGTGCCACAAAACCAACCAATCAGAGAATTAAAGAAGGTCCATTTTGATTGGCTGTTGGTCTCCAATCACAACGCTTCCTAAAGAAGACGAAAACGAGTGATATTAGAAGTCCGACTAGCCACCATCAGACATGACCGAAGCAAATGATGAGAACACCAAATGTTTTAATCCAGGCCATTAGCATTTAGCACAAATGCTGCAAACTTCAACAACTCGCTGAGCTTCCGCGATGCTGTAGGTAGTTCTACTAGCGTTGTGATTGGAGACCAACAGCCAATCACAATGGACCTTCTTTAATTCTCTGATTGGTTGGTTTTGTGGCACAAATGTAACGCTGCTGCAAGTCGAGCGAGCGCGTGAGTGAACCGTCGAGCGAGCGCAGCGTGAAGAGGTGGAGAGAGAGAGCGCAGCAACGGCTGCCTGCGCGCAGAAAACCAGTTTGTGGAGAGGGCACCTGAGTAAACTGCGCGCACGGAATGTTTTTCTTTGCTACAACATAGTTCTCTGTGCTCAAAACTTAAAATTACGCGCTCAGGATTGTGGCACAAATATAACGCCATATTCCATAAGCATGATTGTCCTCAATATATTTGCATGATTATGGATGGAGGGATGAAGGCATGGATTGGACGTCTCTGCACTGTATAGATGCAGAGGTGGATGACTCATTTGAAAAAACACACCACAATCAGCACCATCGACCATTTGGCATTAGTGTATTTTTAAAACTCCGAAAAGCATCAACTGCTGATGACTCGGTTGTTCCTGCAGATGAGAGTTTGACTGTGTTTTCGAGCTCAGCATCACTCCCTTTCTGCCATAACGAGTCTGTCACCGCGCCATAAAGGCCGTCGGAACGCTTACAGGCCTTTTAAAGAAAATATCGCAGCCGTACAGAGTTTCAACATTGGAGCCAGACCCCCAATACTATCTGTCTCAGGTGGTTCCTGCAGCCACTTATCCTCCTAATACATTATGGAGGATTGCTGGCGGTGTGTGATGGATGGAAATGTTTTCATCCCATAAAGAACAAGTGATGAATGCATTGAACGCAGTACGTAATACAGGGGCTGAAGGGATTTTGACATAAACGTTAAGAGCAAAAAATAAGAAAAAATAATGAATGGTGTGGAAAGAAATTGGACTTACACACACCTTGCCTGGCCTATAGGGACAGATGGACAATGAATAATGTTTTATGTGGAGGACGTTGTTTCATCACACACCAGATTTAAACGGCCCACAGGACATTCAGTGCTTAGTCATTTTTTTCGCAGACTGCAACACATGTCTCAATATATTTTAAAGGAAATATCTGAAATGTCTTCATTTTAAGAGACTCGTGAATGAGGGTCATCCATGCCAGTCAGGTCATTTATGAGATGAGAATTAGCACGCACTTTTCTGAAATTCAGAGCCAGGTGAGACAAAGCATTGAGTGGAAGGAGTTTTCTTCATTACAAAATGTTTGTCTATAAGACGTAATATTCTTTCAGTGCAGCATACTGTTGTAATATAGCGAAATATTTACAATTCAAGTCAACTTGTTTTATAAGGGATGAAATTATTCAGATAATGATTGCATTTTTTTAATCAACACTTTCTCCTCATCTCTGTCTCCCTGCGGTGTCAACAGGCCAAGAAGGCAAGTACTTCTCACTCAGTCATTCTCCAATGCCTTACAATGCGCACTCTCTACCTTGATCCATCACCTGTCCAATATGAGAAATATAGAGCACACTTTAAGCTCAAAACCGATATTCACAATCTTAACCACCTAAACCCAATTATTTCTGTTTTTTCAAAAGCCATGCAAACCATACAACAGGAGAGGTTTGATGAGTTTGGTTACACCTACGTTGCTCCGAGGTAAGTGCACCTGACGCATCCCATCAAACTCCATTCCTCAGGGAGAAGCAAACAAGGGGCTGATACTTGTGTGTATCGATACTGTTCCGCCAGGGAGTACTGCAAGGAGCTGAAGTTGTCACTCAACAACACAGAGTTTCTCCTCGACTTCAGTCAGTACATTGACAACAGCACTCCAGATGCATGTGAGTCATTCATCTTTATTTCTCTTTGCGCATTTGCACAGCTTGGTGAAAGTGGATGCTTTTGGCGTATGCGTACACGCACCGCATGTTTTACTGTTAGTCATTTCAGTAATTTTCCACCCGTGATAACACAAAGGTCGGCATCGGATGGTCAAGGTATTCATTTCGTCATTTGATTATAGTGGTACAAGCAGAGTGACATCAGCCCGTCGGACTGCGTTTCCTAGACGACTATCGTCGTCGTGCTACACAATGACTCATGTTGTTTGATTTGTCGTCATCTAATGGGTCTCCCCTTATGACCTACCATCATCTTCCAGCTAATGGATCCAGGTATCCACGATCCATTTTAGCCCACGGTCATGCCCTCTGAACATGCATCAATGCCTTTCTGGTTGCTGTTGTGCAGTGTGGTCTTACAATTCATTCTTAATTTGGTCTAACATTTTTAACAGAGTTCCCATGCATTTTTCTTTACGATCTCTCCTGAAGCTGCAACAACCAATCTTTTAAAAACAACCTTTCTTTTGTCTTACTGTCTAATAATTAGTCAGCTGGAGAATTTTCTGTTATTTTTTCAGCCTGACTTTCACCATCGGACATTTAATCAGCTGTCTATTCAGGATTCTTTCTGCTGGAAAGAAAATTGCAGTTGCATAACATATTGATCTTCTTAGCAAATATTCATAGATAATAGGCTAACGTTGCTCCTCCTCCAATTGCTCCATGCCACATTTCTCCACTAATCACTGTTATTGTGGTGTTGTACTGTTCGCTGTAGGTAAAATGTATCCCCTCTTTAATCCACAGGTAATATGTCCCTGGTGAATCGACTAATACTGGATGCAGGTCTCACAGCTGAACTGGTTAAACTTTGGAACGAGCAGACAGTGTGAGTGCCAAACATGCTGTTTTTACCTCTTACCCTTTACCAGCTTGTATGTCACAGTCACGGATTTACCTTTTCATTCTGTCTCTGCTTTCCAAACGAGACATGATGACATGAACTATTCGAAGCTCTGCCACGACATGCTGTTTTTATGAAAGAAAAAAAAAAGAATGACATTAATGGGTTATTAGGACGAATAGAAACAAGTGAAGCCGGTAATGAAACAATTTGTGTTAAGTTGGTCTCACAGTTTATTTATGCCTTTGTCTTTGATTGCTGTTGTTTTCCATGTTCTCAGGGAAGGAATAGTGGCCAGATTTGTAGCCACGGATGGAGGAATAACAAGAGTCTACCCGAGAAGGTACTGTTTCTACCCTCCTTCTACTAGTTTCACTTCTAGCATTAGTGCTGGCGTTGTGAAACAGCACGGTATGCTTTGCCCAAATATCGGGTGGTGTAAATGTGTGCAATGGAAACAGATACAGACTGTACTGCTCTTAAGTTCGGCCCATTTTGGCTGCTTTACTCACCGGTTCCACTGGGTTACTTTCCAGAATATAGAGGATTAGAAAACTTTGAGCTGGAGTCCCGTAGCTTGCCAAGCCAGCACAGGATACGGGTAAAATCCACACGTCCAGCCGCCAAACAGCAGGAAAACTAATTTTCCTCAATTTCCTCGCTGCTGCTTTTATCTCAACTACATTTGGGGGATCCACTTGGTCAAAACACGATATTCCAGCTGCAGATGAATATATGTTCCACCCTCCTTTACAACATGAAATATTATCAGTAATTGGTTTTACTAGCTCGTGCCCTTGGCATACATCAACTGCATATGGGTGTGGCTTGCATTCCAATGACGAGCATTTGGCTTTAGATTAAAATACAAATTGTTCAGATAAATCACATTTTCTTTGTGGTTTGTGGATATAATGGTCCATATATGACATGATGTAACTATATTAATGTTTTTAGTGCTGGGGAAGAGTGGACTGAGAATCCTGAGACATATGAGTCCAGCTTCTACAAAAGGACCCTGGACAATAAAATCTACATTTTCACGGCGCCATCTTTCAACTGTAAGTATTCCTGAATTTTTTAATATGTGAATGCGTGTGCACTCGCGTGTATGAAGATCTTGGTTTTGGCACGCGGCCTATCCTGCTCTCTGCCTTTGGACGCCATCCCAGTCCTGCTGGCAAAGGTCGCGCTCCCAGGCCTGCGATACCACTGTCTTTATCCTTCTCCTTTTCCCGCTGTGTCTTTCAGCCACTCTCCCCCTCTCCCCCTCTCCCCCTGCCTTTCCGCCCAGCTGTGTACTTCCTGTTATCTCCACTGATCTCTCTAGCAGACATTAGGCCGAGCCAACGTCGGTGTAATGTGGCTGTGCTTTCCTCCACACTTGACGGGATTAGCACATGTACTGGCCTCACGGATTCCACTCAGATAAATTGCTAGCAGCTAAAAATCTGTGGAATTTCCCAACTTGGAAAGCCGTTATTCCATTTTGCCACGATGCCCCGTTTTTGAAATGTTCTATGCCAAGCGCATTTTAAACATGACTTGGGTGAATTTGCCATGGTTATTGTTTACCGTCTCTTTTGTATCCCTTCTGCACTGCAGCAGAGGGCAGGGAGTCGGTCACTGAGTCGGGAATTCTAGTCAGCAAAGCAGTGGAACTCACAATCGACAAAGTCACGATCAAACCAGCTGGTCAGTCTCGCTAATCCCAGATGTGAAGCTTCTTGTGAACGTACAACGGAGAAACTCAAACTTGTTTTGTGATTTGCTCTCTTTAGTAGTGGGAGTGAAACTCAACGTCTCCTTCTGGATGAGCATTTTTATGAACGCTACACTGAAGCTGAATGTAAGTTGTGTTAATAAGGCGCGTTTGTGCTGTTTAGACCGTCTTTGACGAATGTATCAATGGTACAACAGTCATTTGCTGTCTGACTCACTTTTTTATATTTTCAGTGTAAAGATGAGATTTGTGGCTGTCTGAGGAATGACAAGGTAGAGCAGAACGGTTTATTCAATCACATTTGAGAATGTTGTGTTTATTGTCTTGTCTAAGATGTTATTCTGTTGCCATGGCTGCGCAGATGACCCTGTTTAAAAATGGAACCTTGCAGAAGAAATATGCTTTTATATTGCCTGCAATATAAAAATGTAGTCAGGCCTGACTAGTATCTCTTTTTGAAAAAATACAAGATTATTTTCCATTTTCCAATTGTATTAATTGCATTTTTAAAATATTCATCTTTTTGCATAACAGCATGTAGACTGTGTCATCTTGGATGATGGGGGATTTCTTCTCATGTCAAACCACGATGAGTACATCGCACTGGTGAGTTAGTGTCAACACTTACTTCACCGTGCCATAAATGTATAATATATATGCTAAAAAAAAATCATCACATGGAAAAATCTGCTATGACACAGTCAAATAGCTGCGAATCAACAATTCTTCCAGCATTTTTTTATTCTTACTTTTCTCAACTTTCCCTCATTCCTCGCTCTCCTTTGTCAGGGATCCATAAATCTCACGCAAAAGGTCAAATAATTGGACTCATGAATCATCAAAGTAATGAGAATGTCCTGAAAGCCGTACGTAAAACGTAAAGCACCATCCTGTCCAGGAGGATCAAAGGGAGCGTCCTCATAGATTTTAGACAGGCAAAGTGAAGTGCGTCCCCTGTGTGGGCCGGAGGTCAGCTCTGCTGTGTTACCTCCTCTCTTTCGGGCCGCTGTGCTGGTCGGACAAACAGTAGGTCTGGGAAATTTACACGTCAGTCACGACAGGACATCTGCCGTCTTTGATCCTTTTTACCATCAGAACGTCTGGCGCACAGTTCATGGTCATTTAGCCGTCCGATTGGCACCGTGCGAAACATTTGGCGGATGTAGTTTTTGGTTAGTTTGTGCCGGTGACAAACAACGGTTAAATATCTAACTGATCCCATCACAATGGTTCTACACAAACACGACCATCCCCCTCCAGGTGTTTCTTCTTGTGTAACTACAGTGACCTGTTCCCACTGAAGGACTTCAAAAAATGACTTAACCTTGAAACTGGCCCGTTGGTTTAGCGTCCATCCAATGTGGCACAAGACCTACTGCGAGACTGATAGCAACATACGATTAATACATTTAACAGGTGAACACACATCCACTCTCCACCTGTCCACACTCCGTGAGTAGAGGTTGCAAACAGGGGAAGAGGTTGGCGGTCGTCTGTTTACATGGACCGAATGTGTTCATGGCGAATGAACTCATTCAAGCCAGTATCAACCTTTTTCTTTTGCTTGCTCATGCAACTCCTCTAGATAGGTCAGTTCTTTGGCGAGGTGGATCCTGTGCTGATGATCAACCTTGTGAACACCTCCCTGTACTCGTTCAACAAGACCTACGACTACCAGTCCATCTGTGACCCGGAGAAAGACGGCAAGGCTGCAGCGGGACCCCGCTCCGTCTATGTGGTTAGAAAACTCCCTCCCACAAGCTGTCAGACCGCAGCCGCTCCGTCTCTCGTTTATTCAAGTCACACGTTACGCAAACTGCATTGATTCTCAATTCTTAAATGTTGTGATGACATTTGTTTTCATTTTTTGTATTTATTATACGCGACGTCTCTTTCCAGCCCACCATTGCCGACATGCTCAGTATTGGCTGGTGGGCCTCCAGTGCTGCCTGGTGAGTTCATTTCTACTTTAGGAATAAAGTCGGCTGGCTGGGCAACATTATGTCGCGTCGCTGTGTGAGTGACCGTTCAACTGCTAAGTAACCAGCTTTTAAAAAAAGAATGACTGCTTCTCGTCATCTACTCCCTAGATGTGTGGCTGTTATTATACGTGGAATTAGTTAAAGATGGCATCATCTATGTTGCTCGTTTCCAGGTCTCTGCTCCAGCAGCTCTTCTTTGGTCTCATGTTCCCCAACCTTCTGGAAGCAGGTAAGCAGCAAAAGCTATGATTGTGTAAAATGTAAGGTACGATTTTTTCACCCCACCACTCTCACTGTTATTTACTCGCGTTATTCTCTATTAAACCTGCCCGTTATTTTCAGCGGAGTCAGCGGAAGATGACATACCAGATGCCATGTTTAAGGAAAGCTGCATCACAGAGCAGACACAGTACTTCTTTGACAATAATGAAACGACCTACTCAGGCGTCCTCGACTGTGGAAACTGTTCCAGGTGCGTAGGGGTTTCATCACGTGTTTACCTCAACGTGTTCACTTTTCAGTGACTCTGCAAATGTTTTGGGTAATTTAGGATTTTCCATCTCTTCTCTCTGGATATCCTCCGGTTTACTGGTCTGCAGGGACGGCTTCAGAATAGTGTTAGTTTCCTGGCGTGGTTTGTTTTCCAGTCACATTTTTTTCGGATGAGTTCTGATAAGACGCTTCACCTTGACGTGTCACTGACCGGATTTGCAGAGGGAAGCACAATATCTGTTTTTATCTGTTTTTCTTCCTTCACTCTCTGGCTTTACTTCCAACTCTCTAATAAACACATTCACAGACCACTGCACATCCACTTTGCTCTACCCTCCCTCTGTGTCAGTACTAGCCGCCGGAGAGGGTTAAATATGGCTGTGATTACTGGATGTTACGAGTCCCACGTGTCTGCTGCTTTATCCCCCCGATGTTAACGGCTGTAGACACAGAAACCTTCAGTACTACCATAAAAAAGCCAAATCCAAGAGGAGAAAAGACCTGTGAATGCACATATATATACGTGCACATCTGAGCACACATACCTTTGTGTACGCATAGACTGAAATGCTGTATGCGCTAGATATCTTGTAGATCATTTGTTATACAAAACTAGATTTTTTTTAGGTTTTTAGAGCACGATATCCCTCACATTTTCAATTTAATGTTTACCAGTATACGCATGTTGTGCTTTCTAGGATGTATCGTGCTGAGAAGCTGCCAAAGACCAACCTAGTGTTCCTGATCACCGACGCCAAGGCAACGTGTCTGTCGTGTGACCCCAGGCCGCTGCGCCAGGCGGAACAACCCTGTATCTTTTCACTTAGCTCGTAAAAATCAAACATGCTTTTTTTCACTTTCCAGCCCTCCGTCCGTCCGACCCCCTGACGGCAGGCAGAGCTTTAGACTCAAGGACACACACCTAAGGAGTTTGTAGTGGGTCTCCCCTGAATGTTCACAGGTGAACGGTAAACCAGGGGCACGACATTTGAAGGCCTCACGCTACTCCCATTAACATCTGTGCCAAACCTTTGGAGGTCCGTTCCAGGTGTTTATACTGTATGTAGGGGGGAAAGACAAAGACAGACATTACAATCTGCTCAATCACAGTATCATGTCTATTTATTTCAAGGACTGCCTTTACTTTCTCTTCTATGGCAATTGAATGGTTTCCTTTTAAATTGTTAAATGTGCAATGCTGATGGTAGAAAGCTTTTTCCTGAGAATGTCTTCAGCTGAAGGTCCAGATCCATGTGAGCTTGCTCAAAATCCCAGATACCGCAAAGGGCCGGATGTGTGCTTCGACAACAATGAAGATGTAAGACACACCCAGACATGTTCCTCAAAATTGCTTGAGACAGCATTGTTAGTGAGGTTTCACTGCGCTGTATTTCTATTTGGTTTCCTCAGCCTTCGGCAGAGATTCAACACTGAATCATTTTTCACTCTAATCTATCCTTTATTTATTTATTCAGTTACTTTATCAGTGAATAAATATTCTATTATTTCCTGAATGTTTTATACAATTGTCATTCAATTATTTATCTTGCTTTTCATGATCTTTTCATTCTTCATATATCATTCTTTTTCTTTTGTGGTTCTACATACCAATGGCTGCTGCTCTGGTCTGGTAGGATAAACCCTTGTGCCCAATCAGCAGATGTTCTGCATTGAGTCCTTCACCTCTCTTGTTGTTTCTGGTGCTGAGTTCAGGCTTAGTCCCCTTACACTGCTTCACTCCCTTTGAGTCTTAGACATCCGATTGGTCAATCAGTTTGTCGATAACCTCTTTTTAGACAAAATGAATGCATGTATTTGTGGTGTGATCAATGCAGATCGGCTATCGGATCCCATGCATCACGTCAGAATTTCCAATTTTGGGAAATTCGATCAATATGGGGAGTTGCATGCTGGTTGCTTTTGAGTCTGTAAAATATAAAACATTTAGGCTTAACATATTTTCACTTGCTTCAAATGGCTTTTAATGTTAGCAATGTTTAGAGTTCCGCTCCTCTTGCACTTTGTGACTTTTGTATGTGAAAAGCACTATAAAGCACTATAAATGAATTGTGTTACTTACTTATTGACTTATAATATACTTAGGCTACCAGATACAGTGTGTAATGTACTGTGGCCAATTTCATTCCTTTACGCTTAACATGCAGATTCTTTTTTTTTTCCAAACCAATTGGTTGGTTTGTTGGCATTGGATTGTAAATTGACCAAAATGTTCTTTGGCGGATTTTTTTTTTTACCATTCCTGGGCCATTGCAATGTGCAAGGCAAGGACAAATTAGGTAACACAATGAATGTCTCACTAGAATTAAGTAAATAACACCCTCTGGTAGAGAAACACATATGGTATTAATTTATTTTCTCCCTTACAGAATGCCTGACTTTCTTTGGCACCTTTTTTTTTACCCAAATAGATGAAGAGCAAATTGAATCTTGGCAGGAAAAAGTGTTAAATGAATTTGATATAATAGCATCGTACACCACAATTCAATTATAGCAGCACACAGCGATGTATAAATATATTTGTACCCATTATTTTTTTAGTTAGCTTTGCTAAATGCTTTGTTACCCAAACATATAAACACATTGGGATGCATTTCTTTTCAATTTGTGAAGTCTCTTTGGGTTCCAGAGAATGCAACGTACAGTAATAGACCTGACACAGTAGTAAATGTGGATGACATTGAATGGAACTTTATTTTACTGTTTGAGGTAAGCCAGTAAAACCAAGAAGCAAGGTGGATAACGTGTGTGAGATCATTGTTTTTCCACCCAACTTGTTTAAAAGGCATCTAAATATTTGGGGCGAAGCACTTGAATGTGAACTGAGCCGCCCATTGGCTTCTAAAGACGTAGATCACACACATAATGGGCCACTAATTCATTTGCCTGCATGTTTATATTGTGTAAAATCTATGCCTGGAAGCAAAGGGAAGAGGAGGAATGGCCGGGGGAAGTCACTGAACAGTAGTAAAAGTAGGAACGCATCCATTTTCCTTTTTCTATCTGTCCCATTACTTTTGTCTCAGCTCCTTGTAGGAAGGACAGTTTGTGTCTTGGCCAGTCCACTTCATCACTGGAGTAAACAGAGGAAGCTCAACGTGGCTTTCCTGCCCTTTGAATATGGAAGACTCCCACCTCTTGCTCCTAGGCCTTTGGCATGCACGGATATCCTGAACACGCCCATCAAATTCAAAAATGCCACAAAGTGTTGAGCCGGGGGCTTGCACGTACACACACATGTGCACGTAAAACAGAACAAGGCCGGGAACGCCTCTATAACTGCAACAGAGAACTCAAATGAGTTTTAATTTGAGGAAATACAACCCTTTTTTGTTTGCTCGCTGAGAGATAAGATGACTGGCTGGTTGATATGAAGTTACCATTGGCAACCAGTTAGCTCCTGCAGGATGTGAGATATCCATCGTTTTATTGAATTATAAGACTGAATAAGCAGTTCATTTAAACTGTTAAATGGTTGAACTGTGCCTTTTAAAATAACAGGTCGAGTTAGGCATACAATATTGCAACACAGTGAAATTGAATATTATTCATAGTATTATATTCAATCGAAGTGTTGCAAATTACTGTTATTGTTGATGTTTGTAGCTTTAGTGCAGCTACAGAACGTATGAGAAGATGGTGTATCTGATTGATTGACCGCTGATTTGTCCAACAGGAAGATGATTCTGACTGCGGCGGAGGGACCAGCCTAAGCCTGTGTCTTTGGCCGATGCTTGGACTCCAACTACTGCTGTGGGTCATCACAGCTTCACAAACCTCATGACCCCTACACACACACACACACACACAGACACACACACACACACACACACACACACACACTGATCATCTCATCCCATAAGAGGCCAGAACACTCCAGCTATGCCATCCACGATGTATGCAAAATATTTGCAAAAAGTCATTTTATTTTCTGATGCCAGTATTAGCATCTTCATCGTCCAATGCCGAAGAGTAAGGATTTCTTTCCTCCTGGTCATTTTCAAGAACAGAGACAAGTTTTCTGTGCTCAGCTGCACTCTTTTCCCTGAAATACTCCTTAAAACCCACCTACGGTGCAAGAGTAAGAGCTAACCAAACCCTTTAATTCTGCCTCATTTGTTTCTCTGGTTTATTTAGCAGAGGTCGAGTCCCACTATGCCAACTAAACATCCTTCTTCACTGACAGCGTTGATTTGTCCAGTTGTCGATATTGTTTTTTGCTTAATATACGTATGAATCGTAATGCTGCGATGAATTATTATTTTGTCAACCAGTGCAACTACAAAGAGTATCCCTTTGGTGTTTTTTAAATGTACTGTACTGTATTTATCTAATTATTTTGTACTACAAACCAACTAGTGTTTTGGGACTAGTGCCCCGTTGTACTGTAGCAGCATGTGTTCAGTACAGAGCTAAAGAAGACACCAGGACTCTGACACCAAAGCTCCACACAGAACCAAGGACCGCGAATACACACTCCAGTTCAAGCTACAACGTTGGCTGTTTTAAATAGATTGACATAGTAAAACGTTTGCCGAAAAGTAAGTGGGATCATGTGGATTAATATTGTTGTGTCTGTACTCGGTCCGACAGCTTTGGTTGTCTTCAATCTGATGCATCAGATCCCCAGTGCCTGCACAGTAGCTCAAACAGTCGGATAACTGAATCACAACAGTTTTATTGTTACCGCGTAAGCTTGTTTGATACGGTTTGCTTCAGTGTAACAAAGAAGGTAGCCTTTGCAGTAATACGTTATGAGATGAGGGCCAAATCTGCTGCAATTGTTTTAACTCATGTGGCCCCGGCAGCAGTAGGAACAACCAGTATTTGGGATTATGGGATAATAGTGTTTATCTCGTGGTCAAAACAAACCTAAACCAAACTTGAGCTTTGTATTCCAACACCACTCTTTATTGGTCCTGTTTCTGTTTCTGGATCACCAGTCTCAGGAGCGAGGACGACTTGTGAACGAGATCATCATATCGAAATCACTGTTTCATTGTTATCATCTCCTTGCTGTTCTCCTTATACTCGTTTCTTCTTCGTTTTGCTCTATAAGTGCTGTAAAGCAGACGCTGAAGGCTCGGTGTCGTAAAGCTGTCATGGGATGAGCTTGTTCTGTGTTTGAGCGCTACGATCAGCATCAGGGCCTGTTGGAGAGAACTTTGAGATTACACTACCAGCGGTGGTAATTTCACATTGCCTTACATCACCATAACAAGTCATAAAGGTCACACTGTAGTGTTTGTTTTTTCTTCTTTAGCTATTTAAACAAAGTTGAGTCCTCTCCACCTCGCCTTCATGATGACCTGGTTGAATGTTCAGGTTATGCCTGTCTATCAAAGTTGCGTGTTGACTTGTGTTTTAACCTGGGGGTCCTGTGTCTATGTGCAGGCATGTGCGTGTACCTCCGATATCTGATTGTGCTTTATTATTGCACATAAATTACTCTTTTGTGGAACTTGATTAGCCTGAATACTTTTTGTAAAAATTTGTACACTGATACTATTTACTGTATAAAAGAGAAAATGAAGGAAAAGAAAAGTTGTTTATAATATGGTGTTGATTATTGTGCAAATATATATTCACAATAAAAGTGTTGTATTGTTAGGACCGGAGGCGCTCATTTTTATTGTCACAACTGGCCAGTTAATTTGTCTCAGACCAGACATGTCACACCTCCTGGAGAAAAATATCGCAAAAAAAAACCCGTTCTGGTGTGTTTGTTGCAGCACATGTTGGTTAAACGTACTATATCTCATTTTAATAATTTCTTCATTGAGTTATATTATCAGAAAAATAGGTTTACAGGCAGACAATCTGTTCTTCATTACCCTCTCATGTATTTTACAACGGACCACACGCAGTATCACTGATGACTCTGATTTGTGGTTTGCAAATGTCCTGTTAAACATTTAACTATACCCAACAAACAGGTTGCACTTCTACATTGCCGCAGGGAGGAGAGAAGTTAAATAAATTACTGTAAAAAACTGTAAAGAAAACCTCCCTCCAAATTTCGTTCTGATTTTGTGGATGCAGTACATGTTGGTTAAACTTACTTTATCCCATTTTAATAATTTCTTCATTGAGTTATATTATCACAAAAATAAGATTACAGGTGGATAATCTGTTCTTCATTACCCTCTCACTTCTTTTTTACGACTGACCACACGTAGTATCAACGATGACTGGGATTTGTGGTTTGTAAATGTCCTGTTAAACATTTAACTATGCCCAACAAACAGGTTGCACTTCTACATCCATCGCCGCAGGGAGGGGAGAAGTTAAATAAATCACTGTAAAAAAAAAAAAAAAGAAGCTCCCTCCAAATGAAGGGCTTAACTGATGCTCGTACTCTGTTCTTTCCAGTTCTGGGATGCTTCTGGCAACATTATTGTCACAGACAGTTCAGCCATCGCCTGACCAGCAGTAGTTTGACAGCTGCTAACATCAAAAGCAGTTGAATATTACGAGCGCTTCACTTGATGGCTTTTGTGATGGCAATCTAAAAATCGATATGCTCATGGTTTTAGGTGGGGAATAAAAAGCTTTCTTTTTTCTTGTTGATATTTCAGACTGGGAGGTCTTTTACGTCGCCTACATAGGGATATGTAGAAGGTAGGTTGTAACAGGATACTCTTGTAAATGGTAACAAGGTCATACCCTTTAACATGCCTGACTTAAGAAGTTACAGACGCAGGAAAAGTCAGGACAGATTCTACTTCTCTTTTCAATTCATTATTAGGCTAAAAAAACAAAAAGTGCAACAATAAATGTTTTCTTTTCTCTTATTACAATATGTGTCTCAGTTTTGTGGTTCTACCCATTAATAATTTTAATTGTGACAACTAACTTAATTGCTGACATATGGTGGCTTTGCAATCTCTTAGTCAGTAAGAGGGGATATGCAACAAAACTTGGCCAGAAGGCCAGAGAGGTTTCATGGCATTTGCCTTAAACAAATCCAAGTCTGGCCAAATACAAAATATCCATATTTTAAGCAGGTTATTGACACTGTAGGTAGAGAAATTAAATAAAGTGAACATTAAAATAATGAACTTATCCTTCTGTTAAACATTATTACATTACATTATTTTCTGCTTTAACTTTTTCCTTCCATACTTACGAGTAAAGCAAATTTGAAATTTACAATTCAAACATTGGACATTTTTGTTTCACTATTGTTTTTGCATCCAATAGTTACTTAGTTTTTTGAGAACTTGGTTCAATTTAAAGACTTGGTAAAACTTGTTTGATGGTAAAACTTCTTTCTCAGTTGTCAACAAATACGTATTGTTTTCTTGTCAATCAGAACAAAGATTCAAACAATAGAGGAAGTCAATTTGAGTGATGGTTTTTTTTTTTGCCTTTGTTTTAACCACTTTAGCAATGACTGCACCCCGTTTTTTAAGCAAAGATGCTCTATTCTGCCATCCAGCCTTTCTATTTAACCTCCCTCAAAATACTACATTTCTACAGAACACCATTAAAAGTTAAGTTTCTCAAGAAAGTACATGTCATCTAATCTAAAGCCTTTAAAGCAGTAGCTGTATCACTGATTAGTGGTGGAGTAAAAGTCACAGTGTCTTTTTGAGTTTGCACTAATTGCAGGAAAGGACACACAAGATTGATGCTGCGCCAACAACATTACGCGTGACAGGATTTCCGACGAACAGCATGACATTTGTGAACCCCTTTAAAGTTCATTCGATAGTAATATGACATCCATTTACGTAGCGCTTCACCAGTGAATGCTATCTTTAGAACTTTGATTGTAATATTAGTCTTATATTTAGCCCCAGCACTCCCAGCAGCCCTTGGGTCAGGACAACCCGAGGGCAATCAACCCAACTCAGAATAAACTTCTGGGAACTTTAATGTTGTATACTTTAGCTGCAAGATTTTTAATTGGCTCCACTCTTTTTACTTTTTTTACGCTGAACAAGTTTACACTTCCCGTAAGCAGCCACACAGAGGTCACAGTTTTTTTTTCCATTACAATAATCAGGGTCACGACATCCTTCAAAGAGCTAGTGCCTCACTGTGCAGTGACATCTCACAGCATTGCCAGCGAGCGCTTACCAACTCGCCTGTGCTGTCCTGCGTGAGACACCGCTTCTATTTGGAGAGGATCTTTCTGTTTTAGACATCCACTAATGAACTCCAAATCGTACAACACAAGCCAACCGAAACCTTAACATTTATTTGCAAAATGGGGGGAGAGAGAAAGATTGACTGACGTTGCCCAAACACAAACACAAAACACACACGCAGGCATTGTCAGGAAATGCCAGGCTTGTGCAAGCACATAGACATGAGCAGACAGTTGTGCGCTCTCCTCTTCTGTAGGAGTGTCAGCATGCTGTGCGTGCGTCCGAGTGTGTGTTCTCAGTGTGATTGGCGGGCGTAACACTGGAAGACGTTGTCCAGGTGAACAGTCTCAACGGGACACATTCCATCCCAGCGATAGATTGGGGATGATTTGTGGATTTTTTTCGGTGTTTAGAGAGGGGCCGAACGTACATTAACTGGTAACATGAGGTGTTAGATTTGTGGGGGTCGTGCACATTCACCGAGGTTAAAAACTATATGTCATTCTCTTACCGGCGTCAGGTATTTTTTCCATTATCTTTCTTAATGCTTTTTTTTGTGAAAATCTGTGAACTAACGCAACGGAGTTCTTATGACTGAGTCACTGTTTACTTTGTATTGTGCACCCACATAAGGATGCATATGCAGAAATTACTTACGTCACATTTAATATAATATAAACAAAATAATACATGGAGTAGCAATTATCATTAGGCCTGAAATCCTCATCTGATGAAAATAATATCAAAAAGGGGACGGACAAAGGGGACTTTGATGTTTTTTATTGATGTTGGTGGACAAAAGCTGTTCTGTTTCCGAGCACCAGTCATCAAATTAGCAGTAAACAGCTGACAAGCGAAGATGACTGTTAGCAGATGAGGAAGTAGTGAGGAAACACAAGTTTGGGCCCTATTTTCGCATCGGCTTCTCCTTCCCTTTCGGTCTGGTTTTCCATCTGGGCTGTAAGTTGTGCCCTTGGGTAGAAGTGTTTAACTTAAGCCAAATTCCAAATGTTCTATGGTCTCTTTGTGTGCAACTGAACATGTTACTGTATTTTCTATTCACTTATTAAACACCTTTGGTGGGTAAATGTGGTTTTATGGAGCAAAATACAAAATTGATACAATGTCATGCCCAAATGAAATCAAGAAAGCGTCCGTACTATTATAAACCAATGTATCCGGGAGAATGGTTAAAATAATAAACTTATATAAAACAAACTTAACGTATTTGAAAGCAAGACAATAGGACAAAATAGTCCTATTCCTTAACAATATAGCTTGTGTATGTAAGCGTGACCCATTTGTGTCAGTGTTGTGCACTTTTAGAGTGACAGACAAATACTGTCAAAAGGGTTTGTGGGATGTTGATGTGTTTACGCAACACACTTAATGTGTACCATAGTCATTTGTACCATAGGATGTGTGTCATTTAAACAGTTATGTCTTGTGTGAATATACAAACTCACCAGGGCATTTTAATGAGGAATTGTTCCAAGATTCTGTCTCAAATGTTCACATCAACACCCATAAACACAAGCGGGACACAGACAAAGGGCTGAATAAAGACTCAGTGAACTGGACTGTTGAGAATGAATGGTTACTGCGTTTTAAGACTCAAAATGACTCAACATAAGAATGATCTTATGAATTTAAAAAGCTGCTGTCAAAGGAAAAAAAATGACTGCAGACTCACAATAATTTGAGTTAAGTTTTACATTTTTAAGTGTTCTTTTGTGGGATGTAAAACCACTTCCATTATTCAATGTCTAAGACACATCTGCAGACATGACAACTTGTTCAATGATTCATCATACGATGAGTCATGAGTGAGACTGTGCTTTCTTTCTAAAGCAAGAGTCGATTTCGCTGCGTCTGTGACAATGACTAAAGCAGTTGTTCTCCCTATCAGAGCGAAGAAAAATCAATAGCACGCTGAGTATTTTACCGTATGCTGAAGTCATCTGATCGTATTTGAGGCTATTGCTGGAGACGTGTTGGTGACTCAGTCTGCAAATGTGCATTATGACGGACTGATGTGTAAGAGTTTTACATTTTGATCTCACCAGCCTGTTTCGTCTCTGCCGTGATCTGAAAAGTCAAAGGACAATGTGACTCGAAGGCAGATCGCAGGGCTGAACGCGAGAAAAAAAAGGGTCTGTTTTTCCAAAACCGAGAAGCTTTTTCTTTTAAACTGTTGTGAAGAGATAGCGCATGTGCGTAGTTTATTTGTGTTAGCCGTAACTGTCAGCAGATCTTAATTACGAGCAGTGACTACAATTGGATGCACTGACAACAGGAAGTGTGTGTTTGTTTTAAACAGGATCTCTTGACAGAGTATCTGTGTTTATAGCTTCTAAGCCCAACATGCGCACGCACGCACGCACGCACGCACACACACACACACACACACACACACACACACACACACACACACACACACACACACACACTCACACACAGTTCACAACCCAGACATGTCTTTAGCTATTCATTAGAGTAAAATACCTTAGCCACCTCTGCTCTGCACAAATAGAGGTCAAAACGAGATACTACTAAATTGCTGCAGATAAGAAAAACCAAATGGATGCACACACACACAATGCATGGCTCACACACTGGACACAAAAACTTCCAAACAAATCCACAGGAAGTCTAGAAATACTCCACACACTCCAAAAATACGCACTCAGACAGACCAGCCTTCAGAACAATGTCTGCATTGTGCTCTTCCGCCATAGTTCATCCCTTTTACTCAAATTGCTCTTCATCCACGCTATCTCACTATCAACGTTCTTCACTTTCTTTATCCTCTCCATCTCCCTTTGAGCTTCCTCCCTCCATTACTAACTGCATGACGATATGGAGTTTCTGGCAATAACCAGCCACAGATGTGAGGAGTCTTGGATGGTGACTTGGTGATGGTGATCTTTCAGCAGAAGTCATGGCTCTCTGTCGCAGTGAAAAACACCCACTGGATTTTTGCTGGGAGAGTCAGTATTGAGATTGTGGTCACAGGGGGGCTCAAACTAGCTGAATCTGCTTGCCTGTTTCTAAATGTGACCAAAGAAAGAACGCTTGGACGCGTGTATGCATGAAAGAGCCAGCGAATGTGTGGTTGGGTTGCATGTGTATGTGTGCGCAACTGAAGGTAGAAGGAGTGAGTGAGAGAAAAGAGACTTGTGCTCTGGTCCAGTGAAAGTATCTGGCTCATGCTGATGTTTATTATTGCAAAATGACTCTGTGGTGTTCTTTAGCAAGCCGCAGGAGCTTAAATATGAATCTGTCAATTCCTCTGTTTAAAATAAAAATACTGGTAATCCCCAGAATGCTGTAACTGTCAATCTGCGGCTGGATAAGTAATGGCACTTCTGTTTACTGTGCACCCCATTAGACTGTCACTGGTGGACAGGCGCGCTGCTCCGGGACTCCAGCGGGGTGTCGAATCTCCTATCTCCTGCTGTCATCGCTGTAAATAGAGATGGCACTCAGGAGATGGATTGGGTTGTCTTGTCCACATCCACCCAACGCCGGTAAAGTCAGTACTTATTTAAATAAGGAAGGGGGGGGGGGGGGGGGCAATAACCAACCCCCATACACTCCCCTGTGGTAACAAGTGCCCGCCAATATCTGTTTTGTAGTAGACACTGTGCTGCTTGATGACCTTTGGTGACATGGGGGGGGCAAGGGTCAATGGTTGAGTGGGATGCGACAGAGAAGGATGAACCTTAAATAAATAGAATTATTACCATATTAATCATACAATTTTCCTTTAGAGTATATATAGGATGTACAGTGGTCCTGTCCAAAATCTGATCACATTTCATTTTAAATTAAGTCTTGGTTATTGATTGAGACGGAACATAATGTTTAAACAATATCCTCAGACAGATACACATGTTATCAGGATCTGCGCTAATAAGGAATGAGAGAAGGAAGGAAAAATGGCACATGCATCAGAAGCTGAGGCTACATGTCTCACTGGCCAATAAAGAACTCTTGAAAAAAGAAGGGGTGAAAGAATGGGCCGGAGAGATAAAGTCGTACACGTTGGGGGAGGTAGGGTGTGGGGGGGTGGAGGGTGGGGGGTGGTGACTACTTAGAGAAGAGATGCATCATCTGTGCAGTAGTGGAAGCTACATCTTGCAGTCCGACTGCACAGCGCGCAACATTTCTTGTCCTATTCGCGTCCGAAACTGTCCTTCCGTGCCGCAGCGATGTGGATTTACCAGCTCGTTTTCGGACTCTTTGTCGTTTCTTTTTGTGGTAAGTTCGGGTGAACGCATTTCTCTCCGTATCATCTTCCTCGGGGCTTGGAGACGGTGCCACAAAGGCGTCGGTTTGTGCGCACACACACAAGAGAGGCTTTATTATTACAACTTTCTCATGACGTGTTCGCCAGTCCATTTTATCCTTTAAAATCCAACCATTGCTAGAAACAGCTAAAGCTCGAATGTGAGTCGTTTCTTAAATTGCCCTTTCCTGTGTTAAAAACGATATGACTAACTGTAATAACAAGGTATCAGTCGTGCTGTGGTGCGATCGCTGCTGTGCCAGAGCGCATTACACCGCACAAGGACGCACGGAGACAACGAGAAAGACAAACTCCACGATAAAGGAATAATGCAACAAAAAGAAAAAAGAAAATCATCCCCCTTCAATGTGTAACGTGTGCTTGAGGCAAGCGGCAGCGCGAACACAGTGCGGTTCTGCGGCTCGCTGCCCGCTGGCCACAAGTGGATAAAGGATCGGGTCCACGAGGCTCCGCGATCCGCAGGTTGCTCCGCGCATCCCCGCGCACACGCGTGTTGTTTTCGCCACAGCTCCTGCGTGCTTCCCAGAAGCTACACAGCCATCTTTCTATCAGAAACACATGAGCAACTTTGAGGGTTGATTTGTTTGTTCTGTGTTGGGACGAGCGCTTGAATCGACTGAAGTGCGCTTGGATATAAATGAATATAAATTCAAACCGGCTCTCTGATTTTGCAGTGATGCAATAAGCTTCCAACAACTGAGGCAACTTGTATTTCTGCTTCACTTCACTGTGTGCGTGTATATCTCAATGTCCCTCACGTCCCATACAAAATAGCATCATCCACATAAAAAGGGAATTCGCAAACTATTATTGTCATCAGCCTTGTAGTGGAAGCCTGTGTAAGTGCTGCTGAATGGTCATGGACATGTTATGTAATTGTGTATCAGAGGGAAAACAAAATGGAAATGCACTCCAGGACTACCAGAAGACTGATGGTGTGCGGCTGGTTGTTGCGTCTCCTGATTCCTCTCTACTGACAGAAAGCAAGAAACGGAGCTTGGCAAAGTGTGCCAAAGCCTGCAGCCGCAACAAAATAATTCCTTTCAACTGCAGGTATGTTTGCTCTTATCGCTTCACCCTTTTAAACTGCACTGTGTTCTGTTAGAGGATGAAGTCGGTCTCTCACATAGCGAATGAATGGCTGTCTGTACATAGTGATGGTCCTTTTCTGTTTTGTTCTGCAGGCAAATCATATTCATGTCTACTTCCCCTTTTTCTCTGTTCTTCCTTTTATTCTCTCCGTATTCTCCAGGGCATTCCTCTACGACCATACCAACAGGAAATGCCAGTGGCTGTCGTTTGACACCCGCTCGCCAGGAGCCCAGAGCCAACAGGACTTCAACTACCAACTGTATCAAAAGAAAGGTGCCCTCTTTCACCCCTTTTTTTTCTCTACCAGCAGACGCCATAGTGGTGTTTTTGTGCCCCCCCACACCTTTCCTTCCCTTTTGTCACCATATCTTTGCAGTAAAAAAAAAAAGTCACAGCATAGTGTCACTTCCAGTCAGCAGAACCACTGCAGCGTATTCATTGATCATTTAATTCATGCAGGAGTTTTATGGCTCTATAAATACCTACTTTGAAGATGCTTTTTTTTTAAGTGATTGAAAGGCAAGAACCATTGCCCTTTTTTTGTCTGGCAAAACATTAAGGTTCATTTTCTTACAATAAACAATGGAAACCCTCCCATTCCACTTGAGTCTGACGCACCACGTCAGTGAACACGCACGCCGTGCAGCCCACTTTACTGGATCCAAATGTTGTGCGGAACATGATGAAAAGCGACTCAGCTCTCCTGGCATCGCCCCGTCCTCGCTAAGCCTCGCATTACAGCCAAACAGCTCCTTCTGTCTGTTTTCATCACCATCTCCGATCGGCTCTGTGTGCACATTACCGCGTTCAGGTTGTTGGCTCCTCCCGCTCATTGGCTGGCTTTTTTTCCCCCCTGTCATCTTGTCTCTCTGCCCACTGTCTCTTCTCATCCTGCCCTCTTTCAGACTATGTGAGGGAGTGCATTGTGGGCACGGGGGAGAGCTACAGGGGGCGGAGGTCGACGACAGTGAGCGGAATCCGCTGCCAGGCCTGGGCCTCTCCGATTCCTCATGAGCACAAGTAAGAATCTGATGTACTTTTCCACACGGAAGTGGTGTTGAAGCTGCTTCTTATGGGCCTGTTAGCGATACAATTAGCTGGTAGCTTGAGGCTAGTCTGATTGCTTATCTGGATACGACATATTAGGGGTTGATTAGCCTCATAGGAGCAGTCATTCATCAGAACTGACCTCATTGTAACATTTTAAACAATCACGGATCATTTCCTGTTGCGTCCCTACTGTTTATCTAGGTGCGCGTGTGTGTGTGTGTGTGTCCAAATGACCAAATCTTTAGTAATTGCCATAACTCCATTTATCTTTTACATTAAAAAAAAAGTATGTAGTCTCATAAATAATCTCCATGACGTGTGGTGTAACTTTGGTAGAAACAAATCTGACAATTTGAGCCATGACACAAATTACATGCAGTATGTTATCTCTTCCCATCATCTTCATTCAAAATAAAAAGACAGCAATATTTTGGGTGAAGGGAGGAAATTGGAAATCCAGTATAATAAAGGACAACGTTTATCACTCCCCAATATTAATAACAATCAAAGAACCTCTGAAATGACACACAGCGTACACTTAATCTTAGACTCGTATGTTCTCTGAACCACACGCTACCTCCTGCCCTCTCGACTCCCCTCTACTCAAAGGTTTTAAATTACCGTGAAGAGCTTTGTAGTGAGATGTCGCTGCAGCAGACGAATCAAAGAGGGCTGTGTGCGTTTGTACCTCCAGCGAACTCTCTTTATCAGACTGCTATTAATGTCTCTTTAGATCAGGTGATTAAACCCAGTCGCTTTGTATGTTTTATCAGTCGGCTTCCAGGCAGAGGAAACTCTGACACACACACACACACACGTGTGTGTGTGTGTGTCAGAGTTTGGACACACACACACACACACGCAAACACGCAAAGAAGAAATTGCTGTTTTATCCATGAAAGGTTTTTCTTCTTTTCTGATTTCCAAGAAAAGAGCCTCCCGCTTTGGTACCTGTCATTACCCACTCCACTGAAACACTTCTTTATCTTTTCATCATCATGTGGAAAAACACAGCTTCACGGTTCACTGCACTATATGTCCGTCGTAGCAATTGGTGACTGCAGCCATGTGCTGCTCTGATGTAGAAGGCATGAGTCAGTTTTCCATGAGGCCGCTTCCCGAATGTACTGTAAACACACACTGAAAAATAACATTGCTTCCACATATTAATACGAACCCTTTAGTTTGGCCGTCAATCACTTTTGCACATGTTAATTTTCACACATTTACAGGCACGTTTCAGCTGAGCAGCAGCCGCCTCGCAAATGAGCAGATGATTTCTCATTCTGTTAGAGATGTATAAAGAGAGACAGACAACAGACGCTGTCATCTTTGGGTGTTTTTCAAAGAACAAGTTGCTCTGCAAGCCAGCTGTATCTTTTGGCGACCGGTCTTGGTTCATCTTACTGTTTGTGTAACTGCGGCTCCGCTTCCAACAGTTTCATGTCTAAAAGATTCAGGAAGAAGGACCTCAGAGAGAACTTCTGTCGTAACCCAGACAACTCCAGCGTCGGCCCGTGGTGCTTCACCACGGACCCACGGGCCGAACTCAGACACCAGCAGTGTGGCATACCCCAGTGCTCACAGGGTAAGCTGCACGCGGACACAAACGCACCCATGATACATCCGCGTCATGGGAAGACATTTCATTTCAAATAATGGCCGTTCCAGATGGCAAATTTACACAAATTAGTGGCATAGTCCAGAATGAGCTGCTGCAAACGAGGCCTTCACATATTCTTTTGGACGGAGAAACACCTGCTCTAACGGTGCTCAACCCTACATGTGCGTTTTTGTGAGGCTAGCTACAGACGTTTCTAGTCCAGGTTTTTTTAAATGGTTTAAACCTAAAGAAGCTGAAATCCCCCCCTTTGTCTCCTTTGGATAAATTGTTGCTTTATCCATCTCTGTGGCAGTTTGAGTGATTGGTCCGAAGAAGTAAAACATGCCAATCCTCCGGGCATTCATGCTGTCACAAGGGGTCTTTTTCTGGATCGCACCTTAATGACGGACCAGGCTGTGGCTCCATTGATCAGGATGGAAACAATTCTTCCTCTCTGACTCACGTGTTTTGTCCTGCTAGTTTATCACTAGTTGTACAACAGAGATCATGGCTTTACTTTTAATAAAACACGCGTGCTCTGATTATGAAGAAAATTACTGGAAGGGTCGTAATAGGAAACCCGCATACGCAAGCGTTGTGTGCACACAACACATGGGGGCAGTCGACTCATAAACATCTGTTTGTAATCTGCGTGCTCTCTGTTGTTAACACTAGAGAGTGCGTGCTAGTCACCATGCTAAACGCTGACCCTTCTCTACATCAAAAGGGTCATTGCCGTCACTAGTGCAAGACGCAGTAAGTGTTTGCGGGAACTTAAGGGAGATGCATCACTTTCTTATGGGGAGTTTTATTACCCAAAAAAATAAATGTATTGCCAATTTAAGGGAGAGAATCATGACCTAATATGTATCACATTGAATAATCCACAATGTCCAGTTTTATTATTTATTTTCATTCTCTTCTCCCGACCTTGGTTCTCAGTTTTGATATGGGAGTTTTTGTTTGTTCTCTGTTCCTGTTGTTCTGTGCTTATGGGTGTGTGTGTCTCTGTGTGTTTGCATGTGTGTGTAGTTGAGTGTATTCACTGTAATGGCGAAGAGTACAGAGGACCCATGGACCACACAGAAAGTGGGAAGGAATGCCAGCGCTGGGACCTGAATGATCCACACAAACACCAGTACCACCCCAAAAGGTAACACACACACATGCATCTGCATCCCCCAGTATGACACTAAATTGTGCGTGCTCAATCACATACATGGATATATATATATATATATATATATATATATATATATATATATATATATTTGATTTAATAGCCAATAACTTGATGAGAATACCTTATTTAACAGAACTTCCACACAATATTTTCCCCTGGTTGTGGAGCTCTGGAGTGATTTTGATTCAGCCAGGGTTCCTCTCCCTAAAGGGAAGCCATCAGAATGCAGTGTGTAATTGTACTGCAGCACTATTTTGGGAAAACCCATAATTCTCACTTAATGGGCGCAAATACTTTTACGCTTTCAACTGATTTTAAAGCAGACTTGTGTCCGGGAATGTGAAAAGCTTATAGCTATTTTAAGAGGGCCATGCATTTTAGTCTGTGTACGTGAGTTTCTGCTGTGTCCAGGTGCCTCTGTGTCAAGAGAGTGCAACTATTCATCCAGCAGGTGGTCTGGATTAGTACGGACTCGTTTAACACATCCTTAATCATCCCAATGTTTGTGTGGACGAGGTCCCGGACTGCCCATAGCACTAATGCAATGGGCCCGATACCGCGCGCCCGGAGGCTGCCGGCTTGGAGGGACGTGGAGCTTTGGGATGACTTTCTGTAGAGCACCTGAATATGTGCAGCCGGTTATCTCCCTCACTCCCCTGAGCCCTGAACAGATTCACAGATGGATTCCTTGTACCATCTCAGTTATTAATGCTACGTTACTCCCCACTTCTACATCTACTAAGCAAAGAAATAGGATTTTTCTTCTCAGGCACCTCTAGGCTTTAAGAAAGGTCAGAATAGCTGTTTTCTTCCACTATAACGTATGTGCAGGTAAGATAGTTGGGTAAAGGGTTCGTGCAACAGTCAGATAGTTGTTTTATGCAATGTTAATACCTCGTAGCTTACTTTGGTCCGTGCATTAAAATTATGGATGTTTTACATTAGGTACCCTGACAAAGGCCTGGATGACAACTACTGTAGGAACCCAAACGGACGCCACAAACCCTGGTGCTTTACAACGGACCCAAACACACCCTGGGAGTACTGCGACATCAAAGTTTGTGGTAAACGTGCATAAATGTTTCTTTGTGAGTGGTTGAATGGCATGCACGTTAAGCTACAGTCTTAACATGCATATCTGCGGGTGGCTGTGTTTGTGTTCTGTACGGGACCATCAAGTGTGACTGACGGCACCAGCATTTACAACTTCCTGTATCTTTCATCTTACCATTCCTCCAACTTTCATTGGCTGAAACTATGGAAAAGACACACACGCACATTCAAACACTCAGTGACCCATCTTTGGTTTGACATTGTTATGTCTTCTCTAATAGCCAGAATGTTTATTCCCCCCCCCCAGCGCCACTGAACTGCTGTTTATTGTTCTATGCCAGCTCTTATGTATGGTGGTCGTACTGCACCGGGCTCAGTTACTCCTCCACATTAACCTCCTGCACATGCAGACACAACACCAGGGTCACGCATATTACAAGCAGATCACTTTCAGTAAATCTCTTTCGTAAGCAGTGTGATTGATTTATTGGAGCGAGGTGTGTGTGTCACGTCTTTTTGTGTCTACGCTTATGTATAATCTATAGTGCATTATGCTCTTTGTTGACCTATAATCAAGGACGAGTCTCTGAGACAGACGCTGTGGTCCTAAAGAACATAAAACAGAGCGAGCATTCGTGTTATTGTTGGGCTCCGATTCGTTCTCCCGGTTTGTGATTGGTCTGTTTTTCCTGCTAAAGTCATCAACAGTCCTGGCACCGTGTTTACTAGATGGCCTTCTTCCATGTGGACCCAGTAATTCAATGTTCCCCTCTTCAATTTCCTTTGTCTAAAAATGTTCCTCTCTCTGACTCCCTAGTATAGGAGTTTGTTGAGAACAGACCAAGTTTACGACCCAGTTAGTCTTAATCCAAAAAAGGCACAGAAGAGAGTCAAAATGTTCTTTTGTCAAGGCCTGCTTTTTTTCTTTACTGGCACAAGTAGTGTAGTAAATCTATTTTTAGACATATTGTATGGGCAGAAAATGTCTGTTTTTGAGTCTTGAAGATCTGCAGCTTTGCACATTGTTGGATACAATCATGCACAATGTTCAGGCTAATGAACTGGTGTAGCTTGTGCGTAATGAGCAGCTCTTCTATAAAGAGTAGTAGAGCCGATAACATCGTCCGCCTGGCTTTTCCAATCGGTCCATATCAGCCTCATTACACGGTCAGTCCTCTAAATCCGTTGAGGAGGCTGTTTGGGAGGAAAGCAAGAAAATGTGTAGCGTGCAATGCATGTACTATAGTGTTATTTTATCATTTACAGTCACGTTCGCCTCCAGTTCTTTCTGCATTTCACAGTCGCTCACAGTTCTTCATCCCCCCCTTTAAAAAATAATTAGGTTTTTATCCAACTGCATGGCGAGAAAATACAGAATATAAAGCTGTTTTTTCAGGAGTTGAAACTCAACAAGATCTACTTGGATAACTACCTGAATACCTTAATTGAGCTATTTGTCCTATCAGTGCGTTCACATTCATTTAAGTAATTAAACACGCACTATATACCTTTTTCAAAGTCACTCACCCCTTAATATTGTTCTGCTGTTTCACAGAAACGTCTCCAAAAAGTAATGTGGTGGAAACCACCGAGTGTTACCAGGGCAGAGGAGAGGGCTATCGGGGGACAGTAGACGTGATGCCCACCGGGCTCATCTGCCAACGCTGGGACTCTCAGTATCCCCACAACCACACGTTCACACCTCAAGCCTACCCCTGCAAGTGAGTCGGACTCTCGCAGAAGACGGCGCCTCCGCTCGCTCGCCCGCCTGCACGCACGTGCATTTTAAGCAGATCCCTGGACGACTATTCTCCGTGTCTTCCAGGGACTTGAGAGAGAACTACTGTCGGAATCCAGATGGCCGAGAATTCCCGTGGTGCTTCACTACGGACCCAAGAGTCCAAACCATGTTCTGCACCAACATCCCGCAGTGCGGCACCCAAAACAATCCAGTCAGTGGTGAGAGACTCGAAAGCTTTATTTCACACTCAAGAAGAGAGAGATGATTTTCAGTGAATCCCATTAGTCTATGTTTTTATATTTTGTAGACGAGTTCACATGAGACCTTGTGAGTACTAATATTGGCCTGTAACCATGTATTCTCTGTCCCGGCGGAGCACTGCAGCCCTATAGGTCTGTGGGAATGACTGACCACCTAGTCTCACATAAACAAGCTCTGACAGCAGCTCAGAATTGTCAGGTCTCACTGGACAGTGAAAGATTGAGTGGGAGGATTAGTGCTGGATGGGATTTAAGTGAAATATGTAGATCTAACAGTGAGTAGAAAAAAATCTCCCTCGGGATCTTAGAGGCATATCTTTCAGAGTATGCGGCCTTGCATTGGGATTAAAATCCCCTTGTGTTGCGGTCTACTCTGGTGGATAGAATACGTTCCCATAATGAAATGAGATGCGGGGTGACTTCAAAACCCTATTCATGAGCCGTCTATTTCTAAGGAATCACTGTGAACTTTATGTTCCCAGTCCGGTTCATTCTTGTTCCAATGACGACCATCGTTTTAAAGTGACGTCAATTAAATATGAGGTGCTGCTGAATTTTTTTTTCCCACCCAAATGTCAATCAGATGGGACCTCACAAAACAGCATGAATGAAGGATCTAAGTGGTGATTTTAACAATGTTCCACAAACATACTAATACGGCATGAAGGTAAAGTGATAAGATTAGGGATAGAGATGTACAGTATGTATGTTTGACTGATTGGGCTGCATTGGGATTGATTTTAATTGTCTTTTTTTGGTCCAAATCCAGACTGCTATGAAGGCTTTGGGGAGAATTACCAAGGAGAGCAGTCAAGGACGAGATCAAACCTGCCCTGCGCACCTTGGAGAGACCGTAACAACAGGTCAGCCCACTGGATCCCTGCTTCTTTCTAACCTAATCAACCGACCAGACAAAACAGTCATCCAGGCTCTAGTACATGTAACCAACGAGAGAGAGAGTCTAACACAGTATACAGGTTATTTAAAAGCTCAATAGGATAAAAAGGAAATCAGTGATAATGGGCAGACAATTCCCGTTTTATGTGTCTCAGTAATTCCTTAGCTCTTTGTGATACAAGCTAGTGCATCACAGCCTTAACGTACAGAAGAATGTGGCCATGTTTCTGGGAATCATATGGGAACCTGAGACGTGGTGGTTAGTGCAAGAGGCCTCTATTACATCTTAGTGTCGTTGTTAGCAGGTCAAATCAGGAGAAAATGGCTCCTGCGGGTTCCATCACTAAACCTCTCCACTATCTTCTAATGGCCATATAAGTGTTTCTCCAAATATGACCTAACTCTGCAGGAATGACTCCGAGTGATAACTTGGCAGGGGGATATTCACTTCAGTCCTCACCTTTGAGCCCAAACCCCTCCTTTTGTCGGAACCCTTCAAAGCCAATTAGCTCCACTGCTTGGCTCCTTCCCAGCGGTCAGAAGTCAGGGTGAGGGAGTCACACGGAGAGCCTGCTGTTATGCTAGCTGCTGGAAAACAACACACATTGGAGCGCTGTGGTTTGGTACCCGGCATCCTTCTCCTATATATCTGTTTGTTTTACAATCCTCCACCTTATCGGTCAACAGGTTCAGTGTGGGAAAAGAGTTCTGTTGGTGGAAAATGCTTATGTGCATACTCTCATGTAAGGGGTGTGTCTGTATTCAATGTGTGAGTGTAGGTGGGTGCAAGCTGTCTCAGTGAATAATTCCTTTGCAAATGACCTCTTTATCTTGTCTAGAGGGACAGAGTTTATACAGCTGTGTAGTTTGACTGTTCAGATCCTATCTAGCAAAATGTGTTCGTTTTTCACTAATGGTTATAAATCACCACAAATCCCTTTACTTTCATCAAAAGCCAGATTATCTGCTCCATAATGGGGGAAGTGGTCCTTTTGTTTTGAATATGTTCTTTTGGGATCAATGATGATGTTGAAAGATGAGTTATTGGATCTTGTGTGTTTGGGTGCTTGTCCAGTGGCGAGAGGGGCGTGCAGATAGGCGGCCTGGAGGGAAGCTACTGCCGAAACCCAGATAAAGACAAGCATGGTCCCTGGTGTTACACCAACAACTCTGCCGTTCCCTGGGACTACTGTCATATCAAACCATGTGAGTGCAACAAGGGAGTGTGTGCAAGTGAGTCACACACAATCTCATATCGGGGTCAGTGAAAAGAAAGTGAGTGTGTAGATCTGTTTAGCAGGTCAGTGTTGGTCAGAAGGGGATTCACAACTCATCAGAAAAACGGGGGATGGGCTCCTTCTAGCTATTCCTACACGGACCAAGAGCCAGAGCTAACGAGGGCCCTCATAGGCAGTCTGAAGTCTACATTCCACCGCAAGGTCATCTCATTTCTGGCATTAGTTAACGCTCCCTTATCCCTTGTTTGTCTCCTTTACATTCTGCAGGTGGCGGTTTGCAGATCAACATCCCACCGGGTGAGTGGCTTCGTCTGCTCGTCTGTGTGTCTTTGTGTCCGTGTTTACGAGCTGCTCAGCCTCTGATACGTATTTGATAGTCTCCAAGGCCAGTAGGGGCGCTCTCAGAACCCCCGTGGAGTCCCTTTTATATGCAGCTATTATAGAACGTATACGTGGTGAAGGGGTTTTCTGTGTGTGTGTGTGTGTGTGTGTGTGTGTGTGTGTGTGTGTGTGTGTGTGTGTGTGTGTTAGTGGGCTGTATGTGTTGGACCCATTTTGCTGCACATAATAAGTCAAGAACAGACGATAAACCCTTCAACCTCTTGACATTTAGAGTTCAAATAACACTTGTGAGGTACTTGAACACATTATTTAATTAACCCTAATTAATTGCCTCATCACAATGACTGGTTGCATTTTATATGTAATAATTATTATAGCGGATCATTAGTTGCTCCAGTGCCTCCTTGTCATCATGTGTGTGCCAGTGAATGTCTTTAATTGTATGCATGACATTAGGAATATAATGAAATGTGTCTCTGTTTTTTCCAGCTGAGCTGTCCTCTGTGGGGTGTTTTGTCCATAAAAGAACCAGAATTGTGGGAGGAGGTCCGGTGGGCGTATTAGACGGCAGCTGGATGGTCAGCATACAGAAAGGGTAGGACGGTGCATTTGGTCTTCTACACATTTTCCACTGATGATGAACAATACAACATCTTTTCCAGACCATAACAAAAGTCGATGGAATTGTATTTAACTTTTAAAGTTCCATTTTATTTATATTGATCGGCACATACTGCATCCGCAGTTAATCCCATTTTGCTGCATTTAGGAGCAGTTTTTATGTTTGTTTATAGTGAAGGGTGCTGTTCCAGAGGCCTTTCCACTTTGCCCTGACTCACATGCATGCAGCTATTTGAGCACATGTGGATTTATTTTCATTGTTTCAGATGCAGTAGCAGCCTTGGTGCAAACAGTAGCTTCATAGAGAAGTATAACTCACCTAATTAGAAGAAGACACTTGTTGTAAAAGGGACTTTTTGACCAAAGCCCACATTTGCAAATTCATGAAATTCTAAACAACAAAATATCCCTTCAGAATTGTAGTTTCACTGCAAATTATTGCTGGTTTTCATTGCATTATATTACGTCCCTCTCCTCAAATTGGACATACTTGTATAACAATGCATTTTCTTTTTACCATTGACGGTATTTGTTTGCATATGGTGTTGCACAGCTTTCCTTGATGTGTTGTTTGTGTTCTTTCCTCTTTCCAGGTCGCAGCACTGGTGTGGAGGTTCACTAATACGAGAGGAGTGGGTACTCACTGACAGACAATGCTTCTCCTCATGGTAACAAAAATATCCACTGTCTATTTCCTTTTTGCTTGAACCTTAATCTGTCAGTGCATGTGTACGAGATTTAAGTTTAAATATTCTGGTTTTCAATCATTTAGACCTTATGGATTATTAGTTATATTAGTAGTTTCCGTTGTCTTTCTTGGCCAGTCTAAGAGACTAATGTACGTGGAATATTTTGTCCATTATCAACTCTGCAGTGTGCCAGACCTCAGTGAGTATCGGGTGTGGTTGGGAGTCTTGGATATCGGAGAAGGCGCTCCCGACTGGTCCAAGAGACAGGAAGTGAACATAGCCGATGTGATATGTGGTCCTGAGGGCTCAAGTTTAGCCCTCATAAGGCTGTCTAAGTGAGTACCTTGGAAAATAATCTCAAAGATTTATTGACATACTTTACATTTGTGCGTGATGTTGAGCGATGCACTTCCCGTGTCCGTTATCCAGGCCTGCCCTCCCTGCAGACAATGTGCACACACTTCAGTTACCTGTGGCAGGATGCTCCATCCCAGAAGGAACAATATGTAAAATGTATGGATGGGGAGAGACAAAAGGTACTGGTATAATATATTCTACAATCACTACGGCTGTTCCACTCCCGAGGTCTGAAGTATATTACATTTGTGTTCTCCTGCAACAGTCCTGTACTATTCTGAAGGTGGAAAAATATATTGAAAAACAGCCCCAAGTCAAATAATTGGTCAGCGTGAAGTTTAGGATTTCTCATCTCTGCGTCAGTACTGATTGTTGGCTGTCTTGATATACAGACGGGACCACGGAGATTGATATTTTTGATAGTTCAAATGCACAATGATCTCTGTACAAACAATTCAGACTTCACTCCCTGCTTTCTAAAAAATAGGACACTCAAATATATGTATTTTCTATCGGAATGAAGCCTAAAAACCTGGTGGCATTCGCATTGCATATGCAAAAAACAATCAGGCAATAAAGACAAACCCAATCCCTTTCAGACACTGGACATGATGACCAACTGAAGGCGGTCGACCTGCCCATCGTCAGTAATGTGAGGTGCAGAGAGATGCACAGAGGCAACCTCCACATCACCAACACCAAGATCTGTGCAGGAGGCAAAAGGAATGAGGGAGTGTGTGAGGTAAACTGTTACCTAGCGGCATTTATTTTCCCTGTGATGCTGTTTTAGCATTTAAACATCAGGCCAAATAGTTTTAGGAATCAGAAGCTCGGTCCTTGTTGGTAAATAAAAGAGAAGAGTTTTATACTTTCAGATAAAGCAATCGTACCCAGTGGAATTCATTGTCTGTTGGATCCAAATCTCAAACAAATGTTCTTTGAATCCATAGGCTTATTTTTCAGGCTGTTGTAACTACGGCAGCTGGAGGCTGTTTCACTGAATTTCATCAGATAGCAAAGCCTCGCCTTTGTGGTTCCTTGCTTCGGAGGACAACTTTCCATGTTCACAAAGACAAGTGTTGGCGTCCCCCATTAAGGGCTTAACAAAGCATTTTGTTTCCATGCGCCCGTTGTCATAAATCCAACCACGATAGCACAACCAGCGACGCAGAGAAAAATATGCCATCTCTTTGTCTTGCAGAGGGATTACGGCGGCCCTCTCGTGTGCCAGGATGGCGAGATACGGGTGATTGTGGGAGTGAGCGTTCATGGCAGAGGCTGTGCTCGGGCCAACCAGCCCGGCATCTTCATCAATGTGCCCTTCTACACCCAGTGGATCTACAAGGTCTTCAAATATTACCCCAACCCTGACATCGTCTAGCAATTTAAACAGAACCAAACCCAGACCCTCTAATTCCAAGTCATTTCGGCCGTGCACTCGGGACACCTGCTTTTTTTACATGCTGTCCATGTCTGCATAGAGCGATAGAAATCTGATCACAGCACCCTTAATAGATGAATGGTTGAGGAAACACTGTGATTCAAACACGACATAAACCTTGAGTTGGGAGCAAAGCAGGCAAGAAATGTGGTTTCATGAATTTTTTATGCTTCTCTTTCGGTAGCAAATCCAACAGAGTGGCATATGTGTGTGAATACTCTTGATTCCTGGTTTTACTTGAATGTTTTAACACCGAAATGCAGTAGTTCAGTCTTTGAGGAGCACATCAACGGGCCACTTAGAAGACTGTTCAGTGGGCAAATTGAAGGGCATCCTTGTCAAGCTTCAGGCATCTCCAGGGGGCTTGGATAAAGTGGTCCTTACTGTACATATTATATTAATGAGTGGATTTGTGACACTCTGAAGATAATTTGGGTCTTATAGATCTAAAACAAGATAAGTTAATGGTGTATTACACAGATGAGTTATATACTGTGCGGGAAAACACCAAAAAGTCCATTATCAGTAATTTACTTTCGTCACCATGCCATTGAAGGTCAATATATGAATGTGCTTTTTTACATGCTGTGTAGATTAGATGATTTTACAGCTGGTCAGCTTCATAGGATTCACACACTCAATGTGTACATACCGTTATTTCTAACAAAAAATAAATAAATCCTCAAACGTATGTATTAATTCATTGTGCTTGTGTCTGTGTTGTAGTTTCTCTGCAGCAGTGTCAGTATGCAAAAAGAAAACTGCAGAAGGGTTGTGTGTGTGTGTGTGTGTGTGTAGTTAAGCCTCTGCTGAATGAATTATCATCTCCCCCCCCACACTCAACTGAATTTGTGTAAAAATGAGAAAACATTTCTGTTTGTATGTATGTGCACTGAAAGAAGCTGCTATATTCTACAGATTGTACAATACTGTCTTCTCTTCTCTGTTTAAATGTACATTCAATATACATGTTTGGTTACTTAGCAACTATGCTAAATGTAAAACCCAAGTCCTGCAGTTATTTTAAATATTTAATGATGTCTGTTACTATAATACATGTTTTTTAATCAATGTTTTATGTCTAGCATTCTTTGATGCCCTGTTTGAATGTTCTATATGTAAACGTGCATCTTCTCAGCCAGTTCGCCTGCTTGCTGTTCTTATTCAAAGCTGTTGTGCTTCCCTGCCAGAAGATGGCACCACAGTAACACTGACCCTGTTGGGATTTCTTGGAAATATTCCCTCTCTCTCTCTCTCTCTCTCTCTGTCTGTCTGTCCTTAGCATGCTTTCTCTTTTTTACTCTTTATCTCTCTCTCACACACACACACACACACACACACACACACACACACCATTCCCACATCCTTAGTTGCAAACACAGCACCCATTTCAGCCTTGTAGCTGTATTTAATCAAGTACTACAACAGCATGGGAGTATTATGCTGTCACCCTATTCAGATTTTTTGTAGGCAGGGAGTGAAGGATAGACGCGAGTGTGCGTGTGAGTGAGCGAGTGGGATGAGTAAAGGTGAAACCGAGCAGGAACGCAAGGACTCAGAGCTGAAGATTAATTGTGAATACATTGATGTTTTTATGAAGAAACTTCTGCAGCAAGCAGAAAATACACAGCGATTGACAATTTTCTGTTGCTATGCACACGATGTGCGCTGATGCTGACGCAACAACAGGCGTACCCAGTAAACACGGGCACACGGACACAGCATTCTGAGATAACCGGGCCTGCAGAGGCATCAAAAGGAGATGAAGTGTAAGAAGTTTGCTTTCATCTGCAGGTCAGCTGAACGGACGGAGAGACAGAAACGAGAAGACAGACTAAAGGAAAACTGCACACGCACACACATGCACACACACACACACCTTTACACTTGCACACAAACTTTGTGGCAGATTACTCGACCTGGTTAGGAACGCCGTGAGATGCACACAATACATGCGGCTAATGATCCACAGAAAATGTTTTTTCTTTTAGGGTTGTTGAGGTTAACATAAAAGCCATAGTATGTGTGTGTGTGTGTGTGTGTGTGTGTGTTTGTGTGTGTGTCTGCGTGTGAAGAACTCCTTGTAATCAAAAAGCTATTGCCAAAGTTTAGGCGCATTTTGCAAAGAAAATATGATGATATGATTTGCAGCCTGAGGATATGAAAAAATAAGGAGCACGGGAGAACAGGTAGAGATGGGCAGCATTCCAAATAGCAAAGTCAAGTCAACTAAAACTCTGGCTGGCCAGTGTTTGAAATTCGAACCAAGTAGACAGACTACTCACAGGCCGCCACAGTCGGCTGATGGTTTCATGCAGAATGTGACTGGTGACCTATCAATATTCCCGTATGCGTGTGTTACGGGACAATGAGAGAGACTGATTATTCCATGGCAAGGCTTTCATAGGCCGCAGGATGCCCATTACAGAGCATTGAGTTTCAAACTTAGTTAAAAATGTCTTTCGTAATTTAATAATGTGTCCTATTGATGTCATTTAACCTCTTTCCAAGCACTTTATTCCCTCTATGCAGACGTCTCAGACTCGGCTTGTGTGAGAGTGCATATTTCCAAACGTTACATTTTGGATTACCAGGCAGAGGGGAATGTGTGAGTGTGTGTGTGTGTGTGTGTGTGTGTGTGTGTTTGTGGGATAATAGCAAAACCTTTAAAACGATCGTTCCCGTATCAGCATTTCATTCTGTAACTTGACCTACCATTCGACCCTCGCACTTAGTTTACCTTCAAGATAAGTCTCACATTTCATCGTATCTTCCGTTAAAAGCTACCAGGCGGTTAAATGTAACAGAGAGAGTGCGTTAATCCCCATTCACAAACTTTAAAAAGGAAAGATGACTGACACCATCGCGCCTGTCATCAAGTTTCCTACAGAAAGTGAAACTGAGGGAGGTAGCGAGCAATTTATATGCAGAGAACACAATAGAGCGCGATGCTCATAAATCAGCTGTCCCATTCAAAGTAAGTGTTCAATAAACCTCCAGACTGCCAGAGTGACTGACTTAACTCTCATTGTAGAAATACTTCTGTGCGAGATGAGCCATGCAGCAAGGTCATTAAGTCTGGTAAAATTAGCTACTTTCTATGGTTTTCTTCAACTTATTATTTGGAGCATGATCCGTTATAGCTTTAGTTCAAGATTTCCTCATTCCTCAGATGGCTTCTTTTGATCCAGTCGAGTGAATGGGTTCATACTTGGTGAACAACCCAAAAGAATGATGACCTGACTCGGACTGTTTCTCAGGCGCACAACTTTACCGTGTTGGTTCAATCTCACCACTCTCATCAATCTTGTTTCCAAATACAGCATGAGGCTGTTTTTAACAAGAAGACCAACTCGCCCTTACCTTTTTTTTATTACCAAACATTGAGCACCTGTGCTAAAAATAGCAGAGCATTTAGAAGCCTACGAGTAACATGTTATCGTCAAGAATTTGCAATTGAGTAGAGTAAGGAGTAGAGTATAAAAACTATACACTGTGTGAAACGTACTGTGAAATCCACAGTTATTAATTGGCACAGTGACAAGTAACGTATTGTAAAAACGAAAGCACACTAACTTACTGTAAAAAGCAACAACCCATAGTGTGGGCCTCTGAATGTGAAAATATGTCATTCAACGTCAATGATGTTTCTACAGCTTGATGTGCCGACCTGTGTGGCAAAACCTATAATAATGATCCATAATGTCCTAAAATAGCCACTGCACAGACAGTGAATTATATAATTTAGGTGGCAACTAGCCCTTTTTCCGGAAACATATATTAAAGCTGAACCAACATCTCAGTCTTCATGTTTCATCCATTCAACTAAGATTTGGGAATTTGGAATAGCTGATGTGGCGAATGCCTGAATACATTTATTTACTGATGAACAAGTGCAGAAAATACTTGATCAAGAGAGTTGGAGATAAGAAATAGAAAACATGTTGTTGTTGTTGAAGACATTTTCCTTTTAATGGTGCAGCAACTTTCTTTCATGTCACAGCTACATTGAACCAATCTTATAAAGTGCTGTCATGTATTGATTTGGAAACTTTTGATTTCAATTTGTACAAAACTCGCACATGAGTTACCTCGAGTGTGGAGCTCGGTTCCAGAGTCTCTGTTGCAAATATCTGGGTTTAGAAAATATGTCACAAAGAGGTATGAGTAAAGTGTTCTATTTTCGCTGAGGAGCTGCTTTGCAAACACCCTGCAGCAGAGCAGTTAATCCCCAACTGTTCAAATGTAGCTGCTCATCGGCCAACAATTTGACATTTTATTCATCCTGGGCAGGAACCAGATATGATTACGTATAAAATCCTGTTTTTTATATTTTAGTTTCCGTCAAATACTTGGTTATAAACATGATTTGATTTGAGGCTTAAACCTGAGAATGAAATGTTATATTCAGTGCATTAATTCTACCAAAAGCTCACAGAAAAACGGTTGTCAGGCTCCAATAAATTTAGTCGCACAAAACCTTGCCTCCGGGTCAATCTGCGCCTTGATTCTGTGACATCTCAAGGTCTAGATCAATGGTGTCTGGTAACTCAGTCACTGTGGCAGCAGCTGTGTTGATATTAATCATAAGTTATTCAATCGGGGGCCCCAGGAGTCCGCTCGGCAGCCTGAGAGACGGACAGGAAGGCACACACAGAGTGGGATGAATCATCAATGGGAGGCGGGGGTCTTCTGGGAGATCACTAAATCCCAAAGTGGCACCCAACTTTCAAGTTCATGCAGAGAATATCATATCAAAATGACTTTCCGTATGGAAAACGGGATGCGTCTTTGGTTTGATCATTTTATTCGCATTGGTTGGAGTTGGGTAAAACATTTTAAGAAACCTACACCGCTTACTGAATACACGGCACGTACCAGTGCATACGTGTATATTTTATGCATTCTGATGCTTTCTTGTTTGCTCTACACACATATTGAAACACTCTTTACATGATACCCCTTGAACTTCTGCAGCATCTTGTGTATGCATCCATTGTTTGTCTGCATTATATGCTACCTCAGTCCGGAATAAGTTTAAATATGTACATTATGCTGTCACACGCATTTTTAAAACAAAGTGATTAGGTATATCGGCTACTTGTTTCTGCCTCTTTCCTTTTCACCTTGCCACTCTCTGGCTTAGTCTATTAGAGACAGAGGGAGGTTTTATCTGGTAAAGCAAACCACAGTGCAGTATTATCTCCAGAGACAGCCAGGGAGCTGATAGGTATCACTCTACAAATAGGCTGTTCTTCCCAAGACTCCACATAGAGATAATGTGCCGCTTTTTCTTCATCCTATTTCCTCTTTTCTCTTCTCTCTGTCTTTGAATCAGTAACATACGGACTTTGTCTTTTTTTGTTCACTGTACCTTTATATCTCTCCCTGGATATCTCTCCCTCTTTCTCAGTCCCCCTCTTTGTATCTCCGTCAGGCTGATCTCTTGGGGAAAGAGGTGTGTTACCTTTCCCACGTTGGAGATTTTGCAGATATTAGCCTTCTGTGTTCAAACTAACCCAGGATGGGAAAAAAAAGAAACACCACCCTGCATGCGAGCGCGATGTGAGTCCAGCTCTATTTAGGTAGGGTGGAATATCGACGGGGCGGGAGTAGGTGCGTTTGCGAGCATTTGTGAAGGGTGCCAGCTATCCTGCAGTGTGCGCGTCTCTAGTGCGTCACCCTGCTTTCTCCGGCCCAGGTTCCCCGCTGCGTTCAGCATATGGTAACCATGGGATACAGGTTATAGATAAGGCTATCTATGCCACCAAATGCCCTTTGACGTCATGCACCTTCCCTTGTCTCATCTATTCTCCTCTCCTTAGTTACTTACTTACAAACTGCTGGTTTTCAAAGATCCTAAATGACTCTCAGAGACCACTTTGAGATAGTGAACAAAATGAGACTTGCTCGCAGTGCTGCGAGGCTTTTGGGAAAGTTTGTGCATGGCGCTAGAGGGGAATGTCAGAATTTATCATGCTTACAATAGCAATGATAACGCCATGATCTTAAACAGGTGGGCTCTAACGTTTAGCATGTTCTCGATGCTGGTTTGAATCTGCTGACAAGCACTAAAGGACTGAGGATAGCTGGTGATGGTGTGGGACGGGTCGTCGGTTATGTAGGTAGTTGGACATAAGCCATTAAGCCAAGTATTAGACAAAATAGACTGTTCACCTGATATAGAACAAGAAGGGTATCCGTTGTTCCCAAGTAGGTTTGACAATATGTGGGGAGGTATTTGGATTTCAGAGGTATTTAAAGGTATGAGTAAACAGGTAAAACAGACTACGTTGGCTAGAATCTGTCAAACAACTTTGCTACTGGTCATTTTGAGACTTAGTAGCAACTCATCATCACTTCCTTCCCTTCCTGGAAGCTTCCTTTCTATGGGTTTTAAGCTCATTATCATATTAAAAATTTCAACTGGCAAAAATAAGGTACAGAGTGGAAGGATAATTCGGAAGATGTACTATGATTATCTGTAAATTATTTTAATAACAGTCTAGTTTCCAATTTCAAATAAAGGACATTATCCCTACGAAACAAATAATAACACCGTGTCATCCTCATGACAAATTATATTTGTAGAGCCAATGTTATTAGTGAGCTTTTCTCAACATATTTACTGTGACATTTTTCAATAAATGGTTCATGTTTCGTTTGTAACAACCTGTAGGTTTTATTGGGCTCGGAGGGGCAGCTGGTGCGAGGACAGTCGGGCCCTGCGGAGCCTGTTGGAGGTTGTGCATCAAGTGATGGGTGGGCTTATTGCAGACAGACCTGCACTACTACCGCCCTGCTTCTGGTTCTCCAAAATGCTCTGCTTGCCCTGTCTTGACTCTTAGCTGCCATGGTTCTATCCCACGGCCCCTAAATAACCTCCATCAAGCCTTAAATATTCGAGTCCGCTAGTAAAGCTAAGGGATCTTGGCGGGATTCAAGTGCGGTCTTGGGGAGCGTTTAGAGGAAGCTCTATTGAGCTCACAGCAGAGTCTTTGAGCCCGAATGGCCGGCCGGCTATTTGTTTGGCACTCGAAAGGCTTCCCGTCCACCGGTTTACCGAGCTTCCACCACAAAGTAGATTTCTCGTTGCAATAGTGCTGAAGGAAGTGAATTTAATGTTGAAAAACTATACCTGATTAAAAGCCTATAGGGACTTCGGGAACAAAATGGTGAGCTACCTTTAAAGAATGTGCCAAACGCATTGAGCAGCTGGGTCGGATCCGGTATTCCATAACTTCAGCATACATGTGGAGTGACTGTGCTTTTTTAAAAAAATATTTAGAAAATAAGATGTTAACAATGTGATTTTCCACTGGGTGCTACTATTAATAGTTTGAATTTAGATTGTGTCTGAAGGCATCAAATCAAATTCTTTTTTGAAGGAAGTTGCTTGAGAGGAGGGGGCATTTCCCAGGAAACAGTCTTGCTGAGCTGCTGTGACAGCACAAGAGGAGCGGGGGAATTGGAAGAGGACTCGGTGCCCGATCCAAGTGGTCCTAGTGTGCACAGTTTTTCCTTTCCAGAAATGTTTTCGGAAAGAAATTGAAATTACCATGGAAATTAAACCTTTGCTTCATAGCAACATTAATTGGCTGGTTATACAAAACAATAAATCAAATATTCACTTCAATCTAAATTTAAAACGGAATTAACATTTGAGCGCCTGTGTCAGGATTCCACCCTCATCCCGTTCAACATCGCCTCCCACTCAATTCCATTCTCCTCCCTCTCATTCAATCACCCGGTCACCTGAGTACTAATCACCTTCACCTGAGCCTAATCACCAGCACTCCTTTATAACCCAACATGCATCACTCACCCGTTGTCTGATCTCGTCATTCCATGACTACAGACTCTTCGAGCTCACTTCCGTGTCTTCCCAGATACCCTCCTGAGCTTCCTGAAACTCCATGCGTCATCATCAGCTGTTCACCACCTCCATCGGCGTCTTCATCCGTCACAGAGCAAGCAGGACTCCTCGCCTTTCAGCTAAGATTCTCCATTCACCCCGTGTCTTACAACCTACTTTCCTCTCGACGTCTGCAACAATAAAGCTGCATTTGAAACTCACCCCTCTGTTCCGTGTTTCAATACCTGACAGAAGATCAGACCAAAATATGCAACGCTCTACGGATGCACGAGAGGATCCACCGCTACCAATTCCCCCGGCTTCAGCTCCTCTGGCAGCGGAGTCCCTCCCGCGTACACCCGCAGCTTTGTTCTCTGCCTCTTCGAGTCCCATGGCCCGGCCCGCGCCCTACTCCGGTGAGGCGGAGGATTGCAGTGGGTTTCTCTTACAAACATCTCTATACTTCACCATGAATGAACATCAATTCAGTGGCGATCCTGCTCGGGTGGCCTTCCTCATATCACTGTTGTCCGGCCCCGCTCTTCAATGGGCTCAAGCCTTGTGGCAATCCGATTCTCCGGTAATTAAATCTCTCCCTGATTTTCTCCGTCACTTTAAAGAGGTGTTTGGCCAAACAGTGGCTTCATTATCTGTTCACGATCAATTGTTCCAACTTCAACAAGGGAATTCTTCCGTGAACGCCTACGCTCTTCGCTTCCGCACCCTCGCCGCAGCTAGTGGATGGAACGAGCCCGCGTTAATCACCGCATTCCGCCAGGGGTTAAACCCGACGGTTCGTCAGCTGATTGTGGTGTATGATGATGTCATGGGCATCGAAAATCTCATCCAGAAAACCATTCGAGTTGCACAACTACTCACTGCTTGCGATCGGCCCACACACATGAGACCTTCCCCGCTGCCGGCAACAGACTCCTCCCCGGCCTCTCCTCCGGCTCCAATTCCTATGGAAGTCGACGCCTCTCATCTCTCCCCTTCTGAGCGCCTTCGACGAATGCAACAACATCTATGTCTATACTGTGCTTCTGACCAGCATATGCTCAGCAACTGCCCCGTTCGACCTCCGCGCCTAGCAGTGAGTTCAATTACTGTAGCCCCTCCAGTAGAACATCTAGTGAAAACACGAGTACATCTCCTAACCCATAAACTGTGTTTTCCAGCGCAAGCCCTCATCGATTCAGGCTCCGCGGGGAACTTCATCTCCTTCACCTGCCTTCAGAAGATGAATCTCAGCAGAAAACGACTAGATCACGATCTCTCTATTAACACCATCCAAGGCAAACCGCTAGGCCGAGGTCGTATCCGTTACTGCTCCCCCGTAATCACTCTTCAAATAGGATGTCTGCATTCCGAGAAAATTTCCTTTATGGTGCTGGAGGAGTCTACCGCTGAAGTCATCCTGGGACGACCCTGGTTGATCCAACATCAACCCGTACTCTGCTGGAAAACCGGCGAAATCCTCCGATGGGGTAATGACTGTCACCACTCCTGTTTGAAGTCTGTTAAGAAAATCTCTTCTTCCTCTTCCTCGCCAGACGACTCCGAGGCCGCGGTTCCTGTGTTATCTGCAGTTGAAACCGGCTCCCAGACCCACGTCCAATGTGAAATTCCAGTGGAGTACCGGACGTTCCAGGACGTCTTCAGTAAAGCACTGGCAACCAAGTTACCACCTCATCGGCCAGGGGACTGTGCAATTGACCTGCTACCCGGAGCTACACTTCCTAAGGGCCGAATATATCCTTTGTCCATCCCGGAACAAAGGGCCATGGAGGAGTATGTGGCAGAGGCATTACAGCAAGAGTTCATACGTCCATCCATCTCCCCGGCCGCCTCAAGCTTTTTCTTCGTGGCTAAGAAGGACGGGGGCTTGCGGCCCTGCATTGACTATCGTCACCTGAATTCACAAACCATCAAATTCCGCTATCCCCTTCCTCTGGTCCCTGCCGCTCTGGAACAGCTACGTGGCGCCCGCCTCTTTTCCAAGCTAGACTTGAGAAGTGCCTACAATCTGATACGAATCCGTCATGGCGATGAATGGAAGACTGCCTTCGTGACCCCCTCAGGCCACTACGAGTATCAGGTAATGCCGTTCGGCTTATCCAACGCTCCTGCTGTCTTCCAGAGCTACATGAACGAAGTTCTCCGGCCCTTCCTCAACCGGTTTGTCATTGTGTACATCGACGACATACTAATCTATTCTTCTTCCAGATCTGAGCATCATAATCATGTCCTTCAAGTACTACGAAAGCTACGAGAACACCAACTATACCTCAAATTGGAGAAGTGCGAGTTCCACACTTCAACCGTCCAGTTCCTGGGATACATCATCAGCCAAGAGGGAATCCAAATGGACCCGAGGAAGGTAGACGCCATTCAGGACTGGCCCATGCCAGCCACCATTAAAGAACTCCAGCGCTTCCTAGGATTTGCAAATTTCTACAGACGTTTCATCCAAAACTACAGTCACCTCAGCTCTCCCCTCACATCTGCTCTGAAGGGCCGGCCCAAGTCCCTGTCCTTGACACCCGCAGCCATGGAAGCATTCCAACAACTAAAGGACTCTTTCTCCTCTGCACCTGTTTTAGCTCATCCCAACCCAGAACTTCCGTTCATCGTGGAAGTTGATGCTTCATCTACTGGTGTAGGAGCAGTACTGTCTCAGCGGCAGGGCGAACCCCCCATACTCCATCCATGCGCCTTCTTCTCCAGGAAACTTGCCCCGGCGGAGCAGAATTATGATATTGGAAACCGTGAGCTACTCGCCATCAAGCTAGCCCTTGAGGAATGGAGACACTGGCTGGAGGGGGCTAATCACCAGTTTGAGGTAATTACTGACCACAGAAACCTTGAATACCTTCGTGAAACTAAAAGACTGAATCCAAGACAAGCCCGCTGGGCTCTCTTCTTCACCCGCTTCGACTTCATGGTATCATATCGCCCTGGAAGTAAGAATTGCAGGGCAGATGCCCTCTCCCGAATCCATCATGCTTCCTCGGACGAGGCCGAACCGGTTCCTATCCTCCCTCCAGCTCTCTTCATTAGTCCGATCATCTGGGACCTTGACGACCAGATCAATCAGGAAAACCTTCTCCATCCTGCTCCGCCGGGAGGGCCAGACGGGAGCAAATTCGTCCCTGAACACCTGAGAACCCCCCTTCTGGACTCGGCCCACTCTGTTCCGGGCACTGGACATCCGGGTAGCAAGCGGACCCTCTCACTCCTCCGTCAACGGTACTGGTGGCCCACCATCTCGGAGGACGTCGCAAGGTTCGTCAAAGGATGTTCAGTCTGTGCCATCGTCAATACCCCGAGGAGACTGCCTGAGGGAAAATTATTGCCTCTACCGATTCCGCGTCGTCCATGGTCCCACATCGGAATCGACTTCATGACCGACCTTCCTCCTTCTGATGGTTTCACGTGTGTACTAGTAGTGGTGGATCGTTTCTCAAAGGGCTGCAAGTTAATCCCGCTAGCTGGCCTCCCTACTGCACTCGTGACCGCAGAAGCCCTCTTCCATAATGTCTTCCGGAACTTCGGAATTCCAGAAGACATAGTCTCGGACAGGGGACCCCAGTTCATCTCCAGAGTCTGGCGTGCCTTCTTCCGGCTCCTCGGGGTAACTGTCAGCCTTTCATCTGGATACCATCCACAGACTAATGGCCAAACTGAACGCAAGATCCAAGAGATTGGTCGATATCTGCGGACCTACTGCCACCAGTACCAGGACAGCTGGAACCAATACCTCCCCTGGGCGGAATATGCCCAAAATTCCCTGCGACAGTCCACCACCGGGCTCACCCCATTTCAATGCATACTAGGATACCAGCCACCTCTCTTCCCCTGGTCGGGTGAGCCCTCGGAGGTTCCAGCTGTCGACTTCTGGTTCCATCAGAGCGAGGGGGTATGGGACTCGGCTCACGTTCAACTCCAACAGGCAGTCAGAAGGCACAAAACACAAGCTGACCGTCGAAGACTAAAAACTCCTATTTATCAACCAGGACAGAAGGTTTGGCTCTCTACTAGAAATATTCGACTCAGACTGCCCTGTCGTAAGCTGAATCCTCGGTTCATTGGACCATTCCCCATCGAGAGGCAGTTGAACGAAGTCACCTACAGACTCAAGCTACCCCGACAGTATCGTATATCTCCCTCATTTCATGTTTCGCTGTTAAAACCCTTCATTGAACCGGTCTCCCCTTGTCCCTCAGATGACCCCTCGGTGGATGTACCTCCTCCTCCGGTGCCTGTGGAGGATGAACCCATCTATGGGATCCGGACCATCTTGGACTCTCGGCGGCGAGGTCCCCGACTGGAGTACCTCATCGACTGGGAGGATTACGGACCTGAGGAACGATGCTGGGTACTTCGTGATGACGTCCTAGATCCGACGCTCCTCTCTCTGTTTCACGAGGAACATCCGGATCGTCCTGCACCCAGAGGTCGGGGTAGACCTCGTCGCCGACAACATCCTTCGCAGGCGTCAAGAGCCGCCTCGGGAGGAGGGGGTACTGTCAGGATTCCACCCTCATCCCGTTCAACATCGCCTCCCACTCAATTCCATTCTCCTCCCTCTCATTCAATCACCCGGTCACCTGAGTACTAATCACCTTCACCTGAGCCTAATCACCAGCACTCCTTTATAACCCAACATGCATCACTCACCCGTTGTCTGATCTCGTCATTCCATGACTACAGACTCTTCGAGCTCACTTCCGTGTCTTCCCAGATACCCTCCTGAGCTTCCTGAAACTCCATGCGTCATCATCAGCTGTTCACCACCTCCATCGGCGTCTTCATCCGTCACAGAGCAAGCAGGACTCCTCGCCTTTCAGCTAAGATTCTCCATTCACCCCGTGTCTTACAACCTACTTTCCTCTCGACGTCTGCAACAATAAAGCTGCATTTGAAACTCACCCCTCTGTTCCGTGTTTCAATACCTGACAGCCTGCATATTTGCACGTGGACACGTCTTATTACTACACAAAAATCATTCCTTTTAGATAAGGTCAAGGTGTGCTGGCCCAGCACTGCGCTTTGAATTGGCTAACAGCCGCACTTAAAGTAATTTGTGTTCTCCTCTTTTATTGAACGGTGGTACCGACACAATTTTTTCTTGTCCTCTCCTCTCTTATCCCGCTCTCTCTTTGTAACTTTGACTGAGCCCCTTTTTAAAATGTTGGTTGGTGACCTTTGAACTCGAGTAAACAGACCCTTTGGCAACTGTGTGTCCTTCTTAATACAACTGTACCACAGTTACAAGCCACCGTCTTCTTCACTCACGGTGACCGACTGCAGCTTATGAGGATTGGAATTGAACTGAAGAGGGTTGACACACGGCTACATCTTCAACTAAAGCAAAAAGGACAATCTATGGATCCAGTTGCTCCAAGTCGTTATGCACCTTGTCTATCCCTACAGCCTCAGCCAAAATGTGCTGAATGATTTTAGCTGTTAATATCATAATCAATTATACATGTGTCAGATCTAATGGCCCAAGCCAATAGAAACGGACATCAATGCTGAACTGAAAGACCAAAGGAATTATTAGAGGAAGCATTATTTCCCTTGGATACAGGAGAGGATTAAACTCCGGGGCTCGTGGGACACTGGAATTGTTTTTCCACTCTCTGGGGTTATCTCAGGTAACAACTATTCGAGTATTATTAAAGAGCTAAAAATGGCCCATACAGTTATAGCAAAGTGAATCAAGCTGCCATTGAGTTTTCGCTTGTGTGTGTCTGTGTGTGCGCAATGATTGTGTATGTGCATGCATGTGTGTGAATGCCCTTGGAGACGTCTGTTCGTGTGCGTAGAGACGTGTGAGCTGACAGAAGCAGTTGGTAGTCAGGATATGTGTCTAAGAAGAAAACAGGGTGAGAAGACCTCCTTAAATGTGCACAGTGCTGCAAAAAACAACTTTGGCATTTGTGCTGGAGTACAAAAAATAAGCACCCGATAAGTCTATTTTGTACCTGCAAACATTGCATTTATTCCACAGTTATGAGCAGTATTTTCAATAATATTTTGTTTGGTGTGAATTCAAAATGCACAATCTGCTCTAAAGCGTAGTTTGTGTCTGTCACTGTCATATGTTATCAAGTTACGTCTTATAGCCTCCTTTGCTGCTTTTCTTGATCATTTCGTCAGTGTTCCCGTTTATGTTTAAAATGTAGGTTAAGAGACATGTAAATGTACACATAACATGCATTAAGAAATAGAACTCCACTGTGGGGCATGAGCATCCATACATATATGGACCTCTTTCTTTTCGCTTTCATCAGCCTCGGCTTTCATCCCCTCCCATTCAGTCTGTCATTACGGCATTGCCTCTGCTCTCTTAAAATGTAAACAAGATGTAATGTCTTTTGTGCATGTTCACGTTTTGTGGTACTAAGTGCTCTGGACATGGGTAAAGTAAGGTCAATAGCCACTAATGCTCATTATCCGGGACTATAACGGCAGATATCCATAGACATGGATGAAATACATCTCGGACTGGTTCCAGAGTATAATCATGTGAAATTAGAGCGGGTGCACTAATAGCCGTGGTGCCGCTCAGCTGTAACGAGGGAAAATAGGTCAGGTGGTCCAGGTCACAAGCGGTGTCCCGCACGGAGTAAACATCAGCGGCACTACGCGGTTACAGCGATGTCCTGCTTTATTTGTCATCGCTCCTCAAAAGCCTCACGTATAATATTATTCCAGGATATATCGTCTGGCGGTTCACTCCCCACCAGTTAATCAAAACGCTTCTTTTCACCAATGTCACACGGCAGGATTACTCAATTCATTAGCAAAAATATAAACAAGACAAAATTCCCATTTGTTATTACCAGTTGAGGAACTAACATTGATGTTATAGAATAAAGTTACTCATTCCCTTTTCATGTTTTTACTTAGATTTACATACTGTAAGTATGTTTGTGCTTCTACTTGAATAAACACAGTTATAAAGTAATAGTGATTTTACTTGAGTATCATTTTTCTTTGATCTTCCCACCTTAGCTCTTAACTCAGCATAGGTTGTTTTGGTTCCCAAAAAAGAATCCAGGTAACAGTCGTATAACCGACATACTTTTGGATTAAATAACTTGTGCTCCCATCTCAAGTAAGTTTGTGCAGAAATAGGTCAAAGTGTGTTTTTGAAACCTCGTCTGTATGTTTTAAGTTTACTTACAAAAAAACTTTTACTGTCTTATGGTGCATTTTACGGGCCATCAAGTCCCGTTAAATGTTCAGAGTTTTTTCTGCTGCCGTAGTAGTTCTGTTCCAAAACTCTCTTTACATCGCTGGTTGTGTCCCTGTGGACATACAGTCAATACGACCGTACAGTGCTCGAGTAAGCAGGTCCCTTGACCTGTATATCTACAGTATGTACGTCTTCCCCTTTAGGCCACAGCGTCTTTGTAATCTTGTCCTTGCTGATATGAAGCAGGTTGAGTGCGCACGCCTTGTGGAGTGTCTCCGGCGACCAATGCCAATCATGCTGACAGCTCCACTCACATCTTCGGGCATCTTACATTCAAGGTCTGTTTCGTGTCTTAAATTTTAGGGATCCGCATGGAAAAGACATATGTTGCGAGCCAAGAATTCCCCCGTTTCAGCAGGCAAAAGCTTTTCATCGTCCACTCTGGGAAATCTTTGGGTTCGGCCTGCGTCCCAAATGACCTCATACCCTCTCTATGCCACGTCATCTTATGTTAGTTATAGTTCCATTTTTCATTGTTTGTGAAGAATCAATGATGGATTGGAGAAATGGCCAATTATTTGTCGCTGTTAGTGAATGTGTAGGAAGAGAGATAAGGAAAACTTTGCTTGCACCATATCATTTCCATGCAGATATCATTGTTTATTCATCATTATTTAGGATAGTATGTTTTCTGTGGCTGTGCTACATGGATTATGGGTCGATTAAGTAGTCGCGAGTGATTGTTTAATTGATTGTGTCTGTTTGGACGGACATTGACCACACGTTCTTACTTTTGTTCTTTTGAGGCTCCGCATTGTGGATGTTCTATATTCTATACATTATATATGTACATTTAGGACCAAGAGGATAGAAAGTCATGTAATCTTGAGAAACCTATCTCAAACACCAGAAGAAAACCTTCTCAAGCACTAAGAGCACATTATATTAAGAATAAAATACACAGTGCATCCTTGTCAAGCTGCTTTTGCTCTTTGGACAGAGGAGCTGAAATTCAAATGTGAATTTGAAAGGTCTGATCACCTTAATTTATGTGACCCGGTAGTGACGCACAAGAGCCACAATAAACTGGAGCCTGAGACTATCCATCCATCCATCCATCCATCCGTACATTTTCAAACCGCTTATCCGTCATGTGTGGAAAACTAAACGTAATAACTGTTATGATATACACCACACTCAAATGCATCTGACCTGAACAGAAATGGTCATGTAAGAGATGGTTAAAGAAACAGAGGAAAATATATGGCTTGCTCAATAAAGCATTCAGAGCCTATATATTGCCTCCACACAGTTCTCAAAATAAAGACAGCTGAGTGTGTGGGTAGCAGCTAACTCTGCTAATAGTGCAAACAATTGTAACAGTGCTGACAAATCAAAGAGGTTTACACCGGGGAAAGTGGGAGCTACACTTGACCGACGACGCCATGTGTCGGGGCAGGATAATTAATGGTTACTGAAGCATGACCACAGTGTACCGCGGTGACCATTAGCCAACCAGAGGGGCGCGACAGAGAGACTCACGTGCACAGAAATGTGTTTAAACAAAGCAGAGGAAATTCTTATATTGTGAAACACAGTGTGAGAGCAACTTATTGTACAACTGTGCAGCATTTGTTCGATTTCTGTCAAAGTTTTGCAAACTGACTGAATTCGGTGGCACTTCATATCGTAGCCTACTACTTTACCTGAAGCCACACCCTCAATCAACTGAGCCTGAACGTGCGCCGTGTAGGAAAACATAAATAGTTCAGAAGAACATGAAATGTTCTATGTGGCTAGCAGAGCTGTTTTAATATGAGGCTAATTTAAAATGTAAATACACGGTTAAAATGTTTGATGTTTACTTGTAACTTAAGTCTTCAAATAACCAATTTTGATTAAAATTAGAAGTGACCGAATAGAAAACATCAGCAGACACTGATACTGTGATAAGAATCTGCCCTTAGGGCACTGTGATTAGGCTACAACAGTTTCCGTAGCAACAGCGTGGTTGATCATGGACGTCATCGAAATAATGAGTGTGCTCAATACTCCTTACAATATCAGTCCATTTTTGTCAATTATATGTGATCTACGCTTCAGTACTGTGAAAAAGAGTATTTCCATTGAGTGAGATATGACCGAACTATCCAGGATATCAAATTGCTAACAACAAAGAAACTGAAACCTTTCTAACAGAACATCAAAATATCTACTTCTCCACATTTAGAGCATGCTTATTGTCAATTCTATCTATTTGTCATTTGAAATAGTATATTGAATTCCCTCCGAGGCACTGGTGACATTGAGTCAAACATATGAGATAAAGAAAGCAGTATTGATGCTTCTAATGTTCAATCAACTTGCACGAGTCACTACATCACCGCTGTCTTTCACGCATTGCAGCTTTAGGATCAATTAACATTGGTCAATAAAACACAAAGAAAAACTATTCTAAACTGTTTTGTAAATGCCGTGTAAAAAACAAAAATGCAGACTTAAAAATGAACTAATAGTTTGGAATCTAATTAAATATTTACCTATGGAGGCAAAGATTAATTCATCCAAAATGCCAGTTTTCCAGAGAACAAGAGCAAATCTAAAGACCACATCATCAACAATGAGTAATCAATCAAGCATTCAATCAGCGAGTATTTTCTAGGCTAGCTCATAACAAAAAGGTCAGCATCTTTCAAAATGGCTGAAAAACAAAGAGGGGAAATGCGTGACCTGCATTGCAAGGATTTAACATATTAGGTTAAAGTCTAAACCACTGACACACGGTCTCTCCTTCAGCTGAGTGATTATTTGTTTTTGTCAAACTGCGCCCGGCTTAGTGGTCAACCTATAGTGAAACTGAGACGGGTTTTTCAAAGCAGAATTACTGCAAAAGCAGATCAGCACAAAAACAATGATACTATTCAGAATATTTCATAAATCCTGGTTGTCCCGATTTCCATCTGTAACGCAAAAAGTGAAAATTATTTTCAGCAATAGTGACTTGTTTTTGTATTTGTTGTAGTTTTAATGGCTTCATGCTATTAGGCAATTTCTTTCAGTTTCCAAGCGTAAATAATTCCACTCTTCTGTTTGCATATGAAACACAAAAAGTGCAAACTAATTTTTAAAAAGTGAAAATTATTTTCAGCAATAGTGACTTGTTTTTGTATTTGTTGTAGTTTTAATGGCTTCATGCTATTAGGCAATTTCTTTCAGTTTCCAAGCGTAAATAATTCCACTCTTCTGTTTGCATATGAAACACAAAAAGTGCAAACTAATTTTTATTCTTTAATATCATGCACACCGCAAACCACAGCGCACACACACGTTCTACACGCCCGGCCGGTGAGCATTTCAAACCAACGGGGGGTTTCTCCCACCTCATCCCTGATTCCCTCTTCAGTAACTCCGACATAATGCCCAACGTGCCCTAAAATGTCACAATTGGAGGGATTTGGTGGAGGCCCTTCACCTTCTTGGAGGGATTGTTTTCTGCCTTCATCTTGGACTTCATTCACCGATGCCATAGGCTGGAGATGGATTCAGCACAGCTGTGGCATCATCTTATCCTAACAATAAGCCTCTCCCGGGTACTAGTTCAATGAAATCACACAGCCTCAAGCAGGAGCAGGGAGAAGCACGGGATCCTGTATTGAGCTGTGCATCCTACTATGGCTTCCAATCCAAATCCGGCCGAATCACCCCTTGTAGCCTGACATAAAGATTAAACTGTCAACCGTGATGAGCAATTGCTCAATTGACTATAAGATGAACGGCGGCTGCAACAACTTTTTCGAAGTCCGTTCAACATATCACGTAACGGTGCAAGTGGCCTTTTTCTACTTAAAAAGTAATGCATCCTTTGAAAAGATTAACTACTGACCTGTTACACACCTCCTCATATGGTCCTTGGACGGGGATGGCTGGGCGATCACGATTTGACATTTGAGCATCATGAATTGTCAGAGGGAAGCAGTTACTTAGAGAATGTAAATAGTTTTCAGTGATTGCCACAGCTGCTCGGAAATACATGTTCAGAGCAGCTTTTCTGAACGTTTTGTTTGAAAATAAAAGAGAAGTTACAGAAAATGTTTCCGATTAAAGCATCCTTTAAATGCATTCCATTATAATAATCATCCAATTTGTTTTCTTTGTTTGTGAATGGTGGAGAAACATAACCAATAAAAGAGGGTTTGCTTCCAGTGATTAAACAAATAATTACTTGCAAGTAATAACAGTATTTCTTCAAATGCTGAGGATGTTGACGACAGTGTTTAACTCTGATTTCAATTGCTCCATGCAGACAAATGCGCTGAAAAGACACCGGGATTAGAGTGACTACAATTATCAGGACACCTGGTTTGAGGCTGAAACTTTACCTCCATTGCTACAGCTTCTCTCCGGAGCCATCGTGTAATGTGCACAACCTCAAAAGCCTATTGACCGGCACCGCTGTCGACAAAGTCTACAGCCTTTTGTGTTTGCAGACACGTGTGTCATTAGCAGAGGTCGTACCTGAGAGGTGATCTCTATCTCCTGGTGTCTGCTTGCCCCTGTGTCTGTGTCACAACCAAAGATAGTGCCTCTCTGAGGTAAGGAAGACAATGTGGCTGCATTAATAGATCAGAGACACACTAGATTGATCAAGATTAATACAATTACGTAAGTCAACATTTAACATTGTTAGGCCTGACTTGACAAAGCTGGGGTCTAAAGCAGCCGAAACATTTTAGAGTTACCTGTTCAAACAATGCATCAAGACAGCATAGTGTAGAAGTGTGTGTTTGTGTGTGTGTGTCTCAGGGGTTCTCGTTTCCTTGTTTGCAATAATGAAGAGTTATGAGTGTATGAGAAGCAGTAATGACTAAGCCTAAAAACATGGATATGCTATCAAGCCACCAAATGACCATGTGTAATATGAATACAAATACAGGCACTGTTCCCTTGTTGCCACAGCGGGAGGATACTAATCATATTAGCACCATATTAAAGAGACACCAAACTGCCCGCTCTTCATCAAGCGATGGATTTGAATGACTAATATGTGATGGAAAGTTCATTATTATTCCATCCTTATTCAGAGGAGAGGTCAGCCAGACAAAAAAATAATAATAATAATATTGAGAAATAGGAAATACATCACGAGAGTGGGTGGTGAGACAAAGAGACAAAATAGAGAGAGAGAGAGAGAGAGAGACGGTGGAGAGGGAGAATGTTTTGATTGAAACAGAAAAGCATAATTGCAGTGTGGTGAGTCACACGTTTGGACAAAGGCAGCGGTGGAGAAACAGACAGGCGAGAAGAGCGAGGTGGGTGAGAGGCTAGTGGTGAAACGGGAGCAGAAAGTGGACTTTTAAGGCACAAGTTGGTCCCTTGGGCAGGATGCTGTAGCACTACTCCTCACTTCAAAGATCCAAATTGAGAAAACAGTCAATGAAAAAAAAGTGGAATAACACACAAGGGAAACTTTGGCCAACCAGGGTATTTTTAGATCATTAGAAATAGTATGTTTTATTATTTGCTTAGTTGTCCCAATTACTTTAACATCAGCTTTTACATAACTAACATGTCAGAATACAAAACAATACAAAAATTCTCTCTAAGAAGAATAAAAATGAAATATTATTCCATCCCATTTAATAAATAAAACAATAATTCACAATTTTATACATGCAATCACAAATGTTGTCCATCTCTCACCAAAGAGCTAAAATAACTCCATTCTGATGGAAAATCCATCCGGTGTTTATCCAATCCTCAAAATGAACGATTGGGATGACAACTATTCCAGTTCGATACAAAACACACACTAGTGTGATACAAAAGTGTTTTTAACACACCGTGTTGCCTCGAAGCACAATGGAGGTTTGGTGCCATGATACCGAATCTAAATCTGTTGAATGTATAAATACCTACACGATACGGTCACAAATACAAACGGATTTATGCATATCACCACAGCTGCCATTTAGAGATGGTCATGGCATTCTTTGAAGGGACCAAAGAATATGGTAATTCTAGGATGACAGTTGGTACAGTAAGTTTCTTTAATGAACAGACTAACACTAAACATAGTACATGGTAACAGTTTTTCTACAGACTTAACATAGTTATGCAAGTCAGGTTACATTGGTTGCTAAATGTTTCCTTTTCTTTATTATCAGATAAGTCAAAGAATCACCGATGTTTGAAAGCTATTTAAAGTTATAATCTGATTTTAGGACAGTGTCCATTTAAAGTATTACTCCTTTAAAGTTGAGTTACTGTCAAGGTATAACTCTTTTCGTCTGTGATATTTTCAACAAGACCTGCACCACCCGAAAACCATGGGTTTCTTCTTTTCCGCTTCCTATTGGCATTTGACACACAGAGTAAACATGACTTTAAAATTGTTATCCTGTGAGCTAAACCTGACATTCAGTTTACTGAATTAGAAGGGAATCAAGCAGGAGAAATGGTCCTAACTTGGTTTGTGTGCGTGTGGGTGGAGATACCGTGCTACTATAACTTAGGACGGTTTGGCCACTTGCTTGGACAAATATCAATTCATGCCCCTCCAAGAAATGTATGTGATATATAAGAGCTGCTTTGTGCTCTACCGTCTCTCTCCCCCGCCTCCCTCTTCCCTTGTGATCGTGACTGTACTGACAAAACCTCTCATCTGGGGAAGTTGGTTGCTCTCCATGTGCAGACACCCTGGTTGCCGGGGAAACCGCTCTGAAGTTGTAAGCAAGAGGCGGCGCAGGCCTCTGCAGTGCAGCAGAAAAACAGCGGTACGAACCTCAACTTCAAGTGACGGCGCACACAGCGGCACAGTTACACGGTTCTCCAAACTCCGCGCCAGGATCCCTTCACCTGGAGGAATAAAACACACCCTCAGCCGCTCTGGTCGGTGTGTGTCTGCGAGGGTTTCAAGTCACGTGGAAATCAGAGTGAGAGGAACACTTGAGGTTCACAGTTGTGGTGTGTAGCCGGAGCGGGGAAATGTGCTACGGCGCAGCAGCAAAGTGAGAGAAAACCTGTTAAATATACACACTATTTGTTTCCCACAAGAGCAATTAAACGCTAATTGTTTGGTTTTAAAGGTAGATGCTACTACCACATTATACTCTTATATTTCTTGCTTGTTTATCATGTTATAATGTACATTTTCAATTATGTCTTTTCACTGTTACATTTAAATGTTGTTTAACTGGGCATAATTTGTTGCTCTTTTACCGCTTGCTATATATTTGTCTCAAGTATGGTCTAAAACAGAACTAGTCCCTGTCCTCAATGTCCTCAGTAGAAAGCTGTATTTTATAATGTTTCCTAAATGCAACGAGGTTAAGGGAGGTTGTCAGTTCTCTCCTTCATGCTGTCACTCATGATTACACGGCCCGTCTTAGTTGATGCCACTGAGGGATTTGTGAATATAAGTATTATGCATTCGTACCAACAGCAGCAGAAGTCAAAGCAGTGAAAGCAAACGTAGCATTTAGGCAGCAGCATTGGTATTTAATGGATTAAAAGAAAGAGCAGTGTGTCAGTGTAGTAGAGCCATTCCAGTTGCTTGTCTGAACTGTCCTCGTAGGCCTTTGCCCAGACAAACGGCAGTATATGGTCGTTTGCCTGGAAAGACTGTACCCACAAACCGTGTCTGTCACAGTCCCTGGACAAAAAATTACATATTTCCTCCATTGAAAAAAATACTCTGTAAACAACGTGTGAAAAGTGAAAATGAGGAATATGATTCCGAGCAGTCATGAGGAATATGAGGTTTCCAGGATAATATCTCTGAAATGCACACTCTGAAATATCTGTAGAAATCCTAGAAAGATAAAGTTTGGCGTCATATGAACAGGTATCCACGGTATATTGAGTCCCTTTTTTTGTTTTCATAAAAGAGAGGAGGAGTTGGACAGACTTGCTGTTGCCATCAACTGAACCGTGGCCCCTTATTTGGCAACTAACAGTAAAACTACCAAGTTCATCTGCTCTTGAACCAAATTTAAAAAGAATGTACGCATGTACTCGATACGCCAGACTCCCTGTTCTTGTTCTTTTTTTTTTGGTAGCCAGTGATCCAAAAATCACAATGCAATGTCCCGTCTACTGTTTGATATGCATGAGTACTATTTAAAACAAATGATTGTATATACGTGCAGAAGTGTTTTAACAACTGGTTAAATACAATGTGTTAGCTAATATGCCGACGATGTAAATCATGGGCTTCTTTGATACAATGTCCGATGACACTTTTTATTCTACTGTAGACTCGCTGATGTCTGTATTTTTATTTTGCCATTTAATGTCTGAGTATAAACTTCTTTAAGACTCCTCATCTGTCCTGTCAGCAGTGAATCCATGGTGATGTTTAGGTTCCCCAGTTACAGTAGCTTACATGCGTGGTGTCAGCTAAGACTCACGGCCTCCTCTCCTCTCTTCCTAATGTCTCCTCCCTCTCTCTCTGCCACTGTGTGTGTGTGTGTGTGTGTGTGTGTGTGTGTGTGCGTGCATTGTATTGGGCTTCATAATGCTGACAGGCAGAATGAGAGCAGAGGGAAGCTGAGAAAATGAGAGAGCGGGAGAAACAGAAAGGAACCGAGGGCGAGAGGATGCAGGGAGGCTCCGTCGTCTGTCAGTCAGAGCCCAAACCTTATCATTTACAAAAAGAGTGAGCGGGGACAAAGTGTGCTTGTGTGTGTGTGCATTTTTGTGCATCCGTGGAAGGTGAGAGGGAAATTAATAACAAGAAAAATGAGTTGCTATTCAATTAAGTCTATGTGTCAGCAGATGCCAGTCATTGTGTGCGCCCCCTCGCATTGCTAATGTGAGAAGTGTTTCTTTGCATATTTGAAACTGAGATTGATATTGTTTTGGGTGACTGAGATAAACGAGCCTTGTTAGCAAGGTTGTCTACAAGTGGTACATGCAGAAAACCCTGCTAAAAGGTTTCATATCTTTCTTTTCTCTTTCCCCTTACATGATCATACGGCTGCACAATGAAGAATGACATTCACAGGCGAAAAAGCAAAAGCTCCTGGCGTGCTAAGATGAAAGCCGCTCTAAGCCGGCTCTAATAAATTGGGTGTGTGCTTTGATTGCTGGATCAGGAACCACAGACCTGTATCAGCAATTTTTTAATAAAGAATCAAAGCTATCCACAGTTAACTCTCAGAGCAGTTTTGCACCAGCTAAAATACAAGCTCCTGTACATGTGCCTTACAGAACCTTTCACTGTACCTGTCTCCTATTAGCAAGTGTCGTTTTTCTGGCAAAAGGCGGCCGGTTGCATAAGCAGCACGTGAAGTGTCTGTCCTTGACCTTTTCTCGCCTATTAACATCTTCTCCACCTCCCATTAAGGGCAGCGGAACGAAATGGAAGAAAGGGCAGCTCGGGGGGGAAGAGAGGTTGAAGTATGGTTGGGTGTGAAATGGGAGAGAGAATCCGCGTGTGTGTGTGTGTGTGTGTGTGTGTGTGTCCTGCTGATCAGCAGTGTTCACTCTGTAGGAGTCCAAAGTGAACAGCGTTGCCTTCAGGAGCAGAGTAATATATTGAGCTGATGAGCTCTGCTGTGCACTGTAAAGTGATCCCTCCAACGAGCTCTCCCAGGGTGCTACATGAATAAACACTTTCAGGGCTCCCATGACTCTTTCCCGCAGAAACTGAATATTTTATGTTGTGTTTTTAAGGAAGGGTAAAATGCTAATCTGATCGGCTGCAGTTACACAACAATACATATTGAATTTTGTAACGTATTCACAATAAGTGGGTGAATGGTGTGAGTGTGTGTGTGTGTGTGTATGTTACAGACACACAGAGGAGAGTACAAAGGGATGGTTGTGTTTCATCAGCCAGTCATATATTTCCTGAATGTGGCAAGCGGCAACTTGGAATATCAATGACGCTTCATTCCCCACAGGAAAGACTGCAAAGTGAAATTGTGTGTGTTTGTGTGTGCGTGTGTATGCGGCCATGGGCCAAACACCAGTTTACAGTTTAGAAACAAAATTACACACACACACACACACATTCTTGCTTGGGGCGAGCTCTTAAATTGGATTGAGACTACACACTGATCAAAGCAGTTTGTAGCAGGATTGATGCCACTGGGAGTCCTAACTTGCTCATGAGAAAGTTTCCCAATCCCTTACACACCCACAACCCCCCCCCCAGACACACAACACACCGCACTACACGTTGAATTTTCTTTACCAGACAGGGTTGTCGTGTGATTTATAGTGTCTGGTGTCGGAGAGGGGCGAGTCTGACCATGTGTGTGTGTGTGTGTGTGTGTGTGTGTCTGCAGGGCCACGGTAGTGATAAATACTCCAATCAAGCATGCTGATGTCTAGCGCTTTAGTTGTGTGTTTTGGCTCCATTCACCGGTACACAAGATTGTGTTAACATTAATTAGGTTAATCTTTGTTTATGTTAAACATTACTGTAGGATAAATATCCATCCTAAATAATGCTCAAAGAATGATCACGTCCAACGATCTACAGATAGAACCAGGTATACACATTATACATCTCTCTTTTGTTCAGTAAATAGAAATACTCATTTCATCATTTCATCTTAGTGGATGTTTAAATTAAATCCTCATAATTGGCATATTTTAATCATTGTCCTCAAGTAGCCGTTTCTGCTTAATTTGAAGAAATTCCCTGCAGAATACCATAAAAAACATCATGTTCACGGACGTACAGACTTAAATCTATGCCGCCAGTCACAGCTATCATCATCATCATTATCATGAAGCTGTGAAAGATCAACCAAGCAATATCACAATGGAGAGTTTTATATCTGTTGGCCCGTCCAGACAGCTATTCACATACTGGCAATTGTCACGTAAAAGTGTCAGTGACGGTACAAGGCAATGGCCATTTTGACCATTTAAAGTCAAACTCTTGGGTCCACTAAATGGTCTGCAATGCAGATTTTTACTGAATTGTCCCAGTTACTCAAACTATTTGTTTATTTTAAGCTAGCTATTAGTTTGATCTATACTCAGAGTCTTGTGAGAACGGTCTTAGTTCTCGTTGGGTCCTTGGCTGGGGAGCCACCTCGGGGGAGGTCATGTGTCTGCAGGCCCTCGCCTTCTACTTCACCTTGAAAGAGGGCGGGTTCCCGAGTGAAATTTACCCACTGGGTGATGATTAACGTATTTCGGCTTTCTCACCAGGATTGCTCATGAATACTCCCACACTTGTTCCAGTTTTCCCCTCACGCCAGTAGTCTGTGTGCAATGTTTATTTCATATAAACTCCAAACTATGCAACATCGATTTTCAACAGGGTACGAGATTTGAATACTTGTCTTCACGCTATAATTTCATGCCTGTAGTATGTTGTGATCATCTTTCCCGTTACGTTATGTTTTGTTTCATTCATAAGCCCTGATCAATTTACATAATAATGATAAAATTGATGGTAGTTTGGCAAGGACGTGGGGTTTTTGAGACAAATGTTTGGCAGTCAAGTGAACTATACAATATTTATAACAAGCATTGCTCCCTAAATTACACAAACTCGAAACCCGTGTACTCAAATATTTTAAAAGTAACGATTGATCAATTATTTTTCTCTTTTTCTTCCATACATCACCTTGTATTTATTGTACATGCATGCTTTTGCTTTGCAACTTCAATAAATACATGTGTCTCTTCCTCATCCGTCATTCCTCCCTTAATACACAACCTCTCGCTGCTCTGTGTGTCAGACAGGTGCGTCAGTGGGACAATAATGGAGCACAGAGGCATAGAAGTGAGTCCTCAGCATCCCCAAATCCCCCTCCACTGCAGGCTCTTTGTCACGGCATAATCCGTCCCCACTTGCTGAGAGGACAAGAAGGAGATTGAGGAAAAAGGGGGAGGCAAGAAGGAGACGAAGACTACAAAATAAATGACCAGATACAGTATATATGATCTACAAATGGCAGTGGGAGAAGAATAGTGTGTGGATTCAAAAACCATGAGCAATGTACCGAATTGCTCACGGACGAAGTGGCTAAAAGAAAACGACTTCAAAGTGAAGGTTATGACTCAGCTGCGAGCGCGATTAGGACAAGGTGCAATTCTTAGGATTCAAATTAAAGATAGGCATTAGAGACGGGAAGAGAGAGAGCGCGAGTGACAGCGAGAACAGAGAGTCGGTGGCCGTTTTATACAGATTATACAGGCGAAAGAGGGAGGGAAACACCAAGGCAATTAGCTCATTTGTGTTGTCACAGTGTTTTGAAGTGATAAGGCTATGAATATGCACCACAGGCAGAAGGTGACACAACTGGATATTCTCATCTCACTATTAATACCACTGACATGCCGTTGTACACTCCTGTTTCCGACTTTGTCATTTCTGAGCTAATGCGCGCACAGACACAGTGGCTTGGAGCACATTTGCTGATGCTAATGGTCTGCGTAATTCAAACACAACAGAATTAGTGTTAAAATTGAACACGTTTATGCTCCCCGTGTTTACTAGCAGTGTAGTTCCACTGTGATAGTTTGAATTTGTTAGAGGGATTGGAAGGGTAATCTTCTGAGTATTGAGATAAATACCCTTTGCTGAAAACTCATTATTCTCCTGCAGACAATAAAACACCTGTGCTAAGATTTGTTCACTCTCATTCATACTTTCACTACACGGGGCATGAATTACACTCCCGTGTGTGGGCCAGGTGCACATCTATTTGTATGCTTTCATTTCCTGACGGACTGTGTGATGGAGTCACCTTTATTGGTTCAGCCAACATACAAAGGAACACATGTGTGTACTGTGCAATTCTGATTAAGATGTATTTTGGACAATTTTACTGTCAGTAAATTAAAGTCAGTAAATTATACTATATTTTGTCATCTTCTACAACGGCTCTATTACTCAGTTCAGTATTTAAAAAGAGAGGGAAGTACTTTTCAAACCCCTACAGCTCCCCAAGTCAAATTTGGGACGCGCTCTACCAATCCCCAAATATATAAACACAAGTGGATTACCAAGGATATCCAACTTGTTGTGGACATGGGAAAATTGATATTTAAGTTTCAATTCAGCATTTATATTTTTTAAATAAATGGTTGAGATCCAACAAGACCCATTATATAGACAATAAACATTGCTCATATCTGTATCATCATCTGAGCAACTGCACACATATTTGCTCTCCTTCGGAGGACAAAAATTTGAGACCAAAACTGGGATATTGAAAGATTCTATATGTTGCTTACATGATGGAGCCTGCTGTCTGTAAAGTGTTGATACCTTTAAGATGAGTGGCAGAAGTACATTCATTCAGGTCGTTTGCGACGCCTGTTGAAAATTCACTTCAACCGCAACTATTTGCTTCTGAGCATTGACTTTGCATGAAATCTACTCGCGTAAGTAATTTCCTTCGCTTTTGTTGTGAATGCAGCATAACAGCTTGTGTACGAAGGCTCAGCTAAATTATGATGCCTTCAGGCTCTGTTCAGGGAGAATTAGTGTTTGGTATAACGTTATTATCATTTGTTCAAAATGAATACTGTAGTTTTAGTGAGACACTTGATGAATACAATTGTTTGATTGAGATAAACTAATATAAAATACATATTAGTGATGAATTATGATCTGTTTAGCTTCCTAATACAAACTCTAAGCAACTGTTGATGACGTTCTATTTTTGTAAACAGACCAGATTCTTAAAATAGAAAAGATTGCATCCCGTTTTTGGTGCATTGGTGTGACGTATCACCTTTGATGCACCAAGAAAGTTTAAGGGTCAACTTAAATATTGGTGGGGTGCATATCAGCAAAGAAGGTTTTTCAATTTTGACTATTTAATAAATGTAACTACCCTCAAATGGCCTTAATTTGAATTAGCTGAAGTGTTTATTTAAGAAAGAGGGAACTAGAATTGAGGAGGTTATTTTAATAACATTGCATTTATTCAAGCAATAAGGTACGAGAGGCTGTACTTTATTGTCCAATAATGTAACAGTTCGGGGATGTTAGGCCCAACGTGCAGCATCATGACGTCCACCTTAATTGTCCGGTTGCGAAAGCTCGCAGTGCCCGAAACAAACCAAATTTGTGGGATGTCCGTGTTTTTTTTTTCCGGCGATCGTCACTGAGGCTACTAACGGTCGCGCTAAATCCAACTTGTTCCTTTGAGTGCGCTGTGATAGGGAACGCTTGGGTCAAAGTGAACAGGGAGTGTACATTATCGCTGAATAATGCACACTCCGTGACTCACTCTCATCCAATGACAACATTGGATTTCATCTAATCAAATTATTATTTATTTTTTTCTTTTACTGTAGTACAGAGTATTGCAATACAATGTTGTACTGCACTCAATGTAATAATATGGAAATATTTCTGTGCTAAATGATCCATATAAGCCATCATAATGCAAGTGTCGGTGGTCGTTATTAGGTTAGTGGCCTTCATTTGAGAAATAGTAGCTTTTAGTGAACCTCCTTAAAGATCTTTCTTTGTTAAAACTATATAAATACTATAAAACTATATTTGGGCCGTTTAGTGACATTGTTTACAACTTACCATTTAGTTCTGTTAAAAGCGAGTGTTTTATATTGTCTCTATAATAATCAAGTCAATAATTATCTTCTTGACTTATGGCACATATGGTCTTATGATATATTTAAGTATGGCTTTAAAAATGTGTAAAAGGAAGACAAATTAAAAATAGTACATTGGGCGCCGTTCCCACAGTGCGTATGCCTGGAAACACCAGATGCTTTCATCCTTTTATCCAAGGTGCTTAAGGGGGATGTGCTACTGTGACACCTGCTGTTACTAAGCAACCAAAAGTTGCGCACTTCGATGACAATGATGATGAAGTTGCCATAATAGAACAGCAACTCTCACTGACTAAACTTATAGTGAAATAAAAGATACATGGATTTCCAACTGTCAGGATCCCTGTGTGTGTGTGCGCACCTCTCGTTTGCCTCCCGTGTCCAAGCCCCCGCTAGGGCACAGCTGCACACGATCCAGCCGATCGTCCTGCAGGCTGACACACATCCCGCTCGTCACCTGCTGGCGGTATTTAAACCCTGTTCCTGCTGTCCCTCATCCTCAGTCCGTCCGGTCTTCCGCCCTGGTCCTCCAGGACCCCCTGAGTTTGCCCGACGTCCTTTGTCGTTCGCCACACGACATGAGCCAGCCATCATCTGTCGGTCCACGGGAATCCACACAGTTGATCCTGCCCTGCTGATGCGAATCAAGACTGTTGTGCACCTGACTCTGTTCCTTTGGTTGCTGTTGGGCGCCCCGTCCTGAACTCATGTGACACCAACACCGTGGATGCCTCACAGAAGCTTTCCAATAGCTTTTTCAGTTCAGCAGGCATTTCAAGGGGATGTTGTGAGGATGAGGAAGGCTAAGAAATGGGATATGTACTAAAGCAATGGTTAGTTACTTCTCTTACATATATTTAGAGTCAATATTTGGGTGAAGCAAATAAGTGCCAGCTGGAGTTGGTTGATTCTCGTAACATTACATAAAGTGCACGCTTCATCATTGCCTGAGTTGACCTATTTTCATTTTGGGGTTCAGCCATCGCACAGCAATATCTGGGGGCTTGAGAAGGCTTGGGCACCGTGACGCCGTCCCCTTTGCTAGAT